>NC_092520.1:206688257-207300507 GCF_037038585.1 Patagioenas fasciata
GTCCTAACCACTTGGACTCAAGAGCCTATATCCCACCTAAGCTACATATTAGGGTCATAAATGTCTGTCTGGATCTCAGCCCTAACCTGAGAATATAATGTGATTAGCTTGAGCCTGTGGTGCCTTGAGTTGTCTGCCAGATCCTTTTCCTTTTCCATTCCAAACACGAATGACACATGCATACATTCTGTGGTTTGGCAGCAATTTCAGACTGAATGTGAGCCAGGCATATAAACTGTGCATAAGATACCTCCATATGCCACTGGTTACCTGGCTTATTGCCACCTAGAATCCAGCCTCAAAGGTATTGAGATGTTTGTGGGGAGTGAAAGTGTCCTGCCTTAATGCAGGTGTGGTGCTAACCAATGTAAATCCTAAACTGAGATCTTAGTCTGATCGCAATTAGCAACAAAACTTCCATTGTGTCAAAGAGATCAAAGCTACCCGTACAACACCAAGGAGCTCTATTGGGTTTGCATTGCAAGGTTTTGATAGGGAAGGAATTACAGCTGTGGCTTCTGTGAGAAGCTGTTGGAAGCTTCCCCCATGTCCAACAGAGCCAATCCCAGACAGCTCCAAGATGGACCTACTGTTGGCCAAGGCTGAGCCCATCAGCAGCAGTGGTAGGACCTCTGGGATAAAATTTTTAAGAAGAGGGTAAAAAACAAAACCCAAGCCTTCTGTGGAATACCAGCTGATTAAGAGGAATGAGAATATGTGAGAGAAACAACTGTTCAGGCACCACAGCCAGTGAAGAAGAAGGAGGAAGAGATGCCCCAGGCACCAGAGCAGAGTTTGCCCTGCAGCCTGTGGTGCAGTCTATGGAGGTCCACAGTAGAGCAGATCTCCACCTGCAGTTCATGGAGGTCCACAGTGGAGTAAAGATCCATCTGCAGCCTGGGGGAGGACCCCACAATGGGGCAGGTAGATCCACCTGAAGAAGACTGTGACCCTCTGGTAAGCAGGCTCCTGGCAGGCTTCTGTTTAATTTACATTATAAGAGAATTATTTTTGTGTTTCAAAAATAGTCCAATGGAAAAGGAGAAACATTTCCCAAACTTGAATCTTGAGGGAGAAGACTCAGATTTAAGGTTTCTGAAATCAATATTGACAGTCCTGCCCTAGTCCATAGGAAATCCATGTTCAAGAATCTGTCTAAGCTACTTCAGAGGACATTAATATAAAGTTTTCTATCTAAACTGGAAATTCAGACAAAAAATAATGTATATTTCCATTTTCCACATCTCAGGCTAATACAATTTGAAATATAAGGACTTCTAATGTCTTCCCAACAATCTGTTGAAAAACAGGTTTTATGTTTTATCTTTAAAGTTATTTCAGCTACTCTTTTTTTTTTTTAACCGCAGCTATTTTTTCTGATGCAAACTTTGTACACCACTTAGATTCCTTATGAATTTCAGATCACCCAGATATTTCTTTAGCATGGATTACTTTATAATGTAATACAATATGCATAAATGCATAGTTTATTACTAGACCTAGACCAAAAACCAGATTTTACTGTTAGGGTCAAATACCAGGGATCTCCATGATTTCAGCTTACAGCTGTGTAATTTGAAATCCAATGAAGTATTCATCGGATTGGGAACACATCAGTATAATCCTGAAACTCAAACTCAAAAGGATCCAACCTGGTGTGAACAGTTTCTTTGAAAAAAAAAAAAAACAACCAAACAAAAAACACACAAAACTCCTAAGTATACAACATACTCTCAAGTTTGTATGCATTATTATTTTTCAAGTGTCCATGGATGAACTTTCTGAGATGCCCTATGAATAGAACTGTAACTCAGATAGAAATAAACCTGAAGGTCTGAGTGTCAGAAACAAAAATCAAGCAACTATTTCCACCTGGATCAACCTTACCGAGCACAATACAGCAAGCAGTCATTTTACTTCCTTCCAGAAAAATGCGTCATGTAGAAAATAGCCTGTGGGTTTAAGATTGGAGGAAGAGGCAAAGAAAAAGAAATTGCTTCAATTTATTCCTCTTTTTTTTGAAAAGAAAAGAGAAGAAAAGAAAAGAAAAGAAAAGAAAAGAAAAGAAAAGAAAAGAAAAGAAAAGAAAAGAAAAGAAAAGAAAAGAAAAGAGAAAAACAAAGAAAAGAAAAAGTAAAGTGAGGCTCAGAGTGAAATTTTCAAAGACACATCAAGGAGATGGAAATCTCATCCAAACTGCACCCAGAAAGCTTTTTTCACTCAAAATGCAAATAGGTCTTTATTTTGACACCCAGATCACCAAAGTCATGAATCTGTCCATGCATGGTAGTGTATGCTCATTTAAAGGATCATTAACACATTTATTTATTTATTTTAGCTGAAATTGTGTCCCACCTGATTTTCTCCACATATTCTTAACAATAAATGACTTATAACCAAAGACATCAATTTTATACTATATATTTACTGTAAAATCATGTTTATGGAAATAATATCTTCACACATTCAACATAAAAAGGAGAGTTGATATCTTACTGAGAGGAAGGTCAAGAGCATAGGCTGTCTGGAGGGTTGCCTTTGAGCAAGACAATCAATTAAGTAAGGTTAGTTTAAATTTTACCCCCTTTTCAAAGGTTTATCAACTAAAGAATGAGCCTTGTTATTTATATTCTAGGTAGTGGCAGAAAAGAGTAGAGCAGCATTGCCTGAGGGAAATTTCAGGAACCTCAGCCCTGGAAGAAACCATGGACCTCTCTTGCCCTCTGCCTTTCATTTCTGCAACCCTCTTTATTGAATAATGTTTTAGTGCAGTTTTGTGAAGCTTGTCCATGCCAAGGATAAAAAAGAAAAACTGTTCTGTTTCTTCAACCCTCTGTCCATCTGTCATGTCCCTGAGGATATCAACAAGTTTAATATCCCTTCCTAGGTCCCCAGGGCTCCTTCTACCCTACCCATAGCTCAAGACTCCATCCCAGCCCCCCTGGAGCCATCAGTCCCTGTTCAAGCAAGATCCCAGCCCTGCCACAACCTTGACCAGGCAAGCTTCGCAAAACCAGGCCTAACTGCATGATGAAGTCCCATCCCTAGACATATTGACATATTGTTGCTGGAATTGAAGCTTTGATTTATGATTTGGTTTATATTTCCATTTCTAAGTGGAAATTTTCTCAAACTCTCTTCTAGTGTTTGACTTATAAGGCAGTTTTCCGACATTTTTGCCCCAACTTGTATTATGTGGTCCATTCCTGTAGTGTTTCAGAAGCAACACAAGCAATAATCACCTTCCCTGCCTGTTCTGAATGGTCATCCCCAAGTTTGAAGGGCATTCAGGAACTCAACGAAGCTAAACTTTTTGATTAGAAAATTTTAGAATGAGCATCATTGTTAAAATCAGTTTCCACTGGGGACCGAGCCGCAGGCTGGCTTTAAGGTTTCCTGCAATAAAATGCACAATGAACTCATTGTCCTGGCTGCCAAACGCCAATGTGAGGCCCTTGACAGCATGATGATATCAAACCTCCAAATAAAAAGCAATTCTCCTAGCAGATTGTAGCTTCCAGCAATGTACATAGCTTGATACAGTCATTAGTTTTTATGCAGTTTTAGAGCAAACGTTTTACTAGGAACCCAATTTTCTTCTTACAGAAGAGACTATTAGGCACCCCAAGCATGACAAGTGTCAAGAACTCCTTCCAACTGAAACATGCTGGTGACAGAACGTGATTTGCTGTCAACGCTACATATGTATACTTAATTTGTGTACTTTGAGCACTACAAAAAAAAAAAAAAAAGGAAAAATTATTATCTCAGCTTATCTTTAATGATCTCCTCTACTGTTTATGGTTGATATTAGTCTTAAAATGTTGCAAAAGGGGCTTCTGTAAAGGCTATATTCAAAAGATGCTTTGATTTTTGAATGGGTACCAGCCTTGAGTTTTGCATTATGCAAGGACAGCTGGTAGAGCATGTGGGCTGTGAAATAAGCGGGAGGCTTGATAAAATCCATCCTGAAAGAGAAAACAAGGTTAGAAGCAATGAGCTGTGACTGACTAGAGCTGTGGGAGCTTAGAAACCTTCCCCTCAAATGCAAATGCTTAAGGTTACTTATATGAATTTTCTGTTGAAAGACATTGTGTTCTGCGACAGCATGAAATGAGGGAAGATGAAGCTCAGTCCTATCCTTTGCTGTTCCAAAGTGCCCAGCATTCATTTGTAAAGAAACTTCTCAATTTGCAAAAGCAACTGAATTTCTACTGGAGGGGCAGATATTGTACTGAACGTCAAATAAACTGTATTCTGCTCTTTTAATTTTGAGGTATTTTCATACAGATAAAATAGTTTTTCTTAATGTAGACAACATAATTCTCAGACACAGAAACCTTGTGGATGGCTCCAGGGCTTTAATTTTGGTTCTTTGGGATATTGAGCTCCAATAGTCTTGCCTCAGAAGAGGCATTTTAGCACTGCACAATACATAGGAGTTTCTGTTTCCTGTATCAGTCCCAGAAGACAAAATTAGATCAGATGACTATTTCTCCAAAAGAGGCTCTTCTCTCTGTAGTCTATTCAGTCATTAAAATGACCTAAACATCAAACATTTTTTTTTTCTAGAGATTTTCTAGAAAATCCTCTTCCTATTTTTATAACTATTTCTCCTTGAAGTTTATGAGATCTCTGAAACCTATAAAGAAATTGTCATTTAAATTTACTGAGGATGACTAAGGAAAAGAAGAGTTTGCCTTAGTCACTATTTTAATGAATTATGTCCTAGAGCCATAATGTACAAAAACTTCAATATGTAAAACAAACAAACAAAAAAAATCCCAAAGTCCCAGCACCACATTTATTAAGGATTAGAAGGCAAAGATGGATTTAATGCAAATACAGTCAAACATAATAACTTTAAATATTTTGTCAGTAATCTGACATACAGCAGACTGAAAGACTTGATTTCTCTTTCTTCTGGAGATTGCATTGATAACCTCAGCCTGCTCTAGCAGTGCTGCTATTAGCTAGATAGAACTTCATTGTCCTCATAAAAAATTTACAATACAAACAGACAAACTAACTGCGCAACAAATCAGGTGGAAGGGACAAAAATGTAACACACCTGAAATGAAAATTGACCCTGGCAGATTGTTGGAATGATAGCATAAAATATCCAACAAAATTATCTTAATTAACCTTCATGCAATAGTAAAAAGCAGGATGATTTCATGTGTTAAATAGTGCTTTATAGTACATTTACTAAGCTCTGACGTTTGGTGAGTGATCATTTACATGGACAATTTTACAGAAGTCAGAAGCTTCTTGGTATTAGCGTAATTCAGGCATTCATAATAAATTTTATTTTGCAAGTCATTGAATTAGTTTCAAAATTACTTCTGAAATCGTGTTGCTAATAATTTATCTTTCAGTATGAGGTATATGATAATTCCTTGTTCATAGCAAGATTTAATTAATGGGAAAATATCCTGAAGTTGCCTTTGATTTACTTGGGACATTTCTGGAGTATGTTAAGAATACTTCTCTGCAGAATCTGCAGAAATGTTGTGAAAATGGTCAAGATGAATAGACACAGTATAGTCACAAAATAAGAACTTATAATACAGACGCCAATGATGTGTATGAGCAAATGTTAAACAGTACACAGGACCAGGAGAAGGTCAAAAGCTGCAAGGATGAAGTACTGAATACAGGTATATATGGAAAGCTGTTGCTTTCAGCTCCTATCTCAACTATATGCTGAAGCTGGTTTGAGACAGGAGCTGCTGCTTCACACAGTGAGATGTGGTATGATGGGTGAGGTAATCAATGCCATTTTGTCTCAGAAAATAATATCTTATGACTTCTGCTGAGTTTCTGTCAGAGCATTTAATCTCAACACTGCAAAAGAAAAGGCATTATATAATAAACCTCTGAAAATATATAAACTTCAAAAAAGTTAACTTAAAAGTGGTTATACTCTACATTAATGCTTTAAGAAAACCTTATGGCAAGATATATTTTTATTGAGATTGATTAATCACTACCAGAGCAGAATCAAAGTAGTAGATAGTGACAGTATTAAAAAATAAAATAAAACAGTTATCCAGGGAAATATTTCATGTTTGAAATACGAAAGCAAATTCTAAGTATTTTCCCACTTTCTGTCCAAGAAATCGAAAGACATGAACTAGGTAGACTAGACTTGATTGGATTACTTGATGTTGGAATATGCAAAGGACATTGGGAAAATATAAGTACATAAAATTTTATAGTGTTATTTTGTACTTAGAATAAAAGCTTGTCTATAAAACATCTTGTCTCAATCTTTGCAGTTTAATTGGAAGAAAATCTCTTTTTAAAAAATTCTTACGGTACAAGAATGTGTGTTTAAAGAAGACCTGGAATTTCACTGAACAGTTTTAGCTTAATTTCACAGTATGGCAAAAGCCGATTTTTTCTCTTAAATGCAGTTCATGTTTAATTCAATAGAGTCTGTAGGTACATTCCCGAAAGAAAATTCTGGCAATTAGAATGATTGCCTATCTGCTAATGTCTTTTAAAGTACTAGGCAGTTGCAGGTTAGATGGTAACTGCTATAAGGATTTTGTATATTCAGTTAGAAAAAAATTCAAAATAACTGTTTGAAAGAAAATAACCTGCACAGTGTAAAATAACATGAAACATTAACAGTGTGAGAATTTTAGCCTATAGAACACTACACCTGAATATTCACAGTGTAAGCTATACACTTGATAATAACTTCTGATTTAGTTAAAATTCTAACAGAAACTACTCTTACACTGATGCAAGCACATTGTTTCTGCATTGCTCTTGTGCATAAAATTCATTGAAACACACATGTTGTTGATCTGATGGTGATCTAATGACTACAGTTCGGGTGAGAAAAACCTTCAGAAACCTGAAGAATAGTTTCTTCATCACTGAACAGAAATTCAGAATTTTCCTTCAGAGCCTAACCTATCTTTTGCTGTAAATATCTGAAAAAAATACGTCCAAACGAGTACTTGATATTTTTTTTTTTTTCCTATCAACAAGCTTCTTTTTAATTCTATAATCTCGGGAGCTTAATGATTATGCCTACAGTTCCAAAAGTCAAACTTTACATATAGGATTGTCTACATTATTCAAGCTCTTCCTATTAAAAAGAATGTACCACAGATTTAAACAGTTAATTAATCTGAAGAGATGTGTTAGCATGAAATTATTAAGGCATATAATCCCAGTCTGCTTGGATACTGATACGTTTTTCTCGTCTGTAGTCAAAGCAGCTGTTCTAGAAGGTAGTAGATTTTCATGAATGGTAAGTTATAATTTATTGACATGTTCTGTGTTAAGAACAATTCTAATTTTTTTTTAATACTCAAGTCTATTAGCTATGTTTTGCTAAATATATTTAATGTTTCTCCATTTTTAAGAAAGTTATAGAAAAATGTATAACGATTCTATGGTGTCTGTTAAAAGCAGACATGAACAATAACCACAAAAGAAACCCCACCCAATGCCAAGCTATCCATCCACATCTGTACATAAAAATTTTCAAAAGGTGTTTAAGATGTCATTGATAAATTTGTTCCTCTACCACCCAAAAAGGGACATATTTTTAACACCATCAATATTGTGATTCCTTCATTATTTTTCATAGACATTGAAGACATAGCTGACTTCCTGATGTCAATTAATAAAATAGCACATATATGTCAAATAGAGTCAAGATTCACTTTTATCTCCACGCATGATGTGGGGACATCAATTAATACAACCTGTTTGGAAAGAAGTTCTAACACCTACAGATCAGTTTCCTGTGATCTATGGAAAGTGGGGAGAGTGTCTTCCTTTGTTTATAAATGTATTTCAACAACTGTAGAAGACACTGCTTCAGGAATCAGTAGATAGTTAAAATGCAAATCTGATTTGTGGCTAGTACCATGCAAGAAAGCTAGAAACTACAAGTACAGAAAAACATGACTGGCAAATCAAATGGAGACTATAGGGGCATAATGGAGTGCTTTAAAAGTGGTCTTGGAGGCTTTATTATTGTGTCACTTGACAACAGAAAGGAACTAACAACAAGGAGTGTTGTCTTGTTTTCATCTTTTTTTAGATTCCTTTCTTTCTGTCCTTTTTTCACTTTCAATAGCCTTTTGATAGAAAGGTGTTTCCATAGGCCATGAGTTATTCACAGTGTGTACAGCTTGTGCAACGGAGCTTGTACCAAGCAACGGTTCACAATCAAAATTATTTACCCTAGCTATGACTCCACTGTTCCTTTGTATATGACTCTTTCTAGTCCTTCATATTCATGTAGGCACCCTGTTCACAGTGTCAGCCAACAGCTCTGTAATAATGAAACAGACAGTGAGCTTTACTGCATACATATCTGGGGGTCAGTGTTTCAACCTTTGGCTCTAGAGAAAGGCCACATACAAAAATATCCTGGATTTGCTCCTAAATCCATGAACTCTCACATGGGACTGACCTTAAAATCACAACACATCGTGAACTGACTATTTACATTCACTTGTCCCTTTGTCATGCTGGTCTGTTGATTGTCCTGCACTGCCATAACAGTGAGGAAAGAGACAATATTGTAGACACCCAAGAGTTTAATGCTTTCTTAGGGCAAAAGCAATTTGCTGCTCCAACAGTGAACTCTACTAAAATTCCATCAATTTTAAAGTTATTTTCTGGGTGGTGGGAATAATTTAAAGTCTCAAACTGAGTGATTCAGGTCACAGGCATTTCTTTCCTTCCACTCATAAAATGGAACTTTGGTTCACATGCACGTTCCTCTTTCTGAAGTAACAGTTCAGTGAGCAGGAACAAATGTTTTACATTTTGCAAGTTATACAATTTTGTATATTCTTTAACGTACTTGCTTCCCTGAGAAGAAATTCTAAACAAAATAATGATTGAAAGATCATTTAGGATAAGCATAAAGAAATTATTTAGAGGTTATATCCTTTCTTTGTTGTAAAGAGTGAGAGAATATGAACTAGTGTGGAGATTTTCCGTCTTGCAAGGGTGACATGTAAGAATGTATTTTTCTTTCCCAATCTAAACTTAAAAAATTGCAGAAGACAGGAGAGGTCGGTGATTGCAGCTCCTGGCTTTTCCTTGGCCCTGTTGAATACATACTCTCTAGTACATTGTTGATTCTTAATTTAGAGTTTACAGCCCAGAACCACAGTAACAGATCTGTGTTTTTTTCTTGACTTACTCTGCTATCCTGGGCACATCCTTTGTATGGTGCCTCTCTGTCCTTGTGCTGAAGGACGAGATGTATATGCTTGGGCAAATATTAATGATGTACAGTAGTTAATCGAAACAATGCTTTAAAATTCTTCAGAAGAAATGGTGTATTCACCGCACCACACCATTTTCCTGTAAGAAGTATCATCTCTTCTTGGTGGTCAAATTGACATGGTACTGTGCACTTCTTGCACTGGTTGGACTATTCAGTTTTTAAGGAAAACCAGTGCATTTTGCACACTTGCAGGAACAGAGCATTATCGCTGCTTTACCAAACCCAGTAGCTTCTCCCAAGCAGTACTCCCTGTTTCATTGCATCCTCCTGGGGACTATGAGGAAGGTGGCATGAGGAGTTGCTGTGTGGCTCTGTCCCATCCCACCCATTGGGATGAGGATAGAGTTAACTTTTAAAGACTCTGTGTGGTAACCAGAAGTAATGACAATTACTTGAGAGGCTCAATTAAATCACAAATTTACTAAAATCTCGGTGGAATTACAGTGAATAGCAGCTTGGCAAAAGTTCATAACTATGTCATAAAACTTAACAAGACTTATACAACAAAACTCACAATATTACCCTTGCGTGCCCAGAATAAAGTTAGGAAGAGAGAAAGAGAGAGAAGAGAGAGATAGATTAAGATACCAGAAGAAAAGATTTCGTCACTCCAAGGGTCTGTCAATCCAGCTACAATCTCTGTAGTTAACTTGGTGGTGAGTGTGATGATTTCTGTAGTTCTCAAGGTGACGCGTGTCCTGAGACTTCATCGATGCCACACCAGTGTCCCGAGTAAGAAGTTTCTTATGCTTTAGTCCATCTGCATGTGAGATAGTAGAGGGCAGCTCATCTCTTCCGTCTTCTCGGCCCTCATGCTAATCAAGGAAATTGTTCAAGCAATGAGTCGGTGGTCCTAGAAATGAGTCAGTGGTCCTAGAAATGGGTCAGTGGTCCCAGAAGTGCCCAGAAGTGAGTCATTTGGTCTTCTAGGGTAGCTGATAATTCATTATTTCCCTTAGTTGGTCAGTGATAGCTGAATGATCCTGCCTTTGTTCAAACCCAATTAATGAGGCTTCAAGGAAGAGCTAAGTCCTGCCCACACAACACCTTTCACTTCCTCCCTGGCAGAAGTTGAAAAAAACAGCTGTTTAAGGCATCACAAGGTACATTTTATGTCCATCACAGGCTCAGCTGAGATGTGTCAATGTGCTGCAGGCAACATGCTGCACAACAGAGCCAGGGCTGGGGGCTCAGTCCTCCATGCAAGGTGAGGAGCCACAGGTCCTTGTCCCTGGGCAAGGAGCGCGCTCCCAACTTCTGCCAGTCTCTGAGCTGGGTTCCCATGGCTTTCCTGCACATAGAGAGAGACTGTGCTCTCCAGCTGGTTCTGGGGCTTCAGCTAACTTGCACAAAGTCAGGCTTGGAATCTTATTGGTATATTGCAATTGGTAGTAAAATCCACGTAACCTCAGGTGATGTACACAGATTTTCACAAGTGATGTTAAGCACCTCATTTTAATTTTAGTATCTTTATTTTATTCAATGAGATTTTTCATAAGTTTAATTAAGAGTCCCCTCCTTCTCCTCCAAGTGACAGCTTTTATTGATACATAATTTTGAAGTAATTCATGTGTTAAATAATGGATATATTAGAAGAGGTAAGAACAGTAAAGAGCAAGCTTCTTTATGATTTCTGAAATATTTAGCAGTGACCTTCCAGGGAATCTCATTTCATTGATAAACTATTTCATCAATAACTCTTAGAAGTTTAAAGATAAATCCATACTGTAGATAAATCCTGTGTAAGAGGGAATAGAGTTGCAGATGGATTTAGAGTACATTTTGAAACTAGTTGTCTTTGTTCACTTTGGTATAGGAGTGAAAAAATACCAATCTCAGGAATGTATGCACTTGATTTAAAAGACAACTATATCATTCAGATCAAATCAGTTTAAATTTGTTGAGCTTTTGTCTCTCTTTTAAGTAAAAATATTAGTAGACTTCATATGCTGATGAACATTGACAAATCACTCATTCAAGTTTAATTAATAGCAATATTTTTCCTTCACAAATCGTTATAAAATGTGCCTAGGGATCTTGAGACCAACTGTGTTGCTAGAGGGAAGGATCCTATACTGTCTGCACAGATGCCAATTGCTGGAAATGTCCCTTTCCCTTCCACAGAATGTGCTTTCTGAGGCAAGGGATGTTAATGCAGGAGCAGAGACAGTTGTATTGCCATGGGTCAGCCCCACCTCAGGAGTCTAAAACCAAAGCTGCCATACACACTGATGCAGAGGAAAAATGAAAACTTCAGGAATTTAATATGCTAATCCAGAATAACAAAGTAGTGTTCACATTTGCCCTCAGGATAAGGGACACTTCAGATTGTGCACAAGTTAACTCTATTGGAAAGTACTTCAGTAATTTCAAGTACCAGAAGTAATTTTAATTCAAATATCACTAAATGCACAGATAAACAAAACTTCAGATTTAGCCCACCAGTTCCACATGAATAGAGAGTTAAACTTTCTCAGAGTCCTTTTAAACCTTTACCTCCAGTTCTGAGCAGTTTTACAGCATTTTTTTCTTTCCTTTTCAGAACTGACCCTTTATGTTTAAATTGGGAAAGACATTTAATACACTGCTCTACACTGTGACAATGTGGTGTGGAGAAAGTGATGAGATTGCCATGGGACATTGGCTTTTATTAGAGAAAAACAGCAGCCTCAAAGCCTGGATATGTTTTTTCTGATGTACCAACTCAGAAAAGTATGCTCACTCCAGCTTAGACTTTCTCAAAGCAATTGAGATAGATCACACAAATGGAGAAAAGATGTTAGACTCTATTTCATTTGTTTTGCTGCATCTATTCTTTTCAATTCCGTTTCACCTGTACCTGGCTAGGGAAGAGACAAAATCTTCAGGGAAGCTGTGATCTCTGGTGTTACAACTTCTAACTCCATAGGGCTTTATTTTGCTGTAGTACATATTTAGCTTGTACTTTTGAAATATTTGAGGTATGTTTTAATGCAGATCTTTTGTTGTTGTGGTTTATTCAGGAAACCGATGTGTTTATCTGGGTTCTCCGACAAATACTCCTGACTGTTTTCAGGTAGGAAGAGTAGATTCAAGAGGCAAGGAAGACTGAACACCATGAAATAATGGTTCAAATATGATCCAATTCGGTTCAATACCTCCTGCCCTAATTCCGTGTCACTTGAAACAAAACAAAATAAAAATCTCTATTCTGCCCACTAAACAATAGCATAAATGGTATAAGGGATTCATAATAGGAAAGGATCATCATCCCGTGACCATTCTTGTGGATCTTGTGCATCCAAGGATGTAGTGATTTGCAGACACTCACTCTGTGGACATCTAAGAACATGTATTGACATGCATTGATTTAAATGAAAAAATCATAGTGGGTGCAGATTTCAGGAGTGAGTTTGAGGATGTCCATAGAAGAAATAGCCATCAGCCTTTGAAAAGTTTCATGTCTACTCTCTCTTGTGTGAAAGTGGATTCTGATGCATACCTTTCAAAAGAGGTTACTAAAATACAAAAGACATTTCCCTTGTTCTTGGAATATTGAGATTTTCCTGTTACTTGAAATCAATATTTTGAAAACCAGCTTCTTAATTACAAAGCTTCATTTTGTATTTCTTCTGACCTTTAGAAGCAAGTTACAAATATGTAACTGTTTGTTGTCATAAGGCAATAGGGACATGACATACCTTTTAATTCTAATTTTCATTAAGATTTACAGTAAATAACATACAGGGGAATCTTTAGTGCTAGTTCTATGACTGATTTTATAGACTATACAGTCACAAGAATAATAACTAACTTAAATACACATATGAGTTACGGTCAGTAACAATTCTTATTAGTTGCAATTAAACCAATTAAAAACAATAATTGAAATAAGTAAGTTAATCATGTGTGATCAGGTTCTGCCAGCATTCTTCACATAGATTTCTGTCTTTTCTGTCAGGAAACCCTGTTACTATGGGACCAGTTACAGCTATTCACTGCTTAACCTTACCCTGGATGGTAAAAAACAAGATAATATTTAATCATTTCTGATACACAAATGCAGACACCTTTATATTGTAATGCAGGTTTTTAGAAATAATCACTGCTACCTCTTACTAGGAAACCGGAGAGGTAACAGGTTAAATAATAGGAAAGCTTAGGAGACTTCCTAGCCGCAGATAAATGTGTCTGTTTCATTGTATACATTTGTAAAAAGTGATTGTAGGAGAAAGAATAGTGAAAAGAGCTGAAAAGATTCAGGTCTTTTCTTAAATACTAAGGAGTTACTGAGCTCAGGTAAAAAAAAAAAAAAAAAAAGATAATAATTAAAAAAAAAAGAGTGTATTAGAGCAAGTCAATTCTTTCCATCTCTGCTGCCTGTGTGTTGAAAACCAGGCTTCAGCTCCCCCTTGGGTATGAGGAATGGGACAGGAGCTCAGTCCCAGGGTCCTCTGATAGGAGACAACGTCTTTGCAAGCAAAATTTCTGTCTGCTGGTTCTAAATGTTTAGATATTAGTTCTTGGTTTTCGAGGTCAAAATATTTTTTGTTTAACATAGGGTCACTTTGCAAGTGCAGTGCCTGAACAGATTCCAGCACTGCAGAACTTGTAAACTGTTTCTACTCCAAAGGACTATGAACTATGGACTCCAGGGAACCTAGAGATGTCTTTCACAGGTGATGCATATTGTGAAGAATAGTATATTAATAGAAAATATTGCTTCCACTTGAGCCAGTTAACATCATTACAAACACACTGTGATTACTAGGTATATTGCTTAAAGCCAAAAAGATCTCACCTAAATCAGCCTCTTTTCATTACATTTCTGTTAGTTCACCGACTTTGTGGAAAAATTTTTTCATACCTTGCAAAGAAATTATTTGTAGCAGAGTTCTGAAATAGCTTATAAATAAAATACAGAAGTACCTAGGAACTATCAAAACAGAGTTAATTAAAATGAAGTTCAGTGAACAAAAAATTTAGTTTCGTAAAAAAATAAAAATTAAAATTGCAAAATCTCTCTTTCCATATGGTTTGACATATCCTGTATCCAGGCTTGCTCAAAATGTGTCAAGAATTACTATTGTGGGCATATTATGCAACTTGGCTGTTATGTATTTAACCTTAGGAGAAGACAGGAAGACTCTCTGGGGATGAAAAGTGAACGAGAGCTTCACATTCTTTTGAGATGCATCAACCAGAAGTCACAAGACATTTGAGAATATTCACACACACATACCCAGCCTCAAAGGTAATACTTTGAAAAGTCCAACAGCTGTAAGTTGGACTTACCACCACAATGAGGACTGACCTCTGGCCTTTGATTCCAAGCAGGGAGACAGGAACCCCTTTTGTAGCATTTCAGGATCCTCGCTGTGCTGAACCACAAAAATTTACAATTTACCCCAGTATGTGCAATAAAGTTACACTCAGCTCTGGCTGCATCTTGTCCGAGGTTCTCACCAGCAGAGAGAGTTAAACATAGTACAACATTTCACAGAAGTGTAGCGCAGTTCTTCTTAAACTTCTAACATGCTGTCCGCTCAAACGATGGACTTCTCACGCCTACCCCAAAATCCACTGACAGGAATTCTTTTTGAGAGATATTTGTACCACCTCCTCCATCCTGTCCTTGTCTTCAGACTTGATGGAAAGTAGCTAGACTTGTCTGCTTCGTTCTGCCGCCCAGCATCTGCACTCACTCTCTCCAAGGAGTCTGAGATGCCCTAATTAAATGTGTCTTCATGATAATTTTACGAAAGCTTCACAGTCTCTCATTTGCAATCTCCATTGTGTCTGCAGTGCAGCACAAGTAAACCTGATATCACCTGGGTTCTGTCCAAACTGCAGCTCTCTGGATCTTCTTAGGAGCTGGACACATAAATAGGTATCAAATTATTCAAACACGGATTGTAACTTGAAATATGCTGAGCTCCAGCCTGCTGCATTAGCAGCTCTTTGCAGAGGAACTAGCTAATTTAAAACTTGCTTGGATGAAATGGCATTGCAGTTACTTCTGTGAAATTCTTGAGTTATGGATAACCAGCTTTGCTAAGCTTTTCCTATGACTGCAATATAAGCATACTTTGACATGACAGTATTCTGCCACTTTCCGTTCCACATAATCCCGCCTAATACGATTTTTAATCTTCAATCATCATGCAAATATATAGTGACAAATTTGATCAATTAGTCTTGCTACTGGGACAATAAAAAGACAATCATTTCAATTCTAATTTTTTCTATATTATATGTCTAATAATCGTACATATATAATAATTAGAATATAAAGAATACTGTATATTTATTTGTAAACAGGTAGACTCGTGTTTGTCTTCTAACACTACAACAACCCTGCCCTCGGACCCAAGTGAGTGAAGAACATGCAATCCGTCCTTTCCACTGCATCCAGCTCAGAGCTACCTGTATTTCTGCACTACTTTAGCTCTGTCTTTTTGTGGGGAAACAAAATGAGCACAAACTAGTTTCAATTTTTAAACCAAGGGGCTAAACATAAACTGAATGTACAGTGTGTAGTCTGGTATAGTAAGGACTTACATTTCAGATTCTTTGCATTCTCTTGTTTGTTACTTTCCTGCCACACTAAGCTATATTGTCTTAAATTTAGTGCCTGCTCTAATATGTCAAATTAAGATGTTCTGGGCAGATTATATATCAAGAAAAAGTGTGTGTTTAAAAAGGTGTGACAAGTGTATAGAAGGCTTGTGCGTACCAGCTTAATGACCTCTGTTTTCAATCAAACTGAGCTCTGAAATTTGACCCATTGACTTTAAGTGTTGACTCCTGAAGAAAGCCCATCAGTAACTTATTTAGCCTATTCTGCAGACAAATGTGTGGAGAAGGAACTCATAAATAAAGTTATATTGCAGTATTCACAGATCTGTTGCCATGCCACCAGTACTAAAGCGATTTTGCTATCCAACCAATGACTGTTATAGGAAAATTTTAGTCTGAAACTGGTGTACTTGAATAAGAAGTTATTTTAAACAGCTCAGATCGTGGATTTTCTACTGGTTTACCAATTAAAATATTAATTATCCAAGTCTTCGAGGATATTTTATTTAATAGCAAAATTTCATAGTATACCATCCCCAGAGAACTCTGAAAATTATTCCTAAAATTCTAGTACTAATTTATAGAAAATTCACTCACTATTCTAATCTTCTATTTTGCATATTCTGTTGTGTGTCAATATTACATATGCATACAATTATGTTCTTTTTCTTTAGGTGATTGCCATATGTAAGCTGTTACCTTTTAATACTGACATACAATTATGTCTCTTTTCTACTTTACAGGAGCTATCCCACAGAGCTGTTCTCTGTGGTTTAGAGCTTCTTTATGCCTTTGACTTCATCCATCAGTTTCCCCTCCAGCAGAGTTTGCTCTGAATTGTAACTAGCAAAAGCAAAGACTGGGAAAATAATATTTTATGAAAACAGCTGAAATTATCTGCCCATTTAAAACAGTAAACTGGTTAAACTATTGCTCAATATTATTTGTAAACCACACATGACTTGAAAGTTGTATGAGCAGCAGCTACCAGGAACCCTGAAGCTGGTATACTTGTCTAAGAGTTTGGCAGCAGTTGATTGGTTGTACTTAGGCCTGAAGACTTAATTAAGAAACAAAAATTTGCATTCTCTGGATAGTTTAAATTTCCAGTGAAACTCAATGTTTATTTTTTTTTTCTCTTGTGCATTTTGTTCCCATCCCACTCTTTGGACAAAAATGTTCATTTATAGTTCAATTTCTTTAACATACGGTCTTGTTTTTCTGAGAATTTTGACTACTTAAAGAAAGAGGTACCAAGGAGATATATTATCTCAGCAAGTCACTGTTTCTAAATCATTACATGTGCTGTAGTACCTCTCAGTTCTATGTATATTATGTTCCATTCCCTGTTGATGCCTATTATGATAATGACTAAGTGATTATTAAATATTACAACACTTCATTTCTCTAAGAAGTGCCTAAATATAAAGATTCTGAAAGAGAAATCTCTTGAGAACAACCTGTAATAGCTACACCTGACAATATCCTATGACATGTCAACAGAATTTTATGCTATACAAAACAATTATCCAAGAAACGTGCAGTGAAAATACAATTTTTTGGCAGAGGCAATTTAAAATATTGTAAATGCAATGTTTGCTAGCAGTATAAAACATACGCATGGCTTGCTAGCTGTCTCAGAAATGGGCTGTTTCTATTGTCAGGTGTGCAGAATTTTATTTCTGAGTCTTTTGTTTCCACCTGCCATTTCAATATCTGTACAAGAGCTGAAAGTATTAAGGCACCTGCTTACCTGCTGGGTGTTTTTTTTAGTATTAAAAATTCTTGAAAAGCAATCTTGTTTCCCTTCATTACTCTTATGTAAATGTGTTTGATGTTATCCACTAGGCAAGTATAGTTTTCTGTGTCTATTTAGAATATAAACTGATGAGATTTGTTGCTACTTCATATAATTCTTGTAACACATATTTTGAAGTTTTGAAAATTTAATCAGTTGAGAAATTACCTATTTGGTTCCTTAGACTGGGATTTCAACTAATGCTATCCAGTGTGCCACTAAGTAGATGAAAAACAGCTGTGCAGATCTTTTTCAGCTTTTTGCATCAAGTAGAATATGGGAAGAGAAAGAAAGAGAAGATAATTTAAACAGAGAAAGATGACTGTAAATGTGATGCTCTATATTTAAGTAGTTATCATTATTACTAAACCTACAGTTTGAATATGTAACATCACCTAAATACACCTCTGGAATGTACTTTTAAGAGAGTTTATAGAAAACAGTTGTAACATTATTGTATTAATACAATACTTGAAGTTAAAGTTTCTTATTAATCATTAAAAAATGTAACTTAAGCAAGGATACTCTCATTACCAACTTTATTCTTTTAAAGACTAGAAAGGTTTACCTTATGTACTTATTTAAAAGGAGGACGGAATATTGTACTGAGTACCTATGCTACTTTATACTTTTCTTTGGATGCAATTGTATGAGGGTAGAGGTGCTTTTTCAACAGCTGGTAGAAATTATTTACTTTTATGTAATGACATGAGTTCAAGAAAGGCAAATAAACAATAAAAGCATAACTGTATGAATGTGTATCTCTGGAGTGGCAGTGAAGAGCAGCACAGGAAAGTAAAATTATTGTATAATTGGAACTGTGCTAACAAAATTGTTTCTTTAAGATAGTCTATACTCAACTTGTTCTTTCTCAATTTGATATAATGCAGATCTTGCTGCTTTCAGGCTAGATCCAGGATTATTTTTTTGAAACAACTTGAGAAATGGATGCAATGTTATATCTTATATTTCCCGCAAAAGAAAAATGTATTCAGCAATACTGAAGTGTACTTTCCAACGTGAAGTATATTCCTTTCTGTAATTCAGAACATTTCACTTGGAAAACACATATGAAACAGCTTTTTATTTGATTTTTAAACATGAAAAATAAACTTTTTTTGAAGTTCGAATCAAAATGTATTTCTGCTAATTTTTAATTGACATATCCCTGTCCTTGTCTCTACTGAAATAAAATATCTAAACAACAGCATCATTTGTCCAGCACTACAAGTCTGAGGCTACCAGTGAAACTTTCGGCTTTCATTATCACCACAAAGACAGTTCTCATGATACATATTCTGGCTGAAAGCTGAACCAAAACTTGAGTAATATATTTCCCTCAGCTTCCCCTGTCATCTGCTACTCATTTAATCCTTCCATTCTCCTCATTCTGCTCATTCCGTTTTCCTAATTACACCTCCTCTTTCCCATTACCATTTCCATCCTTGCCCCTCAGGTCTCTTGCATTTTGCTGTACATTTAAACATGTTGTTTTGCATTTAGCACATATGGTGAAACACTAACTGTGACTAGAAGTTGCGAATGCCCAGTCTAAAAATTCCTGGATGTGAAAAGCCCTCAAAGAGCTTCAGATCAGGACTCCCTGAAAGAACAGTACTAAAACAGTTGCTAGATAAATTATTATCATAACAGTCTCTACAAGAGAGAGCTTCAAAAATTAACTCAGTTTCCAAAATTAACTACACCTTCTCTTCAGCCCATTGGCTGTACCCAAGTCAGTGAAGAAAGTCAACCACAGAGAATATTTTCTTGTTGGCATCCTTTTGACTGCTTCTAAAAGTTCACCAGATTTATTTATTTTAATCTTTTGGCTTGTATTTCTTCATTTTAAACACTGCAAACTGTAACTTACTCTATTGCAGAATCATTAACAATTTACTATTACTAGATTACAGCTGCAGACAACCCCATGCATTTCTCCTTAATCTGGGAGATCAATTTAAGAACAAGCTTAATTTCAAATGGTCAAAAAGTGAAATCAGAAATAAAATGTTACCACCTCTTGTTTTGCAGATAATCTCTGATTTATATGTCATGGGAAACACGGAGAATACAGATATCTGTCCTACACTGCTTTCTTATCATGTCCTGCCATTGATGAGTTACCATGTTGCAACTCTCTGTTTTTTTTGTTTGTTTTGTTATTTGGTTGGTTGGTTGGGTGGGGTTTGGGGGTTTTGTTTGTTTTATTTGTTTGTTTGTTGGTGTTTGGGGTTTTTTGTTTGGTTTTGGGTTTGTTTTGTTTTAAGGGTTTTTTTATGTTTTGGTGATGGGGTTTGTTTTTTTGTTTGGTTTGTTGGCTGTTTTTTTGGGGGGTTTTTTATTCGTTTTTTTGGGTTTTTTGTTGTTGTTGGTGGTGTTTTGTTTTGAGATTTTTTTTTCTGTACAATTTAATGACTTCTCTTGTTGTGATCTTTCTGTTAAAACCTGGAGGTGCTACCTATCTCTGTCTCAGCAGTATTACTTCTTATTTCAGTTTTGCCTAGCTCATTTTACCCCGGTCTGCCCTGTGAAATTTCTCAACATTCTTTCAACTATTTAACTATGAATATCCTCTGAAGTGTGAGACACGACTGCCGTAGGTGTTGTGTCACCAGCAGCTGAGCTGAGGCTTGAGTAGGTGGCAGAGAACTGGGACCCAAGCAGATCAGATGCTGCAGAGGATGCAGGAAACTAGAAACGTAACCACAGCTTAGAAAAGCACACATCAGGAATAGGGAAAATAAATGAAAGATATTGTTAAGGAATGGGAAGTATTGACAAGCTTTATTCACACTATTTTTTTTTTCTCAAGTCATTTTCTATAAATCTACACTTGTATTAATTCACTGATTATAAAGATTGGTTTACCCAGAACTTAGGAAGCCAGGCCATGCTGAGTTTGTATAACTGAATGACATTACTAAGAAAAGTAGCCTGTATGTTCCACCACAAACCTCTCAGTTCAGTTCTACATCAGTTACAATATTTGTGTAGGTTTTAGTAAAATGGAAGTGAGATCTATTTGTTTCTGGGAATCACAATACACTAAATGCACAATACAATCAAATTTATTTTTTTGTGAAAGTATAAAAATCTGAAACTATTAAAAAGAATATCTGTATTAGAGATTTGACAGTAGACATTTTGGCAGCACTTCCTCTCTTAATACAGTGATCATACAGCTGCTTTCAATGATAAAACACAGCTTGAAAGTGTCATTATGGAAAGAGTAATTAATTTTATCACTTTATTCTTAATCAATTTAAATTATCTAATTCAGTGATGCAGAAAAAGAAACTTAATATTTCTGGCACAGTTAAGTCAAACATTCAGAATTTGCTTTATAAACTCACATAACTTAGATCATGACTAGCACATCAGTCTTTGATTTTGAAGCGTAAATATATTTCACAAACTCTTCAAAACTCTGTACAAACCATCACATCAGAAGTTCTGCAGCAAGCTGGAGTTTTAACATCATTTTCTCTGCTGACTCAGTAATTTCTACTAAGGTTGTGGTTTTTTTTTTTTTCTTTTCTATGACAAGAAAATAAACCTTACAGGAAAGAACTAAACGTGAGGAAGAATAGAATTTCATGTTTTAACACAATACATATTATCAGTTTGGTTTTTTTATTCTTTTATATTTGGCTGGTCATCTGCATGTATCAATTATATTTGAAGTAACACTTTTTTTGGGACACAACACTTGACAGTGCTTGCCTCCAAATGCAGTTTTCTCTTGGATAGAAGTTCACAGTCATACTGAATCATGCACAAACTCATTCAAAAGAATGAGTAGATTACTGGAAAGGTTGCGTTAGATCTGTTAATTTTTTTGTTTATCATCCTGTGTATTTGCTGTGTATCTGCCATCTGCCAAATGTTAGAGATTGCTGCATTTTAGTAATGCATGAGATTTCATTTCTCTGTAGTTCACATTAGCCTACTGTTTTTTTTCAAAATTATTAGGATTTCTTAAAAATGAAAAGCACTATATCTCTATATTCATCCGATGAAGACTCCTGAGTCTAGTTTTCTTCACCATTGTATTACATCTCTGTTTAAAACTTATTTCTTCTCAATTGCCTCAATAGAAGATTTCTAGCATAGTTTGCTGAAAATGACAGCTGATAATCCGTGATATTTGATATCATACAACCCATGCTATCTCCTAGTTTTGTAGTCTCTTCTCATGAGGGAGGAGTGTTCTCTAAACCCTACATTTAACATGTGTGGTCCGCAGGCTTATAGTCCCCCTGACTCAGCTACTGTTCCAGTACATGGTCCACTATTTCAATTCTCACATCATTAGGACAAATGCTTGCTAAACTTTACTAGTCCTGTGTGGGTTTAAATGTAGTGGAACAGATGCAATTCTGTTGTACTGGCGCAGTCACTGGTCATGGCCATGAGGATTGCTTCTGCATATCTTGTTTCTATAAGTGATTCATCACTGGAGTGGACTACATGACAAGGTACTCAAATCTGGAAAGTCTGACAGAGAACAAAAGGCAATCTGTTTCAGGAATGTGAATATTAAAAGAATAGATCTAATGATATCCAAATGGAGGACCAAATTAATAAGGCTTTCTTTTTGTGGGATTGGCTTGTTTGTTTGTTTGTTTGCTTTTCCAAAATATATTAATCGAAATAAAAAATACGGGTCTAAAATAAAAAATTCTAAGTCTGAAGCAGGAGCTCATTTATCTTACTATTAGAAACAGATCAACTTCAGGTAGCAGTTAAAGTGATGTTTAGCAAACATTTTATTTTCTTTTAGCTTTATCCTTCCCCCTGAGTGAAAAAAGTTAATCTGTATTCCTGGTGATATAATACACTCTCAACAAGAATCTTGCATTGACTCAGTCAGTTGGTCAAATCAGGCCTGAAAGCACAGAGGTTCCTGATTAGCTTTTTGTCTCTGTGAAACAAAGCATTGCATGGCATTGAGCAGAAATGTCATTTTTCAATGAACAGTTTAGATATTCCATAGGTTTATTATCCTCTAAATTCTCTCAATTAGTGAAAACATTGATATATCCCTATTATTACATGCATATTCACCATTCATTTATGAAACTGAATGTATCTGTTATATCAAGTCAGAAATGCAACATCTGAAATGAATGTTAATACCCGGTGTGATATTTCAACATCAAACATCAAACAGAAGTCCCAAATACTCATTTTTCTTTGTGTATCCCAAGAAATGACAGGAACCTTTTTGTCTTCAAACAACTGGGGGATTTTTTTGTGTTCTAAGGAATTCAGGTTCATTGTTATTTTCCCAATTTCTGACACATTACTTGTTCCCTCTAAACTGCTCTTTCTAACCTGCCTCTGAAGTAGTGAAAATTCTTCATTTCAAAAATGAGAGAGCATTATAATCGATTTTTGTTATCTATGTATTGTTTTGTATCAAAACAATAAGCCTGCTTTTGTGATCTCATTGAAACTTTATTTATCATAGCTTTGCAGTAACAGATGGGAAAGCTGGAAGTGAAAAGAGCATGCAATCGTAAGCCCTTGTGCTTGAGATGGGACAGAGAAAAGATCTTTTGTTTTTAAATTAGAAAATTATAAAGAACATATAGAATTCTAATCTGTCTAAAACATTTAAATGTTGTTGCATGCTGCCAGGATTGTTGGCAACTGTTTTTGTGGAATGCTATTTAATGTATAAGCAATGTGACTCTTCTGGCATTTTGTAGCTTGGCTGAAAAGATAATAAAAGAACTGCTTGAATTTTTCCACCCCTCCTATAATAAAATAAGCAGCATTTTTGTACGTTGTTTTGTTGATGTAGGCATTGCTTCCACTCAGAAACAAATCAGATCAGATCAGTGATTAAGATCTATAGAGTGGATTTGGGGTATTAATCACGTTATCTGTTCTGCCTCTACATCAAGCTATCAGGACCCAACTCACTAGTTCTGAATTGTAGGGAAATTTAAAAGAAAAAAATACAGCAACTGTGTGTTTTCTTAGTGTAAACATTTTTCTTTTCTAGTTTATTTCACCTCTCCTGCAACAGATATAGAGCATACACATTCCTCTCCTCTCCTCTCCTCTCCTCTCCTCTCCTCTCCTCTCCTCTCCTCTCCTCTCCTCTCCTCTCCTCTCCTCTCCTCTCCTCTCCTCTCCTCTCCTCTCCTCTCCTCTCCTCTCCTCTCCTCTCCTCTCCTCTCCTCTCCTCTCCTCTCCTCCCCTCCCCTCCCCTCCCCTCCCCTCCCCTCCCCTCCCCTCCCCTCCCCTCCCCTCCCCCTCACAGGGAGTGAACTTTACATCAGCTAGGTTCTTTGCTTGCGAATGGCTGCATTTTTTCCAAAGTCTTCTCCATTTCAATTTGCTGTCAGGGCTGTTCCCAGGAGAGCCCTCCTCCTGCAGCAGATCCTGCTGGCTTCTGTGACAGAGAGTGATCCCCCGGCACAGGGCCTGAGGAGCTTTCTGACATAAAGGACATGTTCAGTACTTGGTAGACATTGTTTTCTCCTTCCTCATCATCCACTTGCTTTCAGACGTGAGCTGATTCTCTATTTTTGAATAGTCCCTTGCTCTGTTGCTTCCCTTAAATTCTAGAGAGATCATCTCATTGGAATTATTTTATTTATTCTGAAAGATCTTGGAAGAAATTTAAAATCCTCTTTATTGTGTCTGTATTCTTCATACCAAGATGTCCCCTGGCATCTGATGCCAACCTTTCACAAATTCACTTGGTTACCATATTTTTGTTGCTCCCCATGGTGCACAAATAAAGAAGAGTAGATTCACATGTGTAGCAGTAAACAGGTATTTTCTTCCCATAGTGCAGACAAACATAATGGTTTTCTCTATAATGACATATCAAAAAATTAAATTCTCCTTTTCCAAGTAAATTTAATGCCAAGAAGAAATTATGTGATAGTTGACACCATAGTTCAAAAGAGTTTGCCCCAAGACATTTACAAACTATGACAAGACAATAAAAGGTTGGTCATGTCAAAAGACCAGTCAAAAGACCATATTGCAAATTCACCGATGATGGTAACCTGTGTATCTAGGTGGGTAAGAATTCCTCTCCTCCCCAACACTCACATCTATTTCATGAAACAACAGTAGAAAAGAATAGAGAGGATGGACAGTTCTGAAGAACAAACAGAGAGGGTTTTTATTCCCTATACTGTGAATGGTTTGAGCATAAAGGAGAGAATAAGAATATGGGAAAGGAAAAAAGAGACTAAACCTCTAAGTCAGCTCTTCAACACTGATCAAGCACCACACTCTTAGATGTCAAGAAGTGCTCAATGGCCCACATTCTACCCTCTCGCGGCTCACATTCTACCATCCACACACTCCATCTACATATATAGAAACTGAATACATGTGTTTGATAATGTTATGCAAGTGTTATCGCAGAAGCTATTATCAGTAATGTAGGCTTACTCACATAATAAATTTTATTGCAATTATTTCTTTATAATTTAAGAAAGAGACTATTTTGAAGTGATTTTTATATTCTCTGCATGTGTAAATAACTCACATAGAACACTGTTTCTAGCTGATTCGTGTGCTGTACCCCTTCCTCCATTCACATTCATTCACATTTCGTCAAGGCTGAGCACCTTTGAGTAAATGCATATGCTATACCCTTCTCCTATTCTCCATATAGAGAACTGGAATAAGCAAATTGGGTGGAGCCTTGTTTCTGCTCCTTCTAAGGTTTAGCAGATGCACTAGGTTTGTTTGGATGGTTATCAAACAGCTTCCCAGAAAAGGCAAGAATGGGGGAGAAACCAGCACAAGCTGAACATCTACCTGCATTATTCATTCCTCACAAGGCTTTATTTTCAAGCAGGGTGTAGACACCTTTCCATTTGTCTTGAGCAAACAAGTGCAACATAAAAATGGGTAGGAGCTTATAGAAGCACTTCTACTGTCTCTGCTGAGCGTGGTCACCTTAAACACATCCCAGACTGTGCTGGCAAAGGACCCCACAGTTGGGTTTAAATCACAGGCACAGGGTACAGTTCATTTTGCTGGGCTGTGGGAATTGGAAAGCACTGTCTTGATCTAGACCTTACAAACATGCTGTGGATCTAAAATAAGTTAAAGTTGCAGATTTGCCAGGCAGGAACTGAAGCCACCTCCTTCCTCTTACTCTTACTGCCACCTGTCACTTCCCAAGATGCAGCTACACCACCTCTGCTCTGGGAGGGACCGTCGGCACTTGGCTTCCACAAAGGATCGTTCACCCATACCAGTGGTGTCAGCAAAGAGCAAGCTACCTTCCTCATGTCTGTTGAAGATGAAAAGGTGACGGATTTCACAATTAACATTATGTATGACAAGAGATTCAATAAGTTTCCAGTGACTGCACAACAATGTGTCGTAAAGCTAAATTACACTTTGAAAAATATGGTTTCAAAGTAACCAAAGCATACCTCATTGCTCTCTAGAGCTTCCTGAGGAGGGGAAGTGGAGAGGGAGATACTGATCTCTTCTCCCTGGTGGGTAGGACTCATGGGAATGGTTTAAAGCTGCACTGGAGGAAGTTTAGACTGGACATTAGGAAGCATTTCTTTACTGAGAGAGTGGTCAAACACTGGAACAGACATCATAGAGGGGTTTTGGTTGCCCTGAGACTGCCATTGTTTAAGGTGCATTTGGACAACATCCTTAATAACATACTTGAACTTGGTCAGAACTGAAGAAGTCACGCAGTCGGACTAGATGATCATTACAGGTGTCTTACAACTGAAATAGTTCTATTCTATGCTATTCTATGCTATTCTATTCTATTCTATTCTATTCTATTCTATTCTATTCTATTCTATTCTATGCTATTCTATTCTATTCTATGCTATTCTATGCTATGCTATTCTATGCTATGCTATTCTATGCTATTCTTCTCCTTTCCATTCTGCAAACATGCTTCCATTACTGTGCTAAGTATCAGGAATAGACAGCTAAATGCCTGGCTGAACGTGAGACAGCACAGCAGACACTGATGAGGAGTCATTCAAATCTTGGCTCTCACAAGCCCCCCATACCTCGTCTTAAAGTAGGGCAGCTGGTCTGATTCTCTTGCAGAGATCTGGTGTCTTTCCTAGTCCTAGTTACAGCAAAAACCGTCTTCAATATCTATTAACTAGACTGATGTTTCCAAAGTACAGTTCTCACATTTGTTTTAGTAATCCAGTCATATTCTGCTTAAAATGGCGGGAATCCCTCCTTGGTACACACTGTACTGAGAACCAGCAAGACCCTAATAACAGTGGAAATATGGACTGCATTTGATTTCTTTAAGGTAGGAAAACAGTGAGCTCAACTGTTCAGACAGCGGAACAACATCTTCAGCTGTCCTGTGTATTTCACACAGAGTACATCAATGTTCTTTTGCCATGACAGCTGCCACCAGCCTATCCATCTCCAGTCAATCACTGTGCCACTTTGGTAAAGTCATGCTAATTTGTTATAGCATATGCCACACACTGGAAGTCTCATGTAATACTGAGATTATCACACCCCTAACACACCAGAGCCAAGGATTGAACTGAAACTCATCAGACACATAAAAAAAAAAAAAAAAAAAAAGATATCTTTCTTGGAACAAGCTTTCCTTCTCCTTTGCCTTATCTGTGTTCCTTGGCAGTAGCCCTAAAACAACTTTTGTTTTCTTTTGTTTTGTTTGGTATCAGTTCTTGTGCATCCATTCAGCGTGCGGGGTCTGTGACCATACAGAGGAAGCCAAAGTCATGCAGCAGATTTGGTCAAGCAGTCTCAGTGGGGTTAAGTATTTGCCTTCAACACTGGACTCAGCTTCCTGTCTTTCCTCCCTTAGTTTCCTGTCACTTGTCCTAGAAACTATTCTCAGTCCCAGATCTTATTCAAATGAGGAGGAGCAGGTTTCTCTACAGAGTGTTTGTGGCTGGATCCAGGGCAAACAGAAAGCAGTCTCAAGGGTGCATAGTTCTTAGCTCACTTCTAAAGAGGTGGTAAAAAAAAAAAAAATCTAGATAAAAATCTAGAGAAGTGTAAAAGGAAGGAAAAGTTTGAGCCTTGCAATCAAGAAAAGATCAGCAAAATAGTACAGCTCAAATAATGGACAGAATTTACAGAATTGCATTTCAAGCTCTGTGTTGTAGATGGCATTTCATTTGGATCAACACTAATTTTTTAGAAGAACCTGGAGAGGTCCCACTGTCTTAGTTCTTATTGTTGGATTCTGAACACTACTCCAGAGCAAAGACTACTCTCCTGACATACTGAACAGAACAACAACACAAGATTTCCATTAGTGTTTTTAATTCTTCTGCACTAAAGCTAAATATCATATACTTCAAAGGGGTCTTGAAGATGTAGGCTCAGATGTTGTACAAAAGGAACTACATGTGTTCTTGGTTACTCAATTAGTACACAAAGAATGTGGTTATTTGTATACAATAGGAAATATACCTCATGATTCCTCTCCACGCTGTAAGGAGTTATGAACTAACAGCTCAGGTAACTTCAGGAATCTGATCAAGATACCTCAGTGATCCCTCATCTCAGCTTATGTTTCCAAGTGTATTTGCTTTACAGATCTGTTGAATAAAATATGCTCCAAAACACAGAGTTATTAACAATTTCTACTTATTTTATTTCTCCCCATTTTTAAAACTTCCATTTTGTGTGTTTTTTACTCACAACTCAAAACAGCATGAGTTTCAAGTTGAAAAAAACTACAGAAATCTGAGAGAAAAGGCATAGCTGAAATGCTCAGGGACTTTCAACATGTAATGCATATTATCTAAAGAAGTCTTCAGAGATTTAATGACACAAAGATGTATCGCCTGAACTTCTTTCAACAGACATTGCTTTTTCATTTGATTTACATGTTACCATGTGAAAAGCGGTGTTAATAATCCATGTGATCAGGTGGGGGTCCTTTGAATGTTATGGTCACTTAAATGGACTTAAGCTAAGACAACAATGATGAGGCTCACACAGCAGGGTAGGCTGTTGTTTGATTGTGGTTATTATGGCTGGAATGGCTTATGTTGATTTAGCTGATGAAGAAAAACACTGTCTATGAGATCTTCCTATGGGTAGAGCTTTGATGGCTTAGATTTTTTTGATGGTGTTACTAAGAGACTGACGGATGCAACACAAACTGTTCTGTCAGGAATGTCGAACAGCCTCCATCTAATATATTCTAATTTAGCTTTTCAAGATAGAAGGCAGAATGACAGAAAAATGGATTTTATTTTCTGCACCAAGTCAGTTACCTTGAGGTGATGAGAGTAAATCATGCTAGATCCACCTTGCACCAACCAAAAGGATTTTTCCATTATATTTCGCAAAGATCATCTTGAAAATAGCTGTCAAATTGGCAGCTGAAATGCCAGTTGTAGGTCCCAGATTTGATAAACAGCATTTTCCAGAGAACTGGAAATTGCTGTTTAACCTTCTATCTGGGTTCATCTATGAGCAGTCAATTGTGCACCAATCTTTTTATTTTCAGGATAGTGAGAAACTAAAAGGATTCTGTGTGAAGTGGTTTTTTGCAATTACTGGAGAAGAGGAGAGAGACAGAAGACACCTGTCATAGCATCATGAGCAATATGGCAAAAGGCATTTGGACTACTAAAATTGTTATTTCTTCCTGAAATGTGTGTCTCTTGCAGTTACCATGAGGAAAAAGGGGAAGAAACACTGCATTATCCTTCCCCTCATTCTGTTTTCATGCAAGACATTGGTAAAACTTGAATTTTGGCGTTCAATTCAAAACACTATCTGGAAGTTAATAGATGCTGATGCCAGAACATTGCATGGAGGTATATTATTTTTGGTAACACAGTTTGCATTGAAAGTGATGTTGAGGTACCAGGATTCATTTGTTTCTAGTAATAGAGAAAGATGAGGGCTGTGAAAAGTGAAAGAAGGAATAAAACTCCAAACTTATAAATCCAGAAAAAAGTCATTTCTGTTTTACATGGTGAAGACTTTAAAGACTTGGGGAGATAAGAAAAAAAAAAAGTCTTTAGGACTTTCCTTTCAACAAAATCTGGTCTAATAATGCTCAGGTTTATTGGACAGATGCAAAAGGTCACTTTCCAAAACATTTCTCAATCAGTTTTGGTGTCAAAGATGGTATGTTCATTAGGTTCCTGACCTTTGTCTTTCCAGATGTCTTTTACCAAGAGCAGGAGTCATAGAGTTTTATACTTCTGTTTTGTGGGGAAGAAATAATAGCAATATGTCAGACATTAGGAATTTATATCCAACTGCTCTTTCAATAAATTCTTTATTTTTTAGACATAAATGTGAATGAACATTGGATATAAATGTTGACCTTCACGCTACTGTTATTTATAGAGCTGGCTTTTCACTATATCAGGTGTTGAGGGAATGAAATCACTCTGTCATGCTTGAAACTAACATCATTTAGGTAACTGCAGTAGAGATTTTATCTGAATGATCCTTGTTGAGGTTTTTTTTGTTTGTTTTTCCACTGAATTCTGACCTTGGTGTTTCTATCAACACCATAAATGAATACCTGAGTTCAGTTTGTTGTTGTTTATAAACTTCTCTGAACAAAAGTTTGGGATAGAGAACCATTTATTTTAAGATCTGAATTTTAAGAGAACATCCCTGCACAGTGTGAACCTCTGCACATTACAGTAAATCCCTTTAAAATACAATTTTCCACAATGTCCTTTTGGAGTCAAACATTTACAACACTAAAATTGCTAAGTATAATGCATGTTATCAGCTACATTTTAACAATGTAGTCAGAGAAAAAAATTTTTCTCCTCTTCTCCTGTTAGACAAAGGGGATCCAGTCAGTTTTGTCCATAAATCGTCACTATGAGTCTCCTGCAGACCTCATATCACATTCCCATTGTCCTATGACATAATTAATATTTATTGCATGATTTTTCAGTTTAAAGAGTCTAAAATTATGTGAGGAAATGTAGCTACAGGGACTGGAAACTGGGGACATGTTTTGCATATGCTGAGGGTGGTGCAAATCTTGCTAAGGTACTTGGAAGCATAGCATAAAGTGAAGAGAGCTGAACTTGGTGAAATCTTGTCTCTGCTGGAAATGGCCCTGACATTCGAACTTCCCTGAAATATGCCCGAGCATTGCCAAAGAGAGTGACAATTGATACAAGAGTAGGTTAACAATTTAGTGTTAAAATTATAAGTTAGTCTTTTTGTTTGAAGTGATAACTACATTCACCTAAAAAGCCATTCATTGTGATATTCCAGTCATTTGTCATCAATCTCCATATCACAATACACTCAATGATTTTTTTTTATTAAGCTGGGAATCAGTGGGTTCCAAAACACAGAACTGTTTTGTTTGTCTTTATCTTTCTCCCTGTTTTTATTCAACAATTCATATCAACTCCTTCTTCTCAGTTTTCTATCAGAAAAAACATGAATAGTAGCTACTCTTTCCTCCTTTGTGCTGTGCCATTGTGCAATAGTTACGCACTTTTAAAAATGATACACATACCTTAGTGTGTGGCTTGGCAACCTTTATTATCTTGATATCATTTTCTACTATCCTTCACTAGAGAATGTATCTTTACAAAGAGACAAACAGATCAACATGTATTAACACTGCAGCAGATAACTTTTCTCATGGTGTTGTCAGAAACTGTTTTTTTCACGTCCACTACTAACAACTCCAGAGATATTCAACTGATGTTTAATTAAGAAGGCCTTCCTCATCATGACATTCTGGGTCAATGTCTACTAAAAGATGAATAAGGGATCCTCAGTCTTCTTACTTTCTACCTCTTCCTGCTTCTCCCTTCTAGGTTGCACTAGATAAGATAAAATAGAGGCTTTCTGAAATCTGATTCTCTCTGTACAACAAAAGTGGGTCCTAAAGTTTGCGAGGAACTTGGTTGAGTTTCATCACCTTTACAAATTTAAATGGGTCCCCTAAAAGTGAGGGATTTGATGTGCTTCATGGCATGGTATAAGGCATGCTATAAGGATAAAAAAAGCTAATGAAAATGGACTGGTGCATGGTTGAAGTGAATCATTCCATGTCAATCAGCCACTTTAAGTCCTTGTTTTATATGTTGTAAGGAAGCTAGCACATTACTTTTTGGTTTTGGTGTTTATTTTGGGGCCCCTTTTTTTGTTTGTTTGTTTGCTCTTCATTTGGTTTGATTTTGTTCAGCTTGGTTGGCTGGTTTTGATTTTTTTTTTTTTCCCCAGTAGGCTATCTGGGACTGAATATTGCAAACTTGAAAGTTAATTCCAAATAGGTTTGCTCTCTTGTCTTATCTTGTTCTATCAAGCCCATAGTATAGTACACCACTGTTAAACTGCTCAGACCCAATGTAATCTCTGTGCTGCAGCAGGCATTTTATAATCTGAAAAAGAAATACTGTTTCATTAAAAATATTTGTTTAGTTACCACAGCACGAAACATGCTGGTTCAAAAAGGCTGCCTCCAAAATCTGTAGCGTTCAAGAAAGATGTAAATGGGTGCCTGAAGCATTAGCTTTCATTAAGCCTTATAACCCTGGAACAAAGGCATTCAGGGGAAACTTGATAAGAATAGGAAAGACTTTTCAGTTACAAATACTGTGCAGTGGGGACAGAAAGAGATATTCAGTGATTTTTCTAGCAAAATCTAATTTATTTGGAGACAGAATTGTTATTAGAAAATAATGTGATACAGTAAAAAGGACATTTTGACGTATGCATAGCCAGCATGTGAATGAACATAACAGAAATTGGAGGCTGTTTTCTCATACCCTGGTTTATAACTCCTTTAGTGCAATTAGAAGACTACATAGGAAATAATTGATTTCCACTTAACACAAGGCATTTCAGAAGGAGGAACCTGATGTTAAGTCTGCTAGAACTCAGAAACAGACAGAGGGACGACGTCAGACGGCACTCTACATCTTGGATTTTCCTTTTCTAAACTAGTCACAAATGAAGCTCATGGAGGCTACATCCACAAGTCTCTTGATTCTTTAATATCTTCATAAGAGGTCTAACTTTAGGTGAAGGAATCTGGAAACTCAATCCCAGATACTTTTTTTAATATCTGACTGTTAAAAAAAAAAAAATACAATGAACAATCAAAACAACCAACCAACAAACAAACAAACAAAAAAAAAAAACCACTCTTTACCACTCAACCTAAAAGTCCTGTGTCTTGAAGCCAAGATCTATAGTTATGTTCTTCACAAGGACTATAGACCTCAAGATAAGGTCGAAAAATCTCTTGAGCAACACACTATTTGGTTACAACAATGAGTCTCTGCTCTTCAACTAGTTGTCTGTATTGAAAGCAGGACTTCAGAAACTGCATTGGGTTGATGTGACTATGCCATCCTTGGATCTTGCTCACCTTAGCTTGGGAATCACTGTAGGGATATCATGGTGGTGTAGAATCAGACTCTTAGAAGTTTCTATCTCTAGTCTTCCCGTATTCAAACATTCTGTGATCACATATGAATCATTGCTTCATTTGTCCTCTCATTCTCTAATTTTTATTCCATGGAAGGAACAGTCCCAATTCCATCAGTGGCTCTAGTTGTGAAGAAAATCAGACACTGAGTGTGGCGGTTTAATGCGCAAGGAGCTTGATGGGGAAAAATAAATCAGCTTGAAACAAACTCTTCTAATTTTTGTTAGAAATTATTTGTTAGAAAATCCTGGAAATTGTATTTGCCAGTCCTCAATTCTGAGTCTTAAATCTGCATGTGTCATTAGATAGGCAGTGGTTGTAGTGAGTTAGACTGTGTCGGGATGTTGTAGGGCTAACCCATGCCTCTGACAAAAAACAAAATGGAGTAGCAACATGCAAAGACATGGTTACCCATGGCAGTAATTCTAATTGCTCATTCTAGTACACCTGAATTCCCTTTCGAATACTGTTTTCATGTGTGCTGATAAGAGCAACCCACCTAAGTGAAGTCACACGGGAGCACCAGAGTCTGGAGATTCAGGACCAGATAACATGAAGAAAGAGATTTCATCTCAAAGGTACCCACAATATTATACTTTACAGAAGCAGAATAACAGTTACCAGAGAGAATGAAGATAAATTGATCATCTGAGGAACATGGTTTTTAAATTATTTATCACTGAAGAAACTTTTTTTTGCAAGATCAGCTTGGCAGAAGGGACATAATAGATGGTTTTGAGAATCCCAAGGTATTTTATAAATTTTGGTTCAAGAGTTTGATCTATTATACACATAACTCATTCAAGATGAAAGAAAGAAGACAGAGAGATGTCAAGACAGCTACAGCTGGCTTTTCTAGCACTTTTTCTACAGAAAATTTCCTGGTTACAGGATATTACTCTCCATGAGGCTTGCATCCGCTGTGTCAGTTTGTTTGGGGAAAAAAAAAAAGATACTTGAATTAGATCAGAATACTGCTGTCCTGTGCCAAGGCCCAGAGTTCATACCCAGGCATAAAAACCTCTACAGAGCTCACACACACTGGGACATGCACAGGACATGATTCACCTTTAGCAAAGGTGTCTGACACTTGAAACCATTGTGGATGCTCCAGCCGTGGAGATATTAAAAACCTGATAAGACATGGTGCTGAGCAGCCTGATCTAGATGATCCTCCTCTGAGGGCTGGGCTAGATGATCTCCAGAGGTCCCTGCCAAGTTCAGCTGTTGTGTGGTTACGTAAAGCTTGGAACACACTGAAAGTGTCATTAGGCTGAATCATGACTTTTAGATTGCCTTAGGACATACTAGAATGAACTGTGAATTATGTTTATAAGGATAGAGGTTTCCTCATTTCTCATCATTTATAGTTCCTTCACCTTCTATTTACACTTAAATACAGGGATGAGGTGCTACCTAGCTACACAGTTTGGCTAAGACTGGGATGTAGTACCTGTAACCAAATCATCCAAGAGTTAGAGGTGTACAGGCTCCAAGCTTGTACCCAAAAGAAAGAAATAGCAAATTCCAGGAAGAAGTTCACCAATTCGCAGCTGTCTAAAATAGATCACGTGGTTTGGAAGTACTGGAAAAGAAAATTTATTGTTTCAATGTTTAGTGTTATGACAGAATGACATGTGCAAGTAAAACATCTTTTTATTTTGGCAACAAGGAATAGTGTGGGGGGTTGACCCTCGCTGGATGCCAGGGGCCCACCAAAGCTGCTCAATCATTCCCCATCCTCAGCTGAACAGAGAAGAGACAAAATATAATGAAAGGCTCATGAGTCAAAATAAGGGCATGACTCACCAATTACCATAATGGACAAAATAGAGTAAATTCACGAAAACTAATTTCATTTATTACCAGTTAAAATCAGAGTAGGATAATGAGAAATAAAAGAAAATCTTAGAACACCTTCCCCACCCCTCCCTTCTTCCACAGCTCAATTTCTTCCTCAGTTTTCTCTACCTGCCTCTGCTACCTCAGTGGCACAGGGGTGACAAGGAATGAGGGTTGTGGACAGTCCATCACACGTTGACTCTGCCACTCCTTCCTCTTCAGGTGCAGCATTCCTCACACTCCTCCTCTGTTCCAGCATGGGGTCCCTCCCATGGCAGACAGTCCTCCATGAACTTCTCTAAGCTGAGTCCATCCCACAGGCTACAGTTCCACAGGGTGCAGTCCTTCAGGAACAGACTGCTCCAGCCTGGGTCCCCTGTGGGATCATAAGGCCTGCCCACAAACCTGCCCCAGCACAGTCTCCTCTCTTCATAGGGCCACAGGTCCTGCCAGGAGCCTGCTTCAGCATGGGATTTCTCATGAGGTCACACCCTCCTTTTGTCATCCATCTCCTCTGGTGTAGGGTCCCCCAGGGGCTGCAGATGGATCTCTGCTCCGCCACAGACCTCCACGGGCTGCAGGGGCACAGCTGGCCTCACCATGGTCTACACCGCAAGCTGCAGGGGAATCTCTGCTCCAGTGCCTGGATCGCCTCCTCCACCTCCTGCTTCACTGACCTGAGTGTCTGCAGAGTTGTTTCTCTCACATGTTCTCACTCCTCTCTCTGGCCACAATTGTTGCACAATTATTTATCCCTCTTCTTAAATATTTCATCCCAGAGGTGATTCCACTATTGTTGATTGGTTTGGCCTTGGAGCCATCTGGCATTGGCTCTATTGGACATAGGGGAAACTTCTAGCACTTGCTCACAGAAGCCACCCCCATGGCCCACCCACTACCAAAACCAGGCCATGAAAACCCAATACAAACAGGAAAGATCTTTTTCTTTGGCTAGCACTTCAGTGGAATTTTTCAGAACTGTTCTGCTCAAATCCCTTCGGAAACAAGAAAGAGGTTCAGCTGCTGGAAACTTTCTTTAGCTTTCATAGGTAATTGAATACAGTATATTTGTTTTTCTTCTGAAAAAGTAAATAAAAAGTTTTTAATGTTAAAAATATTTTAGAATATTGATTCACCTTATCCTTAACACTTTATTAATTAAAGACATTTCAGAAATTAAATGCATTCTACATAATGTGTACAGTTAATGTATTCAAGTTGTAAAATATGAACATGTAGAACATAACTTATCTATGTTGGGAAGTAGTAATTTTCTCACAGCTTCCCATTTTTACAGGCAAGCAAGCTTTGTTCAGAGTCATTTAGTGAACTGTGCTGGTGCTTGAACTCTTTTACATTAGCTACCACTGAATGGCTGCAGTGGGTTTTCTCCTAATAACATTACTTCTAAATCTATCTTCCTTTAAAAAACTTTGGTCATTTTTCACACATATCTGTATATGTTCTATTAAATTTGAGACTGAGAGTGGGAAAATATTTCCCCATTGACTTTGAAAAAGAAAGCCAATTGTCTTAAGTTTCAATTTTATTTTTAAAAGGGGAAAAAATTGGAAGGTTCATCCTAGTTACTTTCAATTTGGCTGATTTAGATGTCAGTAATATGAGAAAACAAAATCTCATCGATAACTAGAAAGGTCTCTGAAGAAACTGGTTTCGGCCATTAGCTGTTGCATATGTGATCTGTCATTTAACTAAACATCAGCCAACAGAACCTCTGGAAAGAAATCCAGAACTGTAGATTTAAACTGGATCAAAGCCCACATCACAGTTCAACCATTTAAACCTTGGAACTGGAATTTGTCAAAAGTTCTAGTGAAATATAGCCATCACACATTCCACAATCATATTATCTAGCCAAATCTCCAGACAAATTCCAGTCTTAATCCGAATCTTTAATTTTTATCAGAGAACACATAGAACCATTTAAATATATTACAAGGAAGATCTGGTTGTTCACTGCTTGGAATGTCTCTTCAAAAATAATGAAAGAGGTTGAACCAATACTTCGCACTGTGCATCTCCTGAAAAATAAAAAATAATAACAAAAAAGCAGCTTCTTTTTTTTTTTTTCAAGTATATTAAGACCGGTCAGTCTACAGTTTATAAGCAATAGGTAGCTCAGGTCTTATGTTATTGAATCCTTATTTATAGACTGTTTTATGCCCTGAGATTATTTGATATGAGTTTTTTTGCAACCTGGCACAGCCACCAAAACAAGTGCAGTATTATTAATATCTTACAGCCTATCAAGCTTTTAATCTCCCAGAAGCCTGAATAATCTTATTCATGCTGAATATTATCCAGCACATTAACACATTGATATTTCCGCACAAATCGTAGCTACTGTCTTGAGGCCATAAACCTGTTGGATTGTGAAATACATTCTAATGGTATTCTACCTTCTGAGGAAGAATTGATTTTTAAAGAGAAAAAAGAAAATATTTCTAACCATTAATAAAGCCTGGGGTTGTTTTTTCTTGCTTTGTGTGTGCGTGTGTGTTAGCAACATTGTTAAAAAATGGTTGTGGAAAATTCCGTGTTTAATCATGTTCTTTGAGAATATTGTATATTCTGTATCACTTTAAGACTATTAATCATGTTGTACATATTCTAAAGGTGTATGTTAATCCTCCGATATAAGTTTGGTTGATGGATATAATAGATCTGCTCTAAAACTTTGGCTCACCTTCCCAGGCAAAAAGCTACATGGGTTTTCCAATATTCCTTGGACTTTAAGAGGTTAACATGAATAATACCTTATTTCGGAAAGAGCGATGATTAGAGGTAGAATTTTACAGTGTGGGTCAGGAGAGAAGAAGGGGTACAAGAGAAGATAACCCTGAAGAGCAGAACGGGACTTAAGCCAGAAGAAATGTATAAAGATGGGAGTGGAAGCGAAGTATTTTTCTGGATAAGAGTTGGACCAGAAATCAGAACACATTTTTTGTTCTGCCCTCCGTGGCAATCTCTCTGTCTTTGTTTCTCTGTTAACAGTTTCGGAAAAAATCTACAGAAATTCTTAACACGAAGTCAACCATCTGGATCATGCTAGTTCTTTCTAGTTTTGGAGCCTAGAGAATAATGAAAGTATCTCAGATAAAGTAAAGCAAGCTTAGACTGAATGGGTGTTGTGTAATTTTAGCTTAGCCGTGTCCTGTAACTCCACAAGTGCTGAAGAATTCTGAATGAAAAACATTAATTTTAACTAGTATTATTTATTTGAAAAAATAACTGGAGAAGTTGGAAAGTTGTTCAATCTACTGTTGGAAAAGGATCTTTTTCATGCACTTTATTGGACTTTCTCCTTTTACTTGACTGCTCTATAGTTATTTATTGAATTTTATCACTGAAAAAATATACTGTTTAATAAGAAGTGAATTATTTGAAGCCAGAAATGTTTCATCTAGGTTCTCTATAGGAAAAATATCTGTCTTTCTTCCTAGAGAAAAATTATTAGAAGTACTGTGATGCAGGGTATCTGTTATTTGCTATTTCCCCCAAATATATATCTATATTTTATACTCACCATCTTGAAAGCATATTAACTGTTCCTCTGATGTGAATGACGATGCCTGTATCTTACTTTGCTATAATCTCTAGTGTACTGAGACCTAAACCAAAGGACAGGCAATAAATTATTAAGAAAATCACTCCGCAGATTCTTTTGCATAATATGAAGGAAGATCTTCTTTGTGTCCATTTGCAATATAACTTGTCTAGTTGTAAAATTAATAGATTTTCAGAATTTCTGCCAGAATGAGTAGGTTCATCACTTCCTCCACTATTTCTTCTGTATTCATATAGACCAAGTGTCTGGTGATGAGCAACCTATTCTTCCAATTCTCTCTGCTTCTGTGTTCACATGATTTCAATATCCCATAGGAGCTCTGAATGGACTTAAAAATGCATCAGCCTGGAAGATATAGGAACATGACTGAGGTCTATTACTTGCCTCTAGTTTAAAGAACAGTCTTAAATATCCAAACTATGTCTATAGCTATTCTGTGCAAACTTGTATTCCAGTCACTGATTCCCATGCTCCTCCCCTTTCTTTTTTCTTATATTAATAAGAAACCAAATATATTAGTTGAGGAAATATTTGTTTCTAATCATCAAAATAGCCTGATAGAACTTAAAATAGATGTGTTATTTAATATTTTTCTGGAGATTTCAACTTGAGGAAAAGTATATTATTAATACATAATTAACCCATTATTGTATGTGATCCTTATTTTATTCTAAGCCACTTTTAGTTACTTAGTAAAGTCCAAGCTCTGTCAAATTTTAACACTGTCTATGTGTCTCAGGATAAAACAAGTACTCACTAACAGTGATCAATCCCATCCTAATAAAATTACTTAAGGAAACTGGGAAGATTTGCCTTCTGTAGTTACCTGTTTCATACCAGGGGCTAGGAAGGGACCCTAGATTGCAAAATGTCTTATTGAAAATTATTTTGCCCTCATATTTTCCATCCTAAGTACAAGTTACGCCAAGATTGCAAATCTTGGCAAAAATAAACACAATTGCAGTGGTCAGAGGGCTGAATTGCATCAATTTATCCCTTGTGCTTTCTGTGATCTAGGAGATATACTCTGTTTTCTGCTTACATTTTAATTCTCATTGGTCAAGAGCATAAAATCTCTATATCTGAAATTGTCAACAAGTGAATAAGTAGTCAGGAAAATTACCAGTGCATACTTGCTTTGTATTTATATATTCCTATACTCTTTCTACTTCTGATTGGAACAGGAAACAGGCTATCAAAGACAGACTTTTAATGTGACCCAGCGTGACTGTTCATATGGTTCAAAGACTTAGATTTAGGTAGATCCAGAAGTTTCACACACAGGAACAGTTCATGTGACTGAAAAATGTGTACATTTTGGAGTTTCTACCATTTTTTCTTTCCTATCATAACTTGAAAAGAGCTATAAAACAATACAGAGCAACTCTGCTAAGTGTACCGTAATTATAATTTTCTTTAAAACCAAATATAAGAATCCTAGGTTTTAGTTATTTCCTACTGTCAGCCTGGTGTCAATCCTATGTTGACAATTTGAAATACCTTCGTTTTCTCACTATAAAATGCCATACTATACATTGAAATATGTATTTTATGGTGACTGTCTTATTTCTTTCTTTCTTTCTCTGATTTTTCCAAGCCTTTTTGAACAGGAACTTCCTCGGAAAGTGCAGATAATGAGCAACCAAAGCTATTTACCTCCTGAAGGACAGGGAAATAGCTACTTACCTCCCTCTCTGTTTCAATTCCTTTGTTTTTCTTTCTGGTTTTATTCAAAGTCATAAACAACACCTGCATAACTTGTGAGCTTAGCTCCCTAGTGTTCCCTAACATACCCAGTGGGCAGTTCTGCAAGCGCGATTTCTATAATTTCATTTATTCATTGCACTTATTTGGTACAAAAAAAATTGACATTTAAAAAAGGGGAAAGATTAAGAAAAATATTTCTCAAGCCACTTTCAAACTGTTCTCAGAAAGAAAATAGAATAATACTGTATTACTCAAAAGATTTGGATTTACCTGAGAAAGGAGACCAGATTACATTTCATGCAATTGTACGGGATGTTTCAAAAAGATAGACCTAATTTCACAGCAAGAATATTTCGAAATTAGGTCCATCTATCTTTTTGAAACATCCTTTACTATTTCTCTTTTTGGTTAGTATTAATATTAGTAATATCAATGAAGTATATGATTTACAATGACAAACATTGAAGAATAATAATAACCCAAGAAAACAAAATCTATAAAGAAAAGATCCAATAAATATTAACAATCTTCAATGATTTACACTGAGAGCAATAGACCAGTGTGTTTTCCTGGGCTCCAAAAATCGTATCTGGGAGCTGAGGTAAGACTGCATGTTAACCATGTAAATTGACCGTGGAAGAGCGGTTTCTGCAAATCAATGGAGAAAAGCAAAGAGATAGCTGCTACTTTAGACAAGTGTTGGCATGTCTTATCTGGGATTTCTTCTTAACCATTGTGATATCAGTGATATCCAGTGAAATCAAACAGGCTAATATTTATAGAAATAAGCACAACACCAGGAGAATACACTGGTTTCATATCAGTTATTATACAACAGTGAAAACTTTCTCAGATCATCTGCAATTCAGGTTATGCCTTGGCTGAAGAAATACATTGTTATTCATGCAACACTTAAACAGGTAAGATTTATTTGCATAGATTTTGAATATTTAATTTTATTTTAAAATCTGTTGCTTATAAACCTGGACTGGCTTTTAATATGGTTCATAGTAGACAAATACATAAAATACACTTATTTTGAGCAAAGGAGGTTTTGAAACTCTACAATGTTACAGGCCACTCAAATTTTACAAACCAAACATTCCTGATGGTAATGACCTATCAGCAATCTTACATACTGAAGTATAAATTTACCCTTTTTCAAGAAATCTTTCGAAGGACTTAGATGCATTGGAAACCTCAATAACTCAGTGATGCAAATGGTTTGCCCTCATCCCCTGTGCAATGCAGACTACACTCCCCATTACTAAAATATGCTGGGGAGGGAAACTGTCTTTTCCATCAATCGATGAACTGTCCAAGACAGCCCCAAGGGGGAGTTATTTGTATGTCAGCAACGTTTGTTCTGCTTAACCAGCTAATATGTATGCTCTGGTTGTTAAAATATTCCCCTCAGTAAATGATACATATTCCTCTGCTGCAAAGACAGAAAAAAATATATATTTCATTTAATGATCCTTCTTTGCTTTCTAGATAGCATGATTTTGGCAGCAAAGGTTGTCACTTTATTAACCAGTTTCTTCTCCAGAACTGATCAGCAAATCTCCCACTGATAGTAAAGGACTTTGGATCAGTTTTGGACCTTTGAAGGAATGATCATTGTGTGTAAGTTTTGCAACATGATTGCTATAAGTGATATTTGAAAAATTCATCCTAAAAATCATATTGGCCTGAGGAGTGCGATATATGACCTATAGAAGTGAAATGTCTCATCTAAAAGTTAGATGTCTAGTTTCAGTAATTTATTTATGGGAGCTTATATAAATGGTTTAGACCACACACCTCGGGTGGGTTTCCTCTGATCTAAACCAGACATATTAGATGTCATTCAGATTGAGATTCAAGTGATAGTTTCAGACATCTAAATTTAACAATCTGAATCCACAGATTTCAGACATCTGATTTTAACAATTGAAATTTCACACTAAAACTGATTCCTTAACTTTTAGATATTTCAAGGTAATTGAGATGAATCTTGTCTTTTGTCTCAAAATACTATCCAGCTTACTGGAGAGTATTTGCTGCATATGAGGGGGGTATTAATTTCCTCTTCCTTTAGAAGTGAGAAAAAGAGGACACAAGGCAAAGAAAACCTCAGTCTTTTGACTACAAAATCTATTGTTTCCCTTCTGTGACAGCCAGAGATTCTGGTTGCAATTGTCTGCAAATTTCCAACAGGATTTTCAGGAAACAGTTCAACAGATGTCCTTTAAATTGCTATTATCTATGACTTTCTAAACACTGTTGAGGTTTGTAGCACAAAGATCTGGAAATTGGCACAATGAATTAACCCTTCATCTTCTAAAATACTCATGCTTTAGACATAGGTATATAGCATCTAAAAAATAAATGTTGTTACAGGTCAATAGAATAAAAAGTGTGAAACATTTGACTGGAATATTTTGTTAATAAAATCCTCATCCTTCCCTGTAATGTCTTCACCATTACCTTCTCCATTCCAAGGAGCTTTCTCAGCAACACAATAATGCCTGAATTAGGAGCCATCTTCAGAACCGGTCTGTTAGAAATCAAATCCACTCTGCCTCTCATATAACCTTCCTGAATGTACATGGAGGAAAGCTGGAAAATTGGACCAGACCACATATTGTCCATTAACCAAGCAAGAAAAGATACTTTACATTACAAAACCTGACATGGCAGATGAATATCCAGGAGACTCATTCAAAGAGTCTTCCTCACACACTTAAGTTTCCCTCTGATTAACAGAGATAGCAGGTATCTATAAAGACTGCCCAGATGAGTTACCCTTCTTTCCTTGTTTGCCATATCACATAATCATAGAATCATAGAATATTAGGGATTGGGAGGGACCTCAAAAGATCATCCAGTCCAATACCCCTGCCGGAGCAGGAACACTCAGATGAGGTTACACAGGAAGGCGTCCAGGCGGGTTTGAATGTCTCCAGAGAAGGAGACTCCACAACCTCCCTGGGCAACCTGGTCCAGTGTTCTGATACCCTCACTGAGAAGAAGTTTCTTCTCAAATTTAAGTAGAACCTCTTGTGTTCCAGTTTGAACCCATTAGCCCTTGTCCTACCATTGGTTGTCAATGTATAACCTAGACCTATAAAACCTATAAGATTATTCAGTTCTCTTCTCTGCTGAGTAGGAACCTGACAACCGTTGATTAACAGGAAATACGAAGCTCAAAATTACACTTAAAATTCGAGATACTGTGTCCACCTCTGAAAGTAGCCAACACTGTGACAGGTGAAGAAGTCTGATAGGAAATAATCTGAAAGAATTCAGAGGGAAACCCTGCACGGGTCAAGTGCTGAACTCCAGGATCCTTTTCCAGGAGACAGAAGTCATTACTTCAACAATAATGGTTTAAAATATTTTCCTCTTGCAGGAAAAAACAAAACAAAACAAAACAAAACATGCAATGTATGCAATGTCTTTCTGAAAGCCCTACAAGTGACAGTACTAACCAGAATACTGAATTTAACCCCTGAATTATCCACTACACTATGCTCTGATTTAAAGAAAATTCCAATTCCTCTTTATGTTAGCCAAGTAGACAATTCTCCAGTATGTGGCAAAGGACCAGGTCCATTTAAATACATATTCCTGTCATTGGAGCTTTAACCCTATCAGTGGATAAGGGCAGAGGAGGTCAAAATATGTTGGACTAAAGTTTGGGTTTGAGAGCAACAGTAATTGATTTTGCATTCGTAGTTGGCATTTGATTAGTTGATTCGTCAGCTTAGGTTGTAATCTTTAAGGAGTGGAAATGCCACCACACTGAAATGCAGAATACTGAAAAGGTCAAAGAAGAGGAGAATTCCCCCTTTAATTCAAGAAGAAAGAGACATTAGAGCCCAGGGAACACACGCACATGACAAAGGTTATAATGAGAAAAGAGGATGGCAAATGAATAATCTATTTCTGTGAAAAAGATGCTAAGGAAACTATAAATGGGCAAATGTCCCATATTTATCTGTCTTGTGTCACCACATGCAGAATGCAGATGACCATCACCAGAGGAAAAAGAAAATATGACACACTTGCTAAAAGCAAATATATATCCCACATATCTATATGTTTATATACAGAGAAAATGCTGAGATGTGATATTTTGAAACAGAAACAGACACAGTGGGAAAGATGCAATGAAAAGAAAGGTAGGTAAGTTTACTTTAAAAATTCATACATTTCCTGCAAAATTCAGGAATGAAGAGCTGTCAACTGTGCTTACAGAGCTGAAAAGACTGAGATAGAGGGATGATTGTGGAAGAATGCTTTTTCTAAAATATTCCAGATAAAGAATTTGAGACCAAGTAAATGTTTTCTGCCTTTTTCCTTCTTAATTTCTGGAAATCTTCCATATAATTTGCTTACTACATTAGCAAACTTATGCACAGGCATTTATCTGCTGTACAGTAATTTAAATACAGAGTATGTTGCTATTGTGTAGCTTAACTCTCTATATCTCTGTGTCTGGGTTAAGGTTTCCCAAAGAAGTTTGCTTCAGCCAGTAAGAAATGCTTCCTTCCTTACTTTCTTCATCTATCTTTATATATATTATTCGTATGCAAATATGTGTATAATTTTTTTTTTAATTTAGTCATTCAAATTCATGCACATACACAAACAAATAAGAACATAAAAAAGGGAAAATAAAACCATCACAGAAAGAAACACATCCTAGAATTTTCCTATTCCTTTGAGCTTTTCCTCCAAGGCAATTGCGTAGTGTGTATCTTCAAATATATGCTAGTTCTATGAATAGTTGTTTCTAAAAATATTCAGACTTTTGCTGCTAAAGCTGAAATCCAACACTCTGGAACATTTTGTTTTTACAGTTTTTAAATTGAAAACTCAGTTTTATGATAACCACTTCTCTCTCTATCTTCCTCTCAAGCTTTTTCATATAATCTTCCATTTACTTCTTTATTATTATATTCAAGTCTATAAACTCTACATAGAAACTCTGAACATTGAGTGCTACTAGAAGTAGATGTAAGAGATGAAGAAAAGTGCTTAAAAAGAAGAAAAAGTTGCTAAAATAAGGCAACATCCCCTTCCTATTCTATGACTCTGTAGTGTTATTCCTTTGCAGCTGAAACTGTCCAGGAATGCAATACATAACACAAAGAGGTTCAAAGGGAAAAACTGTTTTTCGAAGAAAGTACGCTGAGCTACTGAAAACTAACATGAGCAAAAGTTTTCTATTTTTCCCATTTTGTTGTGTCTGAAGTGTTGAATTTGCTTAACAGCCTTCATTTACAGAAAGAAGAATGAACTGTTATCTAACTGTTCTAAAGAGATTTGAAATAATAATGTGTTTCCATTTCAGTTTCTTAAGAGATGAAAACACAAGGAGAATTTTTTTGAGCATTATACCACCTCTGAGACTATCAGACACTTAATTTCGAAGGGTTTGTGGAATTCTTAATTTGAGAACAGATTATGACAGTACTTGGAGACCTGAGGTAGAACATCTCAGTTCAATCATAAAAAAACCCAATTGTGTTATTTGCCAGAACACATATTTAAAAGAGAAAAGTTTTGGCTGAATTTTTCAAAACATGAATTTGCAGTAGCATCAAGGGCAGAACAAAAGTAAAATCTCCAAGGGACTGAAAACAGATAAAAATCAGCAAAGAGCATGTGTGATGCAGAGGAAACTCACAGACTTTCGCAATGTCCTAATGTCTCATAGGGCTGTTAAATCTGTGAGATGCAAACCCACTTCCCAAAAGGCTGCAGATACAGGCAGAAGATACCCCTGAAGAATGACAATATACATGTTTTATGAAATAAGAAGGCTCTGTACTCAACAGAGAGATGTTTGCAGCACTAACAGCTGCTTTAGAGAATATTTCCTGGTGGAATTTGCTCAAGAGCAGCTACACACTGTCACCGAACTATTACTTTAAACATCAGGGATGACCTTTTTAATTATAAGCTTAAAATATGCACAAGTTACTGTGATAGCTGAAGATATAGTTAAGTATATGAAAAGAAAACCTGGTCATGTGGAACATAGGTAAAGTTCAGATTACATCATGGAAAGACTATTTCTACTCTGAATACTCAGAGCTTGGTGTAAAAGTCAATATGACTTGGAAAGGTAAATTTGCAAGTGTTAGGAAATGCAAGATCTGACTGACATTAGTAACTTGATTCAGCTGCTCAAGCAAAGAGATTTAAGATCACCTGAAACATGTAAGAGAATAAAATACCTTGTTATGTCTACCTGGCTGGCAGATATGACTCAGGAGTTATAGGACATCCAGGTTTTTTGGCAGTGACAGTCAAAGGTCAGAATCACACAGCGAGTTCTGTTGACTGCCTTTACTATTTTCTGTTCCTTAGGAGTTTACCCCAGTTTTTCTCACCAGGTAGAAGCTTGTGTTATAGACACCTCAACATAGTATCTTCTGAGAGGTGAATATGTGTGAAGTAGGTGTCTAAGCACTCAATTCATTTGCCTACTGATTAACACAGAAGACCACTTAAGTGTGCCCAGGTTTTCCCAGATGTTTCTGTGGAGCTGACAGAAAAGACAGGGTTGAGCTGGCCAGCTGTGCACTATGGATTATCAGCAGCAGTCAGCTAAGAACATCGGGTGTCTTAAATGTCAGCCGGCACTTCCATGATAACTCACAAACTGCTCTTGGCTCCTCTGAGTGTACTGATCCAGGCACAATAGAACTAGTAAAACTGGAGTAGTCACTTTGAAACTGCTAACTTTGGAACTGTTAAACTCCTAAAATGTTGTTAAATGCAAAACCTAAAAACAACTAGTTTATATGAACCCGATATGAAAAACAAAGATGTTGCAAATGTCTGTAAGTAGATTTAATGAAGCAGAAAACATATCACGACAAAGAATTATATTTGTGAAAACTTTCCAGTCAAAAAATAGGGCATATTTAAAACAGTGAAACATAGGTTCAGTGGTTCATTATGAGATTTCTGTTATGAGTTAATTAATACAGAAATGCAGAACTGTAGTTGAAATAGAAACTACTGACAGCAGGAAGAAATACAAGATGAACTGCCTGTAGGTCCTGAGATCAGAAGGAACCACCAGATACTGAAACACTAGTAGGCAAAACTGAGTCATGCAATGTACATAACAAAACCTCTTAGGGAAATCCAAAATGTAAGAATAACAGTCTCTCTAGTCATTAATATATAGCTAAACTAGCATATCTATATTCATTTTTTGGAAGCTGTACTGGTCTTTTTGATTGAATGCACCATATAGCTCTAAGCACATCTGTGCTATTAAGAATCTATTCAGTGTCTTTCAGCAGCTCCAAATAGGACAAGGTTGTGATTATTGTTATGTCACTCTTTTACTGACTGATTGGTTTATTTGAAGCCTCAGATAACCCTTTCAAATTCATTCATGCAATGTTTCCATTTCTGTAATCACTGAATGGATGAGGTGACATTTTGTTAACAGCTGTATTTCTTGGTGAAATGCTTTTTTTCAGTAGAGCCCAGATTGTGCATTATAACACTGTGATTTTTTAAATGTCTAGATACTCTAAAGATGTATCAAACTTGGGTGTTTTTAGCTCTTAGTGCTCTCAAAAAGATAAAAAAAAAGGATGAAAAGATCAAAATATCATAGAATTCATAAAATTCTATATCAGAGAAAAGTTTAATTTTTAGTATAATAAAATAGCCTTGTAAACCAGTCACACTCTGAAATTGTCAACTTAGAATTTCTGTCCTTAAAACAACACACAACACAAGCATTTGCTAGGCAAAGATATGTCTTTACAACACAAATTGTTCTCTTCCTCTGAAAAAAATATAACAGAACTCTATATAACTGGTTATGTCCTAGAATTATATTCCTTTTGTAAGGTTATTATATCCCAGTTTTCAAGTCAGCAGTATATGTCAACTATAGGACAGAACAAAACTAATTATGTTGGTGTATGGATTGTGAGTACGAATTGAGAACGATGAATGAGAGTATGAAAACAGAGTCCTTCTAAGGTCTGATTCCTTTGACATGGTACAATGACGATATACGCTCAGCCTTTTCCAACTGCAGATCTCAGAGCAAATACCAGCAGAGATCAATAGTAACGTCCCTGTTAATGGATGAGGAAACTGAGGTCCTTGATGGTGGCTTCTTGGCAAACAAATCAAATTCAGTCACTGAATCTGAGTCAGGATTTCAGTCTCTGGTGAACACAGCTTCCCATTGCACAGTTCCATACAAGTTTGGTGGGAGCAAGAATATGCTTCAACAATAACTTATGACATAGGTAACACAAAGGGACTTAAGGTGGTCACAGCAGAATAGTTTTTACTACTAGTGCTACAGCATCAGCTACATTGCTTGCATGTCTACCTGGGAAACCAGAAGATCTTGTGCTCTAAGTGCACAGGATGAGGCAAACGGCAAAGCAGCAGAGACCTCAGACAATAACTGATCTGAACACTAGCCATAGTGCACTTATACTTGAGTCAGATTTAAGTACCTTTTTGACAGTCATGATGACAGAGGTCGTATTAGAATTTCCTTCTTCAATTGTATTCATAAGGAAACTCGTTGCTTTCTTCCTAATAACAATGAAATCATTTTAACATCTTAAAGTATTACCTTGATTGCTTCTCCCACAATTGAAGGTGATAATTTTAATAAGCTCATCTTTACCTACGAATGCCTGAGTCTTTTGCATGTTGAAAATTAAAGATTTCATTCATTTCCTGCAAAATAGTTAAAACAAATGTTCTTCTTCCAACTTCAATTAAACTTCAGAATGACTTTCACACATCAGAGACTGCACCAAAAAGATTAGTCAGTTCTATCTTCTCCACATCTGCTTTATACTGCTACATATGGCCAACAGTGATTCTTCAAGCACTACAGAGAATTTACCTACATTTTTCAATTTTCTGGCAATTGCACCTTTAACTGACAGTGAAATTATTATTGCTTTTGCTGTCTTCTTAACTTTATTCAAAGTACTTACTATATCTGAATTTACTCAGTGTTAAAAAATCCTGTCTAATTTTGTTTTGACACTAACAGGTTACTTCCCACGTAATCTTTTTTTAAAACAATCCACACAACAGTTTGTTTTCTTTCGGTTTGTTTTTCTTAAAAAAAAATGACCCGAATTTAAAGTTTTGGGTACAAAAGTCCTGATCAATTGAAAAGTAACATTCTTCATTGACTCTGGATTTTCAGCAATATTGAGACTTGTAACCATCTGGACATGAATTAGGCGTTAGGTTCAGGTTTAAATTCAAAGAGTAAGAACTCAGAAGTGAATTACACCAACATGGGTATCAATGCAGCTATTGGTGGCTACAGACTGTTCAGAAGGGACAGGCAAGGAAGGAAAGGTGGAGGGGTTACCTTCTACATCAAGACAAGGGTAGAGTGTGAAGCACTGTCTCTGAAGAATAACCATGAGCAGATTGAAAGCTTATGGATAAGAATCAGAGACTGAGGCAACAAAGGAAACCTTGCGTTTGGTGTCTACTACAGGCGACCCAACCAGAGTCAGTCTATTGATGGAGTCTTCAGCTACAGGAGGTAGTCTTCAGCTACATTCACAGACTTGTGTCCAGGAGGGGGACTTGAACCACCCCAACATCTGCCAGAAAAGTAGCACGGTGAGTTGTGAGCAATCCAGGAGACTTTGAGTCTTTGAGTGCTTTGAGGATAACTTGCTCAGTCACATAATAGACAGCCCTACCAGGGGGCATGCAATACTGGATCTGATGGTCACTAATGCAAGAGAGCTAGTTGGAGATGTCAAGATTGGAGGCAGCCTGGGCTGCACCAATCACACAGGAAAAGAAAGGCAAACTTCCAGCTCTTCAAGGAGTTTGCTAAGAGGATCCCCTGAGAAACTACCATCAGAGACGAGGGAGCAGAACAGAGCTGGCAGAGCTTTAAGGATGGTTTCCATAAAACAGAAGATCTTATGAACCCCAGGTGTAAGAAATTGGGTAAGGAAGGGAAGAGACCGGCGTGGTTGAGTTGAGACCAGCTGGTCAAACCAAAGGGCAAAAAGAAAATGCACAGATAGTGGGAGTAAGGACAAGAATCCTGGGAAGAGTATAGGAACACTGCCCAGTTGTGTAGGGATGGGGTCAGAAAGGTCAAGGTGCAGCTGGAGCTGAACTTGGCAAGGGACACGAATAACAAGAAGGGCTTCGACAGGTATGTGAGCCAGAAAAGGAAGATCAAAGAAAGTGTGTCTCTCAATGAGCAAGACCGGTAAACTGGTAACAATGGACAAGGAGAACATTGAGGTTCTCAATGACTTCTTTGCCTCAGTCTTCATGGGCAAGCTCTCTTCCCACATTTTTTGAGTAGAAAATGAACTGCAAGACAGGGACTGGGGGGCAAACTCCCTCCCACTGTAAGTGAGGATGTGGTTCATGACCACCTCAGGAATCTGAACATACATAAGTCTATGGAACCAGATGAGATGCATCCCAGAGTCCTGAGAGAGCTGGCTGACGTAGTTGCCAAGACACACTCCACAATATTTGAGAAGTCATGGCAGTCAGGTGAAGTCCCTGTTGACTATAAAAAGGGAAACATCACACCCATTTTTAAAAAGGATAGAAAGGAAGGTCCTGGGAACTACCAGCCTGTCAGCCTCACCTCTGTGCTGGGGAAGGTCATGGAACAGATCCTCCTAGAAGCTGTGATAAGTCTGATGGAGGATAGGTAGGAGATTTGAGACAGGCAACATGGCTTCACCAAGGTCAAGTCCTGACTGACCAGTCTAGTTGCAATCTGTGATGAAGTAACTCCATCAGTGGGCAAAGGAAGGGCTACGGATGTCATCTATCTGGACTTGTGTAAAGCCTTTGACATGGTCACAGCATCTAAATTGGAGAGATATGGATTTGATAGTTGGACTGTTTAGTGACTGAGGAACTGCCTGGATGTTCACACCCAGAGAGTGGTGCTCAATAGCTCAATGTCTGTGTGGACACCAGTGACAAGTGGTGCCCCTCAGGGATCTGTATTGAGACCATTACTGTTTAATATCTTCATCAATGACATAGACAGTGAGATTGAGTGTACCCTCAGCAAGTTTGCAGATGACACCAACCTGAGTGGTACAGTTCTCACACCTGAGGGACGGGTTGTCATCCAGAGGGACCTGGACAAGCTCAAGAAGTGGGCCGATGCAAATTTCATGAGGTTCAACAAGGTGAAGTGCCAGATCCTGTACCTTGGTCAGGGCAACCCCCAGTATCAATCCAGGCTGGGGGATGAAGGAATTGAGAGCAGTCCTGCATAGAAGGACTTGGGGATGCTGATGGCTGAAAGACTGGACATGAGCCAACAATGTGTGCCTGCAGACCAGAAGGCCAGTCATATCCCGGGCTGCATCAGAAGGAATATGGCCAGCAGGTCAGGGAGGTGATTTTGCACCTCTGCTCCACTCTGGAGAGACCCCACCTGCAGTGCTGCTCCAGCTCTGGGGTTCTTAGCACAGGACAGACATGGACCTGTTGGAGAGGGGCCAGTGGAGCCACAGAAATGATCAGAGGGATGGAACACCTCTCCTAACATGACAGGCTGAAAGAGTTGACATTTAGCCTGAAGAAGAGATCTGAAGAAGGTCTCCTTATTGTGGCCTTTCAATACTTAAAAGGGGCCTATATGAAAGATAGGGACAGACTTTTTAGCAGGGCCAGTAGCAATAGGACAAGGGGTAATGGTTTTAAACTGAAAGAGGGGAGATTTAGACTAGATATTAGGAAGAATTGCGGTTTTTTAAAATGAGGGTGGTAATACTGGAACAGGTTGCCCAAGGAGGTGGTAGATGCTCCATTCCTGGAAACATTCAAGACCAGGCTGGATGGGGCTCTGAGCAACCTGATCTAGTTGAAAATGTCCGGGCTCATGGCAGGAGTGTTGGACTAGATGACCTTTAAAGGTCCTTTCCAACTCAAACTGTTCTATGATTCTATGAAAACCAAAGGGTGGTCTTGTTGCAAACTGAGGTGTCCATGTGTTATGTTATTTGGAAACAGTTAGTCATATACATATGACTTTTCAGACAGATCCAGCAAGAACAGAATTTATCTCTTGAGATATTTATTCCTCCCATTCTTAACTTCCCAGAGAAAAGCTATCAGTCAGTGACCCTGAAATATTTTATCATGGATGGCAGAACAAATACTTTCTCACCTCTGCTGTGGTAGAGGTTGCTCATACAACAGCACAGGTGATGATATGTTTGCTCCTCAGTCCCTCTCTGAGAAAATCCCTGAAAGGATGATTGATAATAATTCTCAGGGAAGTGAAGAATGGCTGTAATAAGTGGCTATTGAGCAAGTTCTGTTCTTACCTCCACTTTTCTAAATCCAGAGCAGACTCAAGTCCAGAGGACTTACGTCACTAAAGGCCAAACATTACTGTGTTTACCGCACTAAAACTAATACAGAGTTGTTCAATTCCTGCTCTTAGAACAGATCTCTCTCGTGATTTTGAGCAAATTATTTAATTTGTCTTTGCTATAGCGTCTCCTCTACACAACAAGAATGCTTCTTCACTCTTTTTTTATTTTTAGTTTTTTTAAACCCAGAGCACCAAGCAGCCTACCATTCTCTCAAAAATGCTGAGTAAATGCAGAGTGGACAGCACACATTGAGTTCCAAATCATTATATCACACCTCTGAGGATCCTAAAACTGGTTTGCCTAAAAGTAATTCACCATGTCTGTTGGTGTTGCAATTTTCAGCCTAACTTGCTGATGGAGATTTCTGACTTGGAGAGACATGGGCTGGCTGTCTTCGTGCCTTTATATGCAGCACCCAGAAGTGGGATACTTCTTGTTTGATCCTCTCGGTACCTTAGTAATACAAACAGCAACAGTTTGCATATAAAAATAAAAATAAATACATCTTAGAGCTTCTAATTGTCTTCCTGCACACAGAGAAACAGGCAATGCTGAAGGATAAAGCTGCTTGGACAGGTAGCATAGGCAGCACTTGCATGAAATACCATTTTCCCCATAATATTGCCAAAAATGAGTGCATCTGTGTTCTGCAGAGCAGCCAGGTGTCTGTAGCCACAAGGTGGTACTGTTTCCTCTCGCTATTCCGGGCAGCCCGGGCTGTGCCCAGCGGCCGCCGCAGAGCCCCCGGGCCGGTTCCACCCTGCAGCCCCTGGGCACACAGAGCTTCTCAGGAGCCCTCTGCAAACCAGGTGACACAGTGAACGGGTCCTCTGCCATGCCAAACCATGACAACCCTTCCCTTGATACACTTGCTAGTGTCAGGGATCTTAGACAAATTTGCTGCTAGCTGGATTGGTCAGATTGACTGTTTCTTCCTTTGGACCAAGTTGTTGAAAATTTCCCTGGAAAGCCTCTAAGGGAATTTTGTTTAAATAAATAAAATCATTAAAAGCAAAACCTAAATTCTTTACATTTGAAATATTCAACTCTGACATTTTTAAATTAAAATTCACATTTAAGGGAGGAATTTCCATTCCCCAGGGAAGGAACTCTGTGTTGTCATATGTCCCAATGATAAATGTGATAGATAAACAAATCACAAAATCAAACAAGGGCGAATCATCATCCATTAGACATCATGAATGACTTTGGGATACTTTTTAGTACTCGCATTCTTACCTAATTCAAACTTTGTTAATATAAGCAGGTAGAACAGAAGGCTCACAGCCATCTCAGACATCACTGAAGGCCAGGAAGGATGCTGCAGGACAGCTCAAATGGTGCCAATACCCATTACCCTCACATATTAGGAAATATTGTAAATCTCCTTCAAACCTGTGCTCTTTCAATTTGGTGTGTTCAGGCACCAATACACAAGGTCAGCTTTTCAAAGATGTTTCCTTTTGTTGATCTTAGTACAAAAGCACAGACACTTGCAAGTGGAATTCTGAGCTGAACTATATTTCCTGACAACATTAATAACAGTCCCTGAAATGTCATTCGATGCACACTGAGAATGTAAGTAAATATTACGTGGAAATGTTCACACGGTCTTCCATTCATCTGTTCCAGGGGAATGTCATTGGTGAGATGTTAATGGAATGTGACAGAATACTTAAGCCGGAAAACTCATGGGACAAATTAAGGCCACTTGACTTTTCCCAACCTTTGTAGTAGCTACTGAGACACTGAGAGGGCCAAAGGAAGATTTTGTATTGCTCTTGGGATACCACAGTCTGGTTTATTGAAAATAGTTTTATGATTTCTGGCTGACCCCATGTTTCCAACCTACTTTGCAAGGCAGTATCAGTAAGTAGACCCTCTGCAAGAGAAGAAACTCAATAAAGTACCGGAGAGGCCTTGTAACTGTTTCGTAAAAATTGCTTATGGCTCTTGTCATCCTTCCTCATTTCCACAGTGTGACAGATGCACTTGGCCCCTTAAACAAACCAGCAGTAGTTTGGTACAGGCTCCAAAGGAGGTAAAGGTCTGAGCTGTAGCTGGGCCAAGAACTCCTCTAGTTTCAATCTGTTCTCCAAAAACCCACAAAGAAGCAGAGTGACACAGTGAGCACTGATACATATGGGCTTGGAACACTGATTATGCTATTAACACATGAATAGCAGGTGGCTTCTCCAAGGTTCATTGTATCAAGGAATAAAGAGAGTTTTGGGTACGAAGAGTCCCATGCATACCTTTCCCATTGCATGTAATTTGACTATGAGCCAACCACTTTCTTCCATAGATATGACAGCCTAAGTGAGTCTTTTTTGCATGGCTGCAAGGTCGTGATCTCCCCCTGGGCTGGAACACCTCTCAAGGTTACTCCTCAATGCTGAGAGACTTTTATCAAGGGCAGATCTTTGGTAGATGACAAATGGCATGATGAATTCATACTAATGAAACATGTAGCTACTCAATATTTGGTATTATAAATTTTGTATAGATAATCCCATTAGGCATAAAATTTCTTTTTTTTTTTTTTTGCAATGAGGGTGATAAAATACTGGAACAGATTGCCCAGAGAGGTTGGTAGATGCCCCAGCCCTGGAGACATCCCAGGCCAGGGTAGACAGGGCTCTGAGCAACATGATCTAGTTGAAGATGTTCCTGGTCATTGCAGTGGGGCTGGACTAGATGGCCTTTGAAGGTCCCTTCCAACCCAAACTATTCTATGATTCTGTGATTTTATGATTCTATGATCATCCAAGTCTGTGACTAAAATTTGACTCAGCCACACCTAGTTTCTATAAGGAATTTAGAAAGCAAAGGGGTCCACTCCGAACTTTGTGATTCAATGGGATGGTCTTCCTTAGCCTTTTGCACCTCCAGTCTCTGTGTGAATCATTCCAACTTGATCCTCATTCAACTTCCCTTTGTATGTTTCTTCCATGCTATATGTGAATCTTGCCATCAAACTTTTTGAACCTTAGTTAACTTCGGTTAAACTTTGTTAAATTCCATCAAACTCATTGAACTCTGAGAAATTATTATTTTACCTCAATGAAACATATTGCTGCTTCTCTCTTCAGAGTGAGTTGCATCCTACTCATCCACAACACACAATTGTTTAAAAGTAGAAGAAACAACTACAGTTTGTGACATGGACTTAAGGAAATAGGCATTGCAAATGTTTCCTCAGTTAGTTTACCTTCACAGTCTTTCTTGCTTTTGGAGGTGTACCACAGTTCTCTTCCCACATGTAACATTAAATATTTCTGAGGAACACATATTTTCAGTTAAAAATTTGTCAGTTAAATTTGTTCAGTTAAATTTGTCCTGTGTTAGAGAGTCCATCCTATTGCTTGTAATTAGATAGAGATTATGGAAGAACACCCTCCATCCCCATACACTGACAGATGTCAAAAGCAAATGTGAAAACAGAATAAAGCCTTTTCCCCACAGCATTAAATTTTGGAAAGGAGTGAATTCTGGCAGGTGTCCACAAGCAGAAACTGACAGACAGAGGGCAACACTACATGCATCTAGACCAGGTACAGAAGAGGTGGATAATAGACAACCAAACAAGAACACAGACCTCCATTTATCTCTTGCAATGAAACAGAACACAAATGTAACTTGGTATCAATTTGAAAGGGTCATTCGAAGCTGAGCCACACAAAGTACTGAGAGGAGAAAAAAAAAAAAAGCCACACAAAACCCCAACAACAAAAAGATCACAGCAGAAACAGATCAGAACATATGTGACAGAGAAGAACAACTCCATCTAGGAGCCTGGTACAATTTGTAAGATTCATTAGTTACAAACCAAGGTAACTTGAAAGAAGGGAAGTAACAATAGATTCTGCTAAATCCGCACATGGAAACAGAAGGGCCTCCAAAGAGCAAAAGGCCTTTATCCATACCTCTGAAACATTTTATTGATGACATAATGAGAAAAATATTTCAGTATCACTGACATCAGACACAAATAATCAAAGACAAGAAGAGAAGGAGAAATATTTGTGGGTATCGAAGTTGTCATGGGATTTATAAAGGATACAGACAGCTTGCAACACAAATGAAACGATTATTTAGATAAAAACGAAGCCCTTAAAAAACCTGAAACTATTTAGCTTAAGAAGGAAAGAGGCATGCGTTTCTTATCTACCAATTAATTGCATTCTGCAGATTTCTTCACTTGGTACCAACCGCATTATTTTTGCTTATCCTCCTCCGGCTTTTCTTTAGAAACAAGATTCCTTATCAGTCTCTAGTGCATTTCCCCAAGGTGCAGGGCAGATGCAATTAAAGGCGATACAATTAAAAAGGGATTGCACCTAAATCACTATGCTGTAACCTTTTCTCATGCAGACCCTGCTTCATACAACCGCAGAAATTTAACTCATAAATGTAACTTCATTCTAATCCACATCTCTATGCCCGTCTGTAGTATGTCAGAGAGATATACTTTTTTCCCCTGCACAAAATTCTCAGGCACAAGGAACTGAAGAGATTATGGAAAATGCTTTTTCTTGAGGGCGATTTTTCTTTCAGGTCACCTAGTGAAGTTCCCATTTTCTCTGATTAAATTATTTGTTTTTAGCACAGCTATTTGTCTACAGATTTGTTATGGGTCTACAAAAGTCAATAGGAGTCTGTCTATTGACTTAAAGAGGCTTTAAATCAGAATTTTTAGGGGGAAAATCTTGATCCCACTAAACACAAGCCGAAGATCTACTGATTTCAGTGAGGGCATAACTTTGCCTCAGATGTACAGCAAGAAGATGAAAGGTTTAGCTACTGCAACTGAAATTTAAATGGACTAGGAGAAACTATGAATCATTGTTCTATTTTCTTGTTTATGTACAAGAAATACCACTGAACGAAACTAACTTTGCAGAACTATTGAGCATACAGAAACTAAGCTTATGTAGAAAACCAGTGCATATATGAGGTGGCTACATTCACTTGCAATTTGGTGAGAATGGTGCTATAATAAAATCAAAACAAAAAAATGTGTTCATGCTAAAAAAGGGGAAAAAAAATCATTTTTTAAATGTTGTGTATACCAATCGTCACAATTTTACTGTCACTCAAAAACATAATCTGAAGAATACTGTGAGACTGAGACAAGGGAATATTTATACCGCCAATCTGTAGGCAGCTAACTTCAAGGGTTGAATCTTTAAGGCTAACTCTGCTTAGCTCTGGTCTCTCATGGCTTCCCAAATAGAAATAATGTGACACCTCCAGTGTTTCAGAGGAGCCTGACCATGTCTGAATATGTTTCCACTGTCAGTGGCATCCCTTCCTTCCCCTTTTTGTGCTCCCTGCGCTCCCCAGCTGCCAGCACAGCCTTCCAGCCACACAAAAATTTGATTCTCGTTGTACCTAGTCCAATCTGGCTACTCTTATCTCTGGCTGAGAGGCTGTGGAGGAGACTTATCCACAACAAGGATGTCATAAGGCAAAATACAGATGTGTGATTTCACCCATGGTATCGCAGAAGACAATTTTGAACTTTACCAAAGGATGGGATTGTGAAAATATGGGATCCCCCTTTAGCTCACCATGAGTAGGCTTTTCTAAGTCTCAGTAAAACCTGGCACACCACTTCTACCTCACCCTTCTCAATGCAGTCACAACTCCTCTAAGCCTTACGAGGACGTGTCTGCTCCTCAGAGCTGGGGCTACAACACAGTCTTTGTTAGACCAGGCAAGTGCAAAGGACATTGCTTCAGCTCCTGATCTCTGCTGTGAGCCCAAGCTGAGATTCAGGCAGTTAGCATCGCTTTAAGCAGACAATGAAAATGTGGCCATTCAGAACAACCAGAAACAAAACACTAATATTTTTCTATTCTGTATAACTTCTAAACAAACAATATGCTCACCTTTGGCCAATATCAACAATGTCCCAAGTTACAGAATCACAGAATTCCAGAATGGCTGAGATTGGAACAGTCTTCTAGAGGTCATCTGGTCCAACGCCCTGCTCAAGTAGGGCCACCTAGAGCCAGTAGCCATGTTCAGACAGTTTTTAAACATATCTAAGAATGGAGATTCAACAACCCCTGTTCACAGCCTGTTCCTGTGCTCAGTGACCCTCATGATGACTGGTCCTGTCACTGGGCACCAATGAAAAGAACCTGGTTCCATCTTCTTTGCACCCTCCCTTTAGGTATTGATGCTGAGTATTAGGTATTGGTGCTGAGTAAAGGGGATAGATTACCTCCTGGCAATACTTTGTCTAATGCAGCCCAGGATATAATCTGTCTTCTTTGCTGCAAGGGCACATTGCTAGTTCATGTTCAATTTGGTGTCCACCAGGACCCTCAGGTTCATTTTCTGCAAATCTGTTTTCCAGTTGAGTGGCTCTCATCATTTACTGGTGTGTTGGGTTGTTCCTTCCTAGGTGTAGGACTTTGTGCTTCCCCTTGTTAAACTGAATGTGGTTCCTGTCAGTCCATTTCTCAAACCTGTTGAGATCCTTCTGGATGGCAACACAACCTTGTAGCTTATCAACACTCCTCCCATTTCAGTGTCATCAGCAGATTTGCTGGGGCTACACTGTGGCCCATCATCCAGATCATTAATGATGGTGTCAAACAGGACTAGGATCCAGTATTGATCACTGGGGAACACTGCTAGTCATTGATCTCTGTCCTGGTTTTGTTACAAACAAGTTTCTCTTCTAGTGAATTTGCCTGTCAGCTAAAGCCTTCATATTAGCTGCAGTTTCCTGGAGAGCCAGATACATGTTTTGGTAAACCTAGCAATGGAATGCAAACTTATTGATAAGCATGGACGGACATCTTGCGAGAAGGACAACAAGAAACTGGTGACCAAGAAATTGACCAACTGTGTATAACATTCCATTCACGTGAATACTTCATATAAAAGTGGGAGATCACGAGGATCTTGTCCTTTTTTCCCTTTTCCTTATGGGCGACATTAGGAGAGGACCTTGCTAGTCATCCCTGTGAACTGAGGCCTAGTGACAGACTGAATCCAGCTCCGGTTGGCTGCAGAGTCCAATCCAGGACTTTGGGTGCTGGCTCTGCAGTTGCTGAGACTTTCAAGATTGGTTTTGTATATTTTGTATTATTTTCTCTATTCCTATTAGTAGCAGTAGTAAAACATCTTTAATTTTTTTCCAACTCTCATCTCTCTGTCCTTCTTTCCCTCCCAATCGCCTGTCCTTAGTGGGAAGTGAGGAGAGCGAGGGGCAAAAGGGGGAAGTGGGGGGGAGGAGGTTAACAATACATCTGCCAGGGTTTTATTGTCACCCCGCAATCTAAACCCTCAACAATCTCCAACTAGAATTTTTGCCACTGATCAACAGTCGCTGGACACAGGCATTCAGCCAATTTTCAAACCTCCTCACTCTCTATTCATCCTGCATCCACAGTTTCTCTATAAGGATCTTACAGGAGACATTGTCAAAGGCCTCACTGGAGTCAAGGTAGACAATATTCACTATTCTCCACTCATCTACCAGACCACTCACTTCCTCACAGAAGTATATCAAGTTGGCTAAGCATGACTGCAATCTGACTACTCTTGATGGTATTCTCATATTTAATATACCTGGAAATGGTTTCCAGGATTAAACGTGCCATTAACTTCCTAGGGATCAAGGTGAGACTGACTGGCCTATAATTCCCTGGATCTTTCTTCTTGACCTTCTTGAAGACAGCAGTGATATTTACTTTTCTCCAGTCTTCAGGTACTTCTCTCAATCACTGTGATTGAGAGATTATTGAAAGTGGCCTTGCAATGACACGAGCCAGCTCTCTCAGCACTCATAGGTACATCTTGTCATGGCCCATGGACTTATTATATCAGTTTTCCTACATATTCCTTGGGCTGATAATCTTTCAGCAAGGCTGTATCTTCCTTGCTCCAATCTTTCACTCTGGTCTCTGGCACCTGGGGTTCCTGAAGACCAGTTTTGCTAGTAAAGAGGCAAAGAAGGCATTCAGTACTTCAGCCTTGTCCATGTCTTGTGTAACCAGGTCCTCCATTTCCTTTGATGATAGACCAACATTTTAGCTAGCTTTCCTTTTGTCACCTATGTACTTATAGAAGCCCTTCTTGTTGCCTTTGATATTTCTGGCCAGATTCAATCCCATTTAGGTCTTAGCTTTCTTAACTTCATCCTTGCTTCCACCCTCGGTACACTTTCTTTCTTTCTTTGAGTTTGGACAAGCAATCAATCCCATTTCCGGACATAGTTTACATATTTTACATAGTTGCATAGTTGAATTGCACCCACTATCACCTGTGATTAAACATTAAATAATTTGAAAAAATGTCAAGTATGAGCATGAACATCTGAAAAACACAACTGAAGTGGTAGTTGCCTTCACTGTATATGTTAGAAATTGAATTTCTTTTATGTTTCACTTCTGTATTCCTGAAGCAGGTGGTGTGTGGCATTTATTGGTTTAAAGAAGTATCTATGTGAAATATGCAATTGCCTCATTCCAGAATGAGGTTTGCCAGTGTGCTTACTAAGCAAAATCAACTTTTACAGAACTGCCATCAGCAGAGGATATGGGGTATAGGATTTAAGGAAATATGTTTCTTTTTTAATTATTTATGAGCTAATATAAAAAGTAATAATCATAAGCACAAAAATGGCTCAGGGGTTTTTTAAAGGAAATTTGTAAAAATAAAAATAATTTATGAAATATGATTTTCTACATCATTTGCACTATGCTCCCTGAAGCTCACTATTCAACTGCTAATATCCACAGTCCATGTGTTTGTTAAATGTGACTGTTATCCAAGGACACAACGGTATAATTACTTTGAGTCCTTAGGAACAGCTTGGGTTGTTTATAAGATTTTTTTTTTTCTATCAGGACAAAGAAATGAAATGAATAACATTACAGGCAGTTGGGAGAGAGTTACTTATAGAAATATGAACAAAAGAAGCACTGCTAACAAAACAATCACAATTAATAAAAAATAATTGATAACCAAGAAAAGACAGTGGCATAGGAAAAATGTTATCGCTGCAGACGCATGCTCAGTACAATGAAACAAACAAACAAAAAAAGCAAAAACAGAAAATGCCCAGCAGCACTATTTTGTATTACACAGATTCTGTCTGTGTTAATACGTGCCAAATGAAGTCTGTGACTGAAGACCTACTATAAAGTGAAGCAGAAATTCTAGGAAAGCCTAGAATTTCATGTACTTCAATATGATTCAACCATTTCCTTTTTCTCTTGGGAGAATGATGTGGCTTCCTGTTGTCTACTGATCAATACCAAAAGCACATGACAGCCTCCTTGTGTACAGGTTTAGCTGTGGCATCTCAGGTTGTCATAAGACAGGCACAAGTAGTTGAACACAAACTGCGGCCTTCATCCTTTGTGCAGTCTTCAATCCAATGATTCAAAGACCTTCTACAGTACTTGATTATGTGCATATTTAAGGCAATCATATTCTCCTTGTCTCACATGTAGATATTAATTCCTTCAATCACAATCCAGCCCACAACAGAAATACTGACTGTCTGAAGATAACTCAAAATGTATGTCTGCAAAACAAATTATATTTCCCCATCCCCAGGAAACCATCACTTGCGATGCACGACACCATTTTTGATCTTTGCTTCTTTTGTTTTCATGCACTATAGTTTGTGCTTTCTGTTTTATTATTTGAAAGAGAAAGTTTCTTGAAAGTTTTAAGTCTCTTTTTAAAGATATCTTTCCAAGTCCATACCAGAAAGAAAACAATTAGGGCCCTTCATAGAAAAGAAGAGGTTTTAGCAATAAATCATTGAGATCAGAAAGCTAGGAGAAAAGAACTTTACTGCTTATTTACATTTTCCTAAAAATCAGTCTTTAAATTTGAATGAATTTTTGTCATTATAAGGGCTGGGCAGGTACAACACATCAAAGAAGATATGTTTATACTTCACTCTGTTTTTCAGTACTTGACTATCTTCCACTGCAAACAGCATCTGCATCAGAAATCAATAAAACTTAGTAGTTATTAACTAATAATTTTTAGCAATTACCTTTCTGCCAATTCTGCTATCTATGGAACAATATTGGTTTATAACAGATGGAATTCTTTGCCCTCAGTGTGACTTTTAAGTTCAACCTGGCATCACCTTATGTTGACTTCCAATCTACCTATCACAGAGCGGAAATACATGCTTGTCACTGTGCTGTGGGCCAATGATATATCAAAAGTTGAATTCAGCCTGTGCTGTCCTAATTTTTACATGTAGCCTAAACATTACCAGAATTGAACACCTTTCACTTGCTTAAGGAAAATAAATGCCAACTTCTCAGAATGTGTTCTTGTTCCTTGCCATTTTATCTGCCTCTGTGTGAACCACAGACCTTCCTTTCCTTCTTCTATCTAAGCAGAGCACCAGAGTGTGCTTTGCATCTGTAAAAACATGGAAGACTTACCTGTTTTGAACTATTTCTAATTCTTGTTGTGTTTACCAGTTTTCAAGGAATTTAGTTATATCCAATAAGGAGTACAGGCTTAAAAAAGCAAGAAAGCTGCGCACATTTATTCTCATGAAAGGAGGTCAAATCAGAGTGGCCAAACAGGTGATTCTTAGAACTTGGTTCTAAAAAGGAGAAGTACATGGAAAGGACAGAGTGGAGGGAGTTGTACTATCTCCCTGTGAGCTCCATGTGCAGAATGAATGGTTGATCACCACTAGTGTCATTTAAGCAAAGTTTACAAAAGGTACAGGTGAACCTAAAAATTTGAGAATTAGGATTAAACACTTAAAATGGGAATAAATCAATATTACAATCAAAAAAGTATGGGAATAAAAGGAAAAGAGTAATGCTTTGGAGCTAACAGAAAAGAGAGGATGTATGAGGAAATTATATGTATGTTTAAATATCCTGTTCTCCTTCCATTAATTATTGTGGTGTTCATCTACAGATATGTGCAGTTTGTGTGTCCTCTGCTGAATCACTGAAGTCAGAACATGGATTGAAAACTTCCATCTGAAGATGCTCATACTGACATTCTTCAGAAAAGACAAAGCTATCAAGTTGAGAAAGTGTGAAGAACACGTCAGATGTGTGAATTTCTCATCTTTCATTTGTTTTTTATAAAAAGTAACTACATTGTCAGGGATAATAAAAACAGAAGAAAGCCTTAAAAAAAAAGACACCCATTGGGTCGATAAACCTCTTATAAAGTGTTAATTTTTCCACTGTTAGGAACTTAGGAATTGTCATGCTGGGCCAGGTGAATATTTTTTCTCATCCAGAAACATGTTTCAGGTGTTTCAAAGAAAGGTAAAAGGAAGTCCATGGAGAAAATTCATTGCTAACATTTTCTGTTAGTGGTTGGCTTATAACCATTCCACATAATTTAATTCTCATTATGTACATGAACATCCAGTCCTTGTTTGAACCCTGCTATTTTTGACAATGAATTTCATGGGCCTGCTGATCACTGTGAGAACATACACGTGCTTTGAAAATTTAGGTTTTCTCTGCCTATAATTTGAAGTCTTCTGTTTCTAGAATGGTAGTAGAGAATAATAATGGGGCAAAATCTGGAGATGGCATGAACTTGCACTTAAAGTAGCAAAATATGATTTGATACACTTGACACTACTGAAGATATTCTTTGTGGCCATTAGTAAGTATTTAAATCCTTTGTGACTCAATATTCAAACATCCACTTGTTCATTTGGTTATCTTTAACTGTCTGTTAATTCCTTGATTCTGATGCAATAATTACTTAAGGATTCTCTCAGTTCCTCTCATGTGCCTTCCATATTTAATTTTTGCATTATTCTCTGCCTTTTGCAGAATAGATGAAAGGATTCCTTAGTTAAGGATTCTCTAACATAGTATTCGTCTCTGGAGTGAACAATATCACAAACTTAAGGAAAAAAGAACTAAAACTAGTCCAAATGTCATGAGGCCATGCCTCAGTGAAACCCAGCGATAGTCTGCAAAACTTTTGTCCACCTGCTGTGGTCAAATCTGCTACCTGGTCGTTTCAATGGCTGTCCCATTTTTTGAGATGTGGAGAAAACATCACTCAGTACTCCCTGTGCAGCCACCCCATCCCGCTCATGGGTTCATAAGTCACTCTCACATTTCATACCTCCTTCCAGAACAGAATAATTCAAATGCTTTTCATTTTTTCTTATTTTAGTTACTGTTTTCTAGACCTTCCAGCAGGGTACACCTGGACTCAACAACATGAACAATTGCTTCTTTTAGTTTCCATTAGTGAAGTTACGTGGCTTGCATTGTGTATGTTTTACAGATGATCTGTCTCCTACAAACTATGCCTAATTTGCTAGGGCTGTCAAAATTCTGGAAAAGTAAATTCTCAGCCAGAATCATCCATCAAATGTGTTTTCTTCTCAGTTTGGCAATTTAAGGTTGTTGACGTTTGTGGCACTTAGGAGGTCTGTCTGCATTCATTCCCTCATGAAATAAACTTCTATTTTTCTGTTTGTGCTTTAGTCTTTATGAATCCGAGTAATGCACATCCACTAATAATGCATTGCTTTGATTCGTACTAAATAACACAAAAGGGTTTTGTTGTTGCTCTTTATTTGGTCGATTGTTATTTTGCTAACTGAAAGGGTTTGAACAAAAGAAATGTCTGCCAGAGCCAGGCTAGTGAAGCATGTTTGAGGTAGAATCATCCAGATATTGAATCAAGAAGTTTTATCTTACTCTGTACAGTGAAAAGGTTCCTAAATGAAGAATACAATCATTTAAAAAGTCTTGTCAGGGTAGGCATACCATTATGTCAGGTGTTAAGAGCAGCAAGGATAAGACTGCTGTAAGAGGAAAATGAGCCAGGAGCCCTGGGTGCCCACCACATGGGCATCTTCACTGAGAAGGCACAGTCCTGCAGTACGAAGCAGAGCAGGGCTGGTGATAGCAACAGGTCTGGGACAGCCCAGTGAGCGTTGGACAAACTCAAAGCAACGTGTCAGATCTGCAGTTGATCCAGTCAACAAGACCAGGCACAAGGGTATGTGCAACGTGGCTTAAGCAAGGGCTGATGGCACAGGTTGAACCTGGTTCCTGGGCCACGAGCAGAAAGTGTGTTGGTCCCAGATAAAGTAGCTCAAGGTAACTAATGTGTTGTTATACATTCAGGCCTGGAGATGTTTCCCACATGCTTACTGAGGGCATTTCAACTCAGAGCAAACTAGTTACACATACAGGGTGAAAGCTGCAGCACAAACACCTCTCTCAGCTACAGATATCATCTGGAGTACTTCTAACAGGATGACTGGCTGCAGTGGAAAAACCGCGTATTACATGTCAGGAAGGTTCAGCTAGGCTTGTACTCTCTAAAAGAGTACAGGGTGGATATGATAACTGCAATAGAGACAGTTGCTGCCCTTTGAGGGTAACTGTTGTTATGCTTGGGCACAGCTACAGAAACAAAGAAATTAAGTCCTTGCCTAAAGTGCTAAGCAAATCACAAATTATTTCATTATAACTTGGGGAAATTATTTCAATTAAATTAATTGCTCTGCTCTGCAGTTTATTTCAGTTGGTTCAACCCTAAGTTAAAAAGAAAGTTCTATGCCACTGAAATAGAAACAGAGATATTTTAGGAGCTGTGAAATACACAAGGATATCAAACTCAAAATAGGGATTGCCCTCAGTGGAATTCACCTCTTCATTGCTTAAAAGTGAGGGTCTTTTTTCTATAAATGTAGGTAGATTTCTGGTTTGGGATATAATCTTGATGAAAAGACTAATACAGAGAACAAGTATTTTGACTACTATGAATTCAGAATCATGCTATTCCCAGATCAATGCTCCCAAAATTTTGAAAGGTTTTAAAAATATAATAGCACAAGACAAGACACAGGAATAAATGTAATCACTAAATTCTGTACAGTCTTTGCATGAACACTCATGAATTGAACCACACCCTCTACGGTGGGTCTTGTCTGCCTTATATCCCAGAACAGATGGGACAATGGGAGGAATAGAAAGTTGATTGCATACATCACTGAAGGGAGAAAACGTGATCACGACTTCTCTCTCAGAAGCTGGGTTGCCTCAAAACCAGTGCTTAAAAAAAGTGATATGGATGGGAAACTAATCAGTTCTTCAGTACACCCTGTGAGCACCTATGTAGCTGTTTTCCCAAACAGAAAAAACAAGATGGAAATATTTATATGTGGTGTTCATTTAGGACTGATTTCTTCAGGCACTGGTTAGAAAGTAGGCAGCAAGCCCACATCTTGCAATTTCCAGATTCTGCTCCTTTGTAGATTCATGGTTCAATGATTCTTCTTCAGGTTAAATGCTCTTTTATTTAAAGGATATTACACGCCAAACTTGCAATGGATTTAAAGCAAGATATTGTCAAGGCCAAGGTGATAAATCAGATTTACATCATCAGGCACAAAAGCCATGGTTGATAAATACCAATCTCTTGTGTCTATGAATAATCATAATTCATGTGTCAACTGGACAGTGTGCATCAGAGCAAGCACTCCCAGTTCACTTCACCACTCAACAAAAGGAAGAGATTGTGGTAGTTTCAACTGGGATTCAGGATACACACTCTCCACCAGTTCTGCCACAGACATTAGCCAGCAGCTTACCATTTCTAATCAGTAAAATGAGTCAGTAAAACACAAATAGCTATGCAGTCAGAATTACTTTGGTTGATGCTAGGAAGAATGCAGGACTAAGGGCACAACATTCTCCTTCTGTGAATATGTCCCATTATTTGACATTCAGAGACTTAATATACACCCCTCTAAGTGTGATGAGGAGCTGGGATCTCTGCTAACAGGAAATGCCTTCTTAAGGTGGAGGGTGGAAGAATATATTTTCTTCCTTCTCTAAGGTATTCATTAACTGGCCACTTCTTCACCAAGCACCAGTCAGCTAAGTGCTCTTGTCAGTGTTCATGCAGTGCCCATACATCATTTCTGAAGTACCTTACCACAAAGTCAGGGAGCGGTTGTCACTAACTCAGCCTGCACACTGTCATTTCTGTCCAAACAGATCTGTTTTCTTTGGATATTAACCAAGACAGGGAATGAGGACATGCTCTCTGGGGCAAGTAATACTGAAAATAAGTGCAATCCAGACAGCACTTTGCAGGTTGACTTGGCCTACAAAATGTTTCTGTAGAGCCCAATGCTTTTTCCCTCATAGACACAGGATACTGGCTATTGCAACAACAACCACTGCCCAAATACATTATTTCTGTCTCCTGTATCTGTTTCAGCTGGCCAGAAACAGCCAGAATGCCACTGCTGATGTTGTGAGAATGGGAGATGATAGCTCCTGCTGGTAAGCAGTGACTCTTGCCAGCAGTAGTAAATGCTGCTATCACTCCTATCTGTCTGTCACCTGTCCTATCCCGTTCTCTACCTCCTCATCTTACCCATTCCAGAAACTCGGCTTCCCTTGGTAGAACCAGGAATATTTGACTGATGTGGTTTTATGGCCTTCCTTGCATTTGGGGACAGGAAGGAAAGTATAGCACTTAATACAAGAGAACACAGGAAGATTTATGAGCAAAATGGTTGCATGAAAGGGCAACAAAGGTGATTAAGGGAGTGGAGCATCTCCCTTATGAGGAAAGGCTGAGGGAACTGGGGCTCTTCAGTTTGGAGAAGAGGAAACTGAGGGGTGACCTTATAAATGTTTATAAATATATAAAGGTTGAGTGCCACGAGGATGGAGCCAGGCTCTTCTCGGTGGCAAACAATGATAGGACAAAGGGTAATGGGATCAAGCTGGAACACAAGAGGTTCCACTTAAATTTGAGAAAAAACTTTTTCTCAGTGAGGGTGACAGACATTGAAACAGGCTGCCCAGGGAGGTTGCGGAGTCTCCTTCCCTGGAGACATTCAGAGCCCGCCTAGACATGTTCCTATGCGATCTCACCTAGGTGTTCCTGCTCCAGTAGGGGGATTGGACTGGATGATCTTTTGAGGTCCTTTTCAATCCCAAACATACTGTGAAACTGTGAAGAAAGAGAGGAAGACAGTCTGTGGTTATGGGGGAGTGAAGATGCTGGCATGTATCAATTACTTCCATGTCATATAGCTGCTGTGCAGACAGCTGTAGGTGAGGATAAACACAGTTTTGACTAAAAAGTGAGGGACACAAAGGAAGTGAAAATCTGCTCCTTTACCAAGAGGGCTGAGGTTGGGGTTGAAGAAGGCTGAAGTTTCTTTAGCCATGCTACAGATAAAGGGTAAGGCTCTGGGGACATGAGCCTAAGGTCAAATCCTGTCTTTGCAGTTTATCAAACTGCCGTGGATCACACTGCAGAAACTGTGCTACTGCTGACTCTATAATAATGTAAATAGCACTTATAAATAGGAATGCATTAAAGCTTCTCTAGCTCAGCTTTTCCATTTCTTCATCTCTGCGAGCTGCTCCTTCTTAGGGTAGAATTCCTATGGGTAGTTCATCTAAGTACAGCATTTATACAATGAACTGAATCATTGGTTTAAATCACTTGGGTGCTATATCATTTATTTTAGGATAGGTTTAAATCAGACTGATGTTCTATAAAACTAATTAAGAAAAAACAAAACCTTCTCTATCGCGAATTTGCATTAAAATGTATAATGAGCTAAAGGCAAGTTCCAAAACAGTATTTACATGCATTCAGTGAAGCTTAAACAGAAATTAGTTTCTTGGAGTATGTTATTAAATTACCTCAAGTGATGTGGAAAAACATAGTTTGATGAAAAAAAACCAACCAAACAAGGCATCTTAGACACCAAGGTCTCTAGATTTATGATATAAATCCTGAAAAAAAAGGGTCCTTGGAGACACCACAAGAGGTTGTGTAGTCACAACTTTGTTAGAAAAGAACAAACCAGCCAACCATCCAACCAAAAGAAAACCACACCATTCTGCACAATATTGTCACAATGCTTTTTATCTGGAAACACATAAAACCAAGTCTTCCTAGTGCTTCCATTTTCTAACCATGAAAAATATTTAGGTCTAAAGAAAGATGTTACCTCTCCTGCCTTGAAAACCAGCTATATTATAAGACTGTCACAGCTATAATATTACTACATCTATATAATTTCTAGCAACTCTGTTTATAGCCTGTTTTTAAGAACACTTTAGTAATGAAAATATCATAAGCTCTGTATTTCATCATAGGTGACCATCAGCATTAATACTGAGCTATGCAATTGTTTCTGGCCCCAAATTGAAAGATAGTATTTTTAAGTAGACCAAATTTTCTAAGCTTGCTTTTGAGAGTAGGGGGAGAAAGTACCGAAAGACTTACTGAACTCAGCATCTTACATTTAGAGTGAGATTTGTTTCACAGATTAAGATACCCACACTTAAGTATCTCTCTGTAGCTGTCCAAATGTGATTTAATGGCTTAGGATCTGATTATAGTTAAGGAAGATCTCTTAGCATTATCAGTGGAGCCTGTAAAGAAATTTATTTGGTCAAATATATCTAGTTTAGAGAAAACTGAGTAGTTCTCTCTGCTTTCCTGACTTTTTAAATTAGGACCTTGAAACTGGCCACCCAGCTAAGGTGTCCTGTGCAAACTGATACTCCTCTTGGTATCCATGACATCTTTACAGGCTTTGAAAATGTTACAGGGATCTATGGAAGACGACAACTTTTGGGAGCAGTAGCTGTAGGGCATATCCTAGGACACCTCAATTGTCACAAAATATCTGTGTTTGCCATTTGAGACAGCATATTGATAACATAAAAGATCAGATGCGATCAATATCTATGCTTCTAATGTTTTTCTAGATTCCTAAGTTGTTATGTAAGTGTTTGGTTAGTAGTCAGGATTTTAAGAAATTGACTGGAGCTGGGCGTGAGAAATTATGTAGATCTATAAAACGAGATTTTTGAAAGAAGAAAGAATATTTTCCAAATAATCCACTATAAAATACTAGTAATATACTATAAAATGTTACAATACTATAAATATTATAATTTAAATAAAGTCTAAGAGCCCCTATAGCTTATAAATATAGATTAAGGTCGTATAAAGCAGTGACAAATATACTGAGAAGTTTTGTCATATAGAGTTTACCACTCTACACTATATTATTGCGTTTGGTTGCAGATACCTACATTTTCCTTGTTGTTTTTAGAACAAGGGTTCCGTATCCTCACATCCTGTCTTAAAATTCCAATCATTCTAACCTGGATTTTTTTTTGATGACTTGAACAGAAAATTAAACCATGCAGAATAAAGCAATTTTGTTATAGAGATAAAATAAAAGGTGTGCAACATATATTTATCCTTATTTGGAAATTTTCCTGATACATTGAATAAAATATTTTTTTGTTCGGTCAAGAAAACAGGAAATCAAAAGATGGACTTCCTAGGCACAAAAGGCCGGAAGAATACAATTCCTCCTCAGAAGCACTGTTTTAAAGAGATCTGCCATTTCATTTATGAAAGACTTGAAGTTACATATTTCCCCTTGGGCACATTGGAAAAGTGTGACCTTGGAGTTAGATTTTATCATCTGCTGGCCAAGATTCAAGTTTATGCAAATAGTTGAGTCTTGATATCTCATGTCATGTAATGTCTTTTATAGTTTGTGGAGATTTGTTTTTATACGTAATAGCTTACCTCTGATGTATTTTGCTTATAAAGTAAATTTGCCAATAGTGTGGTTTTGTGGAGGGGTAGGGGAATATGTGTAAGTTTTCAAAAACCCTTATGCATAATAAAATGTTTTTGCATTTGGTTTTGTTTTACCAGCATACCCTCTGTTCTCTAGTAGTCACTGATAGAAGCATTTATTTATCAACAGATTGTATAATTGTGGTTATTTTAGACACAACAGGAGTATAAATCAAAACAATATTTTTTTTTCCTGCCAAATGCATGTAATTTCCACAAATCTCAATTAAAGCAATCAGAAGTACTGTTAAGCGTTTTCTGTCAAAGATGGTAATTAGGGCAGATGATTCTCCAGCACCTGGGAATAACCTTCTTTTGTACTTGATATAATGCATTATTGTCCTGTGAGAAAAATAACACATGCTTGTGTTTTGCTGCAACCTAGGTGAGAAAGTGAGACAATTTCACCAGTGATGACTCAGTTCAAATTCATATCACTTTATCTACCAAATCCATACCAGAACTCTTGACATTAGTCCATGAAGATCTCACAGTCTACCGTTGTTTAACCATTTTATTTATTAAGCAACAACACAACAGCAAAGAGCCGAATGACCGGGAAAGGACACAGGTCAGATCACCTCAGCTGAGAACACTTCATTCTGGACCAGCAATTTTGATTTTAAGTAATATCATTTTGTAAGTTCCCAATTTTCTCTGGATTTTGAGTGGTAGTATTGCTGACACATGCAAAATTTAACTCAGGCTTGAACTATTTAGTTTACCTCTCTGGCTACCAGAGCTGAACCAATAACCTCAAAATGAAGGGAGGTTCTGACCTAGCATTAGGTTTATGTGTGACTATGGTGGTTCATGCTGTGATCCCCACTAGTGCTCATGATGTTTGCTACTCAGTGAGACTGAGCAGCGAAGGCAGAAAAAGTCATAGAAGCTGAAAATCCTTGCACTGTGTAACTTAGGTTTTCTTCCACAGCATGTCTTCATAGTACAAGATATTGATAGTTGAAATAGATCCTGTACCAGAAGCAGTCTGGCTGCAGAAATCAAGCAGTTTACCCAAGTTCACTTACTCTGCTAGGATGCACTCATCCATACTTCCATGCTGCCAAGTATCAACATTGACATCCATGAGAACACTTATTTCCATCTATTAGTTGTATACTGTCAGGAAGATGAAGACAGAAGCAATTTTTTTTTGTTTGACATGAAAGGAAATCCAGTAAATGTTTATTTTAGCAGGAATTATGTTGCTTTTATGTGTATTTTAAATGGATTTGAAATGTAAGAATAAATCAAGGACTTGCGTTTTTTTTTAAAGAAGTACTGTGGCAAGAACAATAACAATGAAACCACTTCTCATAAATGTGTCCCACCTGTCAATGGACCAGATTATGAACTTAGTTACATTGATATGAATCTGTAATAGCTCCATGGAAAGCAATTAATCTTCTTGTTATTCTCACTATTTTAATTGCAAATTAAATTGTGACATGCCCAGGCATCTGAATTTTATGACCTTAAAGGTCTTCCAAAGACCTTGAAAACATCAGTGCTACTCTAGCCTGCTTATCCATACTGGCATCAATGACCCTAAGCCAATTAGAAATAACTATGAAATTCTGAGAACAAAGGGGAAGACATCAGAATATCAACAGGTGCTTTTGTCTGTTCTCCCAAATGAATGCAAGAGTATAGGTATATAATATTGATAACCTTTTAGAGTTACTTATTGAAGATTTTCTTATGGAAAACATTGCATAACAGATAAGTTTCTGGTACTGAGCTTCCCTGACAGTGTTCATTAAGAAAGGTCCATGTGGAAGGTTGAATGTCCAGCTGACAAAGCAGGAGAAGAATACCTATGAACATCATTAAGCAACCTGGTAAAGATTGCCTCACAACATTCAAAGAGGATGGTAAAAACATGGCAGCTAACTGAAAACTGCTGTAAGAAAATGAGAAAGGCCTGATGAGCAGTTCAGATACCTATGCAGGAAAGCTGAAAGAAAAGGAGTAAATTGGTAAAAAATCAAAATCTTGGAACACCATAAAACTTGTAAGTTATCATTTAAAAGACATGTTAGAATAGGTAATAGAAATGGAATGTTTACACAAAAGGAATTAATATCTGAGGAAGATTTAAGAAGTATTTTTTCTGTATAATAAAAAAGTTTTTATTTGCTCTAATTCATTAAGAAGTGATAGTAAAAGGTAAAAAATACTGAATATTTCTAAATAAATGTTAAAGTAAAACAGAGGTATGGGATGTGCTTCAGGCTGCCTAGTAAGAGGTAAAATTTGAATAGTTTTAAGCAGTTACAAAAAAGATGTATGTGGTAGCAATGAAGAACCTAAAGTAACTAGACTTTTTTTTTTAAACACAGAAAGATATAAAACATTTATTGAAACCAAGATTTATAAAATGAAAAAAAGTTACTGAAGAACTGTTATAACCATTCTAGATTTAATTCTGACAGGTAGAGTTGTTTAAATATTTGGTATGAAAGAATGAGCTAAAGTCATTACCAGCTGAATAAAAAATATCGTCACACCACAGCTAAAGATTCATTGTTAAGCTATGAAGATATTTCATGCAGTGTTCTACATACCTATACAGTATTTCCTGATCAGTTCAGTATTTTATTTAATGACTTAGGTAAAGTAGTAGTAAATAGATTTATTGATTGTTTGTTTGTTTTTGTACTTTTTGGATGCTGCTTCCAGAGCCTGCATCTCCTCTGTGTTGATGACAGCTGTCTGTTAGTAGCATTCTGACTGCCGGTTCTCTGGAGCTCCAGAATCCCTGACCCACTCTTGCCAATCCAAAATATCACATCCAAATAAAAGGTGTTATCTACAGACTAACATATACATTCTTTATCCCTTTTAACATGTTTTTTCTTTTTGGGTGTCTTCTTCTTCATTCAGGCAGCATGCACTTTTTAGCTGATTATTTTATCTTAAAATTACATGGAAACTTTGTTCCTAGCTGCACTATAGTTCAAGTTCTACATCTTAAAATGCTATGGCTGAGAAAATTTGCAATTTGTGTATAATCCCTGATACAATATGGTGGGTGTCCTGTGCAGATCTTCTCTAATTCTTTGATGGGTTAAAGATATCCTGCTCAGTGATATATTGTCTATGTCCATATCACTGATGTTATCAGTTTCTTCAGTATAAGTTACCCTGCTAAAACAAATAACCTTCATAATTTTCTGGCCTGCATAGCTTTGCCTTAGACTGTATGACACTGTTTTTTCGTTTTGCTGTGAGATCTACACACATTGGTTGATTCACTTGACATCCCAAATGGTCTTTGGATAATCACCCAGCTGAGACAGACTCATCATGCTGGTGCATAGAAGCCTGACGTGGGTTCTCAGCACACATGCATAAGATTAAGGAAGTAGACGTTGTTTAAAATTGTGCTTTGTTTGCAACATCATTTTCTAAAAGATATATTGCGTGTTTTGAGATAGAACACAACTGGAGAAGCATCATATAAGTGTTGATCCCCTAGTTGACAACTACCCACGAAGCATCTACTCACAACTAATTTTAGCAATGTTTTTCACACTCTGCCCTTGCTTTAAACTTTCCACTTCACACACTGATTAGCTCAGAAATATTATCAGTTTCTTTTCTAATCTACAAAGCACCAATGAATTCAAGCAGGGCCAGAAGGGAGGTCACAAGCAACATACAATGCAGTATCAAAATTCAAAATGATCTTGAGAAACGGGGGAAATAAGATGAAATCCAACAAGATTAAATTCAATAATGAGAAGTAAAAGCCTCTGCACCCCAGAAGAAGAAATCATATGTGTAACTACAGAAAGAGGAATAGTTCACAAGGCAGCAACGTGCCAAGAGAGACCTGGGAATGAGAGTACATTCTGAGAAGAATTAAAGTCAACAGAGAGATGGTAATTCAAAAGCGATGAATCTCACGCTGTGATTCATTAAAACCATGTGAGAGGTAAGATATGGGAAATAATGATTAAAGTTCACCTACCACTGTTCCTGTGTGGTACTGTATAATTTTAAACACTATAGTAGAAGATATACATAGCCCCAAAAGTTTGAAATAGAAACAATATGAGAAAAAAGTTTAGAAGACTCGACTTACAAGCAAAGGTTGAAAAAATTGGATTCCTTTTGTCTTCATAAGGGAAGACAGAGAATGAGACAGGATGACTATCTGCAAAATGCAAAATGGTGTTATAAAAAAAGATTATGATTAATTGCTTTCTACATCCAGAAGGAAAAAAAGGAAAATAAATAGTTAAAGTTGCAAAAAAACATAATAAGAAACATATTCAGATTACAAGGGAGTAAAGCACTGGAACAAATTATCCACAGAAGCTGTAAAATCCACCCCACAGGATTTTTTTTTAAGAAAATGTCTTCAGTAAAGCATCTGACAGAAATGGTTAAGATATACCCATCTTGTCTCATAACTAGGGGACAGATTAAAACATGTTCACTTGAGATCCTGTCAAGATTTATGTTTCCATTTTTTTTAATATATATTTGAAGGCAGAAGCAATGGTATTTGAAAATATCTAGAAAAGTCATGGGGGTGGTAAGGGTGAGAAATCTGTTGAAACTTGAAAAACAAATTTGAACTTGCTAGTCCACTGATGGTGAGTATATTAAAGTATACTTAAAGTATAGATTTTTAAAATGCTTCAAGGATACTGAAAGAATATGGATATCCTTGTTCTATACCATAACTATAAATTCATAGCGGAAATAAACAAACAGCAATTCAGTTTTGTTTTTGTTTTAAGCAGAACATTTCCAGGACTATAAGAGTAGGTTAGTGTTTGTGGGTATATTAGAGCTCAGTATTTTAGCCTGTGGCAACTTCAAATTTATATCTGAGTTTATTATCCCAGCTACATTTTGTAGTCTATAAATGGAAGTATGTGAAATAATGCATGATTCATTTGATCAATTTAGAAACCTGATTTAGGATAAGATTCATTGTGCTGTGCAAACATCTGGTTTCCTCCACTGTCTGTAAGAAAAAGTCCAGAGAAACAGCTTAATTCAACCCACCACCTCAAACTGGTACTCACCATCTCATTTACCATCCTCCTTCAGAGGCCAACAGAAGAGCTAACCACAAAACAGACTTTCATCATTGATTTGTCACTATTCCAGATTTATTCCTGATGGGAAAACCATCCATCCCTCATTTGTAGCCATAAATATGAGAACAGACAACTCTAAGAATGGACTAAAGCCTATGGTTTATTGAACATCTTACCTTCCTGTCCATTACAGGTCTCTCTGCCTCAGTTGCCATATACAGAAAATCCCAATAATAATACTTACTTCCCAGATGCGTCAAATGGCATAATTGATTATTATTTAGGAAAACGTGTTTTTTTGTTTTTGTTTTGTTTTGTTTTGTTTTTTTCTGATAGGAATTGCTCTGCACATGAGGAGATTAAGAAAATGCTGCTGACTGCACAGGTAGATGAAAAGGTATTTATGCCTGTCATGCAAACTTGTTCTGTTTAACATGTTGTTTCATCCACAATTTTCTTGCATGAATTTCAGTTTCCAGGCAGCAGCTGTTTCATTGCCATTCTTATTTTCCTTTCCACAGTGTCATGAAGGCACCCAAAATTACTCCGAGCAAAGAATAACCTTAAACCAACTTTAATTTGCAACCGAAACCAAAACCAAATGACCTAAAACAATGTAAGCAGGAGTGGGGTGGGGGTGCCAATCCAACATCAGCCAGCACTGTGAGAACACTTAAAAAACTGCAGGTTTTATATGCCAGCTGTGGATATTATTTTCATATGACCACACAAGAATGATGATCCTCAGCATGCATATACTCACATAAAAGTGAAGCTGCCCTCACTTTGGATACCCAGAAGAAATAATCACTTGCCCAGCAGGGAAAATGGCTGACTCAGCGATATAGCCAAGAGAAATAATCACTCACTGAGGAGAAAGTGAGGGCTCTCAGTCCCAGAAAGTCTCCTTAGAAAGCATCCCTGGTCTAAGGGGAAGGCTCTGATCATGGTCTCGTTGTCCAAGACCACTCAAAAGGGATCTTTGGGGCAGAGCCATTTTATAGCCAGCTTTGATCTGAATGTTGTCATTATGAACGTGGTTTAGAAGCTTCTCTGGGCCTGAGGTGCCTCACTGGCTGAGGACCCTGTCTGTTGATTGAGGGTCTCACCCCTCTTGCACCCCGAGATGAGGGAGTGTGTATGACTGGGGTCACTGTGCCCCAGGGGGCAGTTCATGGCAGTCAGTGTGGGCCAAGGCGCACATGTGAGGACAGACATAGCGGGGCACAAAAGGTGCCAAAGAGCCATCAACTGTCATACTGAGAGCTCTGGACCTTAATGGAATGTGTGGAACTGACACACACACCTCATCCTTAGGACCTGAAAATTGCCTTCAATAATGAGTGCTGGTATCTATGTCATTGGTATGTTCTCAGTCTCATATTGTATTCACCTGGACAACTTAATTATTCAGCTGTATCTTGTTACATGAAGTAAAAGATGCTTTTCTTTGTTAGTATTACCTGAAGAAGATTCAGAGCTTAAGCTATACCCAACCTTAAAACTTGCTATTGCCAGCTAATAAAACAGATTGGCAACTTCTTGCTATAGGCAATTTTCTTAAAGGCTCTATACATACAGCTAGAAAAACAGAGCATTATTGAGTTCAGTGGTTCTACTTATGTCAGTATGCAGGAATTAACCTCTACTCATAACCATTTCTTAGAAAAAGGATAGTGATTCTCCCTCTCTTTCTGTAACTGTCACTATAAGAATACCTTTTTTATGGAAATTGGGTTTAGATTAGAATAGGAGAGACAAAACAAACAATTATTTCAAGTCCGAAAATATTGTGTGACCTTCAGCCACTTTCACATGTTTCTGGTTTATATTTAGAAACAAAGAAATGAGAGACAAGCTCAAAAGTCTTTTCATGTCGAAATTGCTGGCATCCTGAAATATGTCTATGCAGGGTATTGTGAAAGAATAGGACAAGGGTCTGGAATGTACGTTTCACACATAAATGTATTTTGGAAACCTGTGTGGAGAACAGCATTCTCATACATTCAGTTTGATCTCCATATACTTCCAGCTTCAAAGAGAAAAAGAGGTCTGAATCCTGCTTTTCTAGCAGCAGTTGTATGAAGCTCATGCTCATAGATCCTCTACTACTCTGCATAGTCAAGGAGATGAAAAACAGTCCTTAAAGTCAATTACGTAATTTTCAAAATTTCTTATGAAAAATAATCTTTATAACAGCACTACTAGTGGCGTTTTGATACTCAATCTTGGCACCAGTCAGGTGTTAGAATATCAGGCAAGAAGAACACAATGACACTGAAAGCTGAACAGTGGGAATGGGATAAGCTGCAACTGAGCAGAGTACGAAGTTCACGTTTAGGCTTACGCAAAAAGCTGATTTCAACTGTGTGTTTATGAGCCGGAAATAATAGTGAGGGTAGAAGTAATCAGTGGATCAGCTGGAAATGGGTTGACTATGGGCCACCAGAGCGGTGCATCCTTGAATATGACAAATGTGATCCTGAGTCATGTCAGATGAGGTAATTCTAACCTACCTAGAGAGTATTCAATGAGAATGTAGTGCACAATTCTGAGGAAAAAAAGGTTTATTTAAACTAAAGCTATTCTAATACCACAGGAGCTATTATGTACAATCTGACTTTAATTATGTTTAAATAGGAAACTAAAATAAATGTTATTACTATTTTTGATTAGTTTCTCAATATTAGTACAAAGGACTGTCAGAGTCACTAGCTGTAAGATGGGGAAGATTATGGTTTTCTAGTGACAAAATTGAAGTGAATACGATGATAATATTTTTCCACTTATGTTGAAGGAGTATTCATATTAGAGGCAATACAGTATAGACAATACAAGAGAACACCTCTGAATTCTTCCTGGTGTCACAGAAATCTCCACCAAAAATTTCTGATTTTCTGTTAGTGACAAAAGAATCTACACAAAGTAACGGCTTCTACAAGACATTGTTCTAAAATGAAACATCATCTTTTTTTTTCTCTCATTTTAAAAATCCAAATCTTACAGCCATGTGTCTGAACATCAACTGAATCCTCATGACTCCTCTCATGGAGCTGTTCAATTAGAATTCACCTTCCTTTGTCTACAAGGTATTTTTTCTGTGCTTATGAAATCCATTAAGAGAGCAATTAGTAAAGATTTTCAAGAAGGGACTATGATTTTGGTATGAAGATATCACATGTGCTAATTAGCTTAGGGTCAAACCAATGTAACTGAGAACATTTTAGTTGTTTTGCCTTTTTTTTTTTTTAATGTGACTATTGGAGTAGCAGGAAGACAAAGTAAGATTAGGAAAGCTTACTCATCTATTATGTTCATTCTCTGCTGTCATTTAATTATATGTGAGTTAATCTTGAACTTAATTATAATTCAGATGATGAAGAAACTCAAAACGGAAGCACTAGGATTTCATTTGAGTAAGAATGTTTCTTTTCGAGAAGGAAAGTAAATGGATATCTTATTCTCTCTTAACCTCATTTTATAACAATTACTGACATCTTACTGAATAGGAAGAAACTGAAAAAAAATGTTTGTGATATTACCTTCAATATTTGTAGTTCTAGGATGTGAAAATATTGCTTATATATTCCAGGAGAAAAAATTTTAATGGCTAAGGACATCACCTGGAATATAAATTATACAAACCTGTGTTTGGCAGTTTGCTACATGAAGGGCTTAAGGTAAAACCCCATATTTACATGTAAAATAATCCCCTCTTTTAGCAACAGTATTGACACTGCACAGGAAGATACATTGAAATTATTTCACATACAATAGTTGTTTTTATACAGTTTATATACGTTAAGAAAGCCTGTTCTTCTTTCCAGTGCTAGTGAAAATGCAGTATTTCTTTCTTACTTTGACTAAAATAATGAATGAATTTTAGGTTCACAAGTTTAGTCCTACTAATATATTGCATTTCTAATAGCACTCGTTTATTATGCCCAAGTACCAGAAGCTGATTAAAGTGTTTTTCATCTGATTCAACTTATTAATCATAGACCAATTTCTGTAGTATCTTCAAAACACTTCAGTATTTGCTTAAACACAAATTCAGCCACTCACAAACATCACAAAGAAAAATAAATCCTTTTTTTTTTTTCAAACTGTTCTTTTTGTTTGTCTTGCAGAAGCGGATATTTTTTTCTTTCCAAGTATTATTCATTAAAATGTCTTCAGTTTTGAATTTTTTAGATATAAGTCCTGCCACTGAAGAAATGCACTAACAGTCTTAAGTTTTCAGATACCCTTCTCCCCCTCTTAATAATTTCTGTCTGGGAAATTTAAATGTTGGTTATTTATTTTACCCATTATTGAGTTAAACAATATTGTGACTAAGATGTGAAGGAACTGGATTCAGTAACATCAGAGGTTTCTTGCACACTTATGTTCCCATGAAAATAGGTAAGAGGAACAATATGCAAAAGGTAGAATTAAGGCCTGATAAATTTGGGGTTATGTCTCCATTTATTAAAGCTGGTTGGAAAAAACCCCATTAGGAAAAAAAAAAAAAGTCTTATCAAAACAGTGTGTTTTACAGGATTATGTTGATATTGTTCCTGTTGTGTTTTACGCTAAAATTTGGAATGTCTAACAGTGTCAATATTTCAACATGAAATGCACATGACTGATTTTTTCTTTTAATAAATTAATTTTTATTAAGAAAATAAATTTTTCAATGTTTATCAAATTCAAATCCTTTAAACAGACATTTTCTCTAGACTTCTGTTTCATCAGTATTGTTTGAACTTTATTCCCTATTAGAAAGATAACAATTTTTAAACCTCAGAATTCTCTTTAAAATGAAATTTCTGTTCTCTGTTGTGCATGGACAGTTGTTCATGTGACATGTTCATGGGATCAGGAACTGGTATTTTTCCCATTTCATAGGCAGGATATTGGTGTACAGAGAAATTATCAACATGTCAGTGCAGGCAGATGGGTACTTACAAAGGATGCAATTGGAGTTCTCGGGAGCAGGAGCTGGGAGACTGGTAAATAGGTAATTTAGGCTATATTTACAAAACTAATGGTGGTTAGGTGGGAGATTCTCAATTTAATTTCCAGCTCTCCAAACAGGAGAACAAGGAAAACATTACAATAATGTCAATTAAAACAAAGGCAGCTATATATTAGCTTACATATTAGGTGGGTACCTATAGCCTAGCGAAGAAGGCTATATATTATCTAGGCACCAGGTTTTAAGAACAACAACCCAAAGCTGACTCATAGAAGGGGTGGAAGAGATGACACGTACCTGACCTATTTGTATAGGCATACTTAACTGATCAGTCACCACCTTTTCCAAGAAAGACCTGTGATTATGGCATTCTTTAACGTTATCTGAATATTTCACAAAAAATATGATTTTAAGTATATATGGCACCTAGAGGGAATTCATTTTACTGTTATACTATTTGTACATGCAGGGATCTGTTAGGAATATTTCCACTTCTTCTGCACTCCCCAATTAAGCAGACAGCAACAGAAGGGCAAATAGCACCGTTAACAGTTAAAAAACCTCTATTATCATTTTGGAATAAAACCAAAAGCATCTGCCAAACAAGAACCTCTCTTGTAAAAGATTGGTTGGTTTCTGAATACAGCGTGCTGAGACTTCACAGGTAACAGCAGAGCTACTGAAGGCCTCTTGCAAACAGACACGTGGTTCTTTTATGTTACTTTTCTTCATCTCCTCTTCACTCGATGCTGCTTGAGAGACGCAAATATAAACGCAGTGAATGCAGCGACCCGACACACGGCAGCCATTCTCAGCAGAGAAAAATATCTTCAATAATTAATGAGAGAAAAGGATGTGGAACCACTAAATCCAGCCTGAAGTTGATTACAGAGCTGTCAGTCATCTACAGGGCAATGTAATGAAACAGAGCAACTCAGCAGCCACGATGTGTATGAAAGTCATTTCCTATCACTTCTGCACATTTTTTTATGGGCTATAAAACTGACAATTGGATTATTGAAAGAAAAAACCTGATGAAATATGTCTGTTTTGAATGAGAACGAATCTCACTAATACAGCCCGCACACACTCTGTCCTATTTTTATCCAGACTTCAGCAAATAAGTTATTCAAATATATTTAAATGAGATTTCTACCCCACCAATATAGTTTCATGCTGCCTCATCTGTTGTGTCATGAGCATAAACCAACATAGATTAAATTTATATTTAATTATTTTGTTACTCATATATCCTTCTATGCAAGATTTGCCTGCCCCTAAAATGGCTGTCTGATTATTTTGAAAGCTTATACTGCTTCTCATCTGAAGCAGAAGTCAAATCAGTTTCTCAAGGCCATTATTAACAAACAGGTAAACTTAGCACGAGCAAAATTTTTGCTTGGAGAAAAAATACTCAATTCTATCATTTTTGTTATTGTTTCATTTTTTCTTCTAGATCGTCTGATAGAGGCTTCAAATTCCTTATGAAATCTCATTGAATTAATCAAATGTAACGCATTTTGGAAGCAGATGATTCTAGAAGTGCAAGGCTACACAGCTCTTTTGTCTTCCCAGAGCAAGTCTCTAGTGTTTATATCCTAGTAACATGCCAGAATGCATCTGTTTTGAATTGACATCCACCATATACAGTCTTCTAAAAACTGGGAGTATTTCTGAGGATTTTGTCTGGTTCTGCTATTACTTGGGGTTTATTTTTAAGAAAGGAAAATTTACTCATGCTCAGTCTTACTGTTTTCAAACACAGTTGGCAAAAATGTGATTCCAGTTAAGTCCGCAGTAATTTTATCACTGATTTTACACAGTTCGGGATTAGCCAGGACAAAGATTAACTGCTGAGTAGAACTGTAAACTCAACTGTAAGCCTGTCTATCAAGTTCTTTAACTCTTTGGAAGTGCAACTTGCCTTAATCTGAGGTTCTGCTATGCTGCCCAACTACAGCTATGACCTGTGGGTCAGCGGGCTGCAAAGGAGCCTTATAACCAACCTCCCCTGAGTCACTCTATGACTCCTGCCCAGATTTATAAGTTCAGCAAACAATTATTACTGATGACCTTTTTCTTTTAGCAGTTATGGTTAATATACAAGTAAACAAGGTGGGCACGTGATTCGAGTTATGTTTGTAGTGCACATTTGTTTCCTTGGGTGTAGAAGGCAGACGTTACTATCTCACTGAATGAAATCAGTCGCCACAAGTAAGCACGTTTCCAGTTACTCTAATGATTTCCATCCACTTATGCCAGCAGTAAATTTGGCACTAAATTTCAGTGGTGCTCAGGCATGGGTGGCTCTGGATGCAAAACTGTGCATATAAATGACAAGGCACTCTGCAAGAAATGTCAACCTTAAAAATTGAAATGCTTGAAACCTATTACTTTTAGATAAGCAACTTTTCTGAATGGTGATGTGTTGCTTAAGATTTGTCTTGTCATTTTGCCTAAAAAGCCTGTTCTTTAATTTTTTTTGCATGATACTTTGGAAAGTATTTCCACTTCACAGTGAAAGGAATGTGAAAAACAACAATAGTTTTGGCTTATATGCTAAATACAGAATCAGAGACTTGCAGAGATGAAAGAATAAGATGCAACAGCTTGAGTTAAAAAGTCAAAATTATGTATCCAGGAGTTGTAAGAAATCATACTATCAGTTATCCATACACTAGGAATCTGAAAAACATGTTCACCAATAGATTTCAACAGGATTAGGTGGGGAGCCAGGTATAACACAGTTGTTGAGGTCAAGGTAGAATGAATGCATATGGAGTTCTAAACAGGACTGAATTTCAGTTGATTTTTTGTATTATTTTTCTGAAAATAAAAGTACTTTTGTTGATGTCAATACATCATAAGAATAACGTTTTCAGGCCGCATTCTATTTCCTGATAAATAACAATATCTGTTAGTAGGCAAATATTTGTGCTGCATGGCAGCAACATATGTTATGTGCAGCTTGATGATTTAACTGTTACCCAGGTCAATAGAGACTGAATATTAGCTTGCATCACCTGGCAGATGTTCTGTGATGCAAAAGGAATTAATCGGCTGGTATTCTTCTCCAGGCATAAATACTCACACCAAATATAACACGAAACAGGAACACTTTTTTTGTCAGTTTCTAAAGCAAATAATATTCAAAGATCTGGACCAAGGTACCATGATAAGAACAGAAGGAAGGGTGACCCTTCACATTCTATACTGACTCTTTTATTGGTGTACACAAATTCCTCCACACTGAACACGAAGAAAAATTCCAAGACACTGATTTCCTCTTTGTCTTAGTATTTCCACCTCTTTTTTCTTTTTTTTTTTTTTTTATATAAAAGCAGAAATCTCAGAAAACCACACTTTCTCTTTGCTTCTAAACTGCTTGTCCCCAGCACTAAAGCCTTCTAAAGAATTTTGTATTGATTTTCAGCGATCTCTCAAAGAATATCCCAGGCTATGCTTTTGATGTATTTCTGGACTTTCTTCATTTCCAGAGTATTTTGATTGTCTGCGTTTTGCATCATCAATAATACTGAACTCAGGTCCAAATAATATTTGTAATATAGGAAAATCAGCACTACTCTGTTTATGAAACAAAGCTATTTTTATTTTTTTTCTACTGAAGTCTGCGGGCAGTTGTCAATATATCACATAGTACAAGAAAATATACTGCAGGCAATTTCTAGCACAGTAAAAATCTTCCTTTATCAAAGCTGTAGCCTATTGAGTGATAATGAAGAAATAGGTTAAAATATCAGCTAAAATATGGCTGGTCAGACTGGCACCAGAAAAGCAGTAGGTACATGTATGCTTTCAAGTAATTTAGATCTCCAATTGACAGGTCTTGATTTCTTGATTGTCACATCTCATGTATGCTTGGGGCTTTCCTCAGGAATACATCAACTATATTTCTCCAAGACTTCCTCAGTGCAAAACCAGGGACTTGTTTTTGACCTTTGAGCACTCAAAAGCAACTTCTGTGCATATTCAACAAAGAGCTCTTAAATTGTAATTCCGGATCCCTGTTGCATTGGTTATTCATGTGGACACAAAGAAGGAGTCTCTTGCCATGTCTGAGACTCTTTAGTCTTTACTGTCCATGCCTCTGTGGTCTAAAATATTACTACAGTGAATAATGAAGATACTGTGGCACAATACCTGGAAGAGTAGGAAGTCATACAAGTAAGTTAGCTATGACATGGAGTGCATGACAGAGAATGCTAAGGGCAGAGGTATTGTTTTTTCAACTGGCTAATGGGATGATGTAGGGAAGACAAAACTAGACACAACTTGGTGGTGGACAGCAAAAGGAGAAGAGGAACATTATTATGACAAATGAAATTCCTTTTAGATATTTTGAAAAATGTTTTCACCAAGAGAGTGGTCAAGCAAAGGAAAAAAGACCCACTTAGAGCAGGAATCTCATAGAGAAACTTCTGAGTTGGAGATACTCTAGATTCTGATGAGGAACCTGATCAAACCTTGAAGCTAAACCTGATCTAAGCAGAGTGTTGGAAAAAATTACTTACTTATATCCCTTCCAAATAAATTATTCTGTCATTCTGTGATTTCATATCTCCACATTTTCCCACATCTCCCAAGTATGGTACAACATATATGTGATCCACTCTTTTGAGATCTCTGCTTCAATGATCTCCCTCTTTAAGAGGACAGTAACATCATCTCTATTCTGTGAGAGCTTTGTAAATTAACCACTCACAGGAACAGAGCCACAGCACTGCACAAGAGAAAAATCAGCATTTGATGTGCCCCCCAGCTTCAAATATCACAGAATCACAGAATGGTTGTGTTTGGAAGGAATCCCTGGAGATCACCTAGCTCAGCCTCCCTGCAAAAGCAGGTACACCTAGAGCAGAGATCTGCTGCAGAGGACACTCTCCCTAGTGTAGTGTAATGGCACTTCTCCATGATTTAAGCCAACAGTTAGGGTATATTGTTGACATATGATTCAGGTGTGTAGCCCTAGGCACTATTTATAGGGGAAAAAAAGATTGTAAGTACTCTCCTGGCCATGGATGCTGAAAATTCAAGGACTTTAGGGCTAGAATTGGTCTGTAAGAGCTAGGATAGGGAAAATAAAGAACTCATATCCAACAGTCTTCACTTGCCTTTGACCAATTGTAATGAGCATGCTCAGGATTTTGCATTCCTTCGGTGCAGTAAGTGCAGAGCTTTCTAAAGAGACCATTACTGTAGGTTTTGTCCCTCAGTCTAATAAGGCAGATGCTGGAGAGCAATTCTTCGGAAAGTGAAGCAAGAAGAGCCAGTGGGAGAAAGGCAAATCTCTGTGTTGTAGTCACTGACTGTGGTGGTTAGGGGGACCCGAGGCTATAGTTTTGTGTCTCTGTGGGAATAGCCAACAGCCTGTGGCTTATGAAATAGATGATGTGTCAGATGGAGACAGCAGGGAGAGAAGAAACAAGTGACTGGGGACAGGAAGGAGACCATGAAGTAAGTCTGAAAAAGCCTCAGGGGAAAAAAATGATCAGGATTGCATGTCTAAGCTTGATGGGTATTTTATGAAGTAGAAGAAACAAAATGCTTGTCCAAATTACTTGTGTATACAGGCAAATAACCCGTGCTGAGTATGTAGATTTGTGAAACTGCCTGTAAAAACCAGATCAGAAAACACTGGTAATTTTTCAAATGTAGGGAAGTAAGGAGGAAAAAAACACTGAAATTTAATCTCTGAATTAGATATTCCAAAGGCCACAAATCTTGGAAACAGTAGTCAATTTTATGCCTCAAACAAGTACTTTCTAGTGCTGTTACTTTTACAAGAGAAACACACTCGTAACATCAGTATAATGGTGGCTATCAGGGGTCCAACACTTGTTGAGAAGACCAAGAGTTATGACTCTATTCCTTCATTTCCCTATGGTCCATATGTTTTACTCCTAGATAAAGCCATTCCTCTTTTCTGCAGGGTGTTGTGGACAGAAGATGACCAGGTTGGTCATGTCTCATGGTAAAAGAGCAAAGTCCAGAAGACACCCCTGGAAGGTAGTTTTGAAAAGACAGAATGAGCTTGGATCATTACTCAGAGTAAACTTTTGATACATCTGAGTCAGAACTGCCAAGGTCTTGGCTTGGACAACCGACCCTCTTGAACATCACTGAATGAGAAATCTTAGCTCAGACCAAATGATACAAGGCTTCTGCAACCAGTTCTACGTATATGCATTACTTGTTTACTGACTAGAACTGGTTAGAATCTCAAAAACTGTGGTCATTTATGTCAATTTGTCAGCATCATGATAGAACATTTACTCTAGCTTCATGTTTATATATCAACATTTTGATAGAGGTAGGAGGTCCTCCTTCCCCTCTACTCCGCCCTGGTGAGACCGTATCTGGAATATTGTGTCCAGTTCTGGGCCTCTCAGTTCAAGAAGGACAGGGAACTGCTGGAGAAGGTCCAGCGTAGGGCAACAAAGATGATTAAGGGAGTGGAGCACCTCCCTTATGAAGAAAGGCTGAGGGAGCTGAGTCTCCTTAGTTTGGAGAAAAGGAGACTGAGGGGTGATCTTATTAATGTTTATAAATATATGAAGGGTGAGTGCCATGAGAATGGAGCCAGGCTCTTCTCAGTGGCAAATGATGATAGGACAAGGAGTAATTGGATCAAGTTAGAACACAAGAGGTTCCACTTAAATTTGAGAAAAAACTTCTTCTCAGTGAGGGTGACAGAGCACTGGAACAGGTTACCCAGGGAGGTTGTGGAGTCTCCTTCCCTGGAGACATTCAAAGCCCGCCTGGACACATTCCTGTGCGACCTCACCTAGGCGTTCCTGCTCCAGCAGGGGGATTGGACTAGATGATCTTTCGAGGTCCCTTCCAATCCCAAACATACTGTGATACTGTGATACCGTGATACTGTGACAGACGATACCTAATATAACCTCTGCTACGTAGCACAAATAATCTGTGACTAGTCTTCTGTGATACCTGTCAGTAAAAAAGTTAACCTGACAATATTTTAGAGAAACTTGAAGCAGTGTGATGAGAATGAGTCGGTATAAAATCAGCATTTTGGGGAATATGTCTACAGGGATTTTGACTACATATATGGAGATAGGAATCTGGCTGTACTGGCATTAATAACTGAGCTGAAGTTCCCTGTCCACAGTCAGGTTAGACTGTGTTAAGTCTTTGTACAGTCGGATTTGGACTTCTACTATTCAATAGACATTGATCTGCTCCAAATTATTGGCATGCAGACAGTATCTGATTGGGGTCTTATATACAGAGAAATTGCTGTAAAGTCAAGTAGATAAAGTATAGTCCAAAAAACACAGCCCAATCAGTACCTTGACCCAACCCATTTTGCAGCATCTTTGACAGATATACAATAGGAAAAAAAAACACAAACCAAACCAACCCAACAAAAAAACAAAACCCCCAAACAAACAAACAAACAAACAAACCCTACAAAAACAAACAAACAAACAAAACCACAAAACCAAACAAAAAAAACCACAAAAAAGCCCCAACCAAACCAAACCAAACCAAACCAAACCAAACCAAACCAAAACAAACCAAAACAAAACAAAACAAAACAAAACTCAGAAGTGTTATCAGGGAAATTTTTTAGGATTTCCCCCCTACACTAAAAATCTTGCATCCTCCAAAACTTTGCTCTTCACAGACCACCTTACAAAAACAGTCAAAATATCTGTTTTTCATTTCAAATTGCTCATGTAGAAATTTTAGCTTGTTAAAAGATAATGGAAAAATACTTTGAAAAATAGAAAAAAAAATACCTTTTATAGCAGTAAGGAAAGCTGTGTTTTCTTAAAATGTGTGTTTATGAGCAATTTTTGAAGAAGTGGTAATTTTTATGCTCTGTGAGCTGAAAAAATGTATAAATCTTGAAAATACGATTTAAAAATTCTTGATCAATTGTACTAAAAATGAATAATATTGCAAAAACAGACTCAAAGTGGATCTATTTTTGGAGCACAATTCTGTTTGTGAACTTTATGCATCTATAAACTGAAAAATACTGACTTTGTTTGAAACTAGTCAGTAATTGCTTAGTAATGCATCTCCGCAAGGCTCATCTCCAGCATTTAAGGTGCCATGGCAACTTCTGCAACTATGACTGTATTTTTGTGAACTTCTGTAAAAAACTCTGATTTTTTCTGTGTTTTTGTAGGAACTTAAGAAAAATATATATATTTTGGTCCTTTTGTAAACATTTCAGGGTGGCATTTCTTGTTTCTGTATCTCTGAGTGACTGGGAGGTGGCAGGAGGGGTGTTTGTCATCATCCTTTGTAAGAAGCGGGCATCATGCCCAAGAGCAGGTGTTATTACTGCTGTAGGATATTTTGTATAAACACCTTGTGATGTGACCTACATATTCCCACAGCCTCTGGTGAGAATTAACGTTCATGTTCACAACATGACCCATTTCTCCCTGGCTTTTTAGTGCATCAAGAGCTTGTTAACATCACCAGCTGACTATAACATAACAAGCTGTCTCTTCTTCTCAAGCGCTTATACAATGCAGTAGTGTTAACGCAGGGTGAGACAGAGTAAGCACAATGTGGAGAAATGCAAAACCTGTTAAAAAGAATAATTTTGGAACGCATGAAAATAGAACATTGAGAGAGCTGTGACAAAGGCACGTTCTGAGTTCTTTTCAAGTATCTTTCTAGTATTTTCCCATGTATTCATATAATATTATTATACTAATTCTAAAATATATTAAACTTCCATTTTAATATTTTACAATTATAAAAAAGTTCTGTTCATGCATTTCTTTCTTAGTCTTAATTGGAATGAGAGCCACGGAAGAAGTTCAGTATGAAAAATCAGATACGTAAAATTTGTAACTGTGGGGGAATTTAAAACTTCAATTAAAAGAACTGAACACATTAAAAAGCCAAGGCTGTCTCCTTACAATTTCTAGCTCAGTGTATGTGTGAGTCTCTGAGACATCTGCGTGCAAAGCCCACTGAGGTACCGCAAGTGTTACACAAAGTGTCTGGGGAGTCCTGCTGTCCTCATAGCTCCAAGCATCATCATGAAGTGTTAGAGGTGTTCGTAAGATCTCAGGAAGCCACCTTTGCTTGGGGATTAAAGAGCTTTCATAAACTGGAATATTTCTGTTCCCTTTTCCAGTGAGCTACAGCAATTATCGCCCAAACAATTCCTTTCTGCTCTCCTTTCCAGTCATAATTCTCTGCAAGGACAGGCATACACCTTGGGAAAATCAAACATTCAAGGAACAGAAACCCACATGTGCTTTGTAGGCCTTGAAGAGATGCTTAGCTATGAAGGTCAAAGCATGGCGAACACTTCAAAGTAAACTGCAGAGGGTTCCTGTCTGGGTTTTGTTCTTTTCTTCTTTCTTTCTGCAGAAGAATATCATGTTGCCAAAGGCTTACAATGAAAAGCCTGGCACTTTTATATTACTGTAGTTGAAAGAGCACTGGCTGTATCATGGTGGATCACATGTACTCTTTGGAGTCAATTCTTCAGATACAACTGCTTAATTAAATTTTAAGCATTATTGACTTAGTTTGCATAGCCTCCCCACTTCTAGTAACACTGAATCTGAAGCTGCTGCACTCTGCAGCAACAACAACCAAAAAAAAAAAAAAAAGGGTTATTAAAAATTAAAGCACCTGGCTGGAAAATGCAGGGAATACCTTACAGTATGCAGAGCTTAATTACTGCTAGCTATGTTATACTCTCCTTTCTGCAAAACGGAAATACAAAAAAAACTGAGAGAGGTCGAGGGGCAGGTTCTCACATTGTGCACATGAGGGTAGCAGCGTTTGTGCACTCAGTGGTGCTAACGCCCTGTGGAGAGGAGGAACTGGCTTGTTCTGTAGAAAAGTATTTGATCAATAGGAAGACAAAGTAGCTATTAGTCAGTGGTGTGTATGATGGGGTTGCCAGAACAAGTCTTTTTTATTTTTTCTGTTCTTCATTGTTCAATGCTGCTTGTCCATTGCAAAGCTTTATCTAGACTGTAAGTCAGCTTTAGTGTTGCTTTAAGACAAACAGAGAGCCTGACAACAGTAGAAAGGATAAGCTGAATGACCTGGGTTCAATCTAGAAAAGACTGACAAATGCAGGTAACAGTTTTTCAATACATACAATTTGTACTAAAAAGGAGAGTCATTAGTTGCTTTCCACAGTCCTTGGGATAGAATAAGGAGCTTTACAGAATATTTATTGATTTAAGTAGAATATTATAAAATAACCCTCCCAATAGGTATGGAATTCCAGAACTATACACCTAGGCAGGCTTGAGGAGCTTTCACTGAAGGTTTTTAAGGACAAGTAATATACAGAGTGTTACAAGTATTTTACTGCTGCTTCAGTGCTGGTGGATGATTCCTTAAAGCTCAACATTTTTATGATTCTAGATTTACTGGGAACAGGACAGGCTGTGTCTTCTGATATGCTTGTGTGCCTGTGGATAGAAGATGCATTGTGTGGGTAGTTGTAAAAGGACTTTTTTTTCCCCTGTTTTTCTTTTATTTCTGCGTTGAGAAACTTCCTGTACTTGCTTGCCTTGCTAATGGCTTGAAAAATGGCCTAGAGATTTGGTATGGAGTTTGTTTTTATTTATATATGTCTACACAATTTACACAACTAAGTAACTCCAGAAAAATCCATATAGCAATGGGGACATTATTGTATCTGGACATTGGCTAATTTTTTAAGCATATTATCACCACATCAGTTGTTCCTTTATTACCCAGACAAAGGCTGAAGCACTCATTCGGTTTCTGTCTTAAAATACAGTATGCTGGCAACTGTAGTCTTCTCTCTCCTTTTCCCCACAGGCACTTTCTTCTGCTAGATACATGATCTGAGCAAGACAACACTGAAAGAAAATATAAGTCTTTCAGGACTGCTTTCAGCTGCCACTTCAAAAAAAAACCAATAATACTTCTCCGGATATTATTATTAGTATTATTGCTGTTGTTGTTGTCATTGTTGTTACTGTTGTTGTTGTTATTGTAATTACTGGAAATACTTTGAGAGTGAACGAAACATTTTTCAAGGCAGTTTTTCTTTCAAAAGCATAAAAACTTTTCAAAAAAAATTGTTGACAGAGAAAAGTCTATGTTGCCAGACTTGTGACAGTAATTATAGAATCACAGAATCATTTCAGTTGGAAGGGACCTCCAAGATCATTGAGTCCAAACGTCGCATTCTTTAAAAAATATAGAAGTCTGCTGAAGTATAGATACTTTCCGTGGCCATGAGGAGGCATATACAGAAAGTCAAGCAATATATTTATGCAGGGGAGGGCATAGCCTCTCTGGGGAAAGGGAATTCAGACTATGTGTATGCGTCCAGATAGCTCCAATCTTGAACTCACATGCTCACCCACACTTTAATTGCAGGTTTGCCCTAGGGAGGCAGGTTCACACATGCCACACAGGTAGCAGGGCTCCAGCTACCTCTCTCTGACTTTGAAACTGCTATTACAAACAGTATGGAGAAAATCTTCACATATAGAGATAGGTTTTGGAGACAATCTGATTGGAGGTGAACTGCTCAGTTTGTGGCTTCAGGCCTCAGTGAGAAGCAAAAAGGTTAATATGATAAAATAGAAATGCATATCCAGTGTGCATTTGGGATTCTTCTGCATTAACCTATACACCCTGCAAATTCAACATCCTTTCTGCACACCTGCTATGCCATAGTGGTGGTTGTCATTTCTCCCACATTTTCTCCATTAGCTTTCCATAACATCACACTTGGCAGTACAGCCTATGACTTACTTGGTCTTGTTGCTTTCTGAGCAGATTTTTGTCTATGTTCAACTGTAGTAAAGAACCGTCTTTGCTCTAGCCGGGCTACAGAGATGTGCATTCAGATCTTGTCCACACTCTGAAGTACAGGCTGCCAGGACTTAGTGGCAATGTCTATACTACAAAGCTAATACACATTTTGAAACTAGACTCCAGTCTTGCAGTTTCCCCACCTCGACCCTTCTTTGGAAGGAAACCCTCTCCTTGATTTTACAGTACAGTGTGCAAATAGTCATCTCAGGAATGAGGCTGCGGAGAGCACCCAAGGGATGAGAAACAGCTTTGCTCCTCATGAAAGTCATGCACTGGTGCACTACGTGTGACAGCCACTTCCCCAGGCAGCTCTGCCAACGCACCTTTCATCCGGCTCACACGTTCTTTCAGTGCTTGTGCCTGCTTTTAATGAGCAGCCGGGGGTTGCGCAGGCTGGTGCCAGGCTGCGCTGGTTTTGTAATGGCTGAGGGCTGAAAGTCTGCCTGGAGATGAATGGGACCCCCGGATTGTGCAGTTTTTGCAGAAAAAAGTTCTCCAATTACATTCCCCTCATCCTTCCCTTCCCCTTCATTTGAAGACTTAATGAGAGCTTAGAAGCCAGGGCTTTTTTAAAGCAAGCCAATTATTTGCTTCTTCTCCTAAGGAAGTAAACTCTGCTTTTTACTTCTTCCAATGCCGCCCCTTCCCACCTCCTGCAACCGGATACTCGCTGGTCACAGTCTCATTTGGTGAACATCACATGGTCTCATGCTGCTAACAGAAAAATCCATGTTGCTATCAGCCTGTGGGAAGAACATAGAGAGCTTCCTCCTCACCGTGATTACTGCCTTCATATTGCTGAGTACAGAGAAATGGCTTATCTCAGGGGACATCACCACATAGATGGGGGTCACAGAGGCAAGTTGGGCCTCCTTGACCACTCCTCTAGTTTGCCAAGACGAATTTCCAGAGACAAAGGTATTTCACACTTAACAAGTAGACATCTGCTATGCCTAAACTGCCCTGAGCTGTGCAGGGTGTGCCACTGTTGTTCTGCAGAAACAGCCCTCAAACTCCAGAAAAGTAGCAAAATGGATGATTTCCCTTGTTCCACCCAGACTTTTGAGGGCAGAAAGGGTTGCTCTTGCCTGACAAAACATCCACCTTGTGACCAGAGAGTTTGATATCCAGCTTACACAGACCAGGGACAGAGCAAAACTTCCAAAACTGTGCTTTTCTTTTGGTCTAAGCCCAAAGTCAAACCGCTTGGCCTGAGCCTGAATGAAGTAAACTGGCTTTTGTTGTTTAGATGCCTCACTCTGATACGTTTCTAACCCTTCAAATGCATCCGTCGTATCTTATCTGTAACAGGAATTAGACTGAGACTTTCCTACTCCATTTGATTCTACAATATATTGAGCATTCATGTCAGAGGGAATGGTGGGTGGCTGGCATTTTAAATGGCTGCTCTGCCATTGGCATAATAGAATTAATAATCATTAGAGTAAAAAATATAGGAAGATATTTAAATGAACTTCATGCAAGTTTAACAAAATGTATGCTTGAAAGAGGAGAGCTACATATAAATGATAATTCAGAAGATAAATTTGACTGAAAACAGAATATTTAATAAATTACTGCTGATTTAAATTAGGTTTTATGCCAAAAAAATCCAAAATAAGATGCTAAAACTTTTAATTTTATGTTTAAAAAATATATTTAAATATGTCTTTTTACTTAGGAGATAAAATGCATTTGTGATTTTATTTTTCATTCAATATGATTTTATAGTATAGTTTTTTGATACAGTTAATATTTATATGATATTACAGTACTACTTTATAGTACAGATTTATTGATTTGAAAGTTTGGTTCTTGATATAATTGAGGTTTTCAGCTTGGTTGAAAAAAATGTTTTGTTATTATTGCAAAGAAATTATCATATATTTTTGCAAAGAAAATATTCAGCTTTGCTGTTTTCAAAAGAAGTAATAGCGGGCTTTCTACTTCGGTTTAGAATGATCTTTTATTTGTCTGTTCATTGATCCAGGAAGATAAATTTGTAATAATGCAGTTTTTTGCTTCATGAGGTTTTTAAAGGTTTTATCTCTCTCATGATGCTCTGGAGACTTCTTTAATGCACTGCTGAAGCCCAGCATCTATGGTACTTTATGGGAGAAGACACTCAGTCCACCTGGGAGATGTCACACTTCAAACTCTCTCTCCCACTGCTTTAACAGGTGGAAACTCCGCTAGACACAGTAACACAATTACAGTATTAGCCAGAATAATTAATAATAATAACAACATAAAATTTAAGATAATAATAACTGTTGGCAGTTCTACAGCTATATATATCAGATTCATACAGAGTTAAGGTCTTGCTCAAGGTCCAATTCTTGGTACACACTCTGCATAGCCTTTAAGCAGATTTTGTGCATGCATTGTCCTTTTTCTGCTAAGCTTCATTTTATCTTTAATGTCTCTTCTGTTGTCTTTTCTCTGAGTTCCAAACTTTAAAAAGTAAAGTAATCCATATCCTCATTTGAATAAAACTTCATAAAGAGTACTTACAAGATATTGAAAATTCCAGTTAATTAAAAACTGATTACATTTAATTGTAGACAGACTATCAACATACCAGGAACTATTTCATTTCACTAGGCTAAACAGCTGTGACTAAAAGGATTACTGACAGAGAAAAACATTCTTCCTAAATTAAAGGTGCTTTAGCATGAAAATATCTTTTCGACTGTGTGGTTATTAAGATAATACATGGCTAACTGCAAAGTTAGGAATAGTATACCATATGGATGCCAGACCATACGGATTAGAAGATTAATAGTTTTGAAAGGTAAAATATGGTCAGAAGTGCAGTTACAGCAGAAGTGCAGTTCTTCATGTCCAGTCATTCATTCATCGTATCCATGATTGGTGCTATTTTCATTGAAAATATATATATCCTAATACAGCAAATACGACCTTTATTGTAAATTGGTTCACTCTTCTGTGAGCAATGACCCTCAATCTGCTCTAAAAGAGATCTGAGTGCTGCAGTTTGGTTATTTTTCTCCCTCTCCACTCTACCCACCATTGCCTATTCCTACCCCACATTCCTCCTGATCTTTTACTCCCTCATTCCCCTTTGTTTCCAATAAACTATGGCAGATTGGTAGAGCTGCACCTCTGCAACCTCAACGCAACACCTTCAAATGCATAAAGTTGCTTTTTGCTTGCACTGCAATCTTCCAGAAAGGCTTAGTGTCTTCCACAAAGTTTTGTTCCTTCCCTTTAATATCAGCATAAGTCATTAAAGAGGCACTGATTTCATTATTTCATGTTATGTGGTTTGATTATCTATGATATGCATCATATAACTTTTTCATGTTTGCATTTTACATGTATGTATTTGTGTTGTATATTCTAACTTGCACTGGTATATGACTTTCTATCACAGAAGATTGCATAAACACATTGCAAACCAAACTCTACGTGCATACAGAGTCTAACCGAACAAGTCTCTAGTTCCAGTGTCTTCATGTGCAAGAACATTCAAAATAATAATGGAAAGTCACAGTTTTCAATTAAAAAACCAGTAGCGAGGAGACAGAAAATACTGATGATTACTTGGTATGCAGTGGAAACCACAGTGTTTGCCTGTTGTTAGTATTGGCCTATAATTCTTTCTTTGCCATGACCGGTCAACGCTGAATCTACTTCTTGATAAAGACATAATAAAGACTTTTATGGCAACAAACATGTTGGGAATGAAATAAGAACACCTTAGAGTTTTCCAAAATAACTTTTCATCCATAGCTACTGATCGTTTCCCTACACCATGAATCTGCTCATCTTAGATACTACAGCAAAAGATAAATGTATCTATAAATGGAATAGACATCTATAAAAGCCAAGGTGATAAACAAATATCCTGTGACAGTGCAGAGATCCTGAGATGTGTGAAAATAATGATTATAATGAAAAATGTTTCATTACTCCAGCTGAACATAAGGAAAATGGTACATTAGGTTTAAGAGGTGATAGCAGTGATCAAAGAGATGAGAAAGACTTTCTTATTCTAGGAAGACTCTTTGAGAAAAGATGTAGGCCAAGCAGTAAATAGATCTCAGACATCTTGACATGTAGTAGGTGAAAACACCTTTGCCATCCTTGACAAGACAAAGCTCTGCCCTGGAATAACACTGTTGCTTTCCACGGTGATGACAACAGCAGCTTTGTGAGAAGGGGAAAAAACAACTCTGTTCATCTCCAGATTTGTCAAGTAGAGCTGAGCTTATCTGACCCACGCTGTGTTTGTCATTTGGCAAACAGATGCTGCCAACATGACATGAAGCAGTGGCCATTAAGCGTCTGAGAACTGCTGTTGGCTATATCTTCCCATTTTCAAAACCGCTTCAAAAAGAAGGAAGACTACAAAATATATCAGGTATTCAAGAGCATTGAAGCATTTAAAGATTGTCAAGCACTGCAGCACCCGCTGGCTCAGCCTCCAGAAGTGCACATCAAGGACACTGCAGCAACAATCAACCATTTTCAAAATATTGCAGGAGCCAGGAAGAGGTAGATAAGTGAGCAGGGGTCAAAAGTGTAGCAGTACACCTTAGTCTAATAGAGATGAAGCAGTATTTATTATTACCGTGATTATATCTTCACACCACTTGGCAGACTTAACAGTGACTCGCAGACTAAGGCTGCTTGAGAGCTGCTTGACAACAAATTCCTGTTACCTTGAAAATTCTGGGCTACGTGAATTCAAGTCTGCCTCATTGTTCGGTCATGACGTATGATCATAGTTGACTTCCAGGTCAGAGAGAAGAGGTTGCATGGTAAGACAAGATTTAAAGAATAGTAAGCTGGAAATAGACTGCAGTTGTCACCGAGTGGAGGTTTAGAAACTGTTGGAGAATGGACTCCTTCCAGCCAAGCTGCCACTGAAGAACGATTGCTATGATTTCAATGAGATGGAATGGTGTTAGAAAATTATATACTGTTGCTTTGAAAGCTGGAAAAATACTATGTGAAAGACAGAAAAGCTTGTCTTATCCTGAATCATCTAGCAAAAGAAGAAAATAAGAAGATGGCTTGTCACGTGAAGTGTTACTTCTATGTAAAACAAGTTTTTTTATAGTTCAGGAAAGTAATGCTAGGCCACCTGTAAATGAAAGCAGAATATGCCAGTGTCTTTCAACTGATAAATACGCACAGGACCTTGTGTTTGGGACTGACAGTACATGTTGATACAGCTGTCTTTAAGGAAAAACATTTTCAGATGGATTCACTGGCACAACTATGAGGATGCAATGCTGTTAGTGCAAACTACCTTTCACTGGTATGGCATATTCCTTGCTCATGTTAAATAGCTAGACTTTCTACTGTAAATGTGCTGTGTGAGGGGCAAATAAAATCTTTCTGCTTCCAAGAGTACGTCAGTAATTGGTACTGTTTATTAGTGTTGCCCTCATACACAAATACTCTTGCAAACACTATCAACTTTTCATGTTAACTAAGCCAACTTTGAAGGTTCGACAAGCACTATGATTAATTTACCTGAACCACTATATTCTTGAGGTAATCCTTCAGGTAAAATCTGAGATACATTGTTGGGTGTGTTTGGGAAAGGTGACTTTGTCCATGGTTGGTCTGTACATAGTAAATACATCAAACGAGGGCATGAATTTGCCAATGTATTTTATTTCCTAAAAATTAGAAACTCATCCTTCAAAATGAGTATGTATATACGCATAGATAATTTATTTAAAATAATATATAATTTGCATGAAATTTCCATCATTTGCAAAACAATGTTAATTACCCTGTTTAATGATCCAGAGCATCTCCAATTTTTACCTTTCAGAGGTTTCCGTCTTTGTAATTCCAACCTTAATTTCCATTACCATAACTGCTTTGTGAAACAGCGACTTCAAAACAAATTCGTAGTACAAATGTTCTCTTAACTTAGAGGCCAGGAGGAATGCATATCTACTGTGATATTTTGTCTAGGGTGTCTTTTTTTGTCTAAAAAGCAAGAATTCTGTCTGATAGGAGACACCTTGGTCAGAGATTCAAGACTCTTGTATGTTTCTTAAAGCCCAAGAGGATGCATTATAGGTGTTTTTGTAGACACACTTTTATATAGGTGTGTGTATATATATATAAAAATCATAGAATCATAGCATATATACATATGATATGACTCTGTACAGTTACTGTTCAAGGTTAAGACAAAGGTCAAAACCAAAACAGAATATCAGTCTCATTCCTAAGTTCCAGCAGAGGCTGATTTGCAACCTACAACCAATAAGCGAATAACAAGACAAGAATTGCTGCAGAATTCATCTCGAGGTATTTTTGATTTATAAATATGATTTTATATTTATTACTATAAATGCAAGTATAAATTTCCAAGGGCAAAACTGATATAAGTTCGGTTAATTCTATCATGTTCCAGATAGGCTGTCTTTACATGGTCTTTTAAATCTTTTCTCTACATTATATGCTGCTTAGTTTCATGACTTCGAAGTAATTTCCAGCAGAATAGTAAATATTTTTGTCACATATAGCCCTGTTCGTGTTATTTTCCTTTTTCTTACTAGAAGAAATCCTCACATGGATTTCATTTATACTTTCTTAGTTACTCTTCTCTTAACCCTAGGTGTATTAACTTTACCCTCTGTAGAAAGGATGTGTGTATGCTTGTGTGTTTTAAGGATCTGTGTTTTTATTCAATATGAACATCATTTAATCAGTTGATATTGTGAGAAGTCATGAATATATTGTTCATTTTTTGAGAAGTGTTTAACTTAAACCAGGAGTTTTTGAAACTAGTTTGTTAAGTGATCTTACATGTGTTATCTACATGCTCATATCGCTCCACTGACTCTTATGGCTCTACTGATAACTTGTCAAGGGGATGCTGATACAAAGATTTAGAACTGGAATTAGACTGAAATGAAATTACAGTGCTTTTTCTTGTTCCTTTCATAAGCAGCTTTTTTTTTTTTTTCACTGGTTTCATGACAACAGAATATTAATTTAATTCCAAGATTCTAAATGACTAAACTCAAATCACAGCAGACTTCTTTTCATGAAGCACTAAAACCATCTATATTGTAAAATATGCACTGACATTCTACAAGAGATAAAGATTGTTTACTGTACATTGCTGAATCCCAAGTAATCCTCCTGAGCTTTTGCTAGTGATTATCCTTCCTATTGCTATTATAAGTACTGGTGATAACTCTTCCTTTAACATACAGTGATAATTCTTCCTCCTTGCCACCATAAAACTCTTTTGCCCTCATAAAATTTCAAATAAACAAACCCAAACTTGCAAAGCAGAAACAAATCACCGTCACTTGCAACAGAGAGATAACGCAAAGCATTTCCAAAAGCTGCAATTAAACCTGGGGCAGCAAAATCAAAAAATTCCAGCACCTAACAAAGGAAGGATATAATTGCCTGCCGTGTTTTGCCTAAAAAAACACAGTGTAAAAGCATATGGGTCTCAAGAACTGTTGGTTTACTTTCTATTTCTGGTGTGGTCTGAGAGCTCAGGCAGACTGCCTCTTCTCCATTTCTCTCACTGGAGGGTGTCTGCTTCTGCTGGAAGCTCTTTGAGCTGGGTATTGTCTCTCCCTTTATCTTTGTGCTGCATTCAGCTGTACTTGGCACAAAGGAAAGAGAGAAACACTCAAGGAGGTACAAAGAATTAGGCTGGAGTGTGCTGTTTCCCAGCCAAACCCAGGAGCCCCAGTTCTTTGCTGTTTAGCTGAGGTGCAGGAGGAAGGGGAGTGTAAGAAAGCTAAACGTGGTATTGCTTGACCAGCCCCTACCTAGTTAACTCGTTATGGTGGCTGCCACAAAGATAATTAGAGGTTCAAGTGAGTTTCCAGTCATCGATGATGTTAACAGAAACCATTTTCTCCGCATATAGAGAATATCTCCTCTCCTCTCCTCTCCTCTCCTCTCCTCTCCTCTCCTCTCCTCTCCTCTCCTCTCCTCTCCTCTCCTCTCCTCTCCTCTCCTCTCCTCTCCTCTCCTCTCCTCTCCTCTCCTCTCCTCTCCTCTCCTCTCCTCTCCTCTCTTCTCCTCTCCTCTCCTCTCCTCTCCCTCTTCTCCTGTCTTCCCTTCCCCTCCCCTTCCCCCGCTTCCCTCATTTCATTCATGCCAGCATCCCACAGACTATTTTTGCTACCAGCCATCACAGGAATATAAACAGAGAAGTTACTACCTTAACAGTGAACTAAATGCTATTTTGGTTTACACCCACATAAATGCAGAATAACTTCATTGAAATAAATGAGCCAGAGCTCCAAGTGGTGTAAATGACTTTTTCATTGGTCTCAGTGAAATTACACCAATTTTCTTCAAAGGTATATCAGGCTCTAAGTAGATCCAGTTTATGTTCACTTACCAGGACACTATTTGGCCCACTCTCAAAGAGAATAATTTGCTCTCTCCAGTAGCATGAAGTATTTATTTTCTTTCATTTTTCCCCTTTGCTTACCTCTCCTGGGGGGAGAACATAATTTTATACTCTGCAATTAACATAATTAGAAGAATTTCAAAAATTTACCTAATCGTTGCTCCCTACATGCCCACGAGGTTGGCAAATATTATCACCCATGTATTATATCTGGGAAAATTACACTGGAGAGGTTAAATGACTTGCCTGAGGATGCATTGCAAGGCAGTGGGATAGTTTGAATTGAATCTCAAAAATTCAAGATTCTCAAAGCATGGTATTGACTGTATTTTGTGCCTGCGTTTTGCCTATTATCTCAGCTTGGTCACTCAACTCCTCATGTGGTGATTCAGTTGCATACATTCTTCACCACACTATTAAGAAGTGGCTAAGTAAAATGTGCATTGACATATGTGATTGAGCGTAAACTTTTGTTTACAAAAATAACTTAAATAGGTGTTATTCTCAACATGAAGCAAGGGTAAGATGTTCTCTGAGAACCCAAAAATCAAAATGAAACAGAGTTATTGGAGTAACACAACACATTATGTGGTAATTAATCATCCCTGCTGTGTCTTAACTGTCTAGGAGCTCTGAGGGCTAAATAATAAAGTAGCTGAATTGCTGTTTAAAGATACAATTTATTGTTAAAAATCTGAAATAAAAACCTGTTACCACAGCCAATGGGATTGTAGCTGAGACTGCCTAGATCTTTCACAAAGTGCCAGGAGCAATTGTCTCTTATAGATATGCAGGACACACCACAGCAGCAGGAAAAATAGTCAAGAAAATAATGAAAGATAGAGTTATACATTAAAAGAACTTAGTAAGGCTAAAGGCTTAGGCTTCTCAAGGCCAAACAGTACCTCTCTAAACTGCCAGCACTCATTCAGAGTTAACAAAATAGTGAATAAGGGAGAAATGGTGGGTAAAATTAATTGAAGTTTTCAAAAGACTTTTGATAAAGACCCTTACAAGAAACCTTTAGGGAAACTTGGTAACCATGGAGTGAGAGCTAAAACTTCACATGGATTAAAACCTCACTAGGATATAGGGAAAATGGAGAAGGAATAATGTTCTATTCTTACTGTAAAAAGAGGTTAGTGGTGTGGTAGCCTACACACCAGTGGTTTTTGTTTCTGCCAAATTGCAGAGTCCATGCTCATGAGCAGCTCCATTGAAATCTGTTGCTAACTATGGTGGGAAGTTTGTTGTTGCTGTGCTTCAGGAAGTTTAAATAAGGTTTAGAGGACATGATGGCGTATTCATAGGCAGTCTGAAAGGGGAAGAGCCCAGTAAGTTAACCATATGAGTTGGATGTGCAAATCTAGTAGGTTTACTCAAAAGCTGAAACAGTTATGAAGGACTCTAAAATAATCTGAAGTGCTCTTGTAAATGCAGTGCTGTGCAGCTCACCAGCTCATCCCATAAATAGCAGGGCTGGACTCTTTCTCCAGATTTCCTACTTGTTGATTTCCTTTGTGAGGGTACTATATGTGTTCACTAGAGAGCATTTTCCCTTCTTTCTTTGAGCCTCTAGTTTAGAGAAATGTCTACAAAGAAAAAAAAAAAAAAAGGGAAAAAAAAAAGCAGGATCAGATTTCCAAATAAATGATGCTTGAGAATTACTGTGACCAAATTAAATTTTGTCACGTGAGGGAAGTTCAGGTATTTTTATTATTATTATTCTGTATTTTCCTCTGAAATTACCTCCTCTTGACTAAGGTGGAAGTGTGTACCTGGCCATTAGATATTAGCCAAGTCACTAGGTATATTGCTGGTCACATCATTCCGTGTGTACTACTGGCTACAAAAACTAATGTTCTTTACCCCCCTTATCCAATGTGACAGCTAAACATACTGTGCCACTTCTGTGTTTCCTTAACATAACATTATCTAAGTTTGCTAGTTTCCCTCAAGCTGGAGGGAGAAATCATTGCTGTCTCTATGAAATAGATCTATTCCAAACTCCTTTTCAAAAAGTTATGCATGTTCAAAGAGATGAATAATGCAGTTGTTCTATAAGAAGAATGAATACAAAAAAAAAAAAAAGGAGTGAAAAAGTAGATAAAAATAGATGGGAAGATGATGGTCCATAGCCAGCTATGCAAAACTGAGGATGAAACTCTGAAGACATAAAGGATGAATAATTGTAGTAGGAAGGCTAAGGTAGACTAGTTCAGCTCTCTTTCCTTAGTACTATGGCTTGTAATCAGCTACTTGAAAATGCCTGGAAAATGCACCCGTCTCTAAGGTGAAGAGAGTGAGGACACAAAATTTGTTGATGGTATGAACTTGCTTGGGTTAATAAAAATGAAAGCTGACTGCAAAGATTTGCAAAAAGACTGTACAAGGCTAAGTGGATGAGAGATAAAATGGAAAATGAAATTCAATGTGGATAAATGTAAAGTAATGCACATAGGTAAAAGCAATAAAGCTTTAGTTACAAAATTATTTGCTCTGGGCTGACTATTATCATTCAAGAGAGAGATATTTCAGATATAAAAGATAGTTCTATAAAAAACATCAGCTCAATATTCAGTAGAAGACAAAAAGCAAATGAAATGTTAAAAATTATCAGGAAATGAATAGAAGACAAATATATAATGTTTTTATGTCACTGTATAAATCTATGGTATGCTTGCATCTTCAGTGCTTTGTGCATTTCTGGTCTTTCTTGAAACAGACGGAACAGAACTGGAAAAGGTACAGACAAGGGCAGCATTGCTGATCAAAGGTGTGGATGTCATCTGTCCAACAAACAACAAAGGGGACCAGGACTCTTCAGGCTGGGGAAGAAGTGGCACGGAGCAAGAGTGACAAGGAGGACGTAAAGAGGGATGAGCTTCTGGTTTTCATGAGCTTGAAGTCATGTCACACATGTCACACTCAGTTCAAAACAAACAAAACTAAGTCATTCCTAAAACATTTGTGAAACTTATCTCTGAAGGAAACTACTGACTACCGTTGTGGTCAAGGTGTCTGCATACTCCTGGAAGGAGAATCCACTGAGAGTGACTAGATACTGAGCTGCCACCTTTGTTTCAGGAAGTCACTGGCCTTTAAAATGTTGGAAGCAAAGAACAAACACTGCTTTCTGGCCTATCTTTTTTCCCAGCCATCTTTCCCTGGTCTGTCAGAGACAGACTATTGGGCCGGGTGGAGTTTTGATCTATATGCAGCACACTGTGCAGTAAAAATTATTCCTAGAAATTAGGGAGGTGTATGCGTACATGAAAAATGGCACATGGAGGTACACAGAAGACACCTGCAGTGCAGGGAGGGAGGGGAGCAGAAAAAAGAATATCCAGGGAACATTAGGACATTGCATGTTATTGTTTTATCCTCTTGAATTTATGACTGAACAGTTTTCTACATATCAAAAAGAGCTTTTTGCAATCAGTGGGAGCTGGTTTAGGCCCTCAGGGCAAAACTTTCTTTCCCTCTCTTGTACATTCCCATTGCAGATATGGTTTCCAGATAGAATTTATCCTGAAGAGCAGAGAAGTCACTCCGTGGTGACTCAGGGTGCATCTATTTGTCATTCTGTCTCTATCTCTTACTATCCTTTTCTTGTGTTTTCTCTGATAAGGGACCTTGGTGACTGAAATATAGATCAAAGCCCCAGCCTAAGGCTGGTCAAAAGAAAAGGGAAGAGAAAAAAAGGCATTTAAAAAAATATCGTTGATCTTAAAGGATTCATCCTTTTCTTATTTTCTACCCTTTCTACTTGAGGGTTTTCTGTCTCATCCTGCATTTAGCATATCTTACAGTAACTTTGAAGGAGAAATAAAGGGAGAGCCTAAACAAAAGACTATTTTCTTTTATTTTATTGTAACTATCCTTATTTTTAAACTTGAACTGTTTCATTTTACATCAGGCAAGATGGTGACTTCTTGTGATTAAACTGCCATGTCTGTGCTGCTCACTGACCTTTTCATGATTGCTGTCATGAATCCTCACAAAGACATGTCTATTAAATTCAGTCCTCTGTGTTTGAGTATTCTGACTTTAATTACATCTGTGTTATGTGTTAATTGTGAGGAAAGAGACGCAATTTATCCTATAATTTGCCATAATACCCATATTTGAGATGGAGGGTCTAGACAGACCGAAATGTCATTTCATACCACTGAGGCTTGGATATATTATATAAACACCATCTTGTCTCACATACTGGAAGAGAGGAGAATTCTGGATAGGAATACAACTGGAAAATCAGTGGTGTCCAAGTAAACTTTCTTTTAGCACAAGCTAGTCAGTAAGATCTCAAAGATCTATATAAAGAGTTCATGTATTAGATAAATATGCTGTCTAACTGCAAACTTTTTATTCCACCATTTTGCTTCAAATAGCTTCTCTACACATTTTTCTTTAATATTGTCATAAAAGTAATACCCATGCTTTTTCCCAACCCCATAAACCCAGTGGTTCTTCTGCAGCATCAGGGTGTTCTTAGCAACTACACTTTTTCATAGGTTTTATGAAACAGTTACACTGTTTTCGCTACCCACAGTGTGATTTAACTACATGCAGTTTTATTACATTGCCCAGAAGTGGTTGTTAGGCTATAGCGATAGATCAGCATAGCTTCACCAAGCTCGGTAAAACTTTACTCCCTTGGACCATTTTATGTTACGCTTTTAGTCGGCATGTGTTGTTGAAAATAGCATCCTGCTTTCATCCAGAAGCAGAATAAATTTATGTGAAGTTGCAGCTATGGCAATATTAGAACCAATATTTTCTGTTATAACCATCATTTGTGCTGGTAAGGAAAAAAAAATAAATCCTGAACTTTTTCAAGACATAGGTTTCATGAGGAAATTTCTCTTATCTTGTTATAACAACAGTGCAAAGGTCTGTACTCTGACAATGACTTTTATCCAAAATTTACTAATGTCTCTGAAAGTTCCTCATGCAAAATTATAGCCTCAAAATATAAGCCCTTAACTACCAGATGTTTTGCAAGCTGTTCTGTAATGTCACATAAAAAGCAATGAAGTAAAGACAGAGCCATAGTAATATATATTATAAGAAGCTAAAATCAGGTTGGAGAGGGCTGTTAGCTTTGTAAAATTTACAGTAATGTGATTAAATCAAGGTGTTCTTGGAAACCGAGTGGAGTCAAGCTGATTTTGAGGGATTTTTTTAAGAGCAAGCAGAACATTCAGTTAAGACATGACTGAATAAATGGATACCTTTTTTCCAGCACACCATGAACATCAGCAGACTTCTACCCCTATTGAACGAAATGAGGAAATAAGTTTAGGACTTGCAGATCCCATTTCTGGCTTCCTCCCATCCAAAGAACTTTTCCAGAATAGCCACTGATCCCACAGATGGATCCACGGTAAGGTGTTTCATATGAGATATGCCAAACCACTAGTCAGTATCCATAATGATACTTGATCTCTTGACAGGTGCCTTTCACTTTCTTCATGTATATCCCTGAATTATTTTGAGCACCTTCTGCTAGTTGTGATGGAGGGTGCATGTGCATTCACACCAAATTAGTATATTAGTAAGGTGAAAATAACAGGCTTTGGTAATGAAGAAGATCAAAAGATGAAGCATGTGTAAGCAAGCCTGGAGTTGCAGTTTCAGAGCCACTTTTTACTTTGGGACCTAACAGTTTAGCCTCAATACATTTTGCCCTAGAGCTGATACTGTTTTGAAATAGTGAGGATGTGTACTACTATCTGCAAACCGGGGAGGCTGACTGTAGAAGTAGGTGATTAAACAGAGAGGAGGGTGAAAGAAATGACCTGGAGAGAGAGAGAGAATTATTTGGGCATGATCAATAGATTTTGACTTTAATTAAAAAAAAAAAAAAATGTAGCAGGAAGCAAAAGGCTCCTGTCCCATGTATATATTTTACGTCACACTGTCACTGTTTCTGACCCAGATCAGGGCCTTCAGACACTACAGAGCTATAAAAAATATACATAAATATTAAAAAAATCAGGAGGTGATACTTTTTATTAATAACAATAATTCTTTATTTCACTAGTAATTTTCTGAATAATATCTGTGTCTTAATAATCATTGCATGTTTTCTCCCCCTCTCCATTGTCATTCCATATAATGTGTTATCTTCCCCTGAAATATTTGGTGTCAAGTAAAGAGAGTGAGACAAAGCCAAAATTTTCCTGTGTTCTTATATTCTTTGTTGTAGGGAAATAATGCAGTTACCTCACTGTTTGTATCAGTAGTAATAATGAAGTTAATTCTAGAAATTAATTCTTCCTACTGTTTGTGCATGAAGTCCTAATCCACAAGGGGAGAAGGAGGATCTACAACACTATGTAATAGAAATAATAACCAGAATTATATCTATTTGAGGGGCTACAGCATTGACTGTTCTCCATTTACCCAGATCTCTATGGCAGCAGGAGAAGATGGTGCTGTCCTCGTCACTGCCCAGCCTGCTTTCTTTAGACACTTTGCATCAGGAATCATGAGGATGCCAACTGTGCTTTGGTTACCAGCAGGGATTTCATCTTTATTTGTTTTTTAAAGTGCCTCACACATCTGGGGAGCAGAATAAGTCATAAATAATAACAATAATGTCAATGCTTCCCTCTTATTAATAATGAGTCACTAGAGATTCCCTCGTGGTGATGCATGGTGCATGACACTGCACAGATTAGGACTTCCATCATGCAGACTGTCAGCATGACTGCTTTTGCTAAATACAGCCATCGTATAGAGTGAAATATGCTCAGCCGGGGCACAGCTAGTAAAGCACTGACAGCAGCTTTGCGAACAAGAATGTACAACTTTCATAATTCTGCTCTGGAGACTAAAAGCTTTGAGAAATTGTGGAGGTTGTGGGCAAGAGGTGGAAATGTCTGCACTTTTTCCAAACAAATCCAGGTGGTGGATCTTACTCCCAGAAATCTGCCTTTCTTCTCTCTCAGAAAACCGTTTACTGACTTTCTTAAGTCCATAAACTCTTTGAGTCAGTAATCATCTTAATCAGTTCCACAGGGTGTAGAGCGACTGAGACTAGAGTGCCATGGTGAATGGTAATTGCCATGATGAATGGCAGTTACCACGATAATTAGCTAATTATGTTAGCCAAACTGGCAAAAGAAACTTTTAAACAAGAGCTACCAGTACTCTGTGTGGGAGGAAATAGCACTAAAAAACCAGCTTTTCTGACCGTCTACCTTAGTCTCATCTGCTGAGGCTGTTTATAGTTAATGGACAGAAGAGAGCTGTACTAACAGCCCATTCAGAGCACAAGCTCAATGCAAATGCTTTTCATGGTCCTGTGGGGGAGTCTGCCGCTGTCAGTGGACCTCCATATTGCAGACCTAAATCTGTATGTCCAGAGGAGATGACATAAATAACTTCTTCATTCCCCTTCCTGACACTGCCGTTCTTACACACTTCATTTGGCTTCCACACCCATTTTCAGCTGAAGGCAGTGCCACAAAAATCCGTTGTCCCACCTCACTGTCACTTTGGCTGTCCATTCCCCTCCCTGCTTTTTTCTTTAGGTGAGTCCTGGTATTCATACATTCCCATAGCAACTGAAGATAATGACCCTGGTTGGAAGCAAACCATTGGGTGTTTAAGGCTTACTTTTCTGGAGGGAAGTTCTCTGATCTGACATATTGCTCGACCAGCACAAGGGAAATGGTAAGAATATTACACCAGCCCCATATAGATGTGTTGAAAGAAATTTTGAAAGCACCCAGTGCTTCAGTGAAGATTAACTGAATAGCCCTTAGAGGTGCAGAATATTAGCCTCTATACCAGATACAGTGTGAAATAGTTGCCAAACTTCAAAATACTCTCCTCATCCATTTAGCTTCATGTGACTGTAGGGAAGTGTAATGTAGATCAACTGCTCTGTAGATTGATGTCACCGGTACAGATACAACTGCCAAATAAATGAAAATTACTGGCTGACATGACTATTCTGCATTGAATGCTGATGAATGCACACCAATCACAAGTGTACTTTGGTGTGTTTTCATGTGTTGCCACCAAAAAAATGCCATGATCACACGCATTGTACCTAGGGCAACATTTTGAAGGTAGGGAACAAAACCACGGTCATGTTCAAGTCAGCTAGGACATTTTCTGTGAGTTCATGCAGATGAATACTCCAGAACAACAGAAAATGCATTTGAGACAAATTATTACAATATTTTGCAAGTCTACCTGTATCTTCCATGAAACATCTGCAGCTTTCCGGGATGGAATAGCAGTGTAGATGGACCAGTCTGGATGGAAATAAACTGTCCATTTTAAAAGGCATTCACCATATTCCTGCAGAGAAACAGGGGGAAATGAAAATGTTAAACCATAGGAAAAAATGACCTGAGGAGAAACACATATTACCATTCTAAAAAAAGAGTGATGCAGGGGCTCATAAAACCTAAAAACCCCAAAACCTGAAACTCCACAGGGTTCATCCAGCTAGAGAATCAGTTCTGAATGGCAGTACTTTTGACAAATACAGCTTTTTTAAAAATATATATGTATAATGAATACTAGCTCATTTACATATGGTAATTGGCCTTGTCTGTCACTTCTGTTTGACAGTCTGCTCTTTAGCAAATGCTGCTTTGTTTGTCACTTCCCAAGCTCTATGACTGTCTATGGAGCAGCACTCTTTCATTCTTATAGATTTATAAGTGATGTTAATGAGAATAATCGGGCAGAAGCAGGAAAATAAAAAAAAAAAAGCTGGTGTCATTCCTGGGCTGTGTACATAAAGACAACTCCAGAAGAGAATATTAAAAGTGTAACATGGTTTCTATGCTGCCTGAAATATTGTTGCACTATGAAACAAGTAAATCTATAGCTTTATGTGCTAGCTTAGTTGGACTATTTTTGCAATAGTTAGCATCTTGACACTATTTATTGTTCTGATATTATAGGAAGCTTTTAAAACTTACAAATGTACAAGCCTATTAAAAACAAGTTTTAACACAGTTTTCTGCAGTGTTTTAATTAAAACCTGGCAACGCCCAGAGCTACTGAGTAAAATGTCACCTTTATTCTGGAAATTCAAGTTCCGTATGTTGCATCTGCAGATGAAAAAGTTTTAACAAGTCCTCGTATGCCAAGAAATATCCTCTCTGCCATCACTTCTGCATCCAAATCTTTCTTTGAGTGGGAATAAAAACAAACACGGTGTCACATGCTGTGCTTCACTGCACAAGAGACAAGTACAACTAGAGACATCTGACAGGTCTCCAAGCCACGGAGGGAAAGCCACTGTTCACATTGTGCCCTTCAGTGGTCTAAAACCTATTTTAGCACTAAGGATTGTTAAAAGAAGTCAGTCACCTCTCATGTCAAGGCCCATGAATAGCCAAGGACTGAAGGATATAAAAACAAATGAGAATGAATCTTTTAGTAACTTTCACTCATGCAAAGAGGAAACAAAACTCCAGCCCAACAGGGAATCTTTGTTGCATGTCTGGAGGTGAAATGGGAAAAGGAAGATGAAATATAATCTGCTTTTCAACATTAATGTAGTAATATGTATACTCTTGTGTAGGAGAATTTGCTTCATCTACGAGTAATGGCAGGTCTATGCATGAAACATCCAACCGACATCTTCCAAAATTAAGACAAAGTGTATTATCTGTGGTGATCTTAGGGTTATCTTAGAAATTATACCTAGTAAACTCAGATCACATTAACTTGCTCCAGTGTCACACTAGTGAATCACAACCTGTACAACCATTGGTAGTGCACACACTGTGGGGGAAGGATGGAGAAAAAAACCCCAGAGCTGAAGAAAGGAAATAACAGATGAAAATTAAATAGATGTAAAAAAAGGCAAAAGAAATTTTAAAAACAAAATCAATTGGGAGAAAGAAGCCTAATCAAAAGGAAATAATATGCAAATATCTTTGCACAATTACAAAGAGTCAAGTTAGTGTGACTTAAAAAACGCTTATCAGCCAAGGCATGGATGTAACTGTCACCTGAGACCTTCCTCCATGTCCCTAAGAGATAATTTTAAAGTGAAGGATTTTAAAGTGAAGGATTAGGAAACAGATAAAACCATGTAGTGTTTTTCATTTCCCAACCCTCAAATCTTCATTAACCAGTACAAAAGTTCTGACTGGTCAGGCTAAGACCCACCAGCAGATATGTATGCGCTCCCTAGTAAGGTCCTACAAGTCTAATTTGCTCAAGTCAATATTATGTCCACAAGTACGTTTCCTGACCTGAAGTAGTTTTACAACTCAGAATATGAGCATAAATTCAGTTTCATTAGTTGTTTAAGTTGATAAGCTGTACACAGAAACACATTCCTCTTGCTTCTCTTGCAAGGGGCAGGAACAATGACCAGAGCAAACAGGCAAGGCACAAAACACCTGCCACTGCTACAATAGACTAGTGAAAGGTTCTCAGAGCCCTCAAGCTACAGGCTTGTAGGTTTTTGAACCATTTTTCAAGAACAAATAACGTGGGTTCTTTGAGGAGGAAAAAAAAAAACAAAAACAAACAAAACCAAAACCAAACCAGATTAATAAAAAAAAAAAAAGGAAAAGAAACAGATCAGAAAAAAAAGCAAAAATACTTGAGAATTGCAAGGATATGTAACTTGTTAAAATATACATTAATGTCATTTCTTAATGACAAGTGCTATTTTTAACTTTTTTAAATCGACTAGTTCAGCTGCTGTGCTGCAATCGATGCTATTTGATCAATTTCTATCACCTGAAGACCTGGCCCCTGGTGTGTAAAAAGAGATTGTTAATTATTTCAGCACTGCTAACTCAATGCATGACCAACTCATGAGATCAGTGTAAAATTAACACATTTCAGCCTTATTTCTTTAACCATTGTAATTCATAGATAGAGGCTTTTCTCTGCAGTCACACAAAGTATATTTTATTTGATAAATTGTTCATAATGATGGGATTCCAGGAACTCTAAACATATAAGCGATTTCTATGCTTTGATGAAATTATGAGAGTTGGCAACCACTAACCGCTGACATTTGTTTTATTGGTCTGACTTCTTCTGCTTGCCATTCTCTTCTGCTGAAATCCATGGAAAAAAATTGTCTTTACTACTGATGGAAACAATGATATTGTCGATGGCATAACTCTTAATGGCTTGCAAGAAATCTGCTTCCAAACTCAACTTTTCTCTTTTGTTTTTGGCTTTGTTCTTTTGATAGATGTTCTCACTCAGTAAGGGAAAATCGATTTAAATGAATAAGCAAGTGAACAGCATTCACATCACCTTTATTTCACTTTACTTCCTTGCTTGATTCTAATGATGCTTTATTTCATTACCATGAAGCTTCACCACCTGGCCAAGCCTTCATAAATACAAATCAAGTAAGCAAATAAAATCGCAAACCCGACTCAGTGTCAGCATTGACTCTCAGCCATTACGAAGTTCCTTTTAATAATAATAAATACAAGTTCACAAAAGCCCAAGCTGTTCATTGCTCAGATGGGGCTCACAAATTGCAGAAGACAACAGCAGTCTTTTAATACTAAAAAAAACCAAATTAAGGCCCTTATCAGATGTGTTGCCAGCCAGAGGAGAAACTTTACCCTTTTCATTAATCTGATGATTCTGCTTTGTTTAATTTTTTCTCAAACAAAGGAAAAAATGAGGATGAATTCATATACAGACAGCTGGAATGACAACATATTGCAAGGTATAGGAACCGAAACATAAACTAGCTTGGACTTCACCACACAACAGAAATCAGTCAGCCATTGTGGACTGTCAGTGCTGGCAGATGTGCCTCTGGGATCAGTGCAAAGTTAGGACTGACAACCTCTTCCCACCTCAGCCCACTGGTCCTGCCTCCTGATGGAATGACCCTCCCTGTCCCCTGCATCCCTTTGATGGTCTGATCTTTGCTTCCCTTCTCCCTGGTCACAGGCTGGATCACGTTACTGATCATGCTGTTCCCTGCCCTCATAAACATTCTTCTTATGTAATGCTGAAACAAAACATCTGTGCAAAAAAAGTCATCAAACACAGCCAGACTCGGTGGGAGTAAAAAAAAAAAAAATATATATATATATATATACACATATATATATATATTGCATCAAGGATTTTTGATGTTTCGAACTGACTCTGATCCCCACCAGTTCTGCATTTTGACCCTTCAAAATGTTGTGAAAGCTTGAAAAAGACAGTGCAAAAGATGATGTGGGAGATCTGAATATACAAGTGTACACTGACCTGCTGCATCAGTATTTTAAAGTAACCAAGTATAAATACTTACAAGGTGTTCCTTAAGGAAAGGTTACTTCTCAAAGGATTGATTTACCTCCACTCAGGCAACTGGAATTTAGACATCTATACTCTAACCTGTCATTTTCATGTGCCTTCATAGTCATCTAATATGGCCCATAATCACATGGTGACTGAGGTTGGAAAGGATTTCTGGAAATACTCTAGTTTCAGCATAGGTTTAACATAAGTTAGAAAAAAAAATGCATGTTGACAGCACCAGTTCTTATTCGTTGTCCATGGAAAGGCTGTAAGCACTCCATTGAAGGCAGAGGGAGCTGAGCTGACTAGACTTGGTGAAACACCTTATTATCCTTTAATCTCTAGGTCCCACAAGAGGAACATAGACCATGACTTTTAAGGTCCCTCTCCCTCCTAAGCACTACCTGGGACTTTCACAGCAGTAGTCATCTCCTGTAATTCAGGATTTAATAAATGCGGATGTTAAACTGATCCAGTTTATCACGAAGTACAGAAGTAGGGTGTTCAGATATCAGCCATGTCAGTAATTAAATCTCATGAAAAGCAGAGTAGAGTACTAGTTGGAAGTCAAGAGCACAACACACTGACACATGCAACTGTCCATATTGAGTAAAAGAAAAACCAGCTTGTAACTGGGAAACAGGATCTTTGAAAGAAATGCCACCCTTATTCACTGGTAGTGATTTAGTAAAACTTCCAAACTGATCGTGTTCATAGATATTCTTCCTTTCCTGAAGCATGCTTGAAAAGTCTTTTCCTCCTTAGTGAGCTCTTCATTTTTTGCTAGTGGTTAGTTTTTGTGAGCTACAGTGACAAGTAGAGCTGACTCTGCTAGAATGTCAGCTGCCTACATCTCCAACATCCCCGTAAGACGATATTCTGTCCATGGTGACACTGTGATAGTGACATTATAAAACATCAGCATTACCTTCAAGTGAGAACTTCTTAAATTTGCCTGTAAGTTTTCTCCTTCTAAAACATTTTTTTCTCTTGAAGTAGAAACTATAATCACACCCTCCTCATCTCTTCATGAACTCAAAAACAAAGTTATAAATATTTTATTATTAAAATCTTGCCGATACTTTAGAGGAGACTGAAAAGAAAACAAAAGAAAACAAAAAAGGCATCGCTAGGTAGAAGTTAGGTGTTCAAGATATTCGGTCAAGATATTCTAAAAGATACTCTCGATCTTCATACTGATGTCCTCAACCAATACTAACAAGATGTTTTTATTCAAGGTGCAGGCATTGTCGTTTTTTGGTCCACTGTATTAGCAAAAGCGTATGCATGAGTTAAGGACAAGAACAGAATGAACGCTTCTGGCACATAAATGGAAAGTAATCTGTTGTGAGTTATGCCAATGTTACAATCAAGTCACAGACACATTTCTAGCTAGGTTATCAGCGAGGGTAGGGCAGAAAGTCCTGGGAAAGAGAAAAGTACAGACTGATTTACTGGAGTACTTCTTCCATTTACCAGATTGTTCTCTGAAACCTTCTTTCTCAAATGTCCTTCACCTGACCCACACTGATAGCTCAATTAGTTGTTTGGAAGGACTGAATATGACCTGTGAGTCAAATATCAAGTATTTTACAAATTGAAAGGTGATTTATCCTTGACTTCAGTCTCTCCATCTGCGAAAACAAATAATGAAGCAATAATATTTAATGAACAGTGAAGCTGACTAATTGATACTCACTCTGCAGTGGCTTTGCCATCTGGGGACTTGAACTTGTGACTGAGGATGTAGACACCAGTATTAGGGAACTCATGAACTGGGATGGAGAGCAGGAATATAAAAGATGCCAGGGGTTATAGGACTGAGGTCTTAGCCTACATGTGTGTGGATGGAAGATAAGAGCAAGGCTTAAAATAGAGGGCATGGGTTTCAGAACCTGATTGAAAGATATAGGAAGTGGTAGAAGTTTGACTGTAGGTGGGATTTATCTCACTTCCTATTGTGGAGAGATGTAAAAAGAACAGCAAGAAATGGAGAAAGAAGGAAGAAAACCTGGGTCTCAGGCATTTGAAAAGTTGGTATTTGACTAATAGGGCCAGCAAATTTCATCTTCATTCTGGGGAAGAGGGTTTTGTGAAGGATGCAGGGCCTCTGATGAGTTCTTTTGGTATAAGGGAATTTCAGTGTAAATGTTCAACAACCTGGAAAGTGTTTCAGTTAGAAGGATAGTGGGTAAAAGCAGAGACACTCTCTCAACAATATCTACAGCATTATTTTTATCTGTAGGAAATGCCCTGTAGGTATAAAAAAAGTGTGCTCTTGCCAGGTAGTGAATCATAGAGAAAGGAGCACAGGTACCCTAAGCTCTGGATCTCAGGCGGACACAGGATTAGGCCCCCCTATTTCAGATTTATGTAGCCAGAATCCTTTGAGATAAATGTGGAAACAGAACTCCAGGTTGCTATTGAGTTGAGGTAAGTGTGGTTATAAAGCACCAGTTAATCCTGAGACTGAAACTAACCACATTGCAGCCCAGCATCTCAGCTGAGGCAACGGGAAGGTATTAAAAAAAAAAAAAAAAAAAAACCACACACCAAAAGAAAACAAAACAAACAAACAAACAAACAAAATTGTCTGATCATATGAGTAGTTCCTTGATTTTCATCGCTACTTCTTCTTCTTCAAAGTATAAATAGCTGCAACAGTTCACAGAACCGTAGGGTTAGATCTTTGGGGCTGGAAATCCAATACAACATCACGTGCAAATATAAAGCAGTCTGATTTTCAGAGATCAGTAAAACCACAGTTTCTACTGACTTCATCAGGAGTTGATCAGTGTCTCTGAAAAACTGCCTTTTTAGGCACCTAATGATGAAGATCAGTGTCTAATCAACAGCACTGAAGTTTGAAATATTATTGGTTTCATTGCATTATAGCAAGCTGACCTCTGCCAATGTCATTCTCTCAGCTGATAAAAGCGATTTTGCATGGCAGAGCCCTCACTGCACAAGAGTCATGTGTGAAAGGACTTTTAGAAGTGTAATACCCAGCCCCAGGGCTAAATATCATTAACACTTTTTTGCCTTTTTAACATCACTCCATAATTAGCAGTGAGCATAAGTAGCTGTAAAACTCTACAATACAGCACTAAATTCACTGCTCGATCAAAAATTCAGCAAAAATTATCACATGTGTTACAGGAAAATCAAGGTTTTCTGCTTTTCCAGTCTGCTGAGGCAGCATCCTCTTAGTGTTGATAAAAATTGCTTTGCAAAGGTTGTGCCTCTTTGGATTTATCACTATCAGCATGTGGCAGTGTTTGAGCTTCCAGCTAAAAAAAAAAAAATTCAAATGGAATTTTACAGTACTCGTTTTGGGGCTGGAGCATAAAACTGCTCTCTTAGCAGCTTCCAAGTCCCTGGGAGCTCAGTCCCTGTGTCTCTCAACTTTGTCACACCATCTTAGACATTGCTGCTGATTTTTCTCACTTGCTGTTTATTTATTCTATCGCATGGTTTGAAGGCACCATTTTGTTATTATTCTGTTGGTTTGATTTGGGCTTTTCTTGATCACAGGGATTTATATAAGTGCAAGAGAATAATTAATTTACCATATACAGTGGGCAAGATATTGCCACGGAACAGAAGAAAAAGTTGCTGGAACAAGACTTTGAAGAAATTTTAGTTTTAGCAAAAGTGTCTGGGTGTATGTTAGCAAGCTGTGAGGCCAATACAAAAACAAAGTGATGTTGTACGCTTTACATCTACGCTATACACCTCCAGCAGCTCTGCTTCAGGCTAGCGCTGGTGCTGTGGATTGGATGCCTGCTAGCAATTAACGTAAATTGGGTGCTGGTATAATATTCTGGTGTAATACCTGCAGTGTGCACTGGTGGCGAAGGTCAACAGCACCCTGGCTGGTATCAGCAATAGTATGGTCAGCAGGGCCAGGGCAGTGGCTGTCCACCTGTACTGGGCACTGGTGAGACCAAACATCAAATCTTGTATTCAGTTTTGGGCCCATCACTACAAGAAAGACCTTGAGGTGTTGGAGTAAGTTCGGAGAACGGAACGGAGCTGGTGAAGGTGCTGGAGCCCAAGTGTGTGGGGTTCAGCCTGGAGAACAGCAGCTGAGGGGACACCTTCTGATCTCTGAACTGCCTGAAAGGAGCTTGGAGCATGGAGGGTGTTGGTCTCTTCTCCAAGTGATAGGATGAAAGGAAATGGCCTCAAGTTGTGCCAGGGGAGGTTTAGATTTAATATTAGGTAAAATTTCTTTACAGAAAGGATTGTCAGGCATTGGGACAGGTTGTCCAGGGAAGTGGTGGAGTCACTACCCCTGGAGGGGTTTAAAAAATGCGTAGATGAGATTCCTAGAGACATGATTTAGAGGTGGACCTGGCAGTGCTAAATTAACAGTTGGACTCAATGATCTTAAAGGTTTTTTCCAACCTAAACAATTCCATGATTCTATGGAATTGTAGAGGACTATAGTTTGTGTGTTAGAAGCCCTTTTCACAATCTAGAAAAAAAGCTAATGCCTTTGGACTGGATGCAGAACAGCAGTGGTTTTATACCTGATATAGTAAAACATGCAGTCAGATCTTCAGCAGATACAAATTGATCTGTATTTATATAAGTGGTCTGAAAGACACTTACTGAAGATCTCATCCAATATTATGTTGTTTTTTTAAAAAACATGTTTACCTTTGCATACCAAATTGCATGAGACATTACTAGCATTTGTTTTTTCTGGGTGCCTGTCTGGTTTGAATGGGGCTTTTCAGCACTCAGCACCTCCCTGGGTGTCAACATTTTGATTCCCTTGGTATGGTTACATGCAACATCCCTTATGTCTGCAGGCTCAACGTGGGTTTCCTTCCTGGACACTTAGACCAGAGCACTTGGAGAGGGATGGAAATGACTGAATCCTAAAGCCAACTCAGTACCATTTCATGGGAAGGGTAAAGCAAAGGGTAAATGCTCCATTTTGAAGTGTCTTTTATGTGTTTGATCTTTCACAGCGTTCCTCATTCAATCTGTCCTGCACTAGTGATATGAAGAAGCTGTGAAAGTTAATCCATTTTGGAGATTAATCAGTGCTGGCAACTGTCTTCAGCCACAGGTCAGCAAGCACAGAATGAACGGGCATCCCGGTGCTCTCTGCTAGGAATAATTCTTTGAAAAATGGTGCCTGGAAAATGGTCTGTCTCTTGTTGGTCATCTGCTTTGGTAGTAGGTAGCTGGCACAGGAGTCAGTTTCACCTTGTCTCCAGGCAAGGCAGAACTGCCAGACAATTTTAGTTTTCAGAGGAGAGGCTTGGGGGAAAAAAAATAATTAAAAAATTACACATACAGTCCCTCTGAGGAAAGATCGTTTTCATGCCAAGCATTAATACACAGTCAGTACAAGCCTTCTCCATTTACATATTCCTGCTGGCAATGTAACACCCTAAAATAAAAACCTATTGTGGGAAAAGAAGAGAATAAAAGCAGAAACTACAATAAGATGGCTTATTTAGTTCAGCACATGGGTAAAGGACACGAAACACTTTTGATGCTTGCTTGACCACACTAAGCGCTGTAGATAGGAACAATGACCTGTTGAAATGGCCAGGCAGAAAACTTGCTCCAATTAGAGAAAATACCCAAGGACTGAAGAATGTTGATCCCAGCATGGAAAAATTCACATATGTAGAAAGTTAGATCTGCTCTCAGCCTTTGCCTCAGCTCCCACTGTAGATCTCTGACTCTCTTCTGTGGTCCTGAGAACACAGGGCTTCGGGTATTTCTTTCAGTGTTACAAAAGCATTTGACCTATACTAACCTCGAAGAAAGGCTAGGATCCTGATGTTGTCAATCTAAGTCTTACAGAAATTTATCCTAAATCTGAATTTAAGTGGCAATAAAATCTCAGTCCCCTTCAGCAAACCCAAAGACCTCCCTGTCCAAACACAGAAACTCTGCGTTGAATACCTAAAAATGTTAGCACAAAAGCAACATTTTTTCTATCTATTGGCTGCACAAGCTTTGGGACAATATGTGACACCGTTCTTTATTGAGGCTCCCATCTTCAGACACAATTTTGATTTTTTGTAGAAGCTTTGGCTTAAAATCCCACACACAACCACATCCGTATGTTTGGGTTTTTTTCACATCCTCTGGGTTTTTTTATATGTCCTTCAAGTAAAATTTTAATGGTTAAAATAAAGGTGATGCTGGGAATCCTATTTTACTCAAGTTTAAACTGATGTCAGCACCCTACCCCCCTTTAGGAATTGAGAATTCTGCCTGCCCTTGGATTGTTCTGATGTGTATGTTAAGTTATTTTTCCTCTTTGGTAAATTTTTTTCTTCTGTTTTCAGACTAATGACTCAGATACCTCACAGTGAATTATCCTTTTCAGGTGTGATTTTTTTGCACAGTTCATTTCTATTCAAGCACAGCTGCTGGAGGTCAGTAGAGCAATCTCTAACAAAGCTGTCTGAAGGAAAAACAATAAGGCTGCTAGAAATGCTAGCACTTGAATCAACACACTCCATTTTAGCTGGGGGAAAGTTGTGCTAATGGGCATCAGGGACTTTCAGGAAAAGAAATGGCAAGATGTGAGAAATCTCTTAAAGCAGCAGTCCTTAGTATTGCTAATGATACCTAATACCCTTCCTGTCTTTGGGCTGGGTTTTGAGCTTTCTGTGTTGTGTCATCTCTTGTCTCACTTGCTGACCTGGTGTCACCTGTACAACCAATTTCATGAATGAAAAAACATATTATTACTTTTGACATGGGAAATCTGCTGTGTCAGTAAATTGAAGCATTCCTGCAGCAGCAATGAAAAATCTCTTCTCAGTTAAAATACCACTGTGGTAAAGTTTAATTAACAATAACCTGATTATCATAAAATAGATATAATAATAATTAAAAATATAATAATGGTGATGATAATAATAATGATAATAATAATAATAATGATAGTTTGAGCCACAATGATACAAAAATAACTTAAATCGTAGAAAATATTCAGTACATCCTGGATCTTGGTGTTACAAGGTTACAGGCTTCCTGTTTTCTCTGTAGTCTCATAGGAAAGCCATCAGTAATTCTGAAGTTCCCAGGGATTCATTCATGTAATTAAGATCTATTGCAGATGGTGTCTTCTTCATTCCTCTCCTCATGAAAAGTTTCACATGATGAGCTGGTGAACAATATGTTTATCACCAGCCAACAATGTGCCCATGCAGCAAGGCAGACCAACAGCCTCCTGGGCTGCATTAGACATTGTTACTAACAGGTGAAAGGAGGTCATCCTTCGCCTTTGCTCAGCACTCAGGAGTCACATTTGGGGTTCTGAGTCCAGTGCTGGGCTCTACAGTAAACATTAGAGATGGACATACTGGAGCAAGTGCAGCTGGGTCCCTCAGTTCCAGAAGGACAGGGAACTGCTGGAGAGAGTCCAGCGCAGGGCAACAAAGATGCTGAAGGGAGTGGAGCATCTCCCCTGTGAGGAAAGGCTGAGGGAGCTGGGGCTCTTGAGCTTGGAGAAGACTGATGGGTGACCTCATTAATGTTTACAAATATGTAAAAGGTGAGTGTCACGAGGATGAAGCCAGGCTCTTTGTGGTGACAACCAATGACAGGAAAAGAGGCAATGGGTACAAACTGGAACACAGGAGGTTCCACTTAAATATGAGAAGAAACTTCTCAGTGAGGATGACAGACACTGGACCAGGCTGCCCAGGGAGGTTGTGGAGTCTCCCTCTCTGGAGACATTCAAAACCCACCTAGACACCTTCCTGCGTAACCTCATCTGGGTGTTCCTGCTTCAGTGAGGGGATTGGACTAGATGATCATTTGAGGTCCTTCCAATTCCTGACATTCCGAGATTCTGTGAAAAGGCCACAAAGATGATTAAGGGACTGGAGCACCTGTCATACAAGGACAGACTGAGAGACCTGGAGTTACTCAGTCTAGAAAAAGATGGCTCAGGGTGGATTTTAGCAATCTGTATAAATAAATATAGCTTGAGGAGGAGTAAAGAGGTAACCAGCCTCATCTCAGAAGTGCCCAATGACAGGACAAGAGACAGTGAGCACAAACTGAAATACAGGAATTTCCATTTAATCATACCCCCCCTCCCCTTTTATTGTGAGGGCAGCCGAACACTGAAACAGAATGCCTAGAGTTGTTGTCAAGTTTTCGTGCTTGGAGATATCCAAAACATAACTGGGATATCTGCTCTATTCGATCTGGTTTGATCAGGAGACATTGGACTAGATGATTTTGAAATGTCCATTACCACATCAGTCATGCTATGACTTGTTAAAACAGATTCTGGCTATAAATAATCCTAAAATATAAGAAAGTTTGAAGATAGTTTAAAACTTTCTTGTCTGCTTTCTATGTAGATCAGCTATACACAGTTCATTGCAATGATTTTTTGAGGTTTGCTCTGATACTTTAGTTGTATCTTCAATACAAAAGATAGCCAATGTCAAGATTATCTTCAAAATAAGTACCTTGTTTCTACTCTGAATTTAGTCCAAGCACAACCTGCCTATGTGTGTCTTGAATACCACAGTCCCTTTTGACATGAATCTTGGTAATTATGCAACCTTGCTCCAGGAAGGAACTACCATACTGTACACAGAGGGTGAAATTCAAGCATCTGTGGTCATCTAAGCAAGTATTCACCAGATGAAATCTAGCAGTACAAAACATAAGCTAGTAGTTGAGATTCTTCACAGCTGGTAGAGAGAAACAGATCACCTCTCACTTCAAGGCAGATGTCGAAAACCAGCAGATGTGTCATTCTTTAGAAATGCCTTTTTCCCTTCTTTGCCTATAAAAACATTCTGAATAATTAACTGAAATGCAGATGTTTATCAGATAGATATTTAAAATTAGACTACTTACTTTGTCTGTAAAGGCTCATGAAAGCAAGATAACAAGTGAGCCTTGGTGTCTTGCTGGCTTGCTAACTACTCTCAGCATGCCAAAACCATTATTAAGGCATTCCTGAGAGTCCCACAGCAATAACTTGACTAAGGACAGCATCTTAGCCTAATGTCTTGTCTCACAGCTGCTTATACACAGCACTACATCGGTACAACAATCCTCCACAATGGATAACCTCAAATATCTGCAATCCAGACAGATTCTGTCTTTTCCACCCATCTACATGAAGAGAAAGGGATTACTTTCTTGCTCAGCAATCCTTCCAAAATGCATGGTCAATTCTTTGCTGTGCTGCTGAACATCTCTTTGAACTCAAGCACGTCTGTCAAACTCTCATTCCAAAACATTCATGTCTTAGGCACCTGCTGAAGTTAATGACTGCTGGTTGCCTGAGAAGCTTTGAAGGTCAGAGGACTGTTCTAACACATGTAATCCTCAAAGCTATAAGAGAAGAGTGTTCCTCAGAAATTGTGCCATTAGAAGCGATTTTATTTCACACCCCTGTGAATTGTTCTGCACAAATATTTTATGGTTAAAGACAAAAGAATTCCAGTTATTTAAATGAATCACAGAGGAGTTCAGATAAAAAAGGAAGAGCAAAGCAAATGAGGTGTGGCAGATAAGTGCATGATATTCTTGAAAGTGTTGGTCCACCAATTACCCAGGGAAATAAAAGTTACCATTATGTAATTTAATGTTAAATGGTTCTCAATCAAATGACCCTGAGTTATGGACAGAAAGAGAAAATGGAGGCTTCTATAAATACAGGAATTAGACAGTGTCGATAGGTTAGTTCTCTTTAAAATCAGATGTTTGCTCTAAGTATCTGCCAGATACAGTTTCAGATCTCTCACTTTCACTAGTCCACAAACCAACAAAACAAACACATCTGCTAGTAATTTCAAACACCTCCACCTGATGCCATCTTCAGACAAACATTTACAACTTGCAACAGCGTTTTATGTACCATCCACCCATTCCAGTTCCTCTCAGTATACCAAAGGCAGTCTCTTTATAAAATGAAATCTCTCTTCCTGTCAAGGTGGTGCTATACTGAGCACAGACTCATTTCTATAGCGTATACTGTGGTGAGCAGCTTGCTTGGTAGGAGTCTTCTTAAAAAAAAAAAAAAGAAAAAGGGCAAGAAGTAAAAAATTACTAGCAATTTCCTAGTTAGCACAGAACCATTACTCACTGTTGATCTATGGGCTGGAGGTGCATATTGTAAGATGTATTATTATAGATTTCTTTTTAAGTCAGCAGTGAATTCTATAGGCAGTTAAAAGCAAAAGATAGATTTTTCCCAGATACATTCCATTTTGGGAAAAGGTTTTCAGACACACCTTTTCAGATACTCTTCAAACATATTTATATTGATTCTTTCCAACTCCTGAGGAATTTGTGTAGTTTCTTAACCATGTCCTTTGCCTCCTTTCCAGTCATACTTTTCTTTAAGATTGGTTCCTTTCCTTAAATAACAAAATATAAGGTACTTTTGGAGAAGAAGGAAATTTTCTTCAAACAATCTCGATTTGCTGTGAATAACTATTCTGCTCCTAATGTGTTTTTATTTCTGGTCATAGTCTATAGACATTTAACTATTTTTGGCATATGTCAGCCAAATTTGTTTTGTAAATGAGCTTTAATATACAGGATTCCTGTGAACTATTATATATCTAGTGTTTTGGTTTGTTGTTTTTTGGTTTTTGGGTTTTTTTTACTGTACTAAATGTATGCAATTTTACTTCCACCTGTATTATATGACAGTGACACTTTGTAAATGAAAATAATGATACAAATATTTTTTGTAGTATTCACATATCTATTAATAAAACCTTCCTCATTATCAATAAATGGTGCAGGAAAAAAACAATTTTGTAGGTAAGCAGAACTATTTAAGTGAAAAACTGAAGGACTGTGGTTGCTCCCTGGGGGTTTATAAGAAAACAGTCTGACACCAGAACTGGTCTCCAAACTCCTGGGGACTGTCCCTGCAGAAGAATGTTTTCTTCCCTGCATTCTAACTGTATATTGCAAGATTTGCAAATGCTTCCATACGTAAATAAGTTAGTCAGAAAATTATAAACATCTCCACAGTGAGAGGAGTCCAAAATTGATCAGTCTATAACAATAACTTTAATACTGAAATATTTGACAGGCTAAAGTCACAACACTTCTATATCCCTTGCTATATATAGGTTTCCTATATGCTCAGAATCGTCATGTTTCAGTAAGGTATATTAGGTAATTTTTAATTTTTCTTTTGCTGTCACAGCTTTCTTTTATTTTGGACAAGCTAACTGACTCCTTTGGATGTCTGTAAAATGAGGAATCTTACTGTGTAAGGAAGTAGAGACAGACAGAGGAGATCCTTGAAAGTTAGTTTTCTTTCTCTTCTGAAACTGCTCTCTTATTGGCAATTTTGTGAAAACAGAAGTCTCTAAGTTCCTAATTATTAAAATACTCAGAAACACATCTTCTGCTTTTCTTTCTCTGGAAACTATTGAAACAAAAATGGGTTTCCATCTTCTCATATTATTGAATTAAGTTAATTTTTGTAAAGAGTTTTCGTCACGAAAAGCTCTCAAATTAGTTCCTTAGTGAAAGAAACGAGAAAAAAAAAGAAGAATATCTGCATTGTGTTAAATAGTTTTTTTGGTTAACAGTTAGGTACACTATGTGTTACAGATATGGAAGATATATTTTGTCTCTGTGATGCATGATACTTTAAGAGAAAAATTAAATCTCTGTGATAGTGCAGTTCTCATGGAAATTACAAACTTACCTGAAATGGAAGTTCTGTGTCTTACGTAAGTATCAGCTCTTTCCAAGCATCCAAGAGAAATCTGAAAGATTCTTCTAATGAATGTTTATACAGGTGATATCATTGCTGTATCAGAAAATTCTTCAGGTTGTAATGCTTTTTTTCATGCTGCATGTTTTTCATACAGTAGATTGGAATCAGGAATTTTCTTGGTCTTAAATCAATATTCTAATCAATTATTATTTTTGCTCCCACAGGCAAAAGATGATACTTTAATTCTCTGCTGTAACAAGCAGCACAGGGAAAGGCCTAGAAAAGGGGTGTCCGTGTACTGAAGTCAGAACACTTCTGTGCAAATAAAATTATTTAAGCTAACAGGTAAACTGTGCTTTTGTATAGGAAGAGAAAATAAGTAAATTTAATAAATTACATATTTATGACGAGTTTGAAAGAATAGTCCTACCTCTTTGGCAGTGTACATTTTAATCTATGCTAATGTAAGGTTATATTTGTTTTGTATGGTACACATTGGTATATAGAAATGTCTCATAAAATTAGTGTTTTGTTAATTGCATCTGAAAAATCAACTAGGTCTTTAAAACTGTGCAGTTAATTTTAGGATCATTGATCTGTTTCTCTATATTCAGCTGCCAACATATTCATCTCAATGCAAAAAAGACATTTTCTTAATTTAGGAAAAAAATACTATGCATGTGATAATATGCATTGAAATAAGTGAAGGAAAATGGAGTTGCATGTGCATACAGGCAGCTTCTAGCAATAGAAAGTAATGGTACAAGTAAAACGAGGATGTTATGTAAACAGCAGTGTACAGACCCTGCACAAATTGCTGAGCCTGCACCTCCTTAAAGTTCAGACAACCTCTCTGACTGGTCAAGGGCGAGTAATTGGGTCAGGTTCAATCAGGAGCTTCAGTAGCCTGGGAAGCCTATTCTGATCCCTTGTGCTGCGACAATCTCAGCCGGCTGCTAGGGACCCTGTCATTTAAATAACCCACAGAGGTGGGTGCATCTTGCTCCAAGTGGATAAGCAGCAGATCCAGAATGAAAACTTGACTCCCCTCAGTCTCAAAAGAGTATCTCTGTTACTCTGAAGTCTCTGATACCCCGCTACTCCACACCAAACAGAACTGCAAAAAGTGCTGAGGTTTCTCCATTTTCACCTGTTTTGGCACAGGAGATACTGAGGTAGCCCAGTATCATGTTTAAAACAGAGTTTTCAGAACCAATTCAGAGAGACTGCAATTTCCAAATAATCCTTTTCCTGGGAAATGCCTGTGATTCAATACTCCTTCGGCATGCTTTTCTCAGCTAAAAGAGTCTTTCTGATTCATGTCACTTTTATTTGTGATCTGAAGATTTTGCTTTTTCTGTGCAATCAGTACCTAAAAGAGATTTTATGAATACGCTCTTGCTCAGGGAGCATTTTGATATATTATCCTGTTGCAATTAGATATCAAAAATGGTATGTCCAGATATGAAAGAAAAATATAACAGCAGCAGTTAGATAATTACTTGGACCAAAATATTTACCTTGTTTACTTTCACATTTGAAATTATCATGGAAAATGACGGATTGAGTCCTTTTCCATACCTGAGGTTTGTCATCTGACCTTTAACTGAGACTGATGAACAGAGAAGTCAGCTGATGCAGCAGTCCAGTTTTCCATTATCTGTTACCTCTGAAGTACCAAACTCTTATCTAGTGTAGGTCACAGCTTGGTGACTTTAGCGAAACCTCCTGGGGATAAAAACCTCTCACTCATATATATTGTGGCCTTTGCTTTAAAAACACCAGGATCAAACAAGCTTAAGGAAGGCACTAATTTCCAGATGAGCTGAGATATGCAAGACTCAGAGTTCTTTTAGAATGTGAAATTTAGTGCAAAAACAAACAATAGTTTTTGAGGACAAAGATTTTAATACTTAGTCACTCAATGGATGTTTTTTTTTCTGGCAATTATTACAACCTTCTCTCTGACGGTACAGAAGAAAGAAGTGGGTGCAAATTTTATTTATTTTGAAACTATGTTTTGATCCTAATTTTTATAAAAAAGGAATTATTTCCATCTCCAAGGACCATCATGATACAAGCAGCCTATATGCCAGATCATGAGTGCCTCCAGTCTAGTGCAGAATGAACATGATTATATTTTAATTGTGTAAATATTCTCCTTTCTTTCTAATAAATAATAAAGAAGAAAGGACAGCTTAATCAAACCAGAGAAATGTATGTTTCATTTCCAATTTTTCTACAAGCTTCTCATGTATCATTAAGCAGACCAAAGGTGTTCTTTGTGCCTTGGAACACGTCTATCACAGCTGAACTGAGACCTAAGCTTGTTCTGCTCATTGTCATCTCAGATCAACATAAATGAGAAAATTATACTGGGGACCTGAGATGCTTGGAAATCATACAGAAAGATGTATTCTTTCATGATTAATGCTCTAGTTATACTACTATTGAGCATGACTTCCGGCAAACTAGTTCAGCTCTCTTTGTACTACAATTTCCTGCATTTCAGATTACAAGATTAGCTGAGAGACCTAGGGTCTCTTAGCACTGATCTGGACTGGCATTTTCCCACTTTCTTTCTCTATGGAATACGATCAACGTTATAATCCACCTTGAAGGAGTCCTAGATTGACCACTAACAGTAATATATTCAACTGGTGGGTGAAGTATTCTGGATACAAGTTAGTTAACATGTAAAAAAGAATTACAGTTTATTAACACACACAAAAGTTGTTTCAAAAATATCCTAATTTATTATTATTACAGGCCACTTGTCTAGGCAAAATGATTTAATCAAAAGAGCTTTTTAATCATGAGGGAAACACATTTTCATCAAAGCAAGCAACACACTTTAATTAAATAGAGTAGAAAGCAGAAGACAAGTTCTGAAATGTTATCTTTTGCCGAGGCTCCAGGGGACTAAGGAAATCCTTTCAAAAGCTGACCTTTCACAGGGAAAGCTCATTTGGGTATATATCTGTTTCTTAGCTCTACATGAGAGATTTATGCAGGTAAGTGCCTGCTCTTGAGATGAGAAGATACTTTATCAAGCATTATTATTCCAGGCATTAAGTTGACCGACAGGTCCAGAGCCTGCTGGTGTAAAAGAGGCATTATTCCATGGAAGGTAATTAGGATTAAAAAACCTTTACTTCTTAGTACAGGTTGCAGTTCAGGAGATCGTTAAAATCACCTCTCACAACAGTGAATTAGTTGTCAACAGGAACAGGGAGATATGTCAATTTACATCTGCTGATGGTGTAACATTTGCTGCTTAGTTTCTTTTGTCTACAAAACACGTTGAAAGCCATGGCTCTGTATGTAGTGCTGATTTCAACAAGGCATATCAAAACAAGGATGACAGTTGCTCTGCAAAACTATGGGAATTTAGAGCATGCATACAAAAGGTGCACGATTTTGTGCTTATGAGATGACCCCTAAGGTAATGTCACTTCCATTACCATCATTCATGAGCTCTTTTGCTCAGCACATCAGTTGTTGTAAGAAAAGAGAACAGGTCGGGTGACTTCATCAAAGATGAATCTCTTACTCTGTCAAGTTCTTAGTTTCCTTGGTACACTGGGAGGAATTCCAGGGCAGCCTTGACTGTGTTTAAAAGGGGTCTTCTGGACTGCCCACCTGACATCCAGTAACTCAACATAATGCCAGACTTACCCAGGCAGACTATTCACAAGCATTAGTGAGTTTTCCTGTTTTCAGAAACATTTCATATCCATGTTCAGAAGTTTTATAAGGATGACTGTTGGACTGCGTCCTTGCAAGACTTTCCATTAACGATTTTGTGAGATTGTCACAGCCTTCCTTTACTTGGCCAGAAAATCTCTTCTACATGCTGAATTTTTGTTTACAACCTCTTTTTTTTTTTTTTTTCGCCAGAAAAATCTCCTTTCTTGAAATGGTTGACCGTTTAATTTTTAATGACTTCATGCTCTTGTTGGATATACACAGTTGATTTAAGGTCCAGCTTTTGCATGAGCATCAGGTTAAGGTGTCATCCATAGGTGTGAATCCTCATTTTTGCTGGAGAACTGGGACAAAGAAGATTTATGACTTGGGTAAGAATTCACATCCCTGGTTGTGTTGGATTGGAATGCTAATTAAACCAGGCTATTGATTTTGGTTTGGTTGCGTCATTTCAAATAACATTCAGCAAGCCCTGAGATCAATAGATTAGTAGCAGTAGTAGTACTGGAGTAGTAGTATTGTTCTGTTGAACATAACAGCACAATCAAAACAAGTAAACAAGCTTTTTACTTACCATAGTAATCACCTTCTGGCAATCGCAAGTCTACGTCTCTCAGAGGCAACTCTGAGTCGATCTTAATGCAAACAAATTGCTAGTAAGGAAGGTGGAGGGTGTATTACTAGCCCCTCATTCATATTTCTTTAACTAGGAGCTGATGGAGGGAGAGGGAGGAGGAGCTAGGGACACAAAAGCAATTAAAAATGCAGGCTTAGAAAAGAATTGTTTATAGGTAATTGAGTTGCTGTGGATACCCTGTCAGCTGTTTGCATTCTTCCTGCAATTTGTTAGGGGGAAATCGTTTGTTGCCATGAACATCATTCATTTTTGAAATTGTTTTTTGGCAGTCAATATATGAAGTTAAACCATAGCTTCTGATGCAGGCACAGAGGCCTCTTACCTTGCTTTAAATACCTACAAAATAAAGGCATTTATCCAGGGTAGTAGCTTAAAAGCCTTTTTAGTAAGGCCACTGATTATTATAAAGTATAAGTCATCTCCATGAAATTAATCATCTCATTCCAATGTAAATATCAGAAGTACATTATTGGATGCATCCAAGGGGTGTCCTATAGAGCTGAAAAATGAGAAAACACTGATGTATGAATTGCATGCACTAAAATGGCTTTCAATGCACTCATTAGAGAGGAAGTGTCTGATCTTATCCTGCCTGAGCAATGTTCCATCCTTTGCCCAGTTTTGTGAGCTTGAGTTGATATTTTGCTATTGCCAGAAGCAGGACTAGCAAACACAGCTCAGCTTCTTTGTTCCCATGAATGATCCGTATTATTTTTGCAGCTAACATGCCATTTGCTAACTGAATACAGTTTAGGAGAGGGGTGGAAGCTAAATGAATGGCCACAAGGATGTAAAAATAATCTTCAGAGAAAGGGCTAGTTTTATTTTCAATCCATTTCAGTCTAAGAGTAGGAAACAAAATGCTCTGTCCAGGCTCATACGAAGTGTGAACGAGATTTTTCAGACACAATGCTCAGAATAAAACTCCACAGACACCAGTCACAACTATTAATGCGCATTATACCAAGATAAGGTATATCCCCCTCTGCTACAAAACTGGTTAATTTGTTCACACTGTGCCTTCTTAATCAAGTAAAACAGGTGATTGTCACAGAGGAGTCATTTAGGGTCCTGCTTGACAGAGAGCAGTGTTTAGATCACTTAAAGAAAAGTGCAGCTTAACAGAGTTCAATGGTAAAGTGTACTCTATTACTTACTGCATGGAGGAAATATGCCAAGGAAATGAACTCCCTCTGGTTTAAAAGAATTAGGAAAATTGATCCTTAGGAAGTGCCAACAGAAAACAAACAAACAAACAAAATCACCAAAAAAAAAAAAAAAAACAACACACTAAACAAAACAAAAAATTCAGGAGAGTGAGCCCTTCTACACCGAGGTCAGTGAATTCAGTCTAATAATGATGTTTTTCAGGTTTTTCTTGTGCTAAAAATAAAGGCCAAAAAAGTGAATGAGTTCATGCTGATAATAATAAAAAATTTCTTCCTTTTCTTTTTCCTGTTTCCCATAAAAAAAAAAGCAGTCCTATAATTGTTTATATTTATTGAGAAGAAAGCACATTCATCCTTAACCATTATTCCCCTTTCCATATGACAACCTAGCTAATATTGTAACTGAATACATAAGCAAGAATATAAAATCTACCTACCCACAGTAGTCATGCAAGTAATAGCTGAAAATAAGCAACATTCAGAGGACAAAAGTTTAAATAGTGGATATGTAAATACTCTTTCCCATTATCTCAAAAATAGCAGGTTGGTGAACAGAGGTTTCAAAGCGATAAAATCCTTCCTTGAAAAGATCCTCAGGTGATGCTTTGATCAGAAAGCTGAAGAAGTGTATGAATGTTAAACGAGTTGTTACCCTGATACACAAAACTGGTCTGCCAACCTCAAGGTGAATAAGTGTCTCCTCAGTTTACTGAGCATGAAATATATTGGGTGACAGAGCTGGAAAAATGGTTTTCTTTTTGGTTTTGTGACACTGAAAAAATTCTCTTGCAATTCTAGCTATATATTTGAAATTAAACCCCCAAAAAACCCAAAGAAGTATGCGTTGTATTTCCAAATTTAAAAAAAAAAAAAAAAAGTGATAGTGTCTTGTTCCCTTACATTCACAGTTGACACAATTGTAAAATAAAAGAAAGTCATTCTAGATAGCATAAAAGGCAAAGAAAAAGGTAATCTGCTTGCTCAAATATGGAAATTACCTTTACTACAATAGTTAGAGGCGAAAACTTGCTTAGAGTTTTCTAGTGACTGACAGAAGGTAGTTTACGGAACTGCATACTAGTGATAAACCCTGAGGAGTTTGTTGCAGTTGCCCGTCTGGCTTCTTAACTAATTTATGGAATATCCTGACACTCTTTAATATTACATTACTTTCTAATATCATCATTTAGAAACCTAAAAATAGTCTCCAATGTCTTGAATAGCAAAGCTATTAAAAATTTAATAAAATGAAACATAAATATAATGCAATTAAAAAATCCATATTGCACATTAGCACAACAATACATTGCAACAGTATGGAATATAACCAAATTTAAAACAAATTAAGAAATATATATTCAGTAATGTGTCTCACAGTTTCAAAAGAATTTAATGTAGATCATGCAGTTTTACAAATATAAATGATTCAGTGACATCTCATTAGAGGACACAGCAGAATCGATTTCTTATTAAGAAAAAGCAGCCTAACAGCTAGAATACCCCTCTACCATCTCTGTGGCTGTAGAATATCATATGACTTCTACATCCCTAGCCACAGGAATATTCACATTTTGTCATTCTTTCCTGCTAATTTCCCCATGTTAATTTGCTAGAGATTGTACTTTTGATGATATTTTGATGATACAATATTTTTGCTACAATCTTACACAGACCAGCCCAAGGTCATGGTTTTATTTTCTTTTTTATTTTGGTCTTTAAGTCTGAAGACATTTTGATGATGCAATGACCAACGATCACATGTCTTGTTGATATTTCAGCGTTTGCAGACACTTCAGCCATCATAGGAAAAAAATAACTACACTTAATCTTCCTGGTGAAGAGATTTCTGTGTATAGCTGTGTTTAGCTCCTGCTGGTGGTATAATGGGTATGACGAAAGAGATGCATTTCTTGTCACATAAGTTACCAGACCCATGCTTCTTTCTTTCCAGCAATATAGTCAAGACTGTCTGCTGGGAAACCATCTCCTTACATGGTATATGTTGTTATCAGTCACCTAAGATGATATTTACAACACTGTTGAAAACTGATTCCTTCTTTAAGTTCCAAACCTTGTCTTGAATTACAGTCACTACCATTGTTGATTTTCAGCATCGCTTCATTATAAATTTAACATTTCCCTTAAAAGGAAGCTGCTTCCTTCACTTACATGGACTTTAAGCCTGGAAAAACGCCTCTGAACAAGCAAAGCATGTTCTTGACAACAAAAAGGAGAACACATAAAGGTCTAAAACATCAGTTCAGAATGTCCCTGTCATTGACCTTGTGCAGAGAGGCAGATAACAATGAAAGAGGCCTGTGACCCATGGATAATTCAGCTGTCACTGATGGAACCATCCCATGGCCTGGTGGACCAGAGGCATTTGTTATCATCACAGAAGGGAAGAATGTATCTAAAAACACACTGATACTCGAACGCTGTCTTTCAGAGAGCTTCTCCCTGGAATATTGACTCCAGTTTTACCTAGGAATTTTAGGGATTCTTTCGATACATAGGTGTTTGTCTTGTAACCCTCTGGATTTCTGTGCTAATTGAGGAGTTCTCTTTATGTACAGCCTTGCACTAGCTGTTTGGTATATATAAGAACAATGGAATATTCTAAAGCTTCCTTAAGAACAAAACCCCTCAATGAGAAAACAGGTATTTTGAAATGATCAGTCTTTTATTCCTGTCTGCTTATTCTCTTAGGAAAGCAGTTGAATTGTCATCATAAACCTACATCATAACATTTTGAAAGCCAAGCATTACACAAGTGTTTTGGTGCAGGTGGCAGCCTGCCTTGTGGTTTCTGTTTTCCTTAGACGGATTGGCTTATAGCAAGAACTATTTTATTGCTTTATTATTACTTGATAGATTCATATTTTAAAGGCATGATTTAAACAATATGTTTGATGAGCCCACAATGAGAGTTGTGTTGTCAGGTTTCCATAGAAACAGTACACAACATGTTAATAGATGAAATGGCTGGCATGGGACTCCATCAGTGGGTATTATTGTTGATAACCCTGAGCTATGCTTTTGGTCTACAATAAAATGCCAGAGGCATCTATGATGAGAAGCCTTTAAATCTTTTACAGGATCTTATATGCAATATTTTTATGCCAAGGTTTTCAGATTTCTGACACAACAGACATATGGCAAAGTCCCTCAATAATTATAGCTCTGTAATAGCAGGAGATGTAATTATTGGTTTTTGTAGTCAGATTTTATGTATTTCATTCCAAAACAATATTACATCTTCTTAAATACAGTACGTCACTTCATTCATTCATTACAATTTCTAGTGAAATAGACATTATATTGCATATTGTATTATGTTATACTCCTCAGAACACCCCCACATCTACCTTCTGTAAAAAAAATCCCTTTGTGCTCATTACAAGGCAGAAACGTTACGTCAATTGCCCATCACTCCCTTCTCACCACCCACCAAAACAGATAGATAGATAGATAGATAGATAGATAACTAAATGCCCTAATACCCTGCTTGTGCTGTCTAATGAAGAGAAAGTTCAGGTGTCTAAGCTGGTAGATGGATCTGCTGATTGTGGGTCTTCAGTCTGGATTCAGTGAAACAATCCTGTTTAAACAACTTCTTAATCAAACTCCCAACCTGAATTACATTTCTCCTGATATCATATGTGTATATATATGTATGTATATGCATATGTATATGCACACATCTTTTAGACAAATTGTCTTAGGCCACTGTTTCAAGTTTTATCCTGCAAAAGTGCTAGCTAGAAGTTCACATTTAGGATATTTTCCTACAAAAGAAATATTTCCTGGTACTCAGACAAACTCAGGTACTTTTACAAAGCAACAAATGTCATTATAATCTTAGTAAAGCAGTGGAAGTTGGCAATGCAGCTGTACTTAAAGGCGTTACTTAATGGATCCCAGTGGCACTGAATCTTCTGAATTCCACCAGCAAACAGCAAGTAACACAGCATTCCTCTATATAGGACATACTTTCTCTGCAGCAAGACTAAGTATTTTTCCTATGGTTTGCAGGATCACTTGCTAAATCTGTTATGACAGGCTACTTATCTCAGTCCAAAGCTTTAAAACCTTTGGATCATTTCCCCAGCTCTAGACATTTTGGTGATAAATCCACCATACCTAGCAAGCATTTTATAGCACAGTGGAAAGAAATGTTACAGCAGGTTAATTGCACAAGTGCTGCTTATACTTCAAGCCAGTATCTCTTCATAATTGACAAACTAAGACAGGTATGTGGCCGCTCTGTATTTGCAGAGCGGCACAGGGAAGCCTGGGCCAATATATTTAGGTGCCTAAAATTAGCGGCCTCATTTTCGGAGATGCATAGCACCAACACCTCCTACCAATGGTAATGAAAGCTGTGGTCTCCGCACTTTCTAAAATGAAAAATGAATTTTAAACAGAAACTTTCATGCCTATATAGGGAGCTCCTGGTGCCAGTAACATGATCTTAGGTGGAAATGGACCCACATGACTTTTTTAAGGCTGTTTTTTGTCTGTTGTTCAGATGATCTTGCATAGATGTGGTACCTCATCTGATCTGCTGTTTTATGGCAATACTTTGCTACACATTCTTCCAGTTGAGTCTGCAAGTTTCAAATTATTGGCTGGCTAGTAGAGATCTGTATTTATCACATCAATAAATCTTTCAGGTAACTTGTGCCTTGAAACCAGAGGTGCTAAGAAACTATTCAAATCCAATTTTTTTAGGTGATTTGATTTCTTAGAGCAAAGTTATTTCTTGCCCAGTTTGAGGCAGCCCTTTTTCTGTGTGTAGAATATGATCTGCGTCAGACTTTCATATTGCACTTTAGAATTCTTGGAGGCAGAACTGTGTCAAAAAAATACGTTGTACTCTTTGAGAGCTGTTCTTGTCAATGCTGCGGATTAGAACCTCACTGCAATTTGGGCACAGTGGAGCATGTTGGAGGTGTCTCTTTTCTCTTCCACAAATCTGTTGTTTCACAGGTCTGCGTAATCTGCAGAAAGTAATGCTGTATTCTCCAGCATGGAACATTTTGTTCCAAAGTTTTGCTGTTGCTTTTATCTGCCCAGTGGGAAACAATCCCTTTCCAGCTTTCAACCGTGGCCAGAAGTTTACAGCAGTAGAATTAAAGGTATGTGTTTATATAGAGAGATACACCAGCGTATCTCTGCTTTTATCTGTGGCATAAATACATGTTTTCCACAACTATGGTATCTGAGAAGCTTTTATGTTTTTCCCCCTACATCAACACTGGAACAAAGTGATAATTTTTACTTTTTTATTTGTGGGAATCTGAAACACAGAGAGAGGTATTTAAGATCACACAAGTGAAAATGGAAGCAAGGAATTAAACTTGACTTGCTGGGTTGCAAGCTGTTTTTTTCCTTCCCTTTCTTCTTCCAAGATCGAAGTGCTTATATGAACACTGTGAGATTTCTGAATTTATTTAAGACAAATCTTTCTTATACTACCATAAACAAATTTATTTAAACTTAGTGTCCAATTTTTTAAGATCTTAAATCATGGAGTCACACAAAAAGTCAAGATGGAAGAAAAATGTGGAGGTCATCTGGTCCAACCCTTGCTCAAAGATGGGCCAACTTCAAAGTTGTGATGGGTTGCAATATGTCACAGCCCGAGCTGTTTTTTTCACACTGATTTGGTGAAACAAGTTTCATTGAAGTGGATATACCTTATATATGGAGAAAAGTTGAGCCTGTGCTTTTCTGAGAAGATTCATCCAGTCTTAGCACACTTGATAAGGCTTTCAAAAACTCCTCCTATGTGACACAAAATGGAAAAAAACCTCACTCTGTCAAGTTTACAATAGGTAACTTGTCCTGACGGACTTTAACCAAGATCCATGTTTGCTTGTGCTTTCAGAGTCAGTATAAAGGCTGTCCTAGAAGACCTCATGAGAACCATATAATGCTCTCTACTAATTTTTGACAGAAATGCAAATGAGTGATTGTTCCTGCTTCAGATCAACTGTATACTGCCTGGTGACCTGGTAAGGCATAAATACAAATTTAGTGAACACAGATCACAGATTGGGTTCCTTCTGTGGAAATGTCATAAATAAGTGAAGACAACCTTGGTTCTTCTCATGCCAAATCTCTACTTTCAAATCATCTGAATTATTTTTTGTACACAGTGGCCCTGCAGTGGTCTATAAACTTCACAAGTCTATAAAATGCGGAATGGGACTATAAAATGGGGAGAATGTTCTTTTAATGACTAACTACCTTTTAGAGCTCCACTAACTCTACTGATACCACCACATGTAAACACAAAAGGCACATTTTCTGATGGAGAGCAACAGTTCAGGTTAAATACTCAGAAGAGGTATTTTTTCTACACTATTATGAGAAAGTACTGAAAAAAACAGGATCTTTTTCTTTTTCAACAGGAATGCCTAATTATGCTCATGCTACAGATTTAACTAAATAGTTAATTTTGGGAGACAGGAAGAACCTTTTTTTTTTTTGTGACTTGAAGGTTCACATTAATTTTGTCTTACTTCAATTGCTCAAATATACAAATTTAAGTTAATTTTTAAGGCTACTTATTGAGTCAATGGAAGAGAAAGTAAGTAGGACTAGCCTCCAAAAAACCATTTGAGCCTGGCTCAACTCCTTGATATTGCATGAAACATCCTCTTAAGATGCCTGTAGTTGATCTATGTCTAAAGAAAAAGATCAAACAATTAAGTTAGGTTAAATTAATGATATTTGGTTTGTTGAAGTAAGTAGTTGCATCGAACTCTGTATGTATAACTGGAAAGGCACCTGAAGGGCCATGCTGGGTATCTGTCAGGTATCCTGTCATACACAGGAACAACATTAATGAACACAGACCCCTTGAAGTCTACAGAGGCACTGGAAGAGAATTAAAGTGCCAGTAAACTTGTGTCTTCTCTTGTCGAGAGGGGCAAGTTTGATCTCACCTGTGTGAACACTATTAAATTAACCTCCAGTAAAACTGCCAATTCTGGGAAAAAAAAACAACTTTACTTGAAAGGATGTTCATTTTAAATACCTAATTCTCCTAGCTTCTAATTGACTATTGAATTTCAAGGAAGTGGGAAGAATAATTAATGAACTGGATATGGACCTTCTAAAATTTACATAGAGAAAATTATTGACCTCTTCAATCATTTATGTATTTATATTGAGTTTTCTCTAGTTTCTTCATCTCCACCAGGAGAGATTTTAAGGTGCTATTTTAAATAGTCATCCAAAAAATATTATATTACATCTTTATGAGGATACTGAGTTTTGTCTCTGCTCAGGGTAAGAACAATCTCACCTAATCTCACCTAATTTTAACTATAAAATATTTGACATTTAATGAAAGTTAGGTTCAACTCTGGAGCTCTACCTACCCCCAGTAGAGAAATGCTTCACATCACCTCAACCTGAGAGCGGGAGGTGAAATGAAACGTAATTTAGAGTTGCTTTTTCTCTCCTTATAGAGAAGTTTTTACATCTTTCGTAGAGCTGCAGAAGTACACATGCTCAGTCTGAGTATGAGGTTCAAGCAGTAGTTTCTGGGTTTAATGCCACAAATTGTTTCCCCAAGAAAAGCAAAGCAACTAATCACAAGTTGAGATTTACTCTCCAGGATCAAGGGTTGCTGTATTTAGGTCTCATTCTTGCTTGACAGGTCAGATTAATTAGATTTTTTTTCCATGATTTGATTCAGTTAATTTAGTCTGCATAAATATTAGTTTTAAGTTTACTGTTTAAACAGATGAACTTTTCAATAGATTGTACTTTTCAAATTTACTTGTAAAGTGGTCTTTGATTTTAAATACATTTGCATTCATGGCTTTTCTCTACTTTAATTAGAGGAAGTTAGAAATCAAATAATTTAATGTTGCAGTTAGTATGATAATGGGAAAATATGATGAAGTAGGAATTTGAAATGGGGTAAGTCACTGAATGGAAAGACTGTAACCAGTATTAGTCCCAAACAGTTAAATGGTATATTCATCAGAGCGCTGTACCTCAAAGTGTTATACATTGGAGGTAAGTAGCATTTCAGCATTTTAAACATACCTCTGAAGTCTTTATAAATGATGATGAAAAGCCTGTTCTCTTAGCCAGTTTCTCGTTTTTCCCTCTGGGGAGTTTATAACTGTAATCATGTGGAAGTGAACTCTCCTCTATTAGGCAAAACTTGTCTTAGGTACAATGTGGGTACAATATGCTCTAGAGAGTTAAGCTATTGTTTATGGCAAACCTATTCTATTTTAAAACCCCAAGTAAATCACTTCTTGCTTTTCTTGATTACTTACTTCAGACAAACCAATTTCAAAACCTGTATAGAGTTGTTGTGCCTCTGGGGTTAAGAAGCTGACTTTCTTTGTCTCTCACAAGCTAATGGCCCTTAGTCATTCTTGTTCATAAGACTGGGTTACCTAATTGACTGAGGGCCGTATTGAAACTTCCAGTAATGACTGCCAAATTTAGATTTTGTGAATACTTCCATCCGTTGACTGCAAGCAAAAATAGACCTCACAGCTCCTCTGGATTGTAGGAGGTTTGAATGACTCACCAGCCTCTCCACCACCCATACTACAGCAGTCACCAAGGCTAAGCTCAGGACCAACAACAGACAGTGTGAACATTTTCTCTAGGCTAGGTCTTCACTACAAGTAGAAGTGTGAAAGTATATAGACACTCATGTACCTCTGAGTTACATAGTCTTAGGCTTCTGGTCTCAGTGCCCTTTGCTCAGCAGGGATAAGACTAGACATTTAAACAGTGGAAGAGATTTCCTGCAAATTTTTGTTACCTCTGTCCTTAGACATTTGTAAGCCCAAATGAAACAGGTACATGTTATCAATGGTGTCGGTGTAGCTGGTACTAGCAGGATGCAGGTACTGTGCTGGCGGACCTGGGAGATCCTGTCCAGAAGGGCTTTCTACAGCTGTCAGGTTCTAGTGCCACACACGTGAATTTGCAGACCCTGTGAGGAGCTTATTTAGTCCACGTGAAAACACACATTGCCTCTTTTTGTCTCAAACAGTTGTTGCTTGCTGCAATGGCAACCTCCAAAGGCAGAGAAAAGGTCTTTGTAGAAAATCCCTTCCATAGTACAGAGCTATAGTATACATCCAAGTTAAGCCATTTGTGTCTGTTTTTGCAGAATCAGTTTCAGCACTTTCTCAGCATATTTACCTTCCTTAAGCTGAGTTACACAGGCTCTGTATTGTGTTTCAAACGTTGTTTCCCTGAAGCTGAAATTGATGGTACAATTTAAGAATAAAGGTCTGTCTAACTTGTATATAACAGTATTTGAATCTAGTTGAGTACCTTTTCTTGGTATTTCCTTATTAGGTTATCAACCATGGATTCTGCAAACCAATTCAATTTTCCAAAAACAATCTTTCTAAATATACTGTCTTCAAATTTCCCAGGGTTAAGAATTCCATAAACTCATTATATTGTACTGTTGACACTGAATCTTGCTTAAAAGTCAGAAAAATAAATTCCACATTACTACTTTAATAAAATACAAATTAACTTAGTTTCATTATCATCTTGTTCAAATCTTCAGAGCAAGAAAAAGTTTAAAGAACGGAAGATTTCTTCTTCTGTGTTCCCTGTTCCTGTCATTATTTCAGTATATTATCTGCTATAGAGACAGAATATTTATGTCTTATCCTGACAGTTCCTTGCAATTTGCAAATTCTTTGAACTTTTTAGGGATAGAGTTTGGAAAACAGAACAAGTCTAGGGACCAGTCCTACTCTACTTGAAGAAATCTCTTCTGAAGTATGGATCACACTATAGAAAGGATTTGATTGCCACTGGACTCAATTAAAGGAAAACAACTGTGCTCATTTAAACTTCAAAGACCTCTGTCATACTGAGACTACAACATTTTCATAAGGGTGAAGATAACTCCCTGCAAACATGCAGCTGGCAAGCAGAAAGTTTATATTCTAGATTTGTAGGTAAGATTACAATACATTAGACTATCAGTCAGTTCAAGTTATGAACATCTTTCTGTTTAAATATTTTATTTTTTTTTTCTTAAATGTATCTAAGATTTATATACTTTGTGAGACTTCCTGGAGACACGGTACCGCTTCCTCACTTCAGGAAAGGATATGGCATATATATAATCTAATTTAAGTCAAAGATTTTCTGAAATCATGCTGTTTCCTCCAGCTATGGTATGATTATAAACATTGATAAATAGTACCCTTATTTTTATGCAGACCTGGAGATAAGCTTGCATCCCCTTAGTACAATACCAACTAAAATTGTGAATTACATATATATATGTACCTTATATATACCTAGAGTTCTTTGCTGATTTGGGGCCAGAAGAGAGTTGATCATCTTCACTCTGAATTGCCTGATCTTCAGCGATTTGTTTTATTAACTTTACGTTCTGAGAATGAATATAAGATTCCTTTTCACAGTCTTTACTCAATATTGAATTATTGATGCATTTCTTGCAAATAAATAGATTGAGACCATTGAACATCATCTTGCTAATGTTAGAACTACCTAGGTGAATAGTCTCAAAGAGAAACATCCCTTTGCTTTTATCCAGGTACTATGCAAATACGTTAGCATAGTACCATGTCCTTTCTAATAATTTGAAAGCTGTCAATGCTCAGTCAGCTACTGTGCTCCTATATGAAATGCCATTGTTCTCCAGACAGCTCAGAACATGAGCTATCCCTGTTTGTCATATAAATATACCATGCAAATGGTAAACCTCCCCTTTTCTCCCCAGGCCAAAGCAAACAAGCAACATCTGAAAAGCTGTAGTGCACAGATTCTAAGAAAGAAGAATATCTCACCAAAACAAAACTCATTGTAGCGTGCAGTCTGCAGTTGTGAACGAAGATGATCACTTCTGGTAACAGCCTGGTTCCCCCATGCTGGTTTATGGATTGTTCTGCATCCATAGAATGGAGAATGGATCCTCAGGGCCTGTCAGCTGTTATTACAAACTAATCCCCAATTAGCATCTTTATTCAATTATAAGAATAACAACAACAACAACAACAAAAAAGCTAGAATAACCACCAAATGGAAAAACAACTTCAGCTTAATTAAAATGTAATAGCATTTGTGAAGAGCCTTAAACTGTGGGGGGAAATTTGATAGACATTTATTTTATTTGGGAACTTCAGAAAGGTAATTAAATGCACTGATTTCTTTTGAGTTCTCCCTGATGGTCTCTTAAATTCAGGGCCTAGTCTGTACTAGTGCTATCATCAGATTGATTTAGCAATACTTATGTATCTAACATGTGTTCCCAGAACTCTAATAACAGCATCAACTAGACATTAGTTTTTGAAAATGCGTTCAGCCTGTAAGACTGTGCAGGGTCCCAGGCTTACTGTGATTCTTTACTTTTGCTAGTATGGACTTCGAGATTTCTGCTTTCCAATGTGTTTTGTTCAGGCTATATTTTAGTATATTTGGTATTTAAGAAGGACTGTTAGCAAAATAGCATTTTCATAAATTTGAGAAAACTAGCCTTCTTTATTTCTTTACAGAAATACGATTTTTTTTCACTGGTCAAACTTAAATCCATCTAAAAGTTTGTGATTATATAATGCATATAGATATATCATATATATAAACATATAAATATATATGTATAAAATAAGGTGTAACATAAAACATTAAATATTTCTTATAATATGCTGTTATATTATACATGATAAAATGCACATACACCAACCTTACATGTTCATATACATGTGTATGTGTATATGTATATATATATATGTAACATCATCTTCTGCCTGGCACTTTATTACATCACCTGAGATCAGGTTCATCTACAAGACATGAAATCTGAAGAGTAATTAACAGATTTCTCAGGTAACAGTAGTCTATAATGGCTTGTGGTTGAGATCTGGTGGATTAGTGACCCTTTCATAAGCTCAGCATTTATTTATGTGTTTCATATATAGTTGGAATTAATCTCATTACATTTGAAATCCATACTACATATTCAAGGCAGCCATCACACACTCCCTTTATATTCAAGAGAAAACAAAACAAAGTGGTGATTACCTCAGTGGCAGATGTCTAAACAATGGTGAAGTAATCTCACCTATTTTCCTTAAGATGGGAGCTGATCTTTCCTAGATACTACTGTGATATGTCATTCAAACCTTTTCTAGAAACTGCTGGAAAAATGATAAAATAATAATCATCATAACAATGTTACCGAGCTATAACTAAAAACTGTTTTTCATGGACCTGTCCTTGGTAAACATTTAGAAACTTCTGCCTATGTAAGAAAAGGGTCTCCAGTGAATCAGAGTCTTATAATCAACATTTTCTGACACCGCTCACTCCTCTGGTATGCTGTCACAACAGTAGTGATGTAGGCTGCCTTTTGTTGATCTCTTTGGTAATTAGTTTTTGAAGGTTAATCCCACTAGGCATTCACTGTGTCAGCATGGAGTTTAATGACTTTCTGAGCTTTAAAGCAATATGTGCTGGAGATAAAATATTGCACAAAGTTTAGGTCTGTATGATCCTCTAGCACACTGACCCGATCAAATTCAGATAACCAACCCATAAGTTTAACACAGTTGATGCATTCCTATTTTCCCAACATAGGCTCATTTCTGACACACGGGGAGCCATAAAGTAGCCTGTGCATCCATTTTCTGTGTCTCACAGAGGATGAACATATATCTATTTACATCTTGGTCAGCTAGAGTTGGCTTTCAATGGAGATCCAGTTCAAAGTTAAACCTTAACCTCCAGCAGTTCCTGAAATTTATTTAAAAATAAACTCCAGTTCTTAAAGTGCCCAGGTTAAAGCTGCTTGGCCTTGGGGAGTGTAATGTGTGACAATGCCCAGTTCTTGTGCTCTTCTAGGAGGTATCTTCTCTTGACCATTGCTTGAGATAGAAGGTAGACTGATGGTCTGATCCAACATGACTGTGCTTTTCTCTTTATAACCTCAATAGCAAGAAGTTTTCAGAGCTGCACCATCACATTTCACAACAGTAATGTCTCTGTTATTATTTGTATAGGCATTGTAACTCAAAACCCCAGTAAAGAATAAGGATCCAATATGATGTGCAGTGTACATACAAAAAACAAAAATAGTCCTGAAGCAAAGTGAATAGACCTTGTAACAGCTGGAATTTAATGCATTCTTGGTGCACAATGATCTCAAAGGGATTGATTTTACATAGCTTCAGTCTTACAGAATTTAGACAAAGAGGGTGGAGTTCATCTCACTAAAAGTGAATATCCTCCTTTGAGAACATCACCCTTCTTTTCTTTTATAGTAATCACTGGAGAAACAAGTATTTTTAGGGGAAGAGTTCCTTTTACCTCTAATCTGACGTTTTGTAGAGACAAATGAGTCATGTTCTTAGTTTTCTTGCCGTCAGAGGAGAGAGGAAGGTGCCTTAGATAATGAACCTTCCCACCTATGGTAAGTGCCTATGTTAAGATGGAGTGTTATCCTAACTTTGTATCTTCCCCATGGGTATTTATTGCCCAGATAAATAGTTATATTAGATACCAGATGTATATAATTCCTTCTGTCAGGGTTGCATGCATTATACATGTACTTTTTGGGGGAAAGGAGAAATTTCTCAAGCAGTAACAATTTTACCTTTGGGAGTTAAGTTTGAGCTTAGCTTATCCCTGTGGTACTAAAGTTAGATTACATGGCTAAATATCTTACACTTGTAAAACAGGAAGAATATTTACAAATACATTCTCTTTCACGCACAAGTACCTGCTCAGTGAAAACCAATATAGCTGTGCTGGGGCTCAGCTGCTTTCCATTAGGGCTAATGACAACCACTGGGAGATATCTGCAGGATGCACTGGCTCTAAGGGAGATGCAGAGATTTTCTGCATATTTTTTCCCTTTCATTTATTGTAGCTCGGGAGGAGAGTGTTTGGGTCATTAGTTTTTAGGAAGGGCTGAAAAAAAAAAAAAAAGAAAAAATATAGAAACATCAAAGTGATTCCATGAGAAGTCCAATTAAAGTATGTCCACCTCAGCTGAGTATATTTTTACTGGTTGAAGCATGCTTGTGGAGTACTTCACCACATAGACATTTACTCTAGACAACAATGTGTATTTACACCAAAGGATGGTCCAGCCCAAGTTCTTCTTCCTTCCCTGACCCAACTGGATTGGTAGCCCTTGTCCCCTCATGTAGCCAGTTAAGCAGCCTGGAGCATGTTCAGTGAATATCTGGAATGAACCCGAAGGAAAATTTGGTCAAATATCCTTGACCTGGGGAGATTAGAGACACAAATCCAAAGAGACCACTGTTTTGGAAGCTCACAAATGAGAGCAAATTGAAGGTATGTCCGCTGTGCTGTCTTTCAGAATGGTTGTGTGAATTGGAAACTAAATATCTGGAAGGAATACTGTGAAAACCCTCAAGTCACTGGCATGTGATGTAGCCATGCTTTACAGGTCATTAAGGAACTTCCACTGAAATCAGTGAAGTTCAGGAGCGTACCAAAGCATGCCCAAGAGAGAATCAGGCACAAACCCGATTTTTATATGGGCTTACACACCTTGTATATCCAGGGATGAGAAGAAACTTATTTCAGGATGACTCAATGAACAGGGATCTAAACAAGATGAGTGCAGAGATTTTATGCACTTTAAAAAAACAGTTTCACACTATCTGAAGGTCTGAATGCACATCTTCGCTCTAAATTCATGACCTGTATACCATAGATACAGAGAACCTGTAACTGAAGCCTTGAAGCAAATTATATCTTTTTTCCTTTATCACAGAATCGTAGGATAGTTTGGATGGGGACCTTCAAAGGTTACGTAGTCCAGCCCCCCTGCCATGAGCAGGGACATCTTCAACTAGATCAGGTCTCTCAGAGCCCTGTACAGCCTGATCTTGAATATTTTTACAGATGAGGCATCTACAACCTCCCTGGGCAACCTGGGCCAGTGTTTCACCACCCTCATTGTAAAAAATTTCTTCCTCATATCTAGTTTGAATCTCCCCTCTTTTACTTTAAAACCATCACTCTCTCGCCATCTTTCTTATTGACCCCTTTAAGCACTGAAAGGCCATAAGAAGATCTCCCTAGAACCTTCTCTTCTCCAGGCTGAACAACCCCAACTCCTTCAGCCTGTCCTCGTAGGAGAGGTGTTCCATCTCTCTGATCATTCTTGTGACCTTCTCTGGACCCTTTCCAACAGATCCATGTCTGTCCTGTGCTAAAGACCCCAGAGCTGGAGATGGTACTCCTAGTGGGGTCTCCCCAGAGTGGAGCAGAAGGGCAGAATCAGCTCCCTTGACCTGCTGGTCACATTACAACTTGCCCTCTGGGCTGCAAATGCACATTGCTGCCTCATGTCCAACCTTTCACCCCAAGGTCCTTTTCTGCAGGACTGCTCTCAATCCCTTAATCCCCAAGCCTGTATTGATACCAAGGGTTTCCCTGACCCAGGTTTAGGACCTTGCACTTGGCCTTGCTGAACCTCATGAGGTTCACATAGGCCCACTTCTTGAGCTTGTCCAGGTCTCTCTGGATGGCATCCCATCCCTCAGGTGTATCAACTGCACCACTCAGCTTGGTGTCATCCTCAAACTTGCTGAGGGTGCACTCGATTCGAATGTCTATGTCTTTGATGAAGATATTAAATATTACTGGCCCCAATTCGGATCGCCTAAGGCATACCACTTGTTACTGATTTCCTTTCAGACATTGAGCCATTGACCACTACTCTCTGGATGAGACCATCCAGCCCCTTACTCATCCACCAAAGAGTCCAACCATCAAATCCATACCTCTCCAATTTAGAAAGAAGGATGTTATGGGGGACTGTGTCAAAGGTCTGACAGAAATCGAAATAGATTACATCCATACCTCTTCCTTTGTCCACTTTATTGTCTTTACCTTTCTACTTCACAATTTTTTCTTCAATAGTAATGTCCCAGTGATGAGAAAATGCACATAATAGCAAAACTCTTATAAATTTTAGTAGGAACAATAACCAAGAAATTTTCTTACCAAACTTCTACTTTTGTTATTGAAGTGATTAGAAGATGCATTCAAGGTGTCATTTGTTTTCTTCAATTTAATTTATTTTCCTCTTGAATACTTATTAAATGGATAATTAAAGTCATTTAAAGAAAATACCTGTTTAATCAAATGACATTTTATTAAGCAACTGTTATCATACAGTTACCAAACAGTATTGTTATTCCTTGAATGGTTATAAGCAAAATACTGAAGTAAAGTGATGAACAGAAGCTCCAGATTTTCTGATGCAACAACCATTGACTTCAGCAAGCTTTGAATCGCATCCAAAGACCTGAAGGAGGAAATGTAGTAATTCAAAATGTCTGTGACTAAACAGTTATGTTTCTGTTTACAGCATTAGAAACATTGCCGCATGCTTTCTAATCTGTGATATGGTTACATGGGAGGAAATCTATAGCAGGGTGGGGGCGTGTTTGCTGTTGTGGCTTTTGTGTGTGTGGGGGGGTGGTGTTTGGTTTTGTTTATGTTTTCCTCTATGTATACAGTAGGATCAAATTTATATCAAATAGAGTCATTATTTATTCAGGATCATTTAGACTACTCTGTCAATCCCCTTACTGAAATATGTAGTTAGAGGAAAACATTTATTTCATGCAATTGTGTGTTAATGATAATAAGAACAAAACTTGTTTCCAAAGAATACTCTGCCGTTGCACAAGAGAGAAAAAAGGAAGGAGAGAAAAAGGAAGAAAGTAATAAAAAATCAAATGAAGAAACATTTTCAAGTTTATTTCATGGAAAATAGCAGATTAAATTCACAGGAAATTAAACAAAGGAACCACCTTTGAAGAAAGAAATACGTTCATTTTCTACAGTTATATGATACATATTTTCAACAGTTCATTTGCATCAGATAAATATTTTTCACGTACGGTTGTTCCAGATGTCCAGTAATGAGATTCAGAATGATTTTTCAAACTAAGACAGAGACATGACTTTTCTGTCAAAATAGCACATAAATGAAATTCAAATGGTACAAAATCAAGTTTATAGAAGTTATTATCATCTGAGTTTCTACAGAAAAACTTTCAGTACTCACTTTATTTCATATACTATTTCTATCGCATTAAAAGAGTATGTGGGTTTTAGCCATTTTAGTGGCTAGTGTAAAACCAAAATCCACAAGGAAACTGAGCCATTCTTCATCCTATCTTTGGAATCACAAATAAATGGCATTTGATTTCACACCCAAACTGTCCTATCTGTAGGTTGCTATGTTCCTGAATGCCCTATAGAGCGCATGTGATTTTAAATAAGTTGCCAATTTGAATATATTTCCTTTCCTGTCTGTGCCTGAAAAATGAAATCGTGCAGCTTAAGTTAACATGGGAGATTTGTATCTATTTGTAAATATTAACCCTGTGAAATCAAAGTGGATAAAAATTTTTATGCTACTTAGTCAACAACTTGGCTTTTGATGGGCTGCAGCTCTACTCTCCAGACCATTTTTAACTCTGTTGCAAGTTCACGCTGGCTTTAAATGGGCTTCACATCTCTATGCATGCTCAGGCAAAACCAAACACAGGCTATACCACTGGTGAAAAGTTGTCTCTCCTGTTAGCTGAATCTCAGTAAACTGAGCCAGGTCTAAACAAAGAATTTTTCTGAAGTCAGCACATGTCCAGTTTCAAAGGAACTAATTTAATTTCCATATGTTATCTGCAGTTTATTCTATCCACCTTTCCAAGTCTCTGAATTTCTCTTGTTCCCATCATCACTGATGTCTCTCTGCCTCTTTTAAGGTTGCTTGATGAGAGCAGAAAACTCATGTCCTCCTCTTTAGGAAAGGATAACAAAATAAATCACTACTATTGATCAAAAACAAATGAAAAAAGTGGAAGATAGTTGCCTTACTCAGTAATCTGCTTCTCAGAGAGACTGGGAATGCCTTCTCTTTTAATTCTTTAATCTACAGACTTTTCAGGAAAAAATCTTCTAATCATACACATTTATCAAGTCCCATGAAAACATATGCTAGACTCATTTCAGCACTTCGATCAAAACTGATCAAAACAGATTTTTCTTTTATTGTATATCTGTATTGACTTTTGTACATTTTTATTTGGCAATATAAATGAACCTTTACAATTCCATAATTTTCCATGAACCTACATTTTAAAGATTCCATCGCTTAACTCATCTAAAACATCTTGTTGATAAAATTGAAAAATGACATTCAAATTTGCCTTAAAATGCAGTAATTTTTAATAAGCATCAGACAGACACACACACACACACAAAAAGATAACAAATTGAAAACTTTGCTTCTCATATGATATTGAGAATATTAATAAATTAAAATGCTTTATCTTAAAAATCTCTTCCTCGTGGATTATTTCAGTAGAACTTCAATGAAATTGTTACAAAGGAAAAACAAAACCTCATTAAAAAGCTTTCATTGTGCCAAGTGTGATAACAGTACTTACAAAAGTAAATCCTAACTCTTCGTTCATAGTTTTGTGTGCAATTCAGATAAAAGTTTCTCTTCCCTTGTAAGTGAAAGTTAAGCATCTGCCCTATGTATAATTTTGGAGTGCACGTTACTTTAGATTTCAGCCTTAGGATCTCCTTTATCTCACCTAACTAGAGCCATTTAAAAGCTGATAAGCCTAAACTAATTGTCTGGGCTCCTATTTTAATCAATTGACAAAGACAGGCATCTGCAAAGCATGATTTGTCCTGCTTATCTTAGAAACATAGGTGCAGAAATCTCATTACTGTGGGATGAGTTACCTTTTCAGAAATACCTCTCTCTCCACTTTGACTACAAAAGAGCTTAAATAGTTTTGCTAAATTAGACATGCGACTTTCAAATTGCTCCAGTGAGATGAGGTGAATCCCCTTACCCTTTTAATCTGAAACTAGATAATTTTCCAATATGTTATTCTCCCTCCTAAATTCTGAACTCTGTGGGTAAATTGTAGGCTTTTAGTGGGACTGAGGTGGGACCCTGGCTGTGACCTTAGTTTTGCCTTGACATTTTGGCTTCAGAAGATCTTGAGACACAAAGGAAAGTCCTGATTTGACACCAAGAAGGAAGCTCTTGGATGAGTCCCTATGAAGACACACTGCCATGTTTTGTACAGCCCTAGTTCTGACACGTAGTTAAAATTCAGCACAGTTAGTAAATTCTTATGCTTCATGTAGCTCTTGGAGGCATAAAAAGTGCATGGCAATTACAGTCAGTAAATCTTTTTATAAATTATATAATATGCATGCATTTCAGCTAAATTATTGTTCAATGTTGTATTTTTAATGATATCTTTTTGTACTATGTTAGTTGGACAACAAGCTGGAGTTTAGAAAAATTAGGCTATGCAGCCTTTCTGTTTGTTACTATGAGGGCTGAGTCGTCTTATTGGGTTCTGGGTGATTTTTTCTTTACTGAGGATTTTTTTTAATCTATTTTTTAATATATATCAGAACTTCATGTTAAGCAACTTCAATTTGCAAATAAGACTTTGTTAAAGCTTTGTTCTTTAGGTATTTTCTAGCCAAAGGGAGAAAATCGACCCTTGAATTGTTTAAGTGACAGGACATGAGCATACTTCAAGGTCCCAGTTTTTTATTATTGTCTTCTGACCGTATAGGTTGAAGCAAAATTATCCAGATGAAACTCTTTAATATAAAATGGATGAAGGAATTTAAATCTCTGGAAGCCATAGGATCTGAGTGCCAAATCACTTTGGAAATTTTCTAACTTTAGACATCTATATTGTTGGAGTCTCTTTTTCTTTGTTAAGTCTATCTGAAGGTAGACATCTAATCCAAATCAGATGAAATATGATTTAGAATTGGTTATTCTTTATCATTAATTTTAAAGGGACTTCAGGTGACTACTTCAGATGCAGAAGTACATCTATGTCTTCAGAAGAAATCCATCTTAGGAGAGAGCACAGATGTGGCACAGATGTCAGGAGACATAAATGCTACCCTCACTATTCAACTCTAGTTTAGATGTAGGGATATTATTAGCATGTTTTGAATACATTATGAAGATGGGCATTATGATTCCATTTTACAGATGGAAAAGCTCAGAGATAGCTCAGAGAAGTTGAGTGTTGTGTACAAAGGGGTCAGGCCAGGCATTGGCAGAGCTGGGATTATAACCAGTGTCTTCTGGATCTCTGCCCAGCTGCGTCATCATTTGGGTAAGAACCAAGCAGGAAAAATTAAAACATCTGAAAAATTTGACCTAAAGCAATTTTGAACATGTCATCAGATTCATCTACAGACTTAATTCATTCTAAGGACTTTTTACCCTAACCTAGCTTTCTAAAAGGGCTTTGAAATGGAAGATATATCTTTATACGTATGTGGTGGTTTCTTTTTAATACTCTTTACATGCATTAATATAAAGTAGCCAGCAGCACTTAAATATTAATTAGGAATTAATTTGTTTCCAGATCTAAATGGAAGAGTAGAAAATATTCATTTTATTTGGCACATTTTTGGTACTGGCTCACAAACAGATGAATATAATAAATAAAATATTTTAATTTGTGAGTTCTTACAAACATACACTATTAGTAGATGTTGAAGTAATTTGCTTCTGCCTTTGAAGCAAATCTCTTTCCTATCAAAGGAAAATCATCTCTGCTGAAACAGGACCCTCGCTCCTGGGCAAAGAGCCAGAGTTAGCTCAAGCAGATCCACCCTGAGAAAAATCGAGCTTGTGTTACAACTCCATGTTTGCATGAAAATGAGAAGTGCTCAGATCTGCCACTCGTAGCTGTCATAGCAGAGTAGCAAAAACAAAAGTGAACTCACTGAAGACTGGTGGGAGGCAGGGGAGCGCCATGGGCCTCCTTGCCTGCTTGTATCACTGTCTAGACCCTTCTGGGGATGTATTCGTTGGGAAACGTAACTTTACCTGACATGCACAAAAAGCTGTTTTGGACCACATCGGCAGTATTTATACCCCATGGGAGATGACTGTTTTGTAAGAAAAACTTATAAGCAAGGAGAGTTTCGGAGCCTGACTAAAAGGGAAGTGTTGAGAGGGTGAAATAAAAGGCCTGAAGACAGGTAGTGTTTGAGTTCCCCAGGGATTAGTATTGGACTGATTTTACATATTATCTGTAATTGTTCTGACCAAAAGAAATGGAGGAATGCTATATTAATCTTGGCTAACAACCTGATTTTTGGATCCACGGTCAGAACAGAAAATCATAGCTCAAAGGCAACTATCTTTACATTTGTGAAACAAAAGGACAAAACATGTACATGCAAAAAGAGCCCATTTTAGAAATCCAGTTTTACCTAGCTGATTGAAAACTACAGTTGGTTTCTCAATGTGAAGTAAAAACCTAACAAACAATTCAAGTGTGTCTTATTGCAGCGATCATGCTCGCTACTGCTCTCTCTCCCATTCTTCTGTCTCTCATTATACCATTAATGCTTAAAGAAAGAAACGAACACGCACAGTTAGTCAACAGAGCAAAAAATGTGTGCTGTGAGCATCAAGCTGGATTTGCAGGTCATGAGTTTCACTGAATGTATTCCTTTTTGCATGATCATAGTTTTAATGAAGATTAGTTCTGAGATAAACAAAAACCTTAAGCGAGATCTAGAGCAAGTGTCCTTGAAGTATTTGAGAAATAAACAGCATTTGTTGTTGAAAGTAAGTACCTTGCTTCCAGTCTGAAAATGGATGTATTTAACCATCAGTCATCACTTCTCTTCATGCATATGACAAAATCATCCCTCAGCCTTCTCCTTACTAAGTGGATTGAATAGTAATCCATATAGTCCTATCCTTTAGTGACTCTCAGAGCTTTAAGGAATTTAACACTGGTAATTGCTGTACTTTCAAGCTAAATGTCTATGTTGCTTTTCTAGTCAATGAGGGGAAAATAGTTATCATCTTCATACTCTCAGAATGAGACAAAGCACTCTTTGAAGCTCTCTACTGATCACAGAGTGAGTCTGGGACTCAAATTTGCATGTCTAACCCCCAAAGGATCACAGAAGGGTAGATTACTCTAATCCTCATTCACAGGAACCCTGTTTACCAGGTGATCTGGATCACTCTGTATCAATCACCCATCATCTTACTTCTTCCTGCTTTCCTGACCTTGAAGTCAACAACAAATTTATCAGTTGTGAGACTGAACACTGATAAATTCCACAAATAATATAGACCAAATAGCTCATCTCTGTGCACTCCCACAGAAACAAACCTGTTCAGTGTTAATTTGCCATTTATACATTTATTCAGAGGACTGTCAATTGTCCTGTGTTTAATCTGCCTGATATGTATCATATTAAAGTAATGCTGTCCATTTTTCTTAATGAAAATGTGTGCAGTGCTAAGCCAAAAATAAATAAACCTACATCTACTTCATCAATATTGTCTCTATTGACATATAAAAGTCAGTTTAAAAACATCTGGTTTCCATACTACTTGGTATTAATCTTATTTTAACCCTTTAAATCCTTGTTGTTCAAGTCCTGAGATCAGCATCAGACTGACAGTAAGACAAATCTATTCTCTCATTTATCCATTAAAAGCAATGGTGCAACATTAATGTTCCTACAATATTTCCTCCCATTCAGCAGTTATTGAAAATGGGGAATGAATGGTAGTGAGAGCTTCTTGGCTAAACAAACTCCCAGGCACAAGAATCTGGATTTACTAGCTGAAAAACTTTCATAAATACTCTTTGAGTTCTTCCTAAGGAGACTTGTCCTTACTATTCTCATCTTTCGAGACATGTTATTAGAAAATGAATGCAGTAATCCAGTTCTGACCTTACCAATATCATGTCCAGATGGACACAGACAACACGTAAACCTATTAGTGATTTACATATATGTGCCCGATAGTTTGAAAAGTTAATGACATGATTTTCCCTGAGATGTTTTTGAATACTTAAATACATTTTCACAAAGATTATAATAGGAGCATTTCGTGATAATGTTATGCCACTGGCAGCCATGAGGAATTCCTTCAGGATAAGTCAGGATATATGAAATTTGTGCTGCTGCTTGTTGTCTTCTCACCTGTATTCATTCTAAAGCTGAGAAATCCTGAGCCCTGTTCATTAACATCTATAATGAGAGCTCTCTGTCCATCACTTTTGTGACTTTGTGAAAAGGTCTTCTTTATTTATTTTATTCTCTCTACTTGATTAGTCATATCACTAACCACCACCCTTAAGCCCTTATTGGTTCATCTCCTCCGACCCATTTCACTTATTTTGATGAAGCGAAAAAAACTCTTCTCCAGTATTTGTACCTTACATGGAACAGATACTGTTGCTTCAGATGTTACTACCGGACTTTCCTTTGCTTCCTTAATTAACACTTACTGCTCTTTTGCAACTATTATTAGATAAAATTACTAAGAAAGAATAATTATACACAACCTGTAATAACCACTACAACCCAAAATAACAAATTGCATATTATACTTGGAAAATTAATGTCTTGGCCAGTACTTGCACTGATGACATATTGACTAAAATGTGTGCTTTCAGGATATTTTCTACAAGAAGAAAGGCACTTGAGGTAAAATTTGAGAAAGGTGTTTATATCTTTAGTTTTAAAAGATAAAAGGAAAAAAGGGAAAGAGAAACCAAGGGAGAGAGTGAGAGAGAAAGGAAACTAGACTGCTTTGGTCCAGACAGGACAAAAGTTACAACAATAACATGATCAATAGGATTTCTGAAGGAGTAATAAATAGCCAATGCTTCTGTTGACCTAATCTTCCTAATTTAAATAGCAATATAGAATTTCTTGTTTATGTTTTTTTGGGGAGATTTTAAAATATGTTTTGTTTGGTTGTTTTTCCTCTCCTCTTATCCCCACTGGGGAGAAATGTATATCTCATTTGAGCAGACAGACAGTGTTCATTGACTTGTCATTTTTTCAGCAGTTTCTCAAAACCCGTGAGTCAATATTCATGGGAAGATTAGCACCAGAGGAAAGGGCTTGAAAGGCTGTCTCCTATTGCATCCTAACAGAGGGAAAGCTACAAATGAGATTAAGTGAATCTGGGAGACCACCACCCTCACTCCAAAAAATGTCTTACATATAGTATTTTTGGTGTCCTTTCCCCTTCTGACTGCTCAGAAACTTGGTGGACCAGCCAGAAGCTTCCCGGAGACTGCTCATCCAACAACATTTTATGTTCGTTGTTCTCATGACCTCTAAAAGAAAGTCTCCAGAGGCACTGAAATCCTTGTGTATGTGCTCACCACATTCATAGCAGACATGTCAGACTATGAATATATAAATCTCAGACACTTTCGTCCTTTGAGCAAGACTGGAAGTTGGATGAGTCCTGGCTTAAGCCTTTTATCTCATGCCAAGTTCTTCCCTGTCTATGAAGCCCATGGTATTTTCTGTCATTTGCACTCAAGTCCTGAAATGAGATTTAAAGTCCATTCTCTGCTTCTATCCTCTAGCACCATTTTATTTGCAGTTTTAATTCAGATACACATCAATCCTATTAGACACTCTGAATTATATGTTAATTAAACATGGCACCCAAAAATGGTTCTGCTGAATTTAGTGGCAAATCTGTTATTGCCTGTAGGAGGAAAGGATCCAAAGCATTTACAGTATATATTTTTGATCACTGCTGTGAAATAAAAGTGACAAAGACAAAACCCAGTTTTATTCAGGTACCACAAGCATAGACATTGAAGTATATCAGCGTTCACCAATAAAACACCAGAGGGTTCAGGTCTGATAACTGAGCCCTCTTTGGATGTAGGGTATTGAACTGAGAAGATTCTGGCATCTATTTGTGTCAGAGCAATCTCTGATTTTGCAGTAAGATGATCTAGTTCAGGATTCTGTTGCCCAGACTTAAATATCCAACCCCATTTTAGACACCTTACAGTATCTCATGTGGCCTCCAGTTGCTGCTCCAGAGAGTAGATGTCCCAGATACCTCTGAGTGTTTCTGCAATACTACGTAAGCAAATATGTTGAAAATTGAATCGTGCTCTTCTGTGCCGTGGAAGAACCTTCACTGACAGGCATGAAAACAGGAGTCAGAGGAAAACAGCTGTGACTACAGCCATAGTCTCAGCTATTTATGTGATTGAGAGAGAAAGAAAAAACCTAAAACAACAACAAAACCAAACCAAGGAGAGCAAAATAAACCCAAAGGTTATATAAGAACTAAATTTGTCAAGAATAGACCTGTTTAAATGTTTAAGTTTCTATCTAATAGGGAATTCTAAATAGGAAAACTGTTCTATTTCAGGGTGGGGGGGAAGAAACAAAACCAGAAAACATTTGTTTCGAATTTTCTACAAGGCCAAAAAATACCCAAACCAAAACAACAGCAACAACAAAACAAAACAAACAAACAAAAAAACATACACACCAAAAAAAAAAAAAAAAAAGAAAAAAAAAAAACAAACAAACCAAAAAAACCAAAAACAAAACCAAAACAACTTCAATAAGAAGTTTTGCAAAAAAAATGTAAATAATGTAATTTAAGTCTAGGAAGTCAAACTCAGAAATTTCGAGCTCAATCTTGGTACCTGGATCAGTGCCAGCAGACTGATAGAGCTTGAGTTGTGTAACTCAGAGGCTGAGTTTGGACCAATTCCATGGTAGTTCTGCAGGTATCCAACCTAGGCCTATATGGCTGGAAGTTCAGTCCCAGGTGATTCTAAGATTTTTCACACTTCTTCACAGAGATCCTTGCACCTCTGAAGATTCCGGGCGGAGGTTGCTGGCACAGTTGCCTGCACTGTGGCTCTGGAGTTGTAGACCTGAAATTTTTGTTTCTCCAGACTCTGAAGACAGAGTGTACTTGTGAGAGACAGCACCTAGTGCTGAGCTCTCATTCATTTGCAGCCTGCTGGGTGAATTGTCTTGGTCTCTGCTTCATCAGAAGCTCACTACAGTCAAGTTGTTTCTACAAAACCTTTTTAGTTTATAACCTAATTAATATAGTACCTGCACACTAGGACCTTATATTTTGTTGGGATGCAGTGCTGCTGTACAATTCAGAGAAAGGTAGCTCTACCTTGTGAAATAAATCTCCGTTTTATTTCATCTCTTCTGCATTTGTAATAGGAAAAAAACAACACCACAACACACAACTGGTTATTTTGAACACCACATCTTGTGTTTTACCCCATGAACACCTTGGTATTTGCAGTCAACCTGACCTAAACCATACATTTGGTAAGCCCTGGGCTGTCCAGCATTCCCTTTCCATTTCCTCAGTACTTTTCTCCAGTCTGTCATTCTCCTTCTTTGGAGAAGACTACACTTATTAATTCTCCTCTCACTTTTTGATATTGGGTGGGACTGACTGGGTCCCCTCTTCTGATTCACTTCCTCTTTCACCAGAGGGACAGACAATGGAGAAGCCAGAGCATATGGTCTGATGAAAGTCTTTCATTTTGAGGACTGAAATAGCAAGACAAGCCAAACTTCTCTGGAAGGAAAGTGATCTCTGGTCTCTCTCAACACTTCACACTCAAGAGGTGCAACTAATTTGCCATGCTTTGATGAAAATTGTCTTCATTGAGAATAGGACTTCAGAGGTAAAACCAGAAGCACCTTAATACCATCTCCAAGAGACTGGAGTGGAAGACTTAATTTTTCTGATTCTGTTGAATTCTGAGTAAAATCTAAGTGATTGCCATTGAAGTCCCTTTTAAGAGTCTTCCAGTGGTTTGGAAATCCTCATCAGGAATCCTATCCTTCCCTGTGGCCTTCTAAAGTCTTATCTTTGCTCTTCTGCTTCTCTGTATAATAGCAACATCTGATAGAGTGAAGAGCTAGAAACTTTTAATTTGATTTTCAGAAGTTGCTCTATAGTTGATTTCAATCTTACTCTGTGGAAGCAATTTGTAACCCTGAAGTGCTGCTATTCTGGCTTAGTCTTGATATATCCTACAGTTTCTTATAATCCAGCTTTCTCTCATATTGAGTCTTTCTGCAGGTCAGTGTCATACGTATAGGCTCATCTGTCATAAGTGTGGAAACAGATTGAACAGTCAGTTCCTTCTGAGCCTACAGAAACAACAGCTAATGATATTCAAACTCCATGTGTATTTCTAAAGCAGCAGAGTAGTTCTTTTTTCTTTTCTTTTCTTTTCTTTTCTTTTCTTTTCTTTTCTTTTCTTTTCTTTTCTTTTCTTTTCTTTTCTTTTCTTTTCTTTTCTTTTCTTTTCTTTTCTTTTCTTTTCTTTTCTTTTCTCTTTTCTTTTCTTTTCTTTTCTTTTCTTTTCTTTTCTTTTCTTTTCTTTTCTTTTCTTTTCTTTTCTTTTCTTTTCTTTTCTTTTCTTTTCTTTTCTTTTTTCTTGTTTTTCATCACTGACTGAATGACACTTTCCTGGTACTGTCCTAAATGGCTTTGAATACTCTAGTTCTTGAGAGAGTATGGATCCATCCAGCTGTGATTTTCCTACTCAAACCATGTACAAGCCGACAAAAACTGAAGACACACAAGAGTTACAAGTGTTTACATGAGTTTGGCACTGTATCGGATTTTGAAGTTGTTCACACATTTCATGTTATTACAGTCTAATGCAGTTTACAAGCGAACAAATTCATTTTAATTCCAGCCTTGACAGGCAGCAGTCTATTGCCTAGATCTTCAAAAGATTAGCCATTGATTCTTGGAGAGTTCTCTGCTTCAAGTCACTGTGATAACACAAGAAAATAGATAAACTAACTTTCCAATCATTCATTAATTACTGTAATGATCCCATGATGAATTGGTAAAGAACTGTGTACTTATAGGAAGGAGTTTGCTCCTAACTTCTTGCATCCAAAGTTGGTTTATGCCCTGAAGCAGGGTGCTTATACCTTTATAACTTACATTCTCTGTAAAATATCTGTTACTTTTTCTAAGGAGGACTGATATTTATTAGAATCCTATTAATGTCCAGGATGGTAACATTTTATGCTAGTAGGCTTCAGAGGTTATTATTTTCTGTAAAAAAAGGATATGCTTTCTGATGTTTTCTAAATTTATTGTGTAAATAGGAGTATTATCACTTCAAAAACTTCAGGCCTTATGTCATACATTAGTCAGAGGTAAAGATTTCAACCCATGCGTATCTCCCAGCCAGCTGAGTCAAGTTTCAATGTGGAATTTCATGTTCCTTGAGCTTGACCTCAACCTCTTATTGTCTTGTACTTTTGTGCTCTACTATTTTAGGAATTATATCAGAGTTCACCTTTCCTACCTCATTATTTGCATAAACTTCAGAAATCTTTATATGTTTATTTGGTTAATTAAACCATGCATTAGTTTCCAGATTATTTTATTTATATATTTTTCAAAGGCTTTCATAAGTTACTTGTCACTAATACCACAACTGGATTTGGAGAAATTGACTGAATATTGCTGAAACCATTATGCACTCTGCAGATACCCTTTTTAAGCTAAGACTTCTGAAGTCTCTACATTTCACGATGTGCTGGTAAAACTAATATATTAGTGCATTGAGAACTTTGCACAATTTGCTCAATAAACCATTTTATGAAGAATGTTCTCACTTTCACCAATGTACTGGCTAAAGGAGATGGTTATGATCACATCATAACATCTGTTGCCAATGTAAGCAAGGGCAGGCATGCTGGACTAGGTTTGTCTTGTAAAAATAATCTGTTTCTGTGTGAATCCACTACACGTCTCCATTTGGTGTTCTGTGAAATACTAAACTTCCACCTTAGCCACTTTAATGGGAATTCAGCACAGTTGTTCTCTAACAGGTCCTGTAACTGGCACAGGATGTACATTATTGGAGAGGTTCCTATTGCCTGATGCACAACAGTAGATGAGCAGTTAGTATTTAGGACACTTTCAGTATTTTGATCGAGATGTGGAACGCAATCTAGTTGAAGACGTCTCTGGTCATTGCAGTGGGTTGGACTAGTTGACCTTCGAAGGTCCATTCCAAACCAAACTATTCCATGATTCTATAAAGCTCTAATTACTATGGGATTTTTCAAACTAAACTGTGTATAATAATAAGAAAGTCTAGAAACTTGTATAAAACTTGCTTAACAAAGAGTTACTACAGAACTCCTTTCACCAGAGAAAAAAACCTGTAGCAAAGAGTACAGATAGCTAAACTGAAAGGTAAAAATTCCTTCACAGCAAGCCTTCTGTTGAAGGTCATAAATTTTTATACTGATCTCAGTTCAAGATGACAAAGAAAAATGCCCATATTCATGTGTAATTCCAGGAATCACTAGCACATTATGGCAAATAAAGCTGACTTTCTGATGCTGTCAGTAGGTCTGCTCTTTAATTTGTGTGTTCCTTCTTATCCATGCTTTCTTACCTATGGGAATGAGAATGGAAAAAAACCCAGAAAATTTGCAAAATGGCTGGGAAGATTTTGTTGTGCTTTGTTTGTTTGTTTGTTTTCTTCTCAGAAAATAGTAAATTAACAAAATCACAATATTTCTCAGAGAGAGTTATTTTTAAAAAATCTTGTTTCCAATCAGTAGAGGCAAATAAACAGATCTTAGGGATTTTTTTTTTCAGATTTACTGACACTTTGTTTTGACATTTTCAAAATGAAAATTCTGCTTTCTTAATTCAAAACATTTTGTTTGTTTGTTTTACTCATCAAAATAGAGCAATATCTGACCTTGCTTAGCCTTGTGTCACTTTTTGAAGAACAAATTGTCCCAAAATTGTATGTAACTCTACTGTTTCTGCTCCCAGGACTGTGTGCAGCTTAGTTTAGATTCCAGAATTCAGTAGTCTTTAAAATCTCAAGCATAATTTTTCCAGTTTTATCATAAAACATCTCAGCAGACCCTAGCAGTTTTGAGGAAGAGAAAGAGTTAGTTCCCCAGAATTAGTCATTGTATTGAATAGCAATAGAGTAGAAACACTTTGCAATGCCAAAGCCCGAATATGACTGTTAAAAATGAGTATGTCAACACCAGTGGCTGGATCATTCTTTGGTCACCTGGTTGTCCACAAATTCATCAACTGAGATTTTTCTCTTGAGCAGATCAGCTAAGTTTTTCCTTAAGAAAACTGGATCATGCACATATTTGGCTGTGTGTACAACATACACTGTCTAAAGAAAGGTCTGTGGAGAAGTGATCAAGTCAAGGACTACTCCAAGTGCTATGCCGAGAGGGTAAAGCCAGTTAATTGACCATGAGCAGTACAGATGCGAGTAGTTCTGCAACACAAGTCCAGAAAATAGATATCATTTTCCTGGAACAGAGAATGAATTTAGTATAGACAAACTAAATATCACCATGATTACAAAGATAGCTCTAGACTGGGAGATGCTTATTTGTTTGGTTGCCCTGCATGTCTCATGTCCACTCACTAAGAATTCACTCCAGAACTAAGACTGTTTTGTAAACTGATGCTAAATGTTATTTTGATACCACACACTGTGTTGCCTACGGTATTTTTCACTCCCTAACTGAGGAATATCTGCATTAAAACTCATTAAAAAAAAAATAATAATAATTAAGGCATCTCATTTGAATTCAAGGTTTGTCAGGTTCAAGAATAATGTCAATCGTTGTTCAAAAGTATGGTCTGGGACAGTGTACCTAGTCAGCAAAAACAAGTTAATATATTAAATGTTTGTATGTAATACAGTTCCAATGTTTTGAAAGCGCAAATAGCATACCTTCATTTTAATTTTAAATACAACAGGTACACAGGGGCTAACTCTGATAACGATGTTTGGGAGTTATCTGCATAAATCATATTAGCATATAACAGGATTTGTGACAGCAATACCCACACATCAGTTTTTATGTTTACTGCAAATACCCTAACTAGGTTTTCCTTCCCCAACTATTCTCTGATTTACTTCTTCATGAACTGTCACGGGGCCGGGCTGGCTTGCGGGGTTACAGTACAGTACAATGCTTTTTCTACTGTATCTGTCTTCCTATTTCTTATCCAGAGAAGGATTATAAAGACAAAGAACCAGTTTCTCCTAATTGTACCAGCATGGTTGTACACACTGGGATAATTTTTGAGACTGCAACTGCAACAAGACTCGTAATAAAGGTAAATGATGTACCCTTTAAATACATGCAATTACAACATTTTCCCATGGAACATCTTCTCACTTAATGGATATACAAACTACTATGTGAAATGAGTAAGAAATACAATTGCTGTAACAAGCAAACCCTGTGTATATTTCCAAAAATACCATTCCTGTGTCAAACTATGAGTTCAAACAGCAATACAATCCATCCTCTTAGGGATGAATGTAGATAGCAAGAGCAGTACTATTGAAATTTGTCAGGAAATACCTACTGGACATAAGAATTATTTATATGGACTCCCTTTTTAAAGCAGTGTAATGAGTTTTCATACAAATGAGAATCTGAGCCTGAACAGACTGAATAACATTCTGCTGTGACGCCCAAGGGGACAGATCCAGCATGGGGCTCAGTTTCTTTTTGAATATGCTCTGCTTAATGCCTACATCCTCTTATTTCACTCTCCCTTTTGCTATTTTTCTCAGAATATGTCTTGGAATTCAGCCACCCACTCTTCTCATTGCATTTTCTATGTTTTCCTCCTTTTGATTTCCCTATACTTGAGGGAGGGAAAGCAAATATAGAACTGCAATTGGCTGACAAACTTTGCCTTTGCTTCATGGTAGTTAGAAGTATGATGCTGATTTTCTAGGTTGTCACTAGCTAAAAGAGGAAATAAAACAGCTCTAATTAAAAGAATTACCTTTGTGTTGTCTTCACACGGTATTCACATGAAAGAACTCAGGAAAAATTTACTGCACACAAAAAGCCAAATAGAAACACTGCGCCTATGAAATCCTTTTTATTTTTAGTAATTTGAACATTTTGAGGCACAAAAGGCAGTGGGAAGGAGTAAGTTTGTAAAGCTGAAGAATTCCTTCTCTTGCAGTTGAAAGAACAAACTGACCTGTCTAAATTTGTGATTACTTTCCATCTTGTTTAAAAGGCATTTAGATGAGGTTCTTAGAAATGTGGTTTAGTGCTAGGGTTAGGTTGTGGTTGGACTTGATGATTCTGAGGGGTCTCTTCCAACCGAAATAATTCTATGATTCACAAAACAAATTAGAAGCATTTTTATCTCTCAGAACTATTTTTTCCCCTGAAGCAGACACAGAGAAGCTGGATACTTCAAATCTATGGAAGCAACTCAACTGGAAAAGCAATAACATATTCACAAGTTGTTTTGATCACTGAAATTACTGGAAATGCATCACTGCAGAAAAGATCACACTGCCATCATTTATGTGATGAGACGTGTAGCTAAAACAACGTAATTTAAAATTAACTGGTTTGGAGAACAGTGCAAGTCTCATTATGGTACCAAAAGGCTCAGCACACCTTATAAAATATACCTGGTAAGTTGTGTAATATCAAGATCATCTGGCCACCATTGGACTCCAGGTTGATCTCAATACCTGAATTATGAAAATCTGCCTCAGACACATGGAGGACCCTGGTCACCAGTGAGGAGCAGTTATACAAAGAAATGCACTGTGAATTACCTTTATCTTCAAATATCTGCAATCTTCTTCTGTTACTGCCTCTCAAGACTGTTCAATGGATGGACTGTACAGAGCAAAGACACTAACTGTGCTAACTCCTCAGTAAGTGGTAATATTGTTTTTAAACCAATTACACAAAGGATGGATTTAGGGTATTTTAGTCTACCCAGTTCTCCTTTACCTTTCTATACTTTTTTTTCTAATGCTGTGATGTTAACTGACTACAGACTTTGTGATGTTAATCTCTAATAACTCCAGTACTCTAATAATTCAAAACTAGAATGAATTCTCCATACATGTGTTCCGAGCAAGTTACTTGGATTGTCATCACAAACACAGAGAAGTTTGGGAAGTTCAGTTCAGTGGTAGATTTTTCATTTGGAAAGAGCAGGTTTACTGAGGAAAACAAAAAAGACTGGAGATATGCTACTGAAACCGCTTCCCATGCCGTGCACTCCTCGTGTGAGCTAAGAACAACACCTATATAGGGGTATAGTTATCCCTTCTCTTCCTTGCTTTTGTACCGTTCTGCACCAAATTAAACTCAGATTCTCATTTCTACTACTTACCCAGTTTACTCTTTGTGATTTATTTTATGTTTTAGATGAAACTTTTAGACTACTTGTTTTCCTGGAAAGCCAGGTTATCTTGGAGACCAGTGTTTGTGCGACTTCTAAAAGAACAGCTTCAATCACCTTAGAAAAGTAGGCTGGTTTTCCTTTTTTTCTTTTTTAATTCTCATGGCCTCGTACAAAAGATGCTTCTTCTGATAACATTTCAAAGTGTTACCTGAATGGAATCATATTTCTATTCAGCCTTTACATTGGGATTATATTATTTTAAAAAGGGACTTTGAGTCCTTTCACATACGCACACAAATATGAAGTATTATGCTTTGTAGAAATTTCAAATCTGAAGTTGGTGACATTTCCTACATCTATTATTATGTTAATTCATGACAACTAACATGTCCTGTGTTCCTATTAATATCAACGTTCAAACATTAAGTAAAAAGTTACCAGAAAACCAACTTGTTATCCAGTAGGTACCACAATAATACATCAACAATTCCTTTATCTAAACCTTGTAGCTGGACACCTACCTGAGATGAAAAGCACGCTCCACTGTAATCAATAGAAAGTCAGTTCTGCCTGTTTTGCCCAGCCTGGACTTTGCCTTTGCTTTTGGATAAATGCCTAAACGATCTTGGCTTACAGAAGTGAGATATACTTTGCAGAAGTCCACTTTGCACTGACATTCAAAAGAACTGTGCATGCTCTGTTTGGCAAGTATGTTGTAAACAGCCATCCTGTTCATCAACATGGGGTTTTTTAAGCATTCCTTTTTAGATAGCTTAATTAAAGTAGCTGAAAATTATCTAATGGTGATAACAGAGTATCCCTTGAGGCCAGGGAGATGTTCTTGTACAGCACTTTGCAGAGTCAAGAGCTTATCATGCAGCTTCTGCAAAGTACAAATCCTATATAAGGGTTGAATAGAATTCAACAGCTTCTGTCAGCAACCTCCTCTATTATGCCAAGTACATTTGGACAGTATCTGGTCATTTTTTTTCTAGATGACTTTAGGGCATATTCCATATTCAGCAACTATTGCTTGCTTGCTTTCTTCAGTATACAGGGCACAGCTACAAACAATATGCAAAGAAAAAATTAACAGGGGACTCATCAGTCACTCTGGGAGATTTGTCTTTAAATGAGTAACAGTAGATAAAATTGTATAACAAAACCACTGTCAAATTAAGAAGAACAAGGGTCTTGCAGGTCATCTGCCCCAATCTGAAGTCAAGGAAGCCATTCGTAAGTCAGAATAGATCCAAACATCGCAAGAATGCCATATAAACAGTGCAGATATTGGCTAGTGTATGCATGTGTCAAATCCAGAAGTCTGATTTCTAGCCCATTCGCAAACAGGAAATTCAGTCCTTTTGAATGTATATTGTGCTTATAAAAAGTCATCTTTAGTCATATTTGTCAACTCTGTCATCTCTGTCGTATTTATCATTGTGCCTGAGTAAAGAATTGCTGCAACCAGGTGTTTACAACACAAAAGGTGCAGCAGCAACACTGTCTAAAAAAAGTTGATTTTTCCTTCCGCTATAGCAATTACTCTTGGTCCTGGGGCATGCTTGTCACCCCTTCAGCTGTGTCAGGAAATTTATTTGCCTGCAAAATGTTACATACACATATAATGGTGGCTTTTTGCATATATGCCCATGTATTTTTCTAGCCTACAAGTAATGTAGTTCCATTCCCTATGGATCTAATGCAATAAGCAAATTTTAAAGGAAAAAAACCAACATGACACTGGTGCTCAGAATCTCTGCCTGAATATCTTGAGCTCTCAAGGTACATCACCTCTACAGAATGTATCCCTCTGAGCTTCTAAATTGAAGTTTACAGGGACAAGAGAACAGAAATCAGAACAACATAAGCTGAGCCACAGAGCTTTTCAGTAAAGAGAACACAAATAAATGTCTGAGAGTTATTGATCTCTGACACCAACACAAGTGCTGAGATTAGTCCTCTGAAGTCTGATTTGAGCATGCCAGTGGCTGTGAGCACTGCAAGCTGGGAGGAATCCCATCTTCTTGCTCTTACTCTTCCTTACTTGTATAGGGTGAACTTCAGTAGGTCCCTACTCTCCAGTGTGTCTTCAGGTGATGTGTTGACTGGGACAACCTGTTTTTGCTTTCTTTCCTTGTCCTCATCACAACATAGGGTAATATAGGCATGGACAATAACAACATCTGAGTAGGGGAGATTTAGCCTTTTTAAGAGCTGAAGTGGGTACACTTCATTTATGTAGATTAGCTGGTTTTGTTCCAGGTGGTCTTTAATCTTACTTGACCCCTTGTTTTTTATCTTTGTGGTAACTGCATTTGAGGAGTTCCATTCTAAGCCCGCTACTTGAACTGAGTTGTAACCTGCTTAGCAAGGAGTCTTGCTGAACCGATATTCATTTAAGAGGTAACACAGCTTATGAATCATTGTGACATATTAAAGATCATAATAATCTGTCAAAGGGGTGGAGAGCTTGCAACTAGGTAACCTCTTATGAATTAAAGAAAAAAAAAAACACACACACAAAGAAAAGCACTTGAAAAATAAATTAGAATAATTTCAATCAGTGGACAAAAGAGAAGGGAAGAAAAGAGATATAACATCCAGGTAAATATGAAAACTTAAAGGCTAGAAGAATAGTTTTATCTAGATGACATCAGGTGAGCAGTGTGAAGACTTGTTTCCAAAAAATCTATGCTCTTACTCAGCCACACTACTGCAGAGGCAAGCTACTGTAGGAAGAATGAGATCAGTTTAAATAGCTGTAGCTGTGGCTGGTGTGATAAGACAGAGAGGATCCAAAAGCCAAAAATAATGTCAGGTAGAAAGACCAAAGACCCCACTGCTCCCATGAAGTGGTCTGTGTACATTAAATGGCTCAATCCCAGCCTCTTCACTTATAGATGGCATCCACCCTGGTGCGTTTGTGGAAGCTGGACTCCTGGGAAGCTGAGAACATGAGAAACATAGGTCCATTGCACATGTACAGTGCTCTGGATTTCATGTCTTGTGACAGGACTGTCCTGAGCTTTTGAGGTCAGTGGTCTAGACAGTCTTCTAGAGGGAACTCATCAAAAAAGATGGAAAGGTTTTTAAATTTTAAAAAGTGAGACTCTGTTAAATTAAAAGCTAGGATAATTAACTTACCTAATTGAAAAAAAAAAAAAAAAAAAAAGCAGCAGCTAGATCAAACAGAAAAGACAGAAAGAGTTTTTCCACAGCCATCCCCTGACCACAGATGAATTCTCCTAATGACCAGTAATTTGGGTTGAATTTGGTGCAAGATTAGACACATAATTTAAGGGTCTATATGTAGCTGTCAGTATATGAGCTAGGTTTCTAAGCTCAATTACAGTTGATGGAGATCTAGTTAATGCAATCTAATTAGGGCCTACAGAACCCTTCAGATCATGAAAGGAGATGCTTAAGACAGGCTTCAGTTATGCAAACAGAAGAATCCATCTATTGCTATTTTAGACACATGGAAGTATGTAAGACATTCAGTTAGAGCCAGCAGACATAACTGACCTCTAGGAGGCTGTCAGCATCTCCCCCAAAACAGGACTGATCTTCCCTGTCCAGGAGGTTCCACTTGACCCAGTTACTCTTTAAAGGTACTTCAATCTCTAGCTGAAAATACCAAAACCAAGGCTAAAGGCAACAGTCTCCATCATACCTTTGATCCTCACAAGTTAGTCACTATCATCTTAACATGTTTAGACCTAGTGACTGTCAGTTTCACTGAAGTGTGCAGATGTTCTGCTAGAGAAGTGAAGGAATATGAAGCAAACTTCCCACCAATTACAAATATGATGTACTGTCCCTTTTGCCTCTACAACCTATTTTTATCTCTGACTGGTATAAGAGTTTCAGGAATTTTTCTAGGTAAAGCCAAAGAAATCTAAATGCTAATGAGAAGACACTGCTATGAAAACTGCTGTATCACCAGACTCCTTTCTGAGCATGTTGATTTTAGCATTTTCCAACAAGGCAAAACGTAATCTCTCTCCATGAGTGGATACAAAGGAAAGTCATTAAACTCAAGAACTGTGCTCTGGATCAAATAATTGGTTTTCAAAGGAAGTTGGCTAGAGCCAGAAGATGCCACATCCTCCAGTAGTTCACGGAAGAGTGGAAAAACACCAGTCCAAAAATGAGCCTGGTGCTAGTTAGAAGAAATATAAACTCAAAAGACCTGTAGTGGTCAGAGGAAGGAAGCCTACCTGGGAGGAAGGAGGAGATAAAAAAGCAGCAGGAAGTAAATGTCCTGTACTGTCACAGAGAACTGTACTTAAGCCCAAAGGTAGTGTCCAGAATGATGAAGTTATTGAGGCAAGAATACATGAGAAGGACCTATTTTTTTTGTGCAGACCTCTGACTCTATGCAGTAAATTACAGTAGTGCTTTAGAAGTCATTGGGAAAAAATATTTCTAATTTAGTCTCTAGCATGTTATTAAAAGGTGAAATAACAAACCAGAGCCCTTACATTTTTGATGAAATGCTATGGGAGTTGCAAAAGTCATCAGAAGTGAGGAGAGCAGCATTAACAGTTTGGTCTGCTGGTAAAAAAAAAAAAATCTACTGCACAGGGAGGATGTCAGGTAAATTTTATCCAGGTGGTGATTTTTTGCACAGTTTGAAATACCATTTCACACACCTATCACAGCTGGAAACAATAAATTAGACCTTTTCTGGCTATTACAGAATCATAGAATCTCACAGAATCAACTGGGTTGGAAAAGACCTCAGAGATCATCCAGTCCAACCCTTGGTCCAACTCCAGTCCATTTACTAGATTGTGGCACTAAGTGCCATGTTCAATCTCAGTTTAAAAACCTCCAGGGACGGTGAGTCCAGCACCTCCCTGGGCAGCCATTCCAATGCTGACCACTCTCTCTGCAAAGAATTGCTTTCTAATATCCAGCCTAAATTGAGAAGTTTGAGAAGTTCATCGGAAACATACATTGATTTTAAACCTGAAAAGATGGGAAAAGGCTAAGTGTAGAAGACGAAGGTGATTATCAAAATTCAGCCTACTACCATACCAGGTTTTTTTACTCTTTATCCAGCTATTTAGCAGAATCTACTTTCTTCTCACCAATGTGTGTTTTGTTTTTCTTCTTCCATTGCCAAACTCCCTCTGCAGAAATCTATTGACAGAGTCTGGGCCCTAAGGTCCAAAATAATAGATAATTCTGCCTACCCTCAGCACGCCAACACCTTGTGGAACTAAGCAGATGAATCCCTTCCCCGTTCCATGAGCACTGCCAGGTGAGCAGCAGCACTTCCATTTGTGGAGTGCAAAAAAAGCCAGTGGAAATCATTATAAAAAAACCTGTTACCTTGAGGTTTAGAACTAAATACCCCGTTTGAAAGACTGCTTCCGTATGAAGAGCACATATCTGCATGATCACATGTATTAGAAACAATGTGACCTCCATTTTCTCTCCTATTCTTTGAGACTGAGGGCTTGGGGTCATAAAGAAAATTATGACAAGCACTACAACACACTCCTGCTCCACTGAATAGAAAAAAAAAAAAGTAATTTAAATATAGAGTATTTGATTTTTCCATCTACTTTTTTAAAGGACCAGCAATAAAAAGTGATCAACGGCAGCTTTTTTTTTTTTTTTCTCCAGAACAGAGCACTGCGCTGATTAAATATTAGCTCATTAGCAGGGAGCATTTATTTTGTGGCCGTTTGTTGTCTTTTAATAAGCAGAATGACACACAGGGTTTTCCGTTAGTGACTTAAACTTTATCTTTCATGTATTTTTAGCATTTCTATCTTTATTAATTCCATTTTTAAATGACATAAATTTCCCTTGAAAGTGCAATCTGTCTTTGTGCACGATCCATGTCAACTCTCTGTAGTGTATCAATCTGAAATATGGCGGACTACAAATTTAACATATAGATTTAAACCACAGACTCATGGCAGGGCTTTTCTGGAATGCATAACCCAGCCATGGCTCTTGGAAGTATTATTTTTAAACAAGATGTGATATCTGAAGAAATGCAAAGTAAGCTCAGGCATTTTCACTCATGGGTGACAGGTAAGCTCACTAAGCAAACACCTCTCCTCAAATGCAAAGCTGCAATTAAAATTGGGCTTTCAGTTCAAAAGACATAGAAAACATAGATCAATAGCTTGAGTTGAAGAAAAGTGGACTAATCTCCAGTTTAGTCCTTATCCATTCTTTGCACTGTACAGAGAACCCTATCATACACTCCTCAACACAAAGACCTGGTCCCACAGTGTTGCTACAACAGCTGCTTCCCTTCCTGAGTACTTATTAGTCTATTCACACCCACAAAGAGTCAGCCTTATTTGTCCATCCCACAAAAAGTCTGTAGAAAGGTCTCACCTTTACCAAAACTTTCAGACAGTTTTCCCTAGACCTTCTCCTGCAGTAAGCCTTCAAAGAAACCTGAACCTCAGGTTTTATTGAATAAGAAATAGAACACTTTTTAAGCAGAGAAACCTCAAAATGCCTGATGTGGAAAGATGTGAAACCAGCAGGGATTATATACAAGTCTCTCCCACCCACCTGTGTCCCTCAAGACATATCTTTGATTTCATGGTTGTTTTCAGTTAATGCAATGACCTCTTGAGTTGTAAGTAACTCTTCATGATCATTTCTTGTTCTTCGGAAGCTCACGTATTTGCCATTTCCCCATTGTCATTCCCAGTCATCCACTATCTGCAGTCATGCCCAAACTCTCCCTGGGTTTTCTCCCTTCATTTGCACAGTCCCCATAAAGTAAAAAGAAACCTTCCATCCCAGTGATCTTCTTATGTGGACAGAAAACAACTGTGATTTACTGGGCCTAAGTTGCAGGAGTCAGGCATCTGATCACCTGGGTAAGGGCCATTGTAGTGCACAAAAGGGTTCATTTTGGGCTGCCTTAACCTTAGCAGTCCACAGCTTTTTGTCGCTCTTTTAACATAGGAGAGGTTTTATTCCTGTAAAGGAGGTCTTCCTAAAATACCTTTATCTAACACGTTACTTCTATGTTTTCTTCACTCATTCCCACTTGCACACAAATTTGTTACTTCAACTGGCCAAACAAAAGAGACAAACTTCTGGTTTTGGTTTGAAGGGTCACTGTTGGCTTTTCGTGAAGTTGGCAGTGGTCATATAGGTACTCAATGCCTGGATCACCTGTGTATTAAGTGCGGTCAGTGAGATTCTGTGTTGCAGAGTCCTTTGTGCATTTACTAGATTTTTTGAATTGACTCTTTTATTATCTCAAAATTCTATATTCCATCTGATTATTTTTTGCCTAAAATTTTATATGCCACCTGAGTCAATAAATAGAATGGACAAATAAAAGAGCAGGGAATGATAAAATACTTGTTCTTGACCTAGCTATCAAAATGAAGGCAGTCTGGTTTTGTGTTTAAATGAAAATACCAGGGGAAAAATATTGGGAGGTTATTGGTTTTGGTTTTTTAGTAATTGCAAAACATATAATTTAAAATGTGTAATTGGGCCCTATCTATTTTCATTTAGTCTCTCTGGGCCTCTGCTTTTAAGTGACGTTGGAAAATAAATTTAAGCCAAAGAGAACACATTAAAATAAAGATAACTGAAAATTTGAAGTCAATTTGCAGCCTACCTATCTAGATGAGTGATTTTATCAACCCAAAAGATTAACACACCCACAATCCTCCCAGAGAATGAAGAGAATTCAATTAAGTGTGAAAATTTTAAAATATGAGCTACTAAGTAACTGATTTTTGTCTAATGCACATAATGGTCTACCTACAAAATTCTCCCTCCACCTCCTTTTTATAGTCATTCAGAGTGGATATGAAGAATGCTGTGATACATTTCCATTATTCTGTGAAGGAAAAAGAAAAAAAAATGTAAGAGGTTTGTTTCATATATAGGCCTTGTTTCAGCATACATACCATCGTTATAAAAATTGCCCTGGGATTTATGGTTCAAATGAAAAATAAAGAGATGAGTTAGAAAACAAGCATAACAATGTTTCCATTTATTTTTCTTCCCGTTGTTTCCTCCCATCTTGTACCCTGTGTTGTCAGAGAGAACAGATGGTTAAGTAATCAACTAGGTGTGAAAATACACAATAATGTTGCTTCACACATCTGATAGCAGCAAAGGCCCATTTATGGATGCCTCTTCGAGAAAAAAAAAAAAAAGTGACAGGATTTTTTAATCAGATTTATCTTGTTAGGAGGAAACCAACTTTCTATACATAAGTAATTGAAATTTACATAAATAATGAATTCTGCTATTTTTGTTGTACTGACTGAACTTATGTATCTCTCTGTGTGAAGAGTTAGACACATGCATCATCTGGATCCCATCACCTCTTGTAAACAGATGAAGAAAGGGCTGTTGACAAGTAACTGTATTGCAGAGACAGAAATGCCTCGGAGGAGGCTTCGATGCCTACCTGTCACTTTGGGTGTGAAAGTACAAGATTTAGAACCCCAAAATCACCCTGTGTGACTAGACAGAAATGTCTTGGCTGTCGACATTGCTGCTACTGGCAATGCAATATCCTCAAAGCTGTGACGCTTCCAAGATGCTTCATACCTGGAGGACAGCAGGATTAATCTCTCCTCTGCCCATTTACCTCCCTGAGCCCAGGGAAAGAGCCAGTGGTGGTGCTAGGGGATATTCAGAGAATAAACCTGATGTTACATTTATTTATTTTTTATTCATACAATTATAAAACACATGGGACGTCAGTATAAGTCGCTATCCTTTTTACCCTAGGAGTCACTCATTCCTGTGCAGAAACCTGAGCAGTATCTCAGTTGCTATAGGAGAAATGGAAGGGGGTGATACTTCTTTGATCCATTGCTTGATGTGAGGGACTGTTCTCCAGCATGGATGAGGAGGTTCAAACCTCCTTTTCCAAGAGGAGCAGAAGCCACTGGTAAAGACAGTTGTCTAACATTTCAGACGAGACAGTGAAAACACAGTAATCTCTATTCAAGATAAATTATAAAGCATAAATTATTTTTGTGATTTCCTTCAGTGTCCTCTTTGATTCAAACTCCAGGTTTCTCACTTTCTGAAAAAGCTTTTCAATCATGACATATCTATAAAACAAGCAAGAACCACCAGCTCCTCCACCAGAAAAGTTTTAAGATAAAATCGTGACTCTGTTATTTCTAGTTACCCTGCCTCTTTCTTTGCCATTTGTCTGCTGTCTGACTTTTTCCATATCTCAAAATCTTGTGCTCAATTCCCTACTCATGGTTAAAGTACAGACTGTGAATTTCAACCCCAAGGCCGACATTCACATTTAAGACTACAGAGACTGAAATGTCTGTGAAAGTCTGGTATTGGGGAGTCAAATCTACAGATGTGTGCCTCTCAGAGACCAAAACGAAAATTGGATGGGGAGAGAGATAACATTAAGCTGACACAGGTGCTGAAAGTTCTTGTATTTAAATGTCAGTCAAAGGATGAAAAAAATAGTGTTTTTCAGTTTTCCAGCATGTTCTGTCTGACAGCTCCTGGCTGTTTCCTGGAAAGCTTTTGTTTTGCTGTTAGTTCATGGCACGTATTTTCCCAGCAGTCTGGAACAGGGGTTAAAAATGGAGTAGCCAAGCACTCATCACTCCCACCCAGAATCACCAGTGCCATTAAGCTGCTTCATTCCTGTCTTTTCACATATTTAGAGGTACATCTCAATACACACTGCTGATTATAATATATCTATCATATAATTTCTTCCAGTCAGAATTGAAGATATTTGCAACATGGTTAGGAAGCTTTAATTTCTTCAGTTCCACTAATGTTATCAAAAATTATTTACTAAGGAGGCTACATAGCACAGGGGACTGCAATACGATGGTATTCCATCTGGTTTTACTCAGATAAATTTAGCATGGATATGTTATAATGTTAATACTTCTGGATTATTGTGTTCGTTGCGAGGCTACAAAAGAAAACTGGGGAAATAAGGACATATAACAGACCCTTCATAAGGAAAGAAAACCACTTTGGGGCTATGATACACTGCAAAAACTGGTCATTCCAGGACTGCTCAGTAAGTAGTGTACCGTAAGAGTTCTGACTCATCTATTCTGAAGCAAACATCTGCAGGGACTTAGGACCTCACTACCACTCATTTTCTGTCCTTTTACTGGTGTTTACTCTCAGGGCAGAAGTTACAGTCTGGGATGTGTCCATGTCTCAGCACTGGAGAAGTAACATCTGGCAGAGAAAACCATAAACTTTTTTATCCACTGTGGTTAGCATGGACAATGGTCATCTACCAGGATCCAGGGGTGATGTCCTCACACTGGTTCATCACACTGGTTCATCTTTCCAGGGAAAAGCCAGCACCACTAGCATGAGTGGGGTTCCTGACAGCCTTCCTGGAGGAAACCTGCAAACCTTTGTTGGTAGTGATACATTTTGTTCTTATTTTCTGCTACAGAACACTATTGTGAGATTTAGATGATCCTTTATATTTCACCTTTGAGCCCAGACTGGCTCTAGTCATGCGGAAAGTAGACATTTACCAAGGAAAGCAGATTAATTTGGGTGGTAAGGTAGCCATGGCCCCAGTAGCTATCCAAACCTCTGGATAGCTAGACTTGTCCAAAAGAAAGGTGAAGGTCAATAGGTAGGTTGTTTCTTATGACCATTTCCATCAATATGCAATACAGTTCCAACCACTCTGACCAGGAGCAACAAGCCAGACTGTCTCTGGCTCTGGCTCTGTCTGGCTCTGGTTCTGGCTCTGGCTCTGGCTCTGGCTCTGGCTCTGATTCACTGTCTTATGGCTGGAACAGCCTGTTCTTGTCTCCATCTTTGCTTTCTCTTTATGTCAACTTAATCTTTCCCTACACCGGATAAAAACCCTGAGTCACATAACATGCTAGCACGAGGCATTTGATCATTGCCCATTCACTTTCTCCACACATAAACTGAGTATCTTTTTATACAGTCAATGGCCATTCAATGTTTCCCACCAATATTACCCACATCTTTCGCATAGATACAGGTGATGGATCATATGGACTTCAGTTGATAACCAAAGTTGTGGCACATCACTGTCTCAGCTCTCTTAAATATGACATGCATCTCTTTTTCTCTATTGTCTGCTCTTGACAGCTTTTCAATGGTTCGTGGTGTCAACGGGGACATCACTTCAAAGCAGTTTGTTTGCTTGAAGGAAAAATTATGTTGGTATGATCAGACATAAAGCAATAGGCAGAGAAGCTGCCAAGAAATCTCCACATGCTCACGCACACATGTACTTTGTTGTCTTTCAGACTCTCTATTTTCCTAGAGGATGTCAAGGATTTTTTTAACAGAACATTAAAGTAATATTGCCCCAGGCAAGGAATAGGCACAGCAATAATGAAAGCTGGCAAGTGGTGATGGCAAAAGACAATACACTGCATTTCTTCATGAGAACAGAACATTTTTTTTACCTAATCTTTGAAAGTGGGAGAGCATAAACAGGACAAGGCAGAAGCACATATATCTGGGAGAAAACATTTTCCAATAGCCAGAGGAAGAGTGAGGATTCAGACTTTCCTGGAGAGAAAGAAAAGTCATGTACAAACTCCAGTGTAGATTTGATGTGTGGTTTTACGCCTGTCATTAATCTTTTCTAGTTCTATTGGTTTCAGTAAAAAACTTCTCAAGGTGACGTATACAAACCCTGAAGTTTTCAAAACAGAGGACACACATACACACAGAGAGAGCCATTTATCTAAATCCTAAATATCACAGTATTTTTAAGGTGGTCTTGTGATTTGGGGGAACACAAATCTTGATTTATAAATCTTGAAGTGTCTTGAGATAAGTGTCCTTACTTCTTGCAATCTATTCTAAATTTGTTTTCAAGAAAATAAAAGAGAAATGTAATTGAGCTGGCCTATTATCAGTTTGCAGTGGAACATGTGTTAATAGAATCAATAATTTTATGAATTCATCTGGGGTTTTTTTGCCAAGAAGCCAACACAGATTATTGATCTGACTGCCCTCTCCCCTAAATGTGTATAGAATGGATTTTACTCCCAACCCTCTCGCTGAATGTTGGAGAGGATAAATATAACCCAGGATGTAAACTCAGTAAGATATGGAAAGACATTTCAATGATCAGTGAGTACAAATATTCAATGTTTTTCAGTGATAAGAGAATTCAGGAAAATGTGCTAAATTTGAAAGATAACACTTATGAACAGTTACATATTAAAATTAGAGAATATTCCCTTAAAAACTTAGTGAGGCCCATGCCCTCTGCATTTTCTGACCTAGAAGCTATCAAAAACTAGTCAAAGCAACTTATTGAGTATGTATACAGTTCAAAAATATGGTTTATATGGTCCTAGATATGTTTGTATGATCTCTTCATCAAAATATGAGTAAAAAAGCAAGACGAAGAAAACACATTCATTTTAAGCAACATTATTTTACTACATTGACGTCTTTTATTCTCCTGCATCACTGAGAGACACTGTACATGGTCCATTCTCTTATGAACATTTTGACAAAGTTACTTGATGTAAAATAGAGCTGCAGAAGCAGTGGGTTTTTGTGCAGTGACCACAAGCATATGGGTATTACTTTATTTTGTTCCATTAAACTTTACAAAATTGTGTTCTGAGCACTCACGTCCTGGAGTACTTTCCTAATCTCAGTGAGGAAGCTGGGAGACAAGCTAAACAATAAGTTGATTTTGTTTGTCTCCCATTGGGGTCCCAGAAAAATGAAAATAGGGCCTTTTCATCTCTCAGTGACCTCAACTGGATTCTGGCAGTGGGGAGAGAAGAATGTGGTGATGGGAACAGTGAAATGCAGAGAAGGTGTGCCGAGGTATCTTCTGTGAGGTTTGAAGACTCGCATAATTGCCAGCAAGGTCATGAAGGAAGATGAACTGTTCTGAGACTGCTACGATGTAATTTCTGCATCAAAATGCATGGTTATTATCTCTTTGTCATTCCTGCTACTTCTTATTTGTCCTGCACATACCTGCTTTGAAGATGCTGCTTGTTAATTATTGAGCATTTTATGTAGTAAGGAGACATCTGTGAAAAACAATAGGTTGCTCACTCTTTCCTAGGAGGATTTCATGTAGCGCTAAGCAGGGCAAAAGATGTCCTCCCTCAGGATCTAGAGTTTCAGACAAATCAGTCAGGAAAACAAAAGCCCTGACTTCTCCCTCCTGGTGGGTCAGAGGTGGACAGGGAAGTGTTGCCAGAGAGGTTAACAGACTGTCACTCTCCATCAAACTGCCATCGACCCTCCATGAATAAAACACTATTTTGAAATTTAAAAGTGTCATGGTTTAAACCAAGCTAGCAATTCAAAACCATGATAGCTGCTCGCTTGCTCTCTCCCCCACCCTACCCCCAAGTAGAGGAGAGAATCAAAAGTGAAGGGAGAAACACATGGACTGAGATAACCACAGTTTAATAAAATAACAAAAAAAACCCAAAATAATACTAATATACTACTACTAATAACATATGTAAAATAGAAAACTGAATATCAAAAAAAATGCAATTTCTCATGAACTCCATCTGCACTAAGGAGCCAGTCCTGAGAGGAGAGCACCCTGGTCCTGAACAGCCGATCCCAGGAGAAGAAAGAAAAAGGCAGAGGGGTCCAGGGGCCTCTACAAAATGTTAGGATGGCAAAAGGCCAAACTGAAAGAATTCCTGATCAGAATTCAGCCAAAATAGAACAGAGCTAAAACGAGTCCCTGTTCCTGCCTCCCTACCAGGAAGAACCTGACTCTCCTTGATAATGAAGCATGATGTTAACGACATGGAATATTCTTACTGATCAGTCTGGATGTCAGTCAAGGTCTGTCCCATCCATGTTCCTCTTCCCAGCTTATTTACACCTGAAGATAGAGAGACCAGAAAAGACCTTGGCTCCCAGAAAACAACTAAAATAACAGCAAGCTCTTACATTGTCTTTGCTCCAACTCAAACACACTGGCAAGTTACTTGAAAAAAAAAAAAAACAAAACAAATCAAAATTCTGTCCCAGGATATTATCTTCTTGTTCTCAAACTAAATCCAAACAGCAACCATACTAGCAATGAAAAAGAAAAGTTTATGACTGTATGAAGAAAATTAACTCACTTTCAGTCAAATCAGCACAAAACAAAATGTCAGATTTTTGTCACTTTGCACTGGTGAGGCCTCACCTGGAGGCATGCGGTTCTTGGTGTCACAGGATAAAAAAGATATGAAACTACTGGAGAGTGTCTGAAGGAGGACCACAAAGCTGGTGAAGGGTTTGGAGAGGAAACTGTATAAGGAACAGCGAAAGTCACTTGGTTTGTTCAGCCTGGAGAAGAGGAGACTGAGGGAAGACCTCATGGTGACTACAGCTTCATCACAAGGGAAGAGGAGGGGCAGGTGCTGAGCTCTTCTTTTAGTGACCAACAACAGGACCTGAGGGAAGGGCAGGGACATGTGCCAGGGAAGGTTTAGGTTGGACATAAGGAAAAGGTTCTTCACCCAGAGGGTGCTGGACACTGGAACAGGCTCCCCAGGGAGATGTCAGAGCCCCAAGCCTGACAGTGTTCAAGAAGAGACTGGACAACACCCTCAGACACACGGTGTGAACTGTGGGGTTGTCCTGTGCAGGGACAGGAGTTGTACTCGATGATCCTTGTGGGTCCCTTCCAACTCAGGACATTCTATGATTCTATGACTGCAGCCTCTGTTACATAGCACCATTGAACTGTGTTTGTTACAAGAATAGGTCCCATTTAATTCTTTGTGATTTAGGGATATCATAATGCTTTAGCTGCTTATACATGTAACCTTTAAGAAGAAATCACCTGAATTCAAAAGTTCATACTTATTTAGTAAAAGGACGTTGAAAATGTAGTCTGAAAATTTGTTCGTTAACTCCTTTCTACACCAACACATTTAAATAAAGAGCACAAATTTCAGTCTCCGTTTCTTACATCTCCTGATAAACAAATCAGATTTTCTTCATCAAGTAAATCCAGTCCCCATTTTTGCTTCTTATGCAATATCCAGGAACAGAAGATAAAAAAAAAAGAGATTGCTGTCTTCTAGGCGACTGATGAATAACAGACCCTGGAAGTCATAAAAATAAAGCCTTGTGTTGCACACAACCATCCCCTTGCATTGCTAGCAGCTCTTGATGCTGCAGGTAGTTCATGCTGCTTTGAACCCCAGTGACTGTACGTTCATGTGACCCTTATAGGAAAGGGCAACCTTATGCCCCAGCTCACATTTTGGGTAACCCTCTGTATTCAGAAGGGTTGCTCAGGACAACAACCAGAAAAAAGCAGTTCCAGTTTCAACTGCAGAATGGAAACAGAAAATAAATCTAACAGGTACTGGATGGACTGGAAATAAATGCACTTTAGAGTGTCTCATTTTCATACTATCAACCATAGGCCAATTAAAGCAGCAGTAGTACAGAGCACCATGGATACCACAGTAACTCACTGAGGCACAACACGATTGCTTCTCCTGGAGCCTCCTCATTTTTCCAGGGAGAATTCAGACTCTGTGAATAGCTTTATTTATCTCAAGAAGATTGAGAGAGTGCATCCAAGGTGCATCTATCTAACCCGTTTTAGATGTCTGCTCTAGGAAAAGAGTCCTTGCTGTGAAGTAATTACTGTATCCATTGACTGCAAAGAAAAGCTTTTAAACTTTTTTGCCTCAGTTAATAAGACAGATTCCACCTCTGCTCAGTGACAGGTGGAAACCATCCTCAAGACCTGAAAGGTATCCATGCAGTACTCTACGGAGAGATGTCTCAGTTAAGAATCTTCTCCCTTCCCTCCCTTTTCATAGCGGATTTCACAGAATAAGTCAGGTTGGTAGTTCTTCTTCCTAGTCCAAGAAGGGCTTTGACAGGCTTCTCAGTCTCTCTGGACAACCTGTTTCTTCATCTGACCAACAGTGACAAAGTATTTTCTGTGAACCTTGCAGACCAGAATAAATGTCACCAGTGAAGATTTTTTTTCCTCATGTATGACGAGGATTCTGCTTGCTGCCACTTTTGACAGCTACTTCTCGGTCCTTCCATCCTGCACATCAACACATGGCTCCATCCTCTCTGCAAAGTTTTTTTAAGTTGTGGAAAACTGAAATTTGATACGTATTAGTTTTCTGTTCTCCAGGATGCTTAACCTCAACTGACAGAACAGGCAAAGAAAGCCTCCATGGGTGGGATTCATCTGGCTGCATATAAATGTCTGTAGTGCAAGTGCCTAATTGTCTCCATAGGTAATAATTACTGCCCAGTTTGAGTTACTTATACATAGATGTCTATACCACGCTTGTGTAATATTAGCTGAAATAGGTCCCATCCATTGTAGAGAGTGAATGGTCTGGGTAATACACCACAGAAGTGCAAAATTTTAGGTGCCAGTGTCACTGTGGCTTTCAAAAGCTGTTGCAGTGGGATTCATCCCACCTTGCTCCAAAAGTCTAAATCAGAGATAGTTTTCTGGACTCCTTTACAATCAGTGGACACAAATAGACACTTCTAAAATGCAATTTGTTGGGCCTATTTCAGCTGTCAAGAGTAGATGAGAAGAGTGAGGCTCCTTTAGTTGACAAAAAAGGGAGTCCAGACAACTCTCTCAGGTGTGTCTGTAGACAACCTATATGTCTAAAGCTAAAGAGATTAATCTCCTTACTGCATTTCTCAGTGTCATGTTTATTTTCATCATTATTTAGTTTATTGGTATTAATTCCAATCTGTTGAATGAACATAATCTTAAAATTCCAGCACTGAGTTATCCGATTGTATATATCGGTCTCATTCAATGCTTAGTGAAGCCACCGAAAGCCTCTGAAAGAACACAGATGGGGTTTGGCTTCTACAGGTTGCTGAACTAATTGAATGGTTTTCATCTAAGTGCATTTGTACCATGTACAAGTTGCAATTCATTATAGCCATATTAACATTCTGCAAAGACTCAGACAAAGTGACCTGGAGGGATTTTTGTCATTGGGCCTTATTGCGATGGAAATAAGCAAGCATATCACTCAGACAATTCCACAAGACAGCCCCTTCATTCAATATGCTGATAATGATGTATTAGTCTTCATCTGTGCCTGCAATGGGTGATGCCAGAAGCAACATACATTAACAGAAATTTTAAAAAATGCTCAGAACAGACTATCTTTAATTCAGACTACTAGGAAGAAAAAAAAAAAAAACAAGCTGAAACATAAAGTGAAAGGCAGAGAATATCTACTGAGAATGTAAACAGACAAATGGAGGAAATGCAGAAATATAATCCCTGGTGTAAGAGTGATTTGCATCCTAGGTTTGCTTTGCAGGCGCAGTCATTTCATTGTTACTGCCACAGGCAGAGACTAAGTTCTTCATATGACATGGATATGATACTGCAGTTAAATGGTTTACAGACAAGACTGAGCCCGATTTCAGTCATCTCAGAGCACGGGAAGAGCAACTCCAGTACAGATCCAACACAGCAATGCAGACCTGCCTCCATATTCATAGAAACATACGACTGAAAGACACCTTAAGAAGGTCAAAGGCTGGCAATTTTGTATGGGCACTTGTACCTTATTTTCCCAAAATCAGTGTTTAAGAAGACTGATGGATTTTTGGTTCAAACCTGGATCCTCTGTGTCTCTCAAATGTTTCTTTTAAAGTACCTGTACTCCAAACACCTGGTTTGTCAGCCCCTACTATGTAATATCCAACATCTGTCACCTTCTGGCACTGATGTCTGTAAATTAGGATGAAACTGAGGCAGACATGAATCCCTAAATATGCTAAACAAGACTATAACCAGCTCGCAAAAAAATAGGATGACGAGAGATTATACACTGACTGAAGTGCTTGGAAAACATTAATTTCTTTCTCCATAGTGGTCGCAATTCTGCTGAAGGAAACACTTAACCTTCCTGTGTCTCAGTCTGTCATCTTTAACTAATGGTAATAAGCTATTCTATGCCATGAACGCATTAAGGTATGTTCTGTGGTTACAATTGACAGCAATATGTAAATACCTCTTCTAGATGCACATGGGGAGGACACAAAGCAAATACACACTAAACATGAAGAAAAGGAGATGTAAAAACCCGAGCCAGGAAATTTGACATTTATTTTTCTTGTTTTGCCAATCTGTTCACCTGTTTTGTAAAGAAGAGGACTTCAAGCCCAGAATAAGGTCTCTGAGCAGTCTTATGATTAAGGCATTTAGACAAAGTATTTATAGCAAGTGAATGCTCAGACATAACTGTTGAAGCCTCAGATCTACAGAGGTCAAAACCACAAGCTTCCTGGTTTTTTTCCTGGAGTGAAACTCTGATTGTAATAGTCAAATAAAGTTAATTTTCTCTGTTTCTCTTTCTCTCTCACCCTTCCTTCCTCTCTCCCTATCTCCTACTCTTCCTTCCTTCTGTCCTTTTTTTTCTTTAATAAAACTATTCATCACTATCATATCAGAATACTTTAAAAACATTAATCTATACATGTGCAGAACACCTTGGGATGTTAGAGTGTAACATTAACCTCAGAGGGAGATCTAAGTGACTTTTAGTCTTCTGTTAGAGGAGTAAGATAGTGAATGCTCTGACCAGGAAGTTTTGTTTGGTCCCATAACACCAGTGGTGCAACATCAGGGTAGCAATCCACAATTGCTGTACTTCAATATGCGGTAACACCACAACAGAAGGATCCTCCAAGAGGCCAGGAAAAGTAGACAATATTTTAATTTTTTCTGCATTCATGATGGCTACACCAAAGGCCCACCAGTACCCCTTGCGTCCTGGAAAGAAACCTCTTCTGAGGGATCCTATGCCAATGATACATGTACCTTCCCAGTCAGTCACAATTGGGTGCTTCTGCCACTTGTCTTTTATCAGCTTCAGCTCAGCATCTGACACAGAATACTATATTATCCATTAATAGAAACAGAATTGGTGACATTAAAGTACAAAATGTCTCCTGACTTGGGGGCAATCTAAATTAAAGATACCAAGGACCTAAAAATACGTCTTGTTTTTCCACAGAACCAGCTTTACATCCAAGTTTAAATGGTCAAATCACAGTCCTCATTAGCCACAGTTATAGCACCAGCTACTGTGAGCTGTGAATGCTCATTTCTTCCCCAAAAGAATAAAAAATATTTCTAGTCTCTAGCTAAATAAGCAAAGTGAGAAGCATGTGCAAGTATGTTACTAGGGATGAGAGACGCTTCCTTTAATTCTTCCATCTTGAAGTTAAGAGTTCAGTCTGAGCAAGCTGAGTAACCTTATGACATTACACTGTGGAAAAAGGCACATGTGATTCCTTGTATCTTGAATGTCTCTTCCAGGTAAGATAATTTACTACAAGAGATACTATTTTTCTCTGTTGGCTATAGAGAAAAGCAGATAACTGGTTTAAGCAAGATGTTTGACTTTAAATCAAGTTATATGAGGTGATCTAAAATATGACTTGTACTATACAGTAACCTTGTAGCACTGGCAAAGACAAAATTTCCTCTCTGAATGTGTGCTGTCTGCCTGCAATCTTCTGCCTCATTCATGCATGTATTTCAACTGATAAACTTTCTAGGTGAATATCTTTAATCACAACTCTTCAGCTCATATGAACCAGTTTAAAGGTCTCTGTTGATTTCTTATGATATTGTCTGGCAGCACAAGTAGCCTTCTAAAGGGAGAGAGGAAATTAAAGCTCTGTGTTTTACTACCTGTTCTCTATATTGTTACTAAATCAGTTAACAGGATGTAAGGTAAACCTACCCACTTGAATTTAGTAAAGAAACCCTCACTGAGGAGGCAAGCACTGTTGTGGCCTAAAGTGGTTAAAGACTTATAATACCTGGTAACCAGGCATTTCTTGAAATTCACCCCATGTTTCATTGAGACGAAGCATTCTGAGGTACCTGGGACTTGTCTAGAAATTACATTTAGGATGTCTGGGGATTTTCCCTTCTGGAATACTAAGAACAAATTCTGTTCTTATTAGTATGAGTGCAAACACAGACTAACCTCACTGATGTCAACACTGTAAAAGCCATATGCTGCCCCTCCTGGAGCTGACTTCAAATGAACTAAGGACTGATGTGCAACGTGGACCTCCCTGGGTACAAATGAGATCAAAATTTGTTTGCTAAACCTTTAGTTGGATTTACTCTTGGTAAGAATTTATTGTATCACACTGCAGAGCTATAATAGAGAAAAGAGCCTGGGGCAACACTGTTCAAAAAGTGGTTCATTCACAATAAAGAGACTGCAATATGCTTCAGCCATTTTTCAAAAGTTAAGACTAAATTAGAAGTAAAAAAGGAGTTGTAAGAAAAAATCAGATCTGGATAATAAGCCATATTTTCTGCTCACTGGCTCTTCCATAGCTTGCCTGGGTCTGGAATGAGAAGTTGCCAAGACTTCACTTCCATTAGATATGTTTCAGTTGTGAACATCACCATGCAATAATATAGAGTGAAACATTCTTAAAGTGAATTGTTGGATAACAAGACATTCTTACCTTTCTTCAGCAGTTTGAGGTTCATGAGGAAAAAGGTGCTAGGCAAATGAAATGTAGAACTGTGGTTTTAAAACAATCAAATTATTTTTTACTCTGTTATGTTCTAAATTTTTACCATGTAAACTGCAAGTACAACATCTTAAGATTAGTCTTTAAGTACATATTAAATCACATTTATTTCTGTTTATTAAGAAAGAAAGAAGAAAAATTAAGAGTTATGACAGCTGCTAGTCTGCTTATACTGGAGTGGAGCCACTATCATGCTGCCAAAGAGCATATCACACAACCTACGTAAAAGCACCCATTTCCAAATGCCCTAATCACCTTTAAACACACTTAGAACTCTTTTCTTCAGACAGACATGGCCATCTTGTAACTCAAAACATTTCTCTAGCCAGTGTGTCTAGAAATTATTATGATAATGTACAAGACATGCTGCTGTCACACTTCATCACTTCTTATTATGTACAGCATCAGCTACTGACATAATGGTTTTGTGATTGTGCCTCTTGTATACAGCATAACTTTGACCAGATAAAAAGAAAAAAAAGACAGGGCAAGTTTTACATCTGAGCCACATGTGTTTGTAGTTAATCTGTGTCACTTTTTATCTTTAACTGATAACCTTTAAGTTAATTATTGATTTCTTCTGCTAGCTCAGACCTATTACAGAATTAAAATCCTTCCTCAGAAAACTCCTAAACATAGCTATGGAAAGAGTTCTGTATGCATTCATTAGTGCTAGAAGAGGCAAATTATTGAGACTTTTGATTTACCTCTCATGTTGGCACCTCCGACATTTTAGACACCTGCAACAGTAAGAAATTTGTAGGGTGAACCTAGAGCCACATTGAAATAAATGCAAAAAAACCTCCAGGCAATCTGATTGTGGGAGAATTCACTGAGTGACAGGGTTACTGTGAGCAAATCTCATTGGTCATGGTCATGGGACACTTGTAAGCACTAGAAGATGCAAACCCCTTCACTCAATCTCTTCTCTTCAGTCATGCCACTCATATTCTTTCTAGATGAGAATGGAAAAAATACAGTCAGTCAAACTATTTAGAGGACAGAAAATATATTCTTGGCCCTGGGAGGTAAACAACAGTAATCTGGATTTATCGTGTATAAATATATCACAATAGATAGCAGGTATGCATCCTTTCATATCCTTCTACCTCCATTTTGGGGAGTATCAATAGATTAAAAATCCATAACTTCTTCTTAAAGACTTGATTTTTTCAGTCCGAGTTCAATCTTCTTCTGCATTTTTCCCCGTAAACTTCCCAAGCTTCATGTTGGAACAATGCAATATCTTACCTTACCTGTCTTCCTTGAGAAGCTATTTCAACCCTTTCAGTTTTTCAGTGTAAACATATCCATGAGTTTGTCTATATGATTTTCAGTCAGAATTATCTTCTAACATAAACATTTCTACTCCATTGTTACTGTTAAATGTTTTCTCCTCATGCCAAAATGTCCTTATGTGGAGTAATTCAGTTCCCTTTCACCAGAATAAACAAGTCAAATTCTGCTGATTAATCTCTTAAGGTGTGTTTCATTCAAAGAGACTTTTTTAGTCTCTGTTTGATCTACCCCCATGGTTCTATATCAGACCTTCTTAAGGTTTATCCAGTGGTCTTAAGATCTTACTTGCTGTGAAAAAAGCACCTAATTTGATACATCCAATGGTTCCACTATCCCTTTTAATAGCCTCACTATTTATAGTTGCTGTAAGAATAAGAGGGATCCTGAAGGTACTTAATTTATTTTGTTGTCCCCCAACCACTACAGAACAAGTTATTTCATGAATCTCTAAATCAAGGAATTTGCACTGTACATACTTTGTATTTTTCCAGTGAAGAAAACTTCCCCTGTATGACGGTCTGACCCATTGCCAATAGCTTCCAACTTACAATCATGTACAGATTTCATACCCAATTCTTATACCAAGATACAAAAATATGCTCTGTTGGGTACACTAACAGGTCTGTTTCAAAGACCAAACCTGCAGAAGTATAACTAATAACAGCTCTCCACTCACATCTTATTCACATATCCATGAACTATTTGGAGTATTTGTTCAGCTTCAATTATTTTCAAATTATGTCACATATGTTTCCTGAATCTGTAATTAAGCCAAAATAGACTCCTCACAATTATACTTCTATGTTATTGGCTTTACTTTTTAATGGCTTTTCAGTATGAATGGTGAGGAATGTCTTGATTATGTCTTGATTCCTGAATGGTATCGTAACATTCAGGAAAGAAAGTGTAAGAAGTGAAATACCATCAGATTGTGTGCTATTTCTGTGCTAAAGATGCTGGAAAGTGCCAGTCTAAAGCAAACATACCAACATAGAAATGCTGGCTTTTTTCTATTTGCCTGCTCCATTATATTGCAGCTGCTGCAATTCACAGTCTGACAAATTTAAGGTTACCTTTAACTACATGATATTTTTTAGTAGTTGCTTGAAGATCCACAAGAGAAATAACATTGTTACATCAACACTAAGTGTGCACCCCGTGCCCCACAGGTTAAAAATGTCCTAACCTCTGTTTTAGATTTATTTGTATGAGTTGTAAATAATTTAATCACTGAATTTTTTAATCTATTTTACTGATAAGCAAATTTTCCTTAATAAAATATGTCTATCTGAGCAGGCCTTGTAGGAAAGATAAATGGTATAATAAATTTGAGAAAGAGATTCAAGATGCATAGTTTGATTAAATTCTCATCAAAATCCATGGGAGTTCATTAGGGTTTAAGAATCTGACTTCTTTAAATATAAAGTTCTCAGTAGCTTGCCAGCTAATCTTTATAATAGATTTTTCACTTTTGGGATGCAGCTTAACGACCAGCATAACCCAGTCTGTGGATGGACTTTGGGGAAAAGGGATTATTCTGCCTTTCCTCACATTCTTAGCTGTATGTTTCCAAAGCTTCCCATAAGGCCACCCAAATAAAATCACACAACAGTTGATTTGTTTTCAGCCACACTTCCAACTTCATGTCCTGGTTGGCCAAACACACATCGATTTTAGGAAAGTGGGTGATAAAATGCATGGTTGAGACCAAAGAACAACTGCATCCATTAGCCATGATACAGATAAGCTGCACTGAACGTGACATTTAGATCACTTTTATTTCAAACTGACATACAGTTTGGTCATTTGAATTTTTTCTCATTACTTTTAATTAGTATGAGTATTTGCTATCACAGACTGGAATCCATTTAATTTTTGCTATTTTAGACAACGTTTAAGGCAGACATCAATTGCAGGCAACTGATGCAGCAGACAAGAAGGAACAATCAAATGTCCTTTTTTGTAATGAAAGATGAGGTGTTACTGCCTAAAGCACTGGTTAGTTTGCCAGTGCTCCAGCAGCAGCTAAACCATGTGAGTCAAAGCGATTGTCCCTGAGGATTGATTATACATGGCAGAGATGAGCTCTGGATCATCTGCTTGGGAGCATTTATATGTCAGAGGCGCAAGACAGAAACCAGAAATCTCTGAGAACTCAGGGAATGAGAAAATCACTCTGAAAATCTAAATATACAGCAGAGAAACATCCCACTTCTAAAATCACTTTGCTTCTTTATGGGAGAAGTTGGAATTGCCCCCAAAATTGTATGGTCTCAGATCTGGGTGTAGAAGGATCAACTATTAATTGTCCACTTCTTATATTGAAATCAAATAACCTTGTTCTTTTTTACTGGGTCATATGTTTCCTCTGATCTTCATCTGATCTCTCTAAGCCCATTTGCTAAGCTTTTATTCCTACTCCTAAATCCCATATAAGTTATTCTCTATTGTTTATCATAAACCTTACTAACTGATCAATAACGTACTTATTGCTTTCACACTATCCCTTCCATCTGTCTGCCTGAGCCTATGTTCTGACAAGGAGTATCCATTATTTAAAGGTACCTAGGTCCTACCTCAAAAATGGAAGATCTCATTTTTGGTTGATTGGTTTTCTTTTCTTCATGGAAAGAAGTTTATGCTTGTTTGGGAAGTCAAATTGAGGAGCAGCAAGCCCAAGCTCTCATCTGTAATAATTGTTTGATTCAATACGAGCTGACCTTTACAAGATTTTCTTTTTGCAACACTTTAGCGCTGTATTTTGTTTGTGGGGAGATTAGGGCTATACATAAAAAAATGTCTGTGGGAATTTTTTTTTTTTCTGACAACCAGAAACCAGTATGTTTCTTAACTGTTATTAATTTGTATTGTTTAGACTTCAGCTGTTTGAAACTCATTATCAAAAGTCTACTTGCTGCTTTGCCTGTCAAAGTCTGTTATTCTCACAGCATTAAAGCAAGCTGCATAAGGACTCTTTAACAACAATATCTGAGTTCCTTGGCCTTTCAAAGAAAAGTCACATTTTCATTAATTGTAGAGATTATACAATTCCACTGCAGGAGAACTGTCTTTACCATTCTGGCACCTCTGTAAAGGAAAAATCATCATTGTCATCATCTTCTGTAGCCATTCACTGGTTAGACTCAAAGGTTCGCTTTCCTTTAGACAGCTAAGTGACATTCCTGAATTAGGAGTATAATCATGCTAGATTACTACAGTCCAAGGAGAGGAGGGAGACACATATTTTCAAAGAGTAATTCAGAGTTCTAGTGCTTTGAATTGAGAGGTGTGTGCCTCTCTGTCTAAAGAAAAATAAGCCCAGGGACACTATGCATAACAATGCTACCAATTTTGCAGAGAATGTTGGGCAGAGAGGGGACTTGCACAGGGCTACCCAGAAGTGACTGAACATGCTCCCAACCTGCTCTGTTGGATAATAGAGATTGATTATATAAGCCATATTCTTCATTCCACCCTAGTCATAATTAAAGATGCTTCCTAAAAAAAAATAGTCAAAATCACCCAAATGAGGTTGAAGGCACGCTTCATATATATTTTAGCAAGACTAAGACATTCAAATCTTTTAAATAGCCTGGAAATTGTCATTTAATATGCACATTAAACATAAGAGACCAATTAAATTATCTTTAGATGAATCCTGGTCAAACATTCTGTGAAGCTAGGGCTGAACTAACACCACTGAACCAGCAAATATGAACAGTCCTGGTGTATTTTTAGAGATCCCTAATAATCTCTTCACAGATGGAAAAATGAAGTTCTAAAATAGCTGTGCTGCTTGGGCAAGCAAATAACATCAATACAGAACAGATGACTCTATATTTTGCACCTTATGCATTCTTCCCAAATTCACTATTTAATTTACAATCTTATTAAGGATGAAATGAGTATTTATTCAAATAAAATGGAGGGAGAAGCAAAGTCCTAGAGAATTCAATGGCAAAATTTCCTTTGACTTACAAGAGGTCAGAATGTTATTACTCAACAAACCTTGTTCCTTAAAGATTTGCTGTGTCTACTCATTTCCATTATTTAAGCGACACAAGGAGTGATAATTGTTCTTTGTGTCTCCTGTCCCACAGTACTGTTCAAGTTGACTAGATGATTCAACCAGACTTCCACTAGAAATCTTATCCTAGTCCTGAAACAGCTTTAAAAATGAAATTTAAAGAGCAAAAATATATTACTGAAAAATACCCTGTCGATTAGAGTTCTTACATCTGACAAGGGTCTAATTTGCCTAGAATCATATGTGTGAATCACACAGGATGGTTTTCAAGACTACACACACAAAAGAAGTTTAGTGACACACACAGCAATGGCATCATCATCTCGACCCCATCTTTTCCTGTACCATCGCTACAAAAAAGTTTTGCAACTCTAAACACATATCACTTGTGTTTCAATTCTAATGTGATCAAAATTAATCTTGTTTTGAGCTAAGAGCTGGGCCAGGTGACCTCTAGAGATTCCTTCCAACCTACATTATCCTATTATTCCCTGTACACCACTGTTTTTTGTTGTTACTCTGTCTTTGTTGTAAAGTATTTTATTTGTTTATGTATTTATTAAATCAATAATATTATATTAACATTGTGCAATAACAATACTGCAAATTCCTCAGCATCCTGTTCTTGATCCAGCAGTAAAGCCCTGTAATAAACCTGAAGCCAACAAAATCACTCCAGATATTTCCTAATGTAGCCCAGCCTACTTCTGCTAATGGTGTTCAGCAGATTATTTATGGCAAATAAATGATGTTTTAGATATTAAGAAATGTCTCTCATTCTGTGATTTTGTGCTTAATGGCTTTAAAGAAGAAACAAGGATTTGTATTTCTGGTCCCTTGCTATCTATCTATCTATCTATCTATCTATCTATCTATCTATCTATCTATCTACCTACCTACCTACCTACCTACCTACCTACCTACCTACCTACCTATGTATATATCTAGGGGTTTGTTTGTTTGTTGTTTGGTTGTGGTTTTTTTTGTATTTTTGGTGTTTTGTTTTGTTTTGTTCTGTTTTTAAGTTGTTTCTTTGCAGACTAAATTATAATTAAAAAAAAAAAAAAAAAAACCACATAAAAGAAGGTGAGACTTCGGTGATGCCTTTTGCTTTTCAACATTTCTGCCCATGGTCTCCAAACAAACTCCCAACCTGCTGACCTTCTGTCAGGAAAGTACCATAAACTGACAAGATAGCAAAATCCCAGAAGTTTTTATGTTGATATCAGACTCATAGCCATGCCAAAGAACCCTTAGCTCACTAGACAGCCTGACACTTTTGCCTCAACTCAGCTGCTCACCTGAGTGAACAAAATTTTACCCAAACAAAAATATGTCAATTGATAATTTTCAAGTTTTAACGGAAAACATATAAAGTTAATGCTCAAGACTGCAGCTAAGGCTAAACTCTACATGTGTTGTGAAGAAGAAAGATTTTCCATACTGTCACAGGTGTAGAAAAGTCCTTAAGGGGAACTTGGAGAGATTTCTTGAATCTTTGAAGATGTCTTATTTGTTTTTCTTTACTCATTAGTATTTGTACTTCACTAACCCCTAGAAGTTCCAGCTATGGATCAGAATAAACTGCACAAACACAGATGTTTCTAAGCAAAAACTTAAGAAGGTTCCTTCCGCATAGAAATCAGAACTCGTAGGGTTGGATGTTTACCAGGAAAAAAACCTTCCCTTTTGTCCTCATCTGTATATGTGGGAGCAGTGGGACATTGGGAGAGAAGATTTATCCACTGCCAGTTTCCACAGTAGCAGACACATAACTGTACAGTTCCACATTCAGGCTCATATCACTCTTGAGAAACAGTCTTATATCTGTAGGTTTTTTTTTTTTCTACATGTTTATTTTCATGGTTGTATATATGTGTATGCATACTCAGATACATAGACAGAATTTGATAAGCATGCTTGAATCAAGGTGTAAAAAACTTACATTTTTATTCCTACTAGTACTCATATCTCTTTTTCTGATCAGCTTTTAGAAGTAGACAAGTTGACTCATATGAGTTCATATGCAAATATGTTATCCTGACAGGGCTATATAAAGGGAAAACAATTTTTGCTGGATTGGAACTGCAGAAATTTTTTAGCAAGTCAGAGGACCCAACATTATTGCTACAAAATCATACTTAGTCCCTGAATATGATACAATTCTTAAATTGCTTTCATTTATAAGAAATAATGACAATAATACTGCCAGTCTTCAACAAGACTAAAGTGACCATGAGAATAGTCTCTGACTTCTGATGTGGAACAATGCCTGAGTAGTCATCCTCTTAACTTTTGGATAACTTCTCTTTGTACATAATAGGAATATAGTTTTGAAAGGTTTAGGCAAGCATGGCATAGTACAGACAAAAGAAATACTTCAATTTTCAAACCACTATTCACAAGTATTTTGTGCTGTTCCAGACAATAGAGCCTGTGTTCACGGCTTGGTATTGCTTCAGCTCAACCCTACAGCCGGTATTTCAGTCCCTCAAATTAATCAGAGCTGCACAATTCAAAAGCAGCACAAAATGATTAATTAGAATCATTGGTTCTCAAACAAAAGGGACCTACTGTGTGGAAGGAAAGAATGGGAAGGTAATAGGAGGAAAAATAAACCCCAGTAACACAAATTAGGTTGGGAAATCTATCCCACTAGAAAGCAAATAATACAAAGAGCAGCAGAACCAAATAAGCTGGATGAGGTCTGTTACCAGCACTGGCTTGTTGAGCACACAAGCTTTACTTGTAGAGTTGTGTCCAGTGCAGTTTCTCTCAGGCCTAATAGTGTGTGTAGTCAGCCTGGAGGTCTCCAGGACAATATGAAGACTTCTGTCTCTCCTGAAAATCACCTCCCATGGACTTTCATAATGGTTATTTTGGGGGCTTCTTCCTTTCTCTCAGCTAAAGCAGAAATTAACCACAGAGTCAAAAAATATCAGTGTGGACAGACACACAAACAAAGCAAGAGTGATCAAATAAACCCTGTTCTGTCGGAAAACCTGAGTTAATGTATATACTGTACCTATGCAAGACAGAAAGAAAAGCAAAATATATATACTGTCTTTAAATAATCTCAAACATTTTAGATCAGGTCACACTTCTTTGCTCTGGTAATTAGTGCCTGTACTGTTATCTGTCCAACCCCCACCTGTGCTCCAGTCTTCCTCTCCACTTACTCTTTAAGGCTTCTCCAAAATGCCTTCTCCTAGCTCCCGTTTATCTTCCACTCAAGCCAGTTAGTCTTGCCTACCCATTCCTCTTCCCCCAAAAAAGAAACTTTTGCAGTCCATTATCCTCCCTCTATTCCCATCCTCACTGGTCTACCATACAAGATGGCAAGAAAGGATGAGAAACAGAAGAGGAAAGCAAGAAATCAGGACAGATTTTTCCAGAAACTCTTCCTAGCTATTTATAAAGCACATTGAGCTCTGTTGTAGAGGAGACCACACACACTCAGTGTCTCCCTTTCACCACCTGACTTTGATATCTACTGTGCTGTATAAAGGTGAATATTTTGCCTGTCTGATAGTCCAGAAAGGCAGCATAGTTGACTTTTATCTAACATTCCTGTAGAGTGTTTCCTTTTTCTCCCAAGGGAACACGCTGTCCTTTGACATGTGACTCATTTTCAGTTGACAGCATTGATGCTTTGCCGAGCTGGTCTGCTATGTTTTGTTCTGAATCCCATTTATGCAGAAAGCAAGACAACTGTGGTAAAACCAGATCTCAGAGATACCTCAAAGGAGAAATAACACTGGTCTGAGTTTCTCTGTTTCTTTGACTTTGTGTGGCATTTGTGATCTGACTTTAAATGAAAAAACTCGGATTGTCATGGCAGGAGGATACGACTTAGCCATATGAGTTCTTATTCCGCTTCTTACAGCCACCTCTCAGTTACCAGCTGCCAACCAGTTTTGAGTACAGTAATTACACCAGCTGCATTCAGAGCAGTTACTGCAGTATATTTGTGTTCTGTAAGTCACCTTCGTGGTACTTCGGACAACTTCTAATCTAGTACTGAAGGTACTGAAATCTTGTTGATTACAAGGCGCATATGTGTTGGTGATGCATTCAAGTAAGCTGGAGTGAACTGTAAGACTAGAACGGGCCCTAAGGAAGAGGTTTCCCAATCTCTCCAAAATCACCAAGCTTTTATTTTAAAGGCAATACCCAATGTGAAATAAAACAGGTTTTTACCTAGTCTGTTACTTGAAAAGAGCACTTGTCACTAGAAATATTTTGTTCGCTATGATTTCCTTCAGGATGCTTTTCACACAAGAGATTTTGAAGTCAGTCTTTAACCTCATATGGACAATTAAAGATGTGGCAGGATTATGACACTGGAGGAGACTGTCATGAAAGGCAAAATATCGTTTTTATTTGAATGAACAAAACAGAAATTATGAAAATGCAATGGGAAACTGGTACTGAATCCTGATAACATTGAAATTTTGCTATAACATTCATTAGAGCTAAAACTACCTCTGTTTTTAAAAAGTTGATATTTTCACACGTTCCTGTAACAGCTGGACAAGTTTGCAAGATTGATTTTCTCGAAAGCCTGGGTAATACACTGTTTGTAGTTTCACCAGCTTACGTGTACTTGTGAAAACTTGTTTGTACTATATAGTGAAATTAAGACAGAAGCTGTTTTGTTTCAATGGTCTGGTAAAGGTAAAGGTTCACTTCCTTAAGAAATGATGGGACAGGAAGCAGTGAAGGTCCTACGACTAATGCAATAAAAAGGCTGATTGTCACTTATATTAACGTTAAGAAAACTAAGTTGTAAGAGAGACACAGCTAATTTTAGGTGTCTGAATGGGAATGGCAGGTGAAAGTATATTTCAAGGAGGCTGAAAATAGCCAGTAGATTCCGTAGCCATTAGATTTGTATATTTTTTGTTCTTGATCCATGAAAGGGAGTGGGAAGGATGTTAACGGCAGTTACTTCTTCCCAGGATTCTCATCTGTCACAGAGATATCACAGTCACCATGAGCTTATGCTGCCACTAGTAACCAGGGCTGCTTGGCAGACAGAAAGACCCTGCCATTACCCTGCTCTGAGAAACAGTGACTTACCCTGAAACAGCAGGTTACTTATTTCACCATAATAAACTTCACTGCTTGCTCTCCTGTTGCACCAGATTAAATTCTAGACTGAATCATCAGGCTCAAAAGCAACAAAAGTACTTTAACATCGTTGGACACAGGCAACAACTCACTAAAGTTGCATTCTCTGTGTGCTAGTACTGAGAATTGTAAAGATAGAGACCGAATGTGTATGTTGAAACATTTGTGCATAGGCTTGTGAAAGCACATGTACCAGAAGAGGGTGTGGCGTATCCAAGTAGTGAGCTGTCTACCTCGATATTTAGTTTAGTCTTTGATGTGCTCTTTTGAGTCCCCTGATATGTGAGTGCGACAGGAAAAGGTATTTTTTGTTTCATGAAAAATATTTCAGAAAGAAGAAAGGCATTTGGTTTCTTAGAAATGCAGGGGAGGCAAGTCAGTGATAACCTCTGAAGCTGATGGAAATTAGATAAATGGAAACCAAGACTGGCAATCCAGTGCTTACTGATGAACTGAATCTGCAGTTTCGTGAACCAAAAAGGATTTCAGTGGTTCTTAAGAGTTTTAAATCTCCATGAATACTCTGTTACAGGTGCTTATCAATTAAAGCTGTTGATTGCTTTTTTTCCAGAGAACTGCAGCCCCATGTATTCATATCTAACTGAAACTGGAAACTAAGCCTTGATTGCAGTGCAGGATAGGGAGAACCATGATATTCCCCTCTCAGAGAGGCAGAAGGAGTAAATATTAAAACTTGAAAGGGTGTGCTCAGAAAACAGGAATCCAAGCAGCAGAATACACTACACTGCAGAGCTCTCAAACCCAACATCAGACTCAGCTAGTGACTCCACATGAGCAGAAGGCAAGTCAAACTTGAAAGCATTATCTTGTGCAAGTATGATCCTGATCCTAAGCCTCTGACACTCGTCAGAGCCCATTAGCATGGTCGTGATTTCGTGACCACTTGGCTATTCTGCTTCTGGTCATGGATCTAACATGCATTACAGCATCCTCTACAGCATGCAAGGAAGAGGACAGGGATACAACCGTATTCTGACCATGGCAACTTCTTTATTCACATTTATTAGCACAGGCATACTATTTGCAGAGAAGCATGCTTGTTGATTTATCAGTTGATGATGGCAACTTTACTTACCCTTGAATAAAGGGATCAACAAGATTGGTTAGTCTAAATCATAGCTTGTATGAGAAATAAACTTCAACTAGATTGTCTTCTTCTGAATCCATGGGTAAGATCTCGGGTGTTTTTTGTTACTACTGTTTTAAAGCTTAAACTATAATAATGTATATGGGGTGCTTGTCAGATTCCCCAGTCAGACACTAGTGGTAGGATAACCCAGTTGTTATCATGACACAGATGTGTGCCTCAATTTTTACATATCCACAGGAGCCATGCCTAGCAAAACTCCCAAACACAAGTCTTTGGCAAGCCAAGTGTGTCAGTGTGTAGGGGCACACAGAAAAACCCCCTGAGCATGTTCAGTACCCACTGGGCAGCATTTTTGCTGTTTGCACTGATGTTTGTGCTGCTATGGTTATCGTGCTCACTGTCTAAAGAGCTAGTTAAGATAAAACTGGCATGCAGTTACCTATACTAGTGTCTACCTCAGAGACCAGCTGTGGAATTTGCTTGTGCCAACCCAACTCAGCTGTGGAAGAAATTATTTAAGTGCTTTATGTAAAAATATATGGCAATAGATGTCCATTGTCTAGACCTTTCTCATCAATTATAAATATGTGAGGATTCTGCTGAGACATATATGGGGATTTCTTTAATAAAGTGGATAACCGCAATTAAACTTCAGAGGAAAACTCCAGTGAATTTGAGGCAGAAAATTAACAGTGGCTGTTAGCAGCTTTGATGTAGTTGCCAGAAGTAGCTTTTGTTTCTTAATATAAGTAGAAAAATCCATCACCTCAAACACTATCTCTGAAGTATTTTAACATATTTTTTCCCAAAAATACAAGCTCAGACTGAAATAATAAATGCAGTCCTTTCATTCTATAGATCTTGAGGCCTGGTAGTGTACTGCAATGCAGCATTTACCCAGGATGTGGCCAAAATGGAATACGTGGAAGACATGCACTTAGCTGAACAGTGTGTCTTCAGTCATCTTACAGCAAACACACACTGGCTAAGCTAAGCTGTGCTTACTTGGAAACTATATGGGATGATAGACATGAATAAATAAGTAGCATTTTGGTTGTTTTTACATGTTATTGCAAAAATCAAGGGTATTAATATAATTATTAAAGCCACAAAAACATTAATTTCCAAGAAAATTATATATTTTATTAGTATTCATTCATAACAAAAAAAAAATTACTCTTGCTTTTTTATCATGAAGTTCATGTTTCTAAGGTTTTCTTTAGACTTCTGTTTGTTTGCTTCCTGTTATAAAACATGACAGTGTCTTAGAATTCAACTCTAAAAACTCAGGCTTTCAGAAAATGTTAAATGTGAGTCATGAGAATAAGTCACATGTGTTAGAGACATGAGAAATATGACATTGTTGAGCACATTTCTAAAGTTCTAATATGTGTCATGATACATTATTTACCTCATCATATTTTCTAAGTATTTGATAGATATTGGAAATGCAGAATATAATAAGAGCTACTGTCACCAGCTACTACGGTGATAAATGCTATGCATCATCTCAATCATACATGACTACTTGACATTAAAACTGGTCTAGAAAACATAATTTATTAGGATTTTTATAATTATTTAAAGCACAAAACTGTTAAAAGGCTAATAACAGCTATTTAAACAGATGACTCTTTTGCATCTAGATAAAACTCTGTTTTTCAGTAGATTTAAATTTTGAATAATTTTTTGCAACGTTGTTCAGTAACTGCATTTTTTGTGAATGTATTAAAATCAGGAATAACATGAGTCTATGCTCTCAGCTAGTAGCAGCCGTGGCTTAAAAACTGAGTTGTTGTCTTTCAAAATGAATAGAGGTCAGGAATGATTTTTCATGGAAAATGTCTATGCTTTAAAATTCCTAATCACTAAACCAGTAGAATGAATATCTGCACCCATATCAGACCTGTGGAAATGCAAATGTGGCAGAAATATAAAATATGTGCAGAATGGCAGAACAGCATTACCATGAAAACAAATGGTAAATTACCTTTTCAAAAATCAGGAAACAGCTTTCATAGAACCTTAATATGCTGAGAGGTAATTAAACTTGAGCAAGACCTTTGGCTGAAACATTGGCATTATTTACCTGTTGCTAAAATCTGCCTTTAGAAGCTCAGCAGAGTAACTGAGCCAGGCCCATTTTACAAAATGTCTCCCTTTGTTCAAGAATGCACCTTTTGCACCATGTTTCATTTGAGTATCTGTACAAATTCCTTTGAGATTAATGAGACTTAAGCACCTATTTAAAGTGAAGAACAAGTTTTAAAAGATTATCTGAATAATAATAGACTTAAGTGGGTATTTTTTCTGGATAGGTTTCATATTTGGATGCAGTCTAAATAGGAGTTGTGCATAAATATTTGATTATCCTTTAGGGTAGACTCTCAAAGCTGAAATAATCCTTGCAAGGTGCTGAGCAACTGGGACATATCCTTGTGCATTTTGTGAGCTGGTTCAAATATTAATATAATTACACAAATAAATATTGCCAGCATCTGGGCTAACTAATCCCTTTTTTTTTTTTTTTTTAGTTGGACAATAACTGAAACACAGCTGAAAGCTGCTGATGGCTGCAGGAGGCCTTTCTCTATCATAGTATTATTATTTACTTTTCAATAACAGTTATAATGTGCTAGTGGTTGATCACACAGAAGAAACTCAACCCCTGCAGTGCCAAAGTGTGAGTCCAGATGAAGAACTGAACAAAACTGAGCAAAATATAATTTTGGTTATTTCCTATTTGGGCAATATCTTCCTGATCACATCTGCTATTGTTCTCCCACTGCCAGAGCAAAAGAAGGTTCAGGGGGTAGACACTAACAGCATTAAGACCTCAATGCTTTTTCTGCCTTGAATAACTCTGGTGAATATGGAGATTTCCCTTAGTATCTGTCTACCCCTTTGTTTTCCAACTGTAACAAGAAACATGGGAAAATGGGAACAATAATACTGCCTTTCAAAGGGCTACCACAAATCAGAGGCTAAGATGAGATAGCAATAAGTGTCTGAGTCATTAGTGTTACTCCACTTCAAACCAGTGTAAATCTGATGGGATAAAGCTTTATTCATATATTTATATGAACATTAAAATATATTTTTATATTCTAAGATATTTATTAATATTACAGGAGCACCAAAATATCTCAATGAGTCTGGAGTCATTATCACAGGGACTGGGATAAAATATTGGAAAAATTATGTCTACCATAAATAATTTACTGTGGAAGTACCATGAAAGAGGAAAGCAATTCATTTGAGATTATAAAGACAGTAGTGAGATTGTAAAAGATATAAAAGTTAGCTAATTATCCTAACACTATAAGCAAGACTACAACTCGTCTTCGGGCTCCATTACTCTGTGACTCAAGGCACAGCATCTCTGATCCTTTCCCTGTGTTGTTTTTTTTTGCCATCCTCATCCATTCTGTTGTTTCCAAATTATGGTCAAGCATAGAAAGATTTGAGTTTCTTTGGTTGGTAACCACCTTTCCTAAGCTTACTTTCATTGACTTTCTGTTACTTTAATCCTCGATGTATTAATCTAACTCTTGAGAGAATGTCACATTCTCAGAGAAGAGATGTGTGTGATTGAGAGTAAGAGAAGGAAGAAAGCTGCTCAGGGGGTTTCAGATGTCACCAGGTTCGAAATGCCCCATAACCTCTGACTTTTCGACAAGTAGTCTGACTCTCCATGTGAATGAGCAAGAGAGTCCACTTTGTACCCAGACCTGGAAACAGATCTGCTAAATTAAACCCATAAAGAATGTGCACTGCAAACAATATTCAAGTTCAATGTAAAACAGTTTCTAACTCATGCATGGGAGAAGTATAATGGAAATGCCAACACAGGGATCACGACATCAGTTGCAGCAGTGAGTGAGTGTTGCAGCATCTGAACAATGCTACTAGGCTGCCTGTCTAGATGTTATAATTTCTTCCAACAATGATGGATTGTTTTGTGAAGTGAAGGATGTATTTCTGAGTTCTTTCACAAAGACACGGTGGTGGAAGTGTTCCCTGATTTGTTGTTATCTGCTTGTCTGAACTTGTTCTTTTTAATTTCCCTTTCTTTGCCATTTAGATGGAGAATTACTTCATGTATTACGGGTGGGGGGGGGGGGAACAACACAACTAAGAAAAAGAGTTTGAAAAAGTAACACAGAAAAGACCAAAAAGTCTCGTCAGTTCAAAGGCAGCAAGGTTGGAATCAGGACAAAATTGTGGCCCCACAGGATCGTGGTTGCAAATATCATTGGTTTCACAGCTACTGAAAGAATTGTTTCAGACAAAACTATTTTCAAGAACATACTTTCCACTTGACTGAATGTTTCAGGAAAGATTCTGGAACCACAAAATTCTTCACTTTTTGTTAAAAAAATTGTATTTCACTTTTTTTGGGGAAAATTTGTACTTGAAAATACAATTTATTCTTCAGAGTTTTTGCTTGTTTGTTTTCATTGACATTTTATAAAATATAACCCTATTCTGACATCCCAAATTGCAAATTTAACAGCATTTTGAAAAAACACTCTTTTGCTATGACAAATTCTCCAGCTGGAAAACTAAAGCATATGGGCTTACTAAATATCATAGTTTAATAATTTCATTATAAGTAATATTTTAATAGAAACATGAGAATGACAGAAAGTTGAGTGATCACTTACTTGATTCTTCTATCTTACAAAAGCAATCACAAAATCACGGGATGGCTGGGGTTGGAAGGGACCTCTGGAGATCATCCAGTTCAACCCACCTGCTAGAGCAGGTTCACCAGAGCGGATCACACAGGAAGGTGTCCAGGTGGGTTTTGAATGTCTACAGAGAAAGAAACTCCATAACTTCTCTGGGCAGCCTGTTCCAGGGCTCTGGCACCATTCAAGTAAAGATGTTTTTCCTCATATTCAGATAGAACCTCCTGTGTTTCAGTCTGTGCCTGTTGGCCCTCATCCTATGGTTGAGCACCACTGAAAGGAGTCTGGTCCATCCTCTTGACACCCACCCTTGAGATATTGATAAGGACTGATGAGATCCCCTCTCAGCTTCTCTTCTCCAGGCTGAACAAACCCAGCTCTCCCAGTCTTTCCTCATGAGAAAAAAATGCTCCAGACCCCTCACAATCTTGATAGACCTCCATTGGACTTTCTCCAGTAATTCCTTGTCCTTCTTAAACTGGGTAGCCCAGAACTGGACACATAACTCCAGATGTGGCTTCATCAGGGCAGAGTAGAGGGGGAGGAACAACCTCCCTTGACCTGCTGCACCTCAGGTACTATTGGCCTTCTTGGCCACAAGACCACACTGTTGACTCACGGTCACCCTTTTGTCAACCAGAACTCTCAAGTCCTTCTCTGCAGAACTGCTTTCCAGCAAGTCCACCCCAACCTGTAATGGTGCCTGAGGTTATTCCTCAGATGCAGGACCCTACACTTGCCCTTGCTAAACCTCATTAGGTTCTTCCCTGTCTAATCCTCCAGCCTGTCCAGGTCTTGCTGAATGGCAGCACAGCCTTCTGGTGTGTCAGCCCTTCCTCCCAGTTTGGTATCATCAGCAAATCTGCTGAGGGTGCACTCAGTCTCTTCATCCAGGTCACTGATGAACAGGTTGAACAGAAATGGACCTAATACTGACCCCTGGGGAACTGCACTGACTACAGGCCTTCAACAAGACTGCGTCGTTGATCATAACCTTCTCTGAGCTCCGCCATCCAGGCTTTTCTTGATTTATCTCATAAATGATACAAATCTATACAATATTTTAGAGATGTTGTCCAGTATTTATTACAAACTTTCAGCAGAGGATACCCAGTAGTTTACCCAAGCATCTGTGTAAGTACCTTACTAATCTGGTAATTAGACATTTTTCCTAATCTCTGTCCCACAACTCTGTATTCAAAATTCTGCCTAAAATATTTTGTTTTGAATTAAGTCAGCATGTCTTACAACACATGCACAGAACATAGAGAAAAAATGACCATCATCCTCTTTAAATTAATTAATTCAATTTCATATATCATTACGTTTCCAAATTATTTTTTTAACTGGATAAACAGAATTCCTCCAGCTTTTTGACATAAACTGTGCTTTTTTTCTCTCCTTTAGAGATTGTCCAGTTTGTTTACATCTGTCTTAATGGTTGTTCTCAGACTAGTGACAGTACACCAGCTGAAGTCTCACCATTGCTTAGTACAGTGGAATAATTATTTCCCTTGTCATGCTGTTAATATAGCCCAGAATGAGATTTGTGTTTTCTGCAACCACATTATCTTGTCGACTCATACACAGTTTGTAAGCCATGACGACCTTGGACCTCACCCACTGTACTGTTGTTCCTCCAGTTATTCTCCCATTTGTATTTGTGCACTTCAGGCTTTCTCCACAGACATTACTATTCATGGCACTTGTCTTTATTGAATTTCATCCTCGTGGTTCAAACACTCGCTACATTTTAGAAGTATGGTTATGAATTCTAATCTTTTCCTCCAAAGTACACACAACACTCCCCTGCCTGTCACCCAAGAACTTTTTTTGTAGGTGTGCTTCATGCCTTCATGCAAGCCACAAATAAAAAGATTGACCAGAACTGGGAACAAGGTATATCCCTGGGTGCCCTGCCCCAAATACTCTCCTTGTTTGACAGAGAAAGGACTGAAAATTATTCACTGAGCGACATTCTCTCCACCAGTTACACATTCACACATAGTGACTGTAATTCCTTACTTTGCTGGTATGGAATGTCAAAAAGCTTAATAATGTAAGAATACTTCACACTTTCTGCTTCTCTTTCACCTTCTAAACAAGATCATTCATCAGAGAATGAAATTAGATATGTTTGATGTGATTTTCTTTTGATAGATCCACAGTGGACATTTTTAAGTATTGCATTTTGCTCTAGTTTCTTATCTAACAATTATTTAGCAATCTGTTCTAGTATCTTCTCAGCTATCAAAGATAAAATGACAGGCACATCAATTTTGTAGGTCTTCCTTCTTTATGTGTGAGAATAGCTACTATGCTTTCAGTAAATTCACACTTTATTTAGCCTCCCAGAGAAGTAGTCGTGTTTTCAAAATACCTAATCACAGCAGGAAACTACACTTTTATGCAGAATTTCATCATATATGTCAGAAAGGAAAGACAGAACTTGAAAGGTCATCTTTGCATCATTTTCCAGTGTCTTGCAATACATCACTAGCAGTCCAAAATTATGTTCATATAACCTCATTTGAGCTTATGTTATATTAATCCCATTGTTCCCTCTTTTCTTTTTCAAGGATCAGGGAGTATTTCCACCACTTATGCAAAACCCATGTGCTTTGTGGCCAAGGGAAGCTGAGGAGTCCATCATCCTTCAAAGCATTGAAGACTGCTCCGCACACACGTTCTGTTTGAACCTCATCCTTCCCTAGCCCATATAAACATTATTCATATCCAGCTGTTTTGGGGTTAGTCAGTCTGTTTCTCTCTGTACATGAAATGTTTATTGAAAGAAGGACCTGAACTCTTGCTGCTCTGCTTTTAAAATAAATTTTCAGACAATAGGAGAAAATATCTTTGGAAGATGAATCCAACCCAACACAGACATATACCATTTAAACAACTCCATCTCATCTTGTAGCACTTGATCCCCTTTTTTAATCGATGATGTGAAAACGGTGGTTTTACACATCTCTTTTTGTATTATCTGACTCTTGCCTCAGGAGTAACATTTCTCTCTACTGGCTAGAGGAAGCTGAGGCTCACACTCTCAGATATAGGCACAGGAGAAAGATATTCCCTAATGAGGTTATGTACAGCCTTTCTGTCTCCCCTAAACTGAAAATGCTCACCAGCATGAGAGGAAACTTTTCTGACAGAATAAAATTTGTAGTAATTAATATGTTCTCACCTAAAACTTTCATTTAACAAATAGGTATTTTTGATATGTCTATGTAATGAGAAAATACCAGATACATTTACTTCTGCACATTGTTGAAGCAGAGTTTAAAATCAATTTTTAAAAGTAATCCTTGTAGTAAATTGTACTATATATATGACAAAATATTTTCATGTTTGTAATCACAAAACTATCAAGTCATTAAAGGGACCTACTCCAGAAATCATAAGCCAAGTTAGAATTAAACATACTCAGCTGTTTTTATATTATTCCCATGAAAGATTTCTGATCAGTAGCCAGGCTGAAGAATGCAGTTCAGTTTTGGTCTGATGTCATAAGCTTCTAAATCAATTTTACTCAGATCTTCAGTCCTGCCCAGAACTGCTGCTGAGCTGTAAATAAAACTGGAAAATTCCAGCTCACAATTGAATTTTCAAAATGTTACAAATGACTGACCGGAAATAAAGCTGTAAAAAGCAAGGAAACTGAGAAAAAAAAATCAGATTTTAACCTTAACTGTACCTTTTCTAAATTCTATAATTAAAATAACTCTCATTAAACTATTAATTAATCTATAAGTTTAAAAACAATACGTCATTTCCTAAATTTCAGTTTAAATATTGAAGAATATTGTTCGTATGCCAAACCATAATACTCTCATACTGAAAAAGATGTAGGAGGCGGAAGGTTTTAACACTATTGTGTGGTGCCTCACTGATTTTTGCCACAAAAATATTTGACTTAACAGTGTAGGTATTCATACGGTAAATTAAAACCTAAAATTGCAAGGAATAATACCTATGTAATTGCCTGACAGGACTGGGATTATTTCTCACATTCTCTCCCGCACAGCTGAATATAACCTTCCTAAAGAGGAAATATATTCACTGCTGAATAGAGTGAACTATGTTAATATATTGAACTCTAGGAAGCCCCTAAATAACGTGATGCAAAGTATTAGCATTTTTCACTCCTTTCAAGATCAAAGGTGGGGGGTGTTGTACGGTGTTATATTCACAGGCTATACCTAGGTGAGTGCCAAACTGGTATTTCAGGACTAAATCTTACTGGAGTACAAATCTTAGAATTAAAAGAAAGGTACAAGGGTGGAGATTTTTTCATGTGTATGTGCTTCTGACATACCACATCCTGTGAAACAATTTCCACGTGCGGCTTGCCTTTTATAATCTTGTAGCTGGAATGTGAAATTTTTTCTTTCATCAGTGAATGCTGATGAAGCTCTGAAGAAAGAGCTCTAGAGGAGTCCTCATGCTTTGACACACAGTAGTTGTCTGAGAGATTTGCGTCTGGTACCCCCTCGACGCTTAGGCACAATTCCTTGTGCTGCTGAAGGGACCAGCTACCTATATCGACAGGTTCTGAAAACTCTGTGTAGAATTCAGCTGCTGGAAGGAAAGTCTATACCATGGGTGCAGAGATGGGTGAACTGATTACAAAATGTGAGCAAATAATCTTAATCCTGTGGATGCAATGCCCAGCAAAAGCAGAAGCACGATTTCTGGGTGTAAGCTGAGGTATTCAGTGAAGCTCAGCAGAGAGGCTGTGATTGTAGTGGGGCTTCTTTTCTGTGCTCTTAATGCAATGATGTTGTAAGATTCACCACAGCGCCAGTGTGGGTGACACAAACTGTGCCTGGCTGGATGTTGTGCCAGGTCCTCTGAGTGTCGAAACCCCAACTCTGGCATTGCAGACATTTCATATGGAAAGTCTGTCTGCCCCTGTATGAGTGTAGGGGTTTTTCCACCAGTAATTAAACTTTGGAAGTAACTGATAGCTAGGCATGGAATGCTCAGTAAGGATAAGCAAGCAAAAAATTTAAAGTACAACCCCAAGCACATTGCACTACATGAGGGATTTTTCAATCAATATGGAAGATTTTCTGAGCTGGATCTGGCAATACCAAGGTGGAGTACAGCCCTTTCAGGATGGCAGTTTTCTCCATCAAGACAAGTGCTCCAGTGAGTAATGTGGATACTCAAGTAAGGTATTCCAGGGTTGGGGTATCCCCAGGAATATTGTAAAGTATCCCCAAGGATGGGGAAATCATTAAGGTCCAACCTGATTTCTTCCATAGGAGCCTGCTGAGTGGAGGGAGTATTTATTTGTTTCTGTATTTCTTCCCTGTTCATCACAGAGCAACAATCAGCACCACGCAAATTAAAAAGAAAAAAAAATAGTTCTTAAAAACCAAATACATTGTTGTCTCTCTACATGTAACATTATTCCAGATAGGTGTCAGCCATTCATTCTGAAATCATGCAAGGCAGATTTTGTCCACTGCTTCTTCCTCCCTCTGCTCCCTTTGATGGTTATGAGCAAATAGTCATCTTAGAGAACACCTGTGCTCTGCAGGTGCCTGGAGCTTCCCTGTGGTACCTAAGCCTTTGAGGGGCTGTAACATCTCTACCAGTAAGCTCAGAACAGATTGCCCCAGTAATTGACACAGAAACGTGGACTGCTGCATGGGGTGAGATGATACAGGGAGTAGATGGAGTAAGATATGTTTTTCTTACGGCTGTAACAGGCTGCTGATCAAAGAATCAAATTCTAGTGAACAACCCACAAGGCTTACTAGGAAAAGTTTGTAGTTTCAGTGTTAGTCTCAGCTGGTAAGAAACACTAAAATCTATGACTATATAGAGTAGGTTTGCTAAGAAAATGGTATCTCTGAGGGAAAAAAAAGGGATATTCAGGAAGTCAAATAACTTAACCTGAACTAGAAAGAATCTGTTTTCCTCTCTGTTATATTCTCTGCTCTACTATTTGATCTCTATAACTCAGTAATTTCTAAAAAAGGCCTCTGTACTGTATCTACAGATGTGTTCTTCATTTTGACTTCCTAGTGAGTGCTGAGTATCCTGTCACAGAGTAAAACGCAATGAATGTCAACCAGAGTTTCCAAGTGTTTCTTCTACATCACGACCCTGTTCTGTATGTCGACTGGGACCCATTTATCATATATGTGGTCACTGGTTTGCAACCCTTAGCTACTGAAAACTCATGATAGAAAAACTCATAAAGCCAGAAAAGTCATCAATGTTTCAGCCTGTGTTCAGGTAACTAATTCCTCTGCCTTGCCAGCGGAGTCCAGGGAGTGCAGTTCAGCTGCAAGGCACCTACTTCAGGGAAGCCAAAAATTGGTTGGGTTACCCTTGACCATCACAGCTGCTCAGCCTGTAATTACCTGGCCCACTGGTAGACACTCACATAGACAGGGCTAACTTTATATGTCTTCAACCTGAATTTCTCCAATGAGATGCTTAGGGAACTGAGTTTTACAAATATTTAAAACCTAAAGATTATGTTGCTGTTTTGGTGCTTGTCCTCAAAGTTATCTACTTTGGGGAGGGAAATGGGGTGCTAGGTCTTAAATATTTTACCAAAGACTAACCAGGAAAGGCTGCCATGGCAGAGAACTGAATCCGAATGACCCATGCTTTAACTATCAACATGGTTACAGGATTTTCTGAGTCTATCAAAGCCCACTGTGAGATAAACAATCTTCTTTCTACCATTTCTTGAAAAAAGACCCTGCATATATATATGAAACACAGAATCAGAGGACAACATGTGTGGCACTTCAGTCAGTATTAAACAAGCTCCTCTTTCTTTGGCAAGTGTGGCTGACTTGACCATTTCAAAAAAGAAGGATTGACTTAATTTGAAGAAATTCTCTGGACATCAAAAGCATCCATACATAAGCCAGAGGAAAGCCAGGGAAAATGTAATTTTATTTTGTACATTCCTACAGAGAAATCCAAGTGCATTCAAGCCTGACTTCAAACTTTAACAACTCTTTGTCTAATTTCAGTTCGTGTCTTTGCTTGTTACAGGAATTTTGTGTGAACAGGCACTGCTCATCAGTGTCATAAATACGATTGAATTCAGGCCAACCGCTACACTTTGAATTAACGTTCAAGTTCTTCACCTCCACTGAGAACTCAGCGATAAATTCTCAATTAAGGCCTGGCTGAGGCTCAGTGAAGCATGAGTGGAGATTTTGTTATGTAAATAAGATAGCAGTCAACTCATTTAACAAAACTTCAACAGTAATTGAGTAGCAACTAGCTCATATTGCGTCTTTCACCTCATCTTGTACTTGATTAAATTGACAAGCGCTTGGCTGCATTCCTCCTTTATTTTATCAAGTCTTTACTTGTCCAGTATCATTTGAGTCTTGACAATTGTTTCTGATGAAACCTGTGTCAAACTAATTGCATATTTTGATCTAGATCCGTATTAGACAGCTACTAATTCTATGCTTTTATTTGCACTAAGTAATGAAGGCTTGAATCCAAAGACATTATTTTGCAGAAATAGATATATAACCATTTTAAGATGTTGTCATGATATCAAGAAGAATGTTACCAGCCACTGTTTGTTGTTGTTATTGCCATTGTTGTTGTTTTCCAGAAAGGTATTCCCATTTGCTTTGAAGTATTGAGTCAGGTGCCTAGTTAGTACAAACCATCATTGTACTACTGATGCTAGTGTATCTACAACAGAATTTATATCAATTTCTGTGTCCTCTCTGTACTACAGATTTCCACAAAGAGCACTAGGAGAGGGTGATATAAAAATAATTAAACTGCGTGTATGTGTGTGTTTGTGCTCATGCATTTTCACTGCATAATATTGTGCATCTGTATAAAAAAAGACCTTTATAAAGAAAAATAAAATACATTTATGACACGGTACTATATATAGCACATTCTGATAATCAAATTCACTACAAAAGCCCCAAGATCCCCAAGAGGTGTCCTGCATTGCTATAGTCCAGTCAGGTTTTCATTTTAGTCCTTTGAGTCAGCTCATGAAACTGATACTGAGGAAGAGCTAAGAAAAAGGGCTAGGGAGACAAGAAAGTAAAAGAACAAAGGCTTCTTAGCATGAAATAGCAAAAAAAAAAAAAAAAAAAAACCACAAAACCGACAGTCTGAGCTTATGCAAATGTAGTGTCTCTTGTAGTGCAGTCATCCAGTTTTAAAAGTACCCAAATGTTATGCTTTCTAAAATAATTTGTAATGGAAAGCGTAATAAGCTTCAACAGCTGGACTAAATTATATAGTTCAAAAGAATGTGAGTGTGAGAGTGAGAAATAATGTAACACTATTTTTATATCTCAGCAAAGGCTTGATGTTTGCACTGAGCATCCAAGATACCTAAACCATTTAGGCTGGCAAACACCATTCTTACACTTAAAAAACATATCTGACCATCACCCTGGAGGAATTTAAGGATCTATTTACTTTATTTCTTTAGATAGTCATATTGCAATCACACACAACTCTACTAATTTGCAAAAAGCTGAGAAAGTAAAAGAATATTTATCAAATTATGGTCTATATCAATAATTAATGACATTATATGAAGCTTTTCCTAAAAAAAGAGAGTTCTCTGAAGATTTTTGAAGGATTTTTATTCACCAAATTGATAATCAGTAACTCCTTCCTGTAGTGAAATACTGACTTCTTCTAATCCATCACTATCTATCCCAGCTTTTGGACTCAGCAATGCTAGGTATGGCATATGAATTAAAAAATACATCTCTCACTACAGATGGATAATGAATTTAAATCACATTACATCAAGAACAGAAACATAATCTATAATTAGCTTTGGATCACACCTCGTCTTCTAAGAATATTTCCAATGTTTTCAGTTGCTAATAGAAATGTTTTTAAATTTGACTGTTCAAGATGACATTTTCTATGCAGGTATCTGCTTCTGGCTGCTTTTTATCATTATAACTAACTTTATTCAGCTGTTTCCAAGAATGAAAGTAGGAAAAAAAAAAAAAAACCACATAGTATTTATCCATATTAAAACTCACCAAACTTTTGAGAAGATACAGTGTCTTTACACTATGGAGTAGAAATTAGAGACATAGCAAGCAAGTAGGCTATTCCATCAGCCCTTTTAGTGTCCTCCTGATCACCTTGATAAGGAATAATATTAGTCAGCAAATTCTTGCTGGTGGTTCACATCCAGCTCTTCTGTATTATTTCTATTCAGAGGAAGGGCTGGAAGGAAGAAATTGTTTTTTCCATGAAATTTTTTAAAGAGCATGAAGTCTGTCTCACACCAACAGTATGGCTCCCTGCATGTAGCAGGACCAGCGATACGAATGCAAAGGAGGGGAGCTGAAGGAGGATAATATTAAGCAAGCAGATTGTGTAAAGAAAGGCTATAACAGGAGCTGTATGAGGAAAAATAACTTTGACAATAAGTTGATGGAATAGAGTTATTATCTGAAGCTGACTGAGAAAAAGAATCAGGGATTGACATAGGGATGATCTGGACTGGGAATCAATGAGGTGACAAGATCAGGACAATCTGTGTAAGCATGAAAACAGAAGCAGGTGGATAATGAGAAATTCGCCTGATTAATTGAGACCGCCCTGTCAAAAACAGGACTAAAAAGTTGGAAAGTGGAACCATAGATGAAGGACAACAAACTGGGAGTGAGTACCAAGGGGAAATGTGAAAGAGCTCAGACGTGGTAGCTGAGAGGAGAAGTTTGGATGGGAGGAACAAAGAGGGACACAGTAAGGATAGTGGGAGCAGATAGCGAGATAGGTAAGGGGGACTTGGGCAGGAGATCCTTCAAGGGCAATGGAGCAACTGCTGATTTAATAGATATCTGAATTAGATGAGACTGTCAGTGGCGTCAGCCAGGGCAGTATGGGCTGGGCAGATAGAGCAGTTCACTCTGAGAACACAGAGTTCATGACCAAGGAAGGCTTGTCTTTTCCTCAGTACCACTCAGCTTCCTCTGGTACTGAGCAGCGTAAGAGAAGGTAATGTGCAATGGCTATCAATCTTCTTTCCAAATGGAAGAGCTAAAGGTGTTCCTTTTATGATAGATTTGTGACAAATCAGTGTTGTACCAAACTGTGGAATAACTCTTGGCTGGTTTGTCTAGTGATAGTGTCAGTAAATCTTTACACACAAACATAAACACTATGAGGATACTATTGCTGTTTCAAAATCAAGACCCAGAAATAAGAGTGTTTCAGAATTAAGACTTTCTTAAAACCCTGGTGGCTTCTTTTAAGTCCTTTTTACAGGTGCAGAAAAGATTCAATATTATCATAAATGTAGGTTAAAGACAAGTCATCTGATTAATTCTTGACCTCTGTTTGGAATATTGCCATGTACATTTGTGCTGTTCCAGGACTGCACCTTTCCTGTAGCTGAAACTGGACTCACTTTTTCCATAACTGGGTCATGACTAAAGCAAATATTTTATTAGCATCTTTTTTTAAACATATAAAACCTTCCAGATAGATAATATCTTTAAAAATCTTTACAGCATACAAAGACAATTGTTCTTTAAGGTTTTTTTTTTGGTCAGGGAGAGAAAATTTATACAACTAGTTCATTGAACTTGATGAACTCTTCCAGCATTATTGCACACAAATATATTCTGTTGCTTAGCATCCAGGATCCTTAAAGGGGACAGACAAGGTTCTCTAGTAAGCCTTACAGAAATGAGTTTCTATGTTACCATGAGCTATAGAAGTTGCACTTTGCTCGTATGCTTACACTAGGGAATAGTATGAAGGAGCAGAACAGCTGGAGCATAGCAGGGCCTCATAGCTTTCTGACTGTTTGTGCTTCAGGGACTGTAGGAAAGACAGAATAAATTATAAGAGCCCTTTAAGCATGCCCACCTCTATAAGTGTGCCAGCACGTGCTGGGGGACACTATGTGGCTGTGCTGTCAGATATTTTGCCCTCAGCCGACCCATGGTGTGGTCATTCTGTTCTTAAATTCCACCTCCTGGAAAATCTACTCATAAAAGGAAAAACCAAGCAGTGAAATCTCTGCAGAGTCACCAATGCCCTCAGTTATGCCAACAGCTCTTAAGAAAAAAAAAAAAAAAAAATAGTTGCATATTCCAAGCCACTGTTTATTTCTTTAGTGTAATCCATGGAGTATGTTTAATGGACAAGGAACTGGACACCAGGTCTCGTCCTGCAAGCACTGTAACCCATCAGCTTCAGACTCAGTTTGCGTGCTTTTTTGCTCACCCTTTAAATGATTACTGCAATGATATCATTGTACTAGGACAAAGGATTGAGAGAACTATCCTCCATCCAGACTGGTCTCAGATTCAGTTCAAACTCGTTGAAGATATGACTCTGAGTCCTATAAGACAGACATGAGGAGATAGAGATGTGTGTTCATGGGCTATCCAAGATGAGTGTTTGAAGCTAAAGTACTGAAGTCATGAGTTTGGAGAAAAGGAAGCTGAGGGGTGACCTCATTGCTCTCTACAGCTTCCTGAGGAGAGGAAGTGAAGAGGGAGGTAATCAGCTCTCCTCCCTAGTATCCAGTGACAGGATGCATGAGAATGGTTCAAAGATGTGTCAGAAAAGGTTCAGACTTGCCATTAAGAAACATCTATTTTTGGAGAGGGTGGTCAAACACTGGGACAGGCTTCCTTGAGAGGTGGTTGATGCCCTATGCCTGTCAATGTTTAAGAGGGTTTTGGACAATTTCTTTAAAATTATGCTTTAACTTTTGCTCGGCTCTGAAGTGGTCAGGCAGTTGATCATTGTGGGCCCTTTGTACCTGGAACTATTCTATTCTATTCTATTCTATTCTATTCTATTCTATTCTATTCTATTCTATTCTATTCTATTCCATTCCATTCCATTCCATTCCATTCCATTCCATTCCATTCCATTGTAGAATGATGGTCATGCCAACAGCATTTTTTACTTTTTTTGCAGCCCCAGTGTTTTTTTTTTTTTTTTGCAAAGGCTTCTATTATACATATTTGGAGAAAGACTTTTGGTAAGGTAAGGCAAGTGGAAGGACAGTTAGAGGTAGCCCAACACCTGGCCAGATTTCTGGGTGCTTACCTGCTCCAGATTGTAATGATATCCACAGAATTTCAGAGCATTTTTAGTCTCTGTAGATTTCAGTTGTTTTTGAAAAAGAGAAGTTCTGAATATTTGGGATTTAGTTGCCTAATGTTAAACTTACATCCTTGTGTTCTTTTGCTGATTTAACCAATCTGCCTTACTGAAAATTGTAAGATTGTTGGCAGTTATTTCACTTGAGAAACATATTCTGGCTATGTCTACACTCATATTTCAGATTAGCCCATACATCATCTATTATTAGCTCCAGGACCAGGAACTACATCTTCCTTTCTGTGCCATCACTTGGGAACTGCCCCAAAGCTATTCTGAATGGATGGCAGGGAACTTATAGCTGAAACACACACAAATTCTTTGCATCGTGTAAAGACAAGCCTTTACGCGGCAGATTCAATTCTCATTACAAAATGGTTTCCACATGCGCATATTTGTATGTTGGTTCAATTCCATAGGTTTCCTCCAAATGGAGAGGGTAAACCCACTGGGAAGTGAAATCGGATTGGACAGTGAGCAGTAGATTTCGTACTAAGATATTCGGCAGATCATTCTGGATGCTGTCCTGTTTGCATGGCTGCATGTGGCTGGATGCATGTTCTTAATGGCAGATGATACTAAGATCAGAATTGCACATGGATATAAAAACAGATCAGATCCCTATTTCCCACCCCTGTTGTATGAATATAAAGCTACACACCACCCCCAAAAAAACCCAACATCAAAACACAGAAAACTGAGCACTCTGACTAGCTATGCTGCTTGTGAGGCTTATGCAAGTGAACCATGGTATACAGGTTGCTCATGCACTTGCCAAAAGAAGTCCAAGTTATGAACAAAAGGCATTGACCTCTGACTTAGATAAGAAATGGTTTAACATTTTTCTGCCATATGTATCCATATGCAATGGGTTAAGCACCACTTTTTAAAGGGCGAGGGGGGGAGGGGGGAAGAATTGCAGCAGACTAGCTCAAAATGAAAATCCTGAGCTCAAGATAAAGCCAACTGAGACTAAATGGAGAGACACATGGATAAAAAGAACATGGTATTATTAATGCTTATCACTCTTTAGGTCCGTACAGTTCAATGACAGTTTCGAAAGGATGTACTGATAAAGGATTTCCTGGTAGTTTGACACAGTATGTGGTGGTTCCAGTAAGCCTCTTGCTGAACAAAGAGCACCGGGGAACATCTGAAGCCTGAATGGATGACTGACAGTGCTGAGCCTGAGAGGGAAGTACTTTATCCAGGCTTTTGTCATTTTTTTCAACTAACTGCACTAATATTCAAGCTGTCATCTAAGCAATTGCCTTGTTAGTAAAAGCATGAAGAAAAGTCCTAATTGTTTGCAGTTTATGGTGTTTTCTTCCCAGGTCTTGGGGTGCCCAGAAACCTGTTGTGAGGACTATTGGAATCTGAGCAAAGACAGCTATGCTTTTGAGGCTGGATTCAGTACATGCCTGGGATTTGGAGATGTCCACCACTCACCCCAAAAGTGTAGTGAGGTTCAGAATCCAAAGAAACAGCTACTGCTATCAGCTACAAATTTTGCAAACTTGATGTTCCATCTTGCGCTGGATCAAGCTAAAATTTGTGGCACTTGAAATCCGGAGAGTGATGCAGTAGATCAAGCCTGTCTGCTTTGCCAAGTCTTACATAAATGAGGCTACATGTCTCTTTTCTCTGACAATATCCTCTGAGCTTGTGTCTTCCTTCCCCTGCAGCTGGAGTCTCCCTGCAGAAATCATCCTCACAGCACTGAGAAGTGCTGATCCAGTGTGATTTGGGAGACGAAAAAGTAGCTTGACGTGAAAAATTTCTGATTGCCTCAGGGGAGCTGAAGTAGGAAAGGAAAGTTTCCTCTGCAGGAGGCTTGGACATCCTGGTGAAAGACAGAAAGAAAGAAGAGGAGGATAATTAAAATAGTTTCTCTGCAGATTCACTGAATCATGACAATTCAGAACTAGAGACACTGTAGGAGGGACAAGAAGATTTACTGGATCAAGGAGCTGCTTATAAAGGAGGAACAAATTAAGAGTATTTAGCATGAAAATTGACACTGGAAGCTAAGCTTAATACTGACCCAGATACAGATAGAAAGCTACTCCCTGGGTAAAATAAAATAATTATTGGTAAGATGAGACTCTTTAACCCTAGTCACCTAGATTTAGTTAAGGAGTAATGATACTTGAAGAGCAAGCAAGAGGGGCAGAACCAGGACCTAATCAGATATGAACACATTGAAGAGGAAAAGAAGTGTAGGTCACACAGCATTACCACAGGAAGACAGAAAAGCTACATGGCCAGACCAACAGAAGCCCTAACGGGTGCAGGAAGAACCACAAGCAACCCTGATGTACTGGCTTGGGCTCAGAGCCACAGTGATGTGGTCAGGATACTTTTGAACTGTTTGCCAGCTCAGGAGCATCAAATGAGTAACTCAAGACCTGATAAAACTCTTTCATGGAGATATTCCGTTTTCTTCTTCTGCAGGAACCGTGCTGGATTCTTCCTCTCAGTAGTACAATCTTTGATCGCAACTGATATCAGTGCAATCATAAATGTTGTAATAAGATATATAGCAAGCTAGAAGTCAATCTTGAGAGACAATTACTGATTTTTTCCCAGTATGACCTCTCACACTACCATAGTTGTATGATTACAATATGTTATGTGCTTGCCAAAAAAGAAGTCTGCCCACAAGCCAAGAAACATGAATCTACAAGGAGAACCTGGCAAGTGTCTTTGGGAGGTTGCTAGGACCTCTAACTACCATAACCCATCTAATGTCCTTGACAGGTTCCCTGTCCCCTGTCTTGTTTCTGTGTCATAGGAATGGATGTTATCCTGCCAATTACACCGAAATAAACCCACATGTGTGCTAATTGCATAGTGATTCTCATCATCAGTCTTCACTGTATTTATGAACAAATTATCTCTGAAAAATGTTCGGCCCCAGGAAGCATGGCAAATCCATCCTTTGAAGCTGATAGAAGATAATCATCTCAGATTAGTGATGAATTTTAAAACAGCACAGATAGGAATCAACTTATTATTTAATGCTTTAAGCAAATTTCTTTCATTACAATCAATCCTGTCTATAGTTTCCAGAACTTTGAACAACTTTAATGCTGTCTTTATCATTACTGCATTGGATGAACTCTTTGGCACCCAAATGTTGTCCAGTACTTACTTTCACATACTGAAGATTTCCAGTCTCACTTGTTAAGACACCATCTGTTAAAAAACATAAGTGATCACTGCTTCAGACCAGTGGTCAAAGGATCTAATATTTTAAGCCTTCATGCACCTAAGTTTTGCTTGGCCTGCAAATTCTTAATATGTCTGCATTGCCTTTTCTGTCATAAGTAGATGTGGCAGCTTCAGCTGGCTCAGATGTCAGTCACAGGCAGTTCACTGTGGGATGCAACACCTCCCACTGCACTTTAAGAAAAAAGGAAAATGCTCGCAGTTTTCTCAGTGTTCTGAGCTCCCCATTTGGTAGCTCCCCAGCTAAGTTAGCTGTTTTAAAGCTGGCTTAGGAAAAACCACATGGTTCTGCAGTGGTGCAATACCCTCTGCCATTTCCTATTAAAAAATGCATGACCCCCTTTCTTCATTACACAGAGCTATAGCATATACTAGATGTTACTTCCACTCTAAGAACACCCAAAGGGTTGAACATATTTATATGTACATATACAAGTTTCCAGTAGCTACGAATTTTCTTGCAGCCTTCTCTCTTTAAGTAAATCTCTGGTAATTCAGCTGTGAAATTAAAGAAACAGGGGACACTGCAGTGAGCTCTACTTTCTTCTTCCCCTTTTGAAGAAATCTTAATAATATTAAGTTTATGGTTGTCTATATTAAAAAGGAAATGTGAAATGCTATAGCTTCTGTAGCCAGTGGCTGGAACAGTTAATTTTCTCTTGAATTAACCCAGAGAAGTACTCGCAACATGTTAGTGAAATGCCCTACAGTCTCCTAAGTAAACAGAAGAAACTGGTAGTGTTGCCTATATTTGTAACAGCTGTGCTATCCTTGATTTTGATGCTAAAATATCAACGAGTATCTTAACAAATGCTCCCAGATTCAACCCACTTAATTTAAGGCATTTAAATTAGGAACCTACTTATCTTAGGTCCTCTCTATAGTAACCTAGGTGAAAAGCTAAGCACCCCTACAGAGTAAAGCAGCTCCACCAAGATCTGAAGAAACCTCCACTAAAGCTGGAATTCTCCTATCCTCTCTAGGCTTCTAACAGAAGTGCCTCATTAACTATTAAGCTAAATGGGGAAAAAATCATGTCTGACAATTTACATGTCTTTTGAAGGTTGGACAAGTTTTACTGATGCTATTAGAGTTTGCCTGATTTTGATGTTCATGGCACATTCATAGTCTGCAAAACTGAGATCCCTTTCTAGAGTACAGAGCAGCTAAAAGAACACAGGTTTGCCATTAGAAAACTAGGCAGTGTTATAACACAAATTTGAGGGATTATGTTCACTGTTAATGTGCTCCTAACTGTCTAAGCAGAGGCAGTTTATGCAAAGGCTGTTGCAAATGAGGGTTAGGTGGGACTGGTATGGATCATGTAACTTCTACCAGGCTCCTGCTGTTCCAATCTTAGCCCAGATTCCTCTCATTTATCTTTTTGCAGCTCAGTACTTGCAAATATGACTGAGAGGCTGGGGGCTGCAGCTCTTGCTCCATTCTGCATCATTCGCCCCCTCCAAGATGGAGAGCAGAGTTGGAAGTTTACAACATGGCAGACTGTTCATTCCTGGTCTGGGAAATGGTACCCAGGAAAAAAAAAAAAAAAAAAGAAAAAAAAGGAGAAATCCAGGGAGGCACCAGTTCTTACTTGTCAAGGAGATATCAGTTTGCACCAAACATGGAGGGTGTAAATCTCTTCTCCCAAGTAACAAGCAGTAAAACCAGAGAATATAGCTTCAAGTTGCACCAGGAGAGGTACAGATTGGATATTAGAAAAAATTTCTTCCCAGAAAGGGTTGTCAGCCATTGGAACAGGTTGCCCAGGGAAACTGTGGAGTCACCACCCCTGGAGGGTTTTAAAAGACATGTAGATGAGGTTCTTAGGGACATGGTTTAATGCCAGTGTTGGGTTAATGGTTGGACTTGATGATCTTGAGGATTTCTTCCAACCAAAATTATTCTATGATTCTATGACCCAAGGTACAGCTATAAGTAATGACGAAAGTATCGCCCACTCAGCTATTGGTCATCTCACTTGTCCTGGATACCTATTTTAGTAAACGAGAGAAACCCATCTCTGTGGTACCCCCTTCTTCCACTGACTTTGGACTAATTACCTAACAGATAGTTATTAGGTAAAACAGAACTGTGCTACTAAGTGACTTAAGGCTGTCACTTCAGGAGCACTTAATCTAACTTAGGGGTGAGATTCAGCTATGGATCAAGATACCTAAATTTAGATGTCTACTATATAGACATACCTACCACAGCTCCCCTATTGTATCTGTCAGCTCTTTACATATGTTTCCAATACATTAGTGCAGCTACCACTAGGTGCATACATTCAAGGAACCTATCTAGACTCCTAATAACCCAGGGACCAAATTCAGTTAATATTGTTTCGAAATATGCATCTAAGATGATTCAGATTAGTTGCTCATTCAAACTGCCTACTACTTGCCTCTCACTTAGGTATTTAGCTCTTTAATACTAAATGTTAAGTGAGATATATCCCGCTTTCTGTTATTTCATCTGTGACATGCAGTTACTGCTACTCATTCATATAGCATCTCAGAAACAGGTATGAAGTTGTGCCCTGCTATTATGCATCTGACTTACTACCCAACCTTACTATGGTGCATTGCTACCCTTCCTGACTGAACTTACCTAATGCAGACTTTACCTGAGAGTTCATGTCAATCACGTGGTGTGTTCCACTTGCATTGAAGGTGAAAAGCTCTTGAAAAAGATGTTCAATATCAATTAATCACTGAGGAGACAGCAGGGAAAGTGGGTGATGTTAATGAATTTATTAATCCAGAAACCACTGAAGATGGCAAAGAGAATGCATGTTTAACTAGTTCACTAGTTAAGACGCTAATATAAACCGTAAAGAAATTGTAGGGCTATCTCACTCATGTGGAGACCATAATAGTTTGGGGCAGGTTTCACCCCCTTATATACAGTATAATAATGCACCTTGAAACTAATGAAGTGTTATGTCTTTATGAGACTTTTCATGGACAATAAATGTAATTGGAAAAGGAGGTATTAAAATAATTATCTTCATATTGGTAAACTATGAAGGAGAATTAGAAAACTTGAGGGGTATTACTTTGTTCAGGAAAGTTTCTTACCTTTTTGCCTTAAAATCTAATACAGTTCTGAGTGGTGATGCTTAACATTCTGGATTTAGAAGAGATTTTTATATATATATATATATTAGAAATATCTGTATTTTCTTTCTATAAGACCTTCAAGGAAATTCTTCCTACTACTCAGCACTTTATTTCCCTGATCAGATGAGAACAGAAACTAAAACCCTTTTTTTATGTTGGTCCAGTCAAAGAAAATATTATTGCTGGGATCAAAATGTATAGATAGCTTATTTAAATAAGTCTGAATTATTTGCTGTATCTTACAAAATTGCTGGAAAAAATGTTTTGGTGTGCAGTACATGAAAGGTAAGATGGGACTGTTGGACATCAAACCAGTTTTTAATTATTAATGGAGGTTTCTACTCTTGCTCGCTTATTTCTCTCTAGGGAAAATGCAAGGTAATTTCTCTGAAGTCCTTGTTTATTGTACAGTGTATCCAGCTCACACTGGGACTCTCCAGCTGTAAACCAGTTTTATACCATCTGATAATACTATAGCCTTTATTGAGAGGGGAGATTTTTGATCACTACCTTTCTACTAAACACACGTGTTCATCACTATCTTTGTCAGTTGTTTCATAAATTGAAAACGGAGTTTGGCCATGAACTTTGGCTGTTCTTGCTGAGATGGGACATAGGTCATAATTATCCAGACTCTTGGAAGAGGAGGAGATAAAAAACAACATCTCCACCAAAAACTTTAAGAAGAAAAATCTGAAAATAAATCTATCATTACATTTGTGAACAAACTGCAAGCAAAGGCACTTTAATTTGTCTCATGATATACAAAAAAAATAAAACTATAAGCAACATTTTAGCTGCTCAAACTGTACAATCTGTAGAAAAAACTGACTGTCATTTGAAGAAGGCCTTTATAAATACAATAATTCACTGAGTTTCATTGGAGTTTTTAAGTATCTTGTCTTTTTCCATTTTTATTCTTCTTTAAAAGTAAATGAAAGTACCCTTAGGATATGGCAGAAGTGGTAGAACAAAACAAACAAAAATTTAAAAATGGCAGCTATGATTATTAGAGTGATGGAAAAATGATTTGTACAAAGCAGTGTAATTTATGGTTATTGACATTTCAATAGAAGGCAAATAAAAGATATTATGATGGATAGTAAAGAGGGGAATGTGGGATGTGTCATACAGTTTTAAGGTAAGTTTTATAGTGAGAAGAGAGTGGTTTATTAGTCAAGTAATTAATCCGTGCAAGTCATTGTCACAAGGTATAATGGAGCTAAGTCTCACAGAAGAATTTTTAAAAGATTAGGTGTTTCTTTGAATATTAAAATCTTCATCCTTTTATCACATAATTTGAATAATATAGGAAAAGACTCCTGTTGGTGATGCTGTCCATGCTGGGCACATCAGATTAGTTTAGACTTTTCTAACTTAATATGGAACTTCCTACATGTCTTCATGCTGTTTGGTTCATTTGGCATTATCATGGCAGTTAATTTACATCTACCTGGGTGAGTATACTCCTGTTGTGCTTTGTTTTATTCTTGTGATCATTTTGACTACATCTATCCTGTTCTTCTTTTTCAACTAGTTTCATTTTAAATTACCAAGAATTTGAAGAGTTTACAGCTTTTCTATGAATCAGTGTTCAGACGTAGCTGAAGACACAAACATCTATAAACTTCTGAACAATATTATACTAGGATTTACAATATGTGACATACAACATATGTCTTCTTCCCACTCTATATCCTTTTTGTTCCTTGTTCTTTCCTCCTCATATCAGCTCTACCATTAGTCAATTATGGAAAATTCAGTTTAAATGTTTTGCCCAAGGTCTTGAAGCTCTGTGTCAGAGAAGCACATGTGAAGTTACTCTTCAGAGCCTAATCAAATGTGTCCAGTGGTGCAGCTGAGAGGGACTCCTGGAAGTGTCTCAGAAACCTAAACATCTCTTGAGTGACACTAAACCATGACAGTTCTTCTTCAGCTTCTCAAAGGAGACCAAGTCTCAGAATATGTAGGATTCTCTGTGCCATTCCTCCCTGGCTTGAGTGAGAGTGTCAAACCATTTTCCTGTTACTTCAAAGTGAATAAAAAAGATTCCCTTGCCCTACGAAAAATTCAAGCCACCCTTTCCCTCTTGGTCCATACAGCTGAAGGTCATACACATGGAACTGTTTCCTATTTCTCCCATTCTTTTGCCTATATTTATTTTTACATCTATGCAATATTTTGCACAGTATTTCAAGTCTAACTTGAAAAGTCAAAGCTTTCTCAAAGCTGTAAGCAAACTGGTCCTACAATGGAAACTTTTGAATAAGCTTAATAAAAGCTGATGCCTGCAGCCCTGCCTAGAATAAGTACACAGGGAAGCTGCATTGAGAGAAACAGCATGTTAATAACCATGAAATTCTGTTTAGCTTTTAAAAGAACAAATCTCCATCTCTTAGTGTGAAACCCACTGTTAGGAAAAAATTCCCATAACTTCTTCCTCTCAAGAGAGACATTTAGGAAGATATGGATGGAGAGAACAATAATGAAGGGGCTATAAAATGAGGGTCTGAACACACAGATCTACAGTGTAAAATACGCAAACTGTGAGGTTATTCAAATTTTCAAATGCAAATAACCAGTTGATGGAGGGGTAAATAAATTTAAAAAAAAAAAAAAAAGTGTAAATTAATCTCCTTGGCTTTATTAAAGAAGATTATACATATGAAATTCTCAAAATTGCAGTTGAATAGACAGTGATTTATGGAAAGGTTTGTCTTCAATCACATTAAAGAAGGACTGGTTTCTCTATTCATAATTTTCTAGTGCTTTTCCCTAGGGCTGTTAATAATAGTAGTTACACAATTGTTGTTCTTTTCTTTTTTTGACCAGAAAGGACTATTACTTGAGTACATAAAATTGCTCTCATTCTTTTCCTAAGCTTTCTAAACTTGTCTTGTTTTCTTTCACTACATTGACTGCATTTTTTTCCTTCTTATCACTAATCACTATCAATTATTACTTCAGTCAGTGTCTTTGAAGTTGTTTTTTTTTTTTTTAATGATCCTTTTGAAACACCAAGGTTAAAGTTGGCATAACATATACAATCACATCATGCTCACTGCTCCATACGTAAGTAACAAGTGCCAATCAGGGAACCAATTCATCCCTATTCAATAGAACAGATTTTTTTTCTCTGAGTACTGCCTATTTTGTGACAGAAAATTAAAAGGTTTCAATATAATTTTTCTTCAGAGATGTGTATGACAGATCCTCTGTTTGTCTCCCAAACCAGTTTCCAGCAGTTCAGTCACTTTCTTGCAGATCTTGCAGGTGTTCGAGTGACCTAGTATTAATATATAGAAAGGGCCTCTCTTGCATAACACACGAACATTTTAAACTGCAAATTGATACTGAAATGGTGCATTTTCAACCTTTCATCCCACAGACAAAGCACACAATATTAATATTTCAGTCATTTCTAATTTCCCAGTTGCTAACCTGCTTTTCCTTGATATTGCTGTTAAACACATCAGAGTTTTCATTTTCTTTCCTCAGGCTCTTGTCACTTGATTAAGGCAGTTTACCAGATGTCACAGCTTTATCCTGCCATTTGCATTCTTCCCTTTTCTTCATGGTTCCACATTGATTAGTCTTGTATAAGCATCCAAGTCCAAAGTCAATTCACACAGGCATCAAGCTATATTCCCATTGAAATCAGCATGAGCCTATACTGGTTTTTCATAATCTCATTGTTTTGGCTTATGATTAAATTAATCATGCCAGTTACTGCACCAGTGGGTGTACTGTTCAAATCCACACTATACATTTTTCCAGTCTACCATGAACATGCTCTCCCATAGACTGTGAGAGATTTTCACTGAATAATTATCTGTTTATCAGTGAGAGAGCAGCAAGAGGCTGCCCAGAGAGGTTGTGGAGTCTCACAGAATCACAGAATGATAGAGATTGGAAGGGACCTCAAAAGATCATCCAGTCCAATCCCCCTGTTGAAGCAGTAACACTTAGATGAGGTTACACAGGAAGGCGTCCAGGTGGATTTTTAATGTCTCCAGAGAAGGAGACTCCACAACCTCCCTGGGCAACCTGTTCCAGTGTCTGTTACCCTCACTGAGAAGAGGTTTCTTCTCAAATTTAAGTGGAACCTCTTGTGTTCCAGTTTGAATCCATTACCCCTTGTCCTACCGTTAGTTGTCATTGAGAAGAGCCTGGCTCCATCCTCATGGCACTCACCCTTTATATATTCGTAAACATTAATAAGGTCACCCCTTAGTCTCCTTTTCTCCAAGCTAAAGACACACAGCTCCCTCAGCCTTTCCTCACACAGGAGATGCTCCACTCCCTTAATCATCTTTGCTGCCCTGTGCTGGACTCCCTCCAGCAGTTCCCTGTCCTTCTGGAGATGAGGAGCACAGAGCTGGATACAATATTCCAGATGTGGTCTCACCAGGGCAGAGTAGAGGGGAAGGAGAACCAGTCTGGACCTACTGACCACCCCCCTTCTAATACACCCCAGGATGCCATTGGCCTTCCTGGTCGCAAGGGCACAGTGCTGGTTCATGGTCATCCTGCTGTCCATCAGGACCCCCAGGTCCATTTCCCCTGCGCTGCTCTCTAATAGGTCATTCCCCAACTTATATTGGAACCTGGGGTTGTTCCTACCCAGATGCAAGACTCTACACTTGCCCTTGTTATATTTCATTAAATTTTTCCCCACCCAACTCTCCAGCCTGTCCAGGTCTCTGGATGGCAGCACAGCCTTCTGGCGTGTCAGCCACTCCTCCCAGCTTGGTGTCATCAGCAAACTTGCTGATAGTGCACTCTACTCCCTCATCCATATCGTTGATGAATATATTGAATAATACAGGCCCCAGTACTGACCCTTGAGGCACTCCACTAGATACAGGCCTCCAACTGGACTCTGCCCCATTGACCACGACTCTCTGGCTTCTTTCCTTCAGCCAGTTCGCAGTCCACCTCACTACTCGGTTGTCCAGACCACACTCCCTCAGTTTAGCTGTGAGGATGCTGTGGGAGACTCTGTCAAATGCCTTACTCAAGTCAAGGCAGACCACTGCCATCATCTATCCACCTTGTTATGTCCTCATAAATGTCAATGAGGTTGGTCAAGCACAACTTCCCCTTGGTGAAGCCATGTTGACTGCCCCTAATGACCCTCTTATCCCTGATACGCCTTGAGATGGCACCAAGGATAAGTTGTTAAATCACTTTCTAAGGGATGGAGGTGAGGCTGACTGGTCTATAGTTACCCTTCTATAGTCTACCCTGCTATAGTCTCCTTCCCTGCAGACATTCCAAACCCACCTGGACACATTCCTGTGCAATCTACTCTGGTGATTCTGCTTTAGAAGGTGGGTTGGACTGGATGATCTCCTTCCAATACTAACCATTCTGTGAGAGGAAAAAAAAAAAAAAAAAGTTGAAATTTTCTCCAGAAACTTTACTGCAAAACTCAATTTTGCTCTCAGTTCTCCTCAAAGGAGATCTGCCAACCACAAAATACCCTTTCCAGTGGGCTTTCTGTGCCTACCTTTGAGTTTCTACATCTGCAGAAGTCTCCTACGAGCTCTTAATAGACAATGCTAGTGGTAATCAGCACAGTCAGTGGAATTACAAGGTGAACAATTTCACCCTAAAATGATTAACAGGGGCTGGTCAAGTGAATGATGGTACTTATTGCCCATTGTTATAAGGGGACACTAAGCCCCTAGTTCAGTTATAAACATGTACATGTTAAAGTTAGCCAGTAAAACATTAATTTCATCCCCATTTCTATCTGTTATTCAGATGGCTCAGGTATTTCTATGCATTTTCTCTGATCAGGTTGTCCAGTCATCATACTTCAATCCTATGTTGTCCTGATTCTCATACCTTATCTCAGTTTTCCCTGACTAGCTCACCTTCCTTCTGTCTCTTCCTCACATGAGGTGCTGGTTTTCTTCCCATAGGATTCACTCTCAATCTCCACAGCATTATCTGGACCATTTTTTGAAACCTTTATTTTCGTGGATCACCACTGTTCAAATTTTTTCATGCTATTTGCAATTTTTTTGTACTGTTAGTCCTAATATCACACACACACTTTAATAATCCCATCCCAGTCATGTTTCTCTTTCTCTTTTCGTTCCAATGTCCCCCCTCTAAATTCTCTTCCCTTTATTTCAGTCCTGGTCAACTTATTCTTTATTGTCCATTCTCTGTCCTTGTTTATTTTTATCCTTCCACAACCATTTCTCCCCAGTATTATGTCTCTTATCTTTCTCTCACCCCAAACCCACGGGATTCCAATCCCCATTTTACCTGCCTGTTTCAGGCACACAGCCCACTTTCCCCCCTCATCTTGTCCTATTTTCTGCCCTTAATATTCAAGTATCCCTCTTCCAACTTGCTCTGTCATTTCATAGAATCATACAATCATGGAATCATTTAAGTTTCAGAAGATCATTAATATAATCAGGACCAATTTCCTGCGAACATCCCCAATCACCTTCATCTTACTGAAAATAAAGGATTTTACTCTTCTGGATGCTCTCTGGACCAACCTAGTTTGGAAACAGGCTGGTAACAGGGACAATCTCTAACTCTCAGTCTGGGTGGCTGCACATCATAGCACTCACAAAAGAGCCCAGAAGTACAACCATAGTGTTGTGTCCTTTCCAGGACTGGAACTCTCAGACAACATCTTTAAGACATTTAACGACTAAATATAGGTACCCAGTCCAAATATGCAAATCATGTTTGTTTTCTTTAAGGCTGTAAATGCAAACATGTTTGTTCGGGGTTTGTGCATGAAGAGAAACAACATCCATCTGAAAGGCTACCCTCTTCCCTCGATAATGTTTAGTCCTTGCTCCAGACTCTAAGAAAGTTAGAGAGAGCTTTAATACAGAGCTTTGAAGGTTTTTCTTTACCTTGAGACCAATGTTTAACAGCAAGTACTCGTACCAGCCTCACCTATAACAGGGCCCACTGCCTGGAGAAACTGCCTGGAGAACCGAGCCCCAGGGAGACAAAGGCATGTGACAAACCCACACATTGCTCCAGAGCTGCTTGAAGGGGAGAATCTGATCTATTGACTTGTTCTGAAAATAGCAGCCAGTGGGAGGTGACTGACTGGCTAATACCTGTGGTGTTTCCATTACCAATTCGGATGAAATCTGTTGCCAGGAATACTAGGGTGGTTTCCTTGGCAACGAGAAGAAATGAACAACTGCGATGCACATGACTTTTTCAGGTGCTTTTTTAACTCCTTTGAAACAATGAACTGCCCTACTAAAACCCTACCTCAGATTAATAAAACATAGGTACACATCCAAATGATAAATAGAGTTTATGTTCAATGATGAATTTGAGCTAAGATTAAAATCTGTCATGAAACAAACCCTCAAGAGAGCAAGCAGGCTGGAAGTATTTCTACTGTTTAAGATAGCAGAAAGTTTGCAAGGTTATATACTTTATTTTCTAAACTGTAGATAATGAAATTTCAAAAGAATTATGATATTTCCATGAGATACATAGATAAATATAACATAGAATTAATTTGGATGTCTCTGTTAAACTCAAAGCTCTTGAATTTCATGGTTGACTGCATGCAATGTTCTGTTCACCAGGAGCACTATGGGCATTTCCAGAAATCAGAGCATATTTTGAAATTATTTTAACAAGAAAGTATGAAATCTAAGCCAAAGCATACAGCAATAATAGGAATAATGGTATATAGCACATACACATTGTTTGTACATACATTTGGCCACAAATTTCCTGTGGACAGTAAATTCACTGGAAAATTCAGAGTTTCGTGAATTTCAATTAAACTGAGAAGCTGTTGTAGCCCAAGTATAGCCAATATATTTCAACAAAGAGTTCTACTACAAAATATTGAAATATATAGTAATTTTAAAAGGAAATGTTCTTTTAGGTTCCAAAGATAAGGGGTTTGTTTTGAAAATTTACCTACTTATTAGGGAAAAATAGTTGTTAAAAATCAAGAAATGTCATGCGGAAATGATTGATAAGTAGCGATAAGAACAAAAGTATCTTTAGGCTTTTGTGGGGGTTTTTGGTTGTATTGTTGTTTGGGGTTTTTTTGTTGTTTTGCAGGGGGGTTGGTTTTGGGTTTGATTTGATTTGGTTTGGTTTGGCTTTTTGTTAACCCTTCAAAATTAAGGTCTAAAATGTTACTATTGAATGCAGAAGATTGGGGTTTTTTCAGTTTAATGAATAGTCAGAAATATCCATTCCCCTGCTTTATGCTCAGGCTGAATAAACACATGTGAGGGAGCTAAGGAGAAATTGAAAGAGATGCAGCAGATCAAATAAGCAAAGTAGAGGGAGTGAAGAAAGGGACCTATCAAATGTGACAAGCCAGATGACAAATGTAAATGTTTTTGAACATTATCTGCTGATATCAGGAGGCTGAGTCCACTCTTCCTTGCTAGTACTGATGGATGACAACCATTGGAGGTGCACCAAGGACCAGAACTAATTTTTTCTGAGTTAAGAAAGGGGTGTCATCTGAGATCCAGAATCCCAGATAAAATTTTGACTGGCCAGATCATAAGAAATATCAGAAAACTTCCTTATTTTTAGCTTGTGGCTAAGAGACTGAGTTTCTGGGAGAGGAAGATAACAAAGTATTACTGAGGCAAAAAAATAAATATAGGAGGACAAGAGTGTTGCATAAGGAAATAAATCAGCCTAGTCTATCATCAGTGGGAATCAGGCAAAAAATATCTGAAACAGAGTGAGACTGGAAGCAAATCAGTTAAGATAGAACAATGTACACTATTAAAATCATCAGAGAAAACTGGGTTGACCTGGACATTTTAAATTAAGACACTGTATGCATCTGAATGAATCATTAGCAATGATTTAGGTGCTTTCCTAAAACAGATTATATTCATAATAAATAGACTTGACTAGAGAATTTTAAAACCATATTAGTGGTAAAGGTTGATGCCTGGGGCCACATTAGCTCAACATCAAGCTCTGAACTGTCATAGATCAATGAAATGTAGCAAGCCTGAACTGCTGATTCAATTTAGCATTCATTTACCTTCAGAGCAGAACACAAATAGTAAGGAAGAAAATGTGAAACATGATCTTTAAGACCAAGATCATGTTCTATGGGGAACTTAGCATGCCTGCACACATTTATCTTGTAAATATTTAGGGACTCAAGTATCGAAACACCCCAGTCACTTCTGAAGCTGAATCTATCTTAATGCCTCAGAGTTTTTTTTACCACTGAAGTTTCTTTCAACTTTTCCTTGTTCGCCAGTGAATGCTAAACAAAATCATGATGGATGCATAAGCAAGAACAAACCTCGGCAGGGTAATAGTGAAACCTCCAAACAAGAATACAGTGATTGTAGTATCTGATTTCATACTTGAATTAAAAAAGGTTCAGTCTGCACAACTAGACAACTATCCGACAGGAGACCTAAGGAAATATGGGTTTTTTTCTTTGAAATGTCTCCAAAATTTTCCCAAATAACATAAGACAACTTGACATGACTTTAGTAAAGCTGTGGAAGATTGATTAATATTCCACTTCTATTCAGCTACAGCTATTTTATATCTACATTAGATCAGATACTGAATTTCAAGCCAGCATGACATAAGTGGGGTCATCCAGTTGTTAAGTGATCCTTCCTGTGACGCGCGTACCACAACTTTTGCTGTGGGAACACGAAGTTGCTGAGTGTGATCTGATGCTGGCAGTGAGACAAAGCAGCAGCTTAGAGAAGTATTAAATCTTCTCCAAAAGTTTTAAAAACTTTTCCAAAAAAGTATTTTAAATTGTAGCTGAGTCTTACGGAAGCCATCCTGGCACACTTCTACCTGAGCCAGACCATGCAGTAGCATTATCTAGTCTTTGATGGCAGAATTATACTGGACCCTTCCTACTGTTCGGCTGATAGTTTTGACATTCTGTTTGCTGACAAAATATGATCATATCTCTTTTACCATGTATGACTCTGCAATGCCTGAATACTCCTATTTCAACTACTCCTATGCACTCTATGTACTCTTAAAGATTCTCCTTTTTTTGTTTTTTTTCAAAATAACATGTGCTATCTATTCACATAAATAACAACTGACCAACAAAATCTTCTGTGAAGTTTAGGTTTGCTTTCAAACTCTTTCTAGGTCATTTCTTTTTTTTGGTGTGGCAATAAGCAGCTTTAGATTAGAGCTACATAGCTGGTATAGTGTGTTTACGCTTAGACACTGTCTATAGAAATAAAGATTAGCATCAAGCCTTTACCAGCTCTCTGTCAGGATGCTGGTCTTTTGAAGCTATAGCATAGCCAGCAAACTCTTGTTTACCTACAGCACTGCCACTTTGTGTATGAATATATTAACATTTGGGGCAGGAATAAAAGACTAGTTTTCTTTTTTGACATAGTTTGCAGTAATCCTATCTGTGTCAAAACAATTTGAGAGGGGAGGCCTGCAATGAAAAGATACAGTTACTGCGATACTCTCAGAAACAATAATTTATTCTGCCATTTTTTCATTCAAGCTTAATATTCTTAAATAGAAAATTCAAAATATCTGTAATGCGAGAAGTTTTTTCTGTGTCTATATATGCACACATTTTCTGCTTTTTTGAAGGTGTGGGTGCACACACATGTAGATACCTACATGTATATTTATGCACGTGTTCCCACAGGCTCATATGTGCTGCACTGGAATGAGTATTAATGCTAACTAAATAATAAAATTGATCTGTTCATCTCTAGCTTTTGTAACCCCAGTCTGTAAAGGCTTTAGGATTCACCAGCATTCTCTCATTTTTGTGCATCGTGTTTGTTCAGGATTTGACCTAAGTCACTGAATCCCATGGGAGCACAGTTGGACAAAGGTTGTCTCTCTCTGCAGTGTTTGGACAGGAACACACTGCTGTGTTTACACTGAGAAGGGGACGACAGCCTTGATATTGACAAATATGCTAGGCCATCTCTGCAGTATCAAAGCTGCATAGTAATTACTATTATTATGGTAGGTAACTACTGATTATAGTATTTACTATGCACATTAGCAAAATAAAAATATGTGCATAGGTGTGCAATACATGTTTTTCTATAATAGCACTCATAACCTCTATAACAAATTACACTCTAGAAACATTCCAGTCTTCTAAGGGTACCTACAGACCTCTTCTTTTAGCTACTGCCTCCTTCCTTGGTTGGTTGGGCAGTGGCTCGAAAAGCTTACTGTTTCTTCTGTGCTTGGCAAAAAGGAATTTTTTTGTGTATTTTTAAAAAGCAGCAATCAACAGGACAGATGTTAATTCTGCTGGTTTTGTTTTGTTTTGTTTTTCACTAGAAAATGCAATGTGTCATATTCAATATGCACTTATTGGAATAACATTTGCTAGATCTTGAGCCTGACCAAGATTTAACCAAAGATTTCCCCAATCTAAATATCCCGGTGGGTGATAATTCTCAAAACATATGAAACACTGTAAGGGAGTGACTGCTCTGTATTCAACCATTGTAGCTGTCTATCCTACCAACCATAGACATGCTGTTTGGCATCTGTCATATCATTTCCACCATCATTTTATTTTTTTTGCTGGATTAGCTTTAACTTTAAGACCGTGGCGATTTGGTGTTCTCCTGGTGGTGTAAATATACATGGAGTTGAATTTTATTATTGGCATTTTTATTCATTTTCCTCCCAAGCAACCATCTTTCACAACATTCTTAGACAAGATGCAAGGCATAAACTCCCAAAAGCTCTCAAATGAACTCTGTGATGATGCCGCCTCAGAGTAGGCCCCTGATGAAGAATTAATTACAGTGAATCATATCTGAACATCTGTGCTGAACTGATCAGCTATATTGCTAAAGCTTCACTTCGTTATTGCAGTGCCAGTCTTGAAGCTGCAGCTATTACGTGTTTCTGCAGAACTTTGAGGGGAAATATCCCCCAGTTCTTTGTACTGCTGTGTGTTAAGCAACACTGTGATTCTTGATCAGTGAATTATACAGCTACACTCTTGTCCAGGGCGTGAAAGAGGTGAGTGGTATGAATTAGGAAGAGTTATTTTTCATCTGGGGTGCTTAAATCTATGCAGTTATATGACAGCTTGCACACCTATTAAAGCTAGTTAGCCCCAGAGGAAAACACTATTAATGTACCTAAGAAACTTTTATATAGGTAGAAGTGACAACTCTGCTGTAAAAATGACATAATGCAATAAACCATAAAACCCGTATCTAAGAGGTATGTGGACACTTCTGGTTCTAAAGTAGAGATGCCAGATGAATGTAAGGGATCCATACAAAACTGTCTTCAAGAGTATTCAGCCTTTCCACCTATACAGACCTTCCCATAAAGACATGATCTAGACTACCAGAATTAAGAACCTCTAAAAAGTGTCCAATTATAAAGGTGAGTGAGAAGTTTGAGAAACTGAGATCCCAGTCTGTTTGTTTTTTTTTTTCTCAGAGCAACAGGTGAGCAAAGTTAATGATCCTTTCTGTCAAAACGTTTGTATATCAGTGCAATTTTTTTAATTTATAAGTGTAACTCCATCATGGATCTAAATAATCTTTCTTTTTGATGAAACTAAGTTTTTGTGTGTCATTTTTAGTTTCACCAGGGAACATTAAAATTTAAATTATTGGTTGTTTCTTTCAAAACCTCTCATATTTTCATCCATATCAGATTGTAAATTAGCTATCTTGCAGTTCACAGAATTTAAAGTTTAAAATTAATCTACTTAAGATAATATTCCACTCTCTTGGTAATAAAGAGCATGTTCTCCATTAGTGATTTTTTTTCACTTCCTACTCAGTGTTAGGAATATTTGATGTGATATTCTGCCATTGAAACATTCTCTATTTAAAAAAAAAAAAAAAGTAATCAATAAAACTCTTTCATGTGTTTCAGTCAAAAATAACATTGAGTTAATTTAGAAACAGCTGGTAATGAAGGAGAGATTTTGACCTTGATAAGGTCAAAATTGAAAACGTTTTTGTGAATATGTGACAAAGGCACAGAATAGAAAAATATTTAGGGTTAATTTCTGCTGATAACACATATGTATGTAATTATGGGCAAATGTCTGCTTTATAGCAGATTCACTCAATGTCAGGCTCTCAGCACTCTCTCTATGGCCAGGAATATGAGATCCTTCAGAAAATACAGCAACTTTCTCCTAATGTGGGTGCCTTGAGATTCCTAAAGAGAAAATGTGGAACATGCCAACGTCTCGTACCCAAATGGAGTCAAAATGCAGTTGTAACAGGATTCAGCACAAGGGAGATGGAAAAAATTAGTACATATGGGAACATGGGAAGTTTGAACATGGGGAATGAAAACTACCAATATAATGAAAGAGAAACTGGTATGTCTGCAATGCATCAGAACAGATTAAATGTCTGCATAAGGTCATGAACTGCCCCTGGAGTTATTTACTACTTTATTTTGGTTGGAAGGGGAGATTAAATGCTCAATTCAGTAGCCTACACAGGTGCGTCTAGTGACATGGTATTTACAATGGAGGATCCAAGACATCTGTGTAGTACTGGCATATGACACAGAAAATACAGGAGTGTTTAAATTTTCTGGAGTGGCAGCTAGAAAAGAAAAAAAGTGTACATGAAGGCATGTAAAATGATACTACATGCCTGCATTTAAAGCATCCAAGTGAAGCCCTAGATGACTAGCTCAGATGTTGATAGAAGAGAGAACCCCTGCACCTTTGGTTTTTATCTGTACAACAAAGAACATTTTTGGCTGCCTTATAGGAGCATTATGAAGACAGCTTCTGAAGTATATTTCTCTTCTCATGCTTCCTGTGTATTCCTCAGAGTTAGCAGAATTTTGCTCACAGAAATTTTTACTCTTTATTAGTTGCAACTCAGTAACCCAGTCACAGAGCTGATCTACCAAAGGAAAATAAAGATTTGGCTGCACAAACCGAGCAATTTCCGAATTTACCTTAAGTTGCAGTTGAGCTCTAGAATGGCTCTAATACTGATAATTCAACACCAACACCATAATCAAGAACTTTTAGGTTTACGAGTCAGATAAAGTGCTTGAAAAGCACTCTGGTTCTTTTCTGTACATACTAGAGAACTGATGCAAAATGACAGTTGCTAAAATCAACTCTCTTCCTGATTTTACAAATTAAAAACTTAATGTGAAGAACAATCATGGCTTTCCTGAAGTAAATCTCTTTAGAAGGAGAGATTTTTTTCCCCTTTCCTTAATAATTAGAGTAAATTACATTGACATAATCATCATTTTTAGATCTTCTCTTTAATGAGATTCAGAACTTGAGAGCTTTAAATCCTGTCTATAATGCTTCCCTTGATGTTGTTTTAACCAAAGCAGCTTACTCACTCTCTGATTTTTAAATAAAATGACTACCCTGTTTCTCATCTATTCCAAGACTCAAATAGAAGAAAAAATGATTGCACAGAAGACAATTAATGAACATTTTTTTCGAAAGACAGAGAAAAAAAAAAAGGCAAAATATTTTCTGGTATCTCTGCATACTCATTCTCAGACTCACATACAGAAGTTCACATGAATAAACACACTGTGAAGTAGGTGGAAAAACTAGATATCGTCTGATGAATCCTGCCTTTCTCTACATATACATAACTGTCATATGAAAATCAGGATTCATCATCTCCTGATTAGGACCCAAATTCAGCTGACAATGTGTAATTTTCTGCATGTGATCTGGGGTTATAAACTCCAGGTATTGTCAGAGGAGTTCAAGAACTCAATATACGGTCCATAAGGTCAGCATTTAGTGTTGTTTGTGGCGTTCTGCGATATCTAAAGATTATGAGATCATGGCATATTTCAGGTGTGAAAGGACCTCAGGCTGTTTCTAAGCCACCCTCCTGTTCACCTGTGAATTCATAGGGTCCTCCATGAGGTCCAGTCAGGCTGCTTGAGGTTAATTATCTGCTCAGGTCTTGAAAAACTCCGTGAAAGGAGACTGCATCACCTGTCAGCAACCCGTACCACTATTGACTGTCCTGAGTAGTGCAAAAATTTCTTGATAAACCATCTGAGATGTGCTTACATTGACCTGGCACACTCAACACAGGAACTGTAAGAAACCGATGTCCTACAGCAGTGGCAATTGCGGACCAAAGACCTAGTAAGGTGTTAGCCAAATGGCTTTGCAGGCTCCTCCATCTATAACAGGAGCTTAGACACCTAACTCCCACCAAAAGATTTAGAGGTGGACTTCCACTGTCCAAAATTAATTACCCCAAAATACCTACTTAACAGTCAGATAGAATGTAAAAGAGCTCTAGTGTTAAGTCCGATGTTGCATTTGCCGATCTCTCACATCTCAAAAGACACTAAAAATCTAAGTATAGGCAACTGGAATGAGGTGATGTAGGAAACCCAAAGAGATTCATTTAGTATCTTTCATCGGACTAGTTGAAGGAAGCTCCATTCTTGACAGTCCCATAACATATTAGTCTCACAGGCTTCCCATAGATAGACGTCACACTATCCAGTGATATTTCCAAGAATTTCCAAGAGCTTCAGGAGAAGAAATGGACATATCTTTACCTTCAGCTGTATCACTTATCTGAGACTACCAGGAACTGCCAAAAATGAAGGTTTAAACCCAGACTCATCTATTAGGACCTTTCAGTTAAATAGGAAAGGAAAATTCGCCTGCAGCTGAGAATAACCATTCAAAACATTGAAATAATGAGTTTTCTATTACAGTATTGTAGATGATCCTAAATTTTGCTATGACACAGCTGGATAAGTTTATAAAAACATTAGAAAGGGATATTCAGAAAAGTAAATTGAACTACTTTTCTATTTTTTTTTGTAATAAAAACAAATCTTTTGTTTGCAAGTCACAGATCTCTTTCCTGTCCCTTGTTAAAATTGAAGCACTATAAATGCCAATTTATTTTTCACAGCAAGGTTAGTCTTTGGAGTAATGGAAAATAATTTTCCTCATCTTTAATGAATAAATCATTGTGGGAGGCTCTGCATGATAGTTTGATCCTGCACAGCTATTTCTTCTGGTTGTTAGCAGAGTTGTACATTTTAATTCCTGAAACATTATTAGCTAATATTCATTTGCTTTTAGACCTTTCTGATAACTTTGCTTTTTCATTAATTCTTTTCACTGCAGTAATAGGGAATTACTTCGTTTAATGATTCTCTAAAGATCCAAGAAAGCTAAATGTCCTAATAAGACAATTTTATTTCACAAATAATATTGCAGCCACCAATATCATTAAATGTTAATGTTTTCTGCAGTAGGCCATGTCCCTAGCAATGGGGTATGCAACATCCTAATCCAGAAGCAATTTTTTGCAAAATAAGCCTGTCCTTTCCCAGAGTCAGTGAAAATACATCAAATACATTGTTTACTCTGAGAGAATATTTAATATCCCAAGAAAAAGAGATAAAACCCCTAATCACTAAATTCCTTTGGAGTAAAATTCCCCATGGGGTCTCCACCCATGGGCAGTTAAGCTATCAAATCCCTTGAACACACCCTTAAAGCTAAAAAACTCATGGCCTGGCCACTCTAATGCAAGAACTTCCAACCCAGCTCTTCCATGACTGAGGCTGCTTTGTGACCACTGAGACTTGCAGAAGGGTTAGTGAGCTCTGCAGGTACCAAAGTCTGGCCTGTGGGCAGTAATGTTGAGAAGTCAGTCCTGCACAAGAAAATGAGAGTTGCCAATGCAGTGTAGTAGAGCACAGCTCAACAGAAGAGGAAGAGACAGACACTGCAGTAGTTCTCTCAAATACTCCCTTCCAGCTTCTGTGCTTGTAAGATTTATCTTTGGGACTGAACTTCTCTGGATGCCCTGCTTGCCGCAGATTTTGTGTCCTTGAAGTTTTTACCAGTATGGCCTGAGGAATTTCTTCCCTCCTAATCCACTCACCAAGAGCTCCTCTGTTTTCTATGTCCAGGGTTTTGCAAGACTCAGTATCCTCCTGTGATTGCAGGTGTAGCCTTAGGATAGGAAGTTATTCCCAAATTCTCTATCAAAAACTTACTTGTGTCCTGTCAAACAGTTCAAATTTTGTCATTGCTTTGCCTTGTCTACTTGGTCCTTTTAAACGATTTTCCTCAAGTGAACTAGTTAAACAAAAACAAGAAAAAGTTTGCTTTTTGCTTGGTGAAAATCTCTGAGCTTACTCGGTGTTATGTTCTGCCTTGCAATTACCAGAGATCCCCCTGGACTTCTCTGTGTATGTCAGAGCCCAGGTAAATGAATGCATTTTAAATCTGTGACATGAGATACACAGAGATGGAAATGGAGTAGCAAATGGAGTTGAAATTTTGGTGTATATTCCCTGCTTTACCTAAAGAATTAAACCACATGTCAGGCAGAATCACCTGCAGTTTAGAATAAGGACTGGCTAAAGATAACATACCAGCTTTCAATTATTTTGATGTTTAAGGTTTAAATAGAGCTACTACATCACCCACAGGTTGTCTTTTATTTCCTATATTTGAAGTGGGATCTAGAAAGAAGTACTTAACGGAAGACATAGACACACCCTGCAACACCATTTTTTAATAAAAAATTGTCTTTTTACTTCACATACAAATAACATTTATCAGGGTCAAACAAGAAAGTCTACTGACTGCAAGCATCATGCTCCCTGTACAAGTAACTGAGACCAGTCTTCTCAGAAAGGGTAATTGATTTTTATTGCTTCCTGTTTTGAATGTCAGTTTGGGGTGCAGCTTTAGGATGGTACCAAAAATACACTAAAGTCTTTGTTGGATCTTAGACATATCGTGGTCTTTCAATTATATCACGCCATAACACGAATGTGTTTAGCTACTTGACTTAAATATTATTTGTTTTTTATCTTTCTCAGAATTACTAACCGTAACAAAGTATCTAAGTATCTAAGTGTATAGATAAAAGTATCTTAGATACTTAGATACTTAGATACAAGTATCTAAGCGTAACTTTGAAAGTTAAGGGGCTTATAAAGCAGTTCTTGGCCACACCATCCCTCGTTTGCACAGAATGTTAAATAGTTTTCCACCATCTAGATAAATGTTTCAAAACTGGTGGTTATGGACCCTTGTCTAATCCAAGCTGCTACAGGAAAAGTTCAGAGATGGGCAAAATTTCCAGGTACCTGGGAACCATAAATGTGGCCTGTAAACCTATTAGCAATCTGAAAAAGACTGGGATATGCTGCTCTAACACTCCAGCCTGTACCAACAAAATGGCACTTCTGTTAATGGAAGGAAATAATACAGAAATCACAGCTAAGTCAAACAGCTTGATCTGGTAAATAATAAGTATTTTATTGGAACCTCAGGGTATTTCATGCATGTAGTGTCATAAGCAGTCCAAGGATGTTCTGCATGCATGCAGTGTATTTCTATTCCCTGCAGTTTTTATAGTGAAGTTTCCAAGCTGTGCATAAACAGTAATATAATAGGATCTCTATTTGTTTCTCCTTCAGGAATGTTGCACATATTTCCTTGCTCATATTCCTTCTATTTCCCCCAATCACTTTGCTGGAAAACAAGTGTTCACAAATAACTTGCCTTTTCCATCTGTTTATTTTAGCAAGCAGATTTTATATTTTTCTTTTATTTTGCTCTGATATTTTTCTTCGCTTCTTTGTGACAATGGCATAATGGATGTGACTCTGAACCAAGGTGTCTAAGGATGACTTCAGTGTGTCCTTTATCAGTAAAATGTCTCAGTTTGTGAAGAAGAATGGTCTTACTGACATTCAAAAAATTGGATCCAATATTTGCTTCTGCTAAATGCCTCTTACTGGCATTTGCAGCCAAATTTGGAAGAGTTAGGCAATGGCAGCTAGAGCCAAATTCTCAAAAATCCCCTGAAAGTCTGTCAGTTCACGTTATGCTGTCTGAGGTCAGACTCTGAATGCTGTATTATCATCATAATGTTGCTGCTTCATTTGATCCCTAAAGAGGAACTAAGTTCTCTAGTCATTCTCACGTGTTTTCAAGATTACTTAGACGACTGTTTTTTTTCTATGGGCTCTAGCATCCTGCCAATCAAAGAGGTTCTCTTCTTTGACTCTGAACTCTTCCAATGACTTTGCTCATAAGCTTTCTGTTTCTCACTGCACCAGTGAGCAGCTTCAAAGCTTGTAAACAAATGTGTGTATAAAATCACTAAATGTTGGAGGACATTCAAAACTTGTGTTTTTGTTGTTTTGTTTTGTAAGTTTTTGTTTGTTTGTTTGTTTGTTTGTGGGGTTTTTTGGGGGGTTGGTCTTGTTTTGTTTGTTTGTGTTTTCGTTGGTTTGGGTTTTCTTGTTTTTTTGAGGGTTTTTTTTAACCTCCTGGCATTTCCCTGAGGTCATTATGAAGGTGCAAACCCAGAGTTTAGTCTTCTCTAAAGAGTCTCTGGATGAGGTACAGATGTGTTACCTGAGACATATTCCTTATCTCAGTCCTCTCACAGAAGGAAAGTCAGTACGGTCAGGGATAAGGGTAAGGAAAGAATCCAAGAAGAAGTTGAACCTGGTGGAGCTAATGAAGCATTATTTGATTCTTCAGTGTCATCTTTCAAGGGTAAATAACAATTTTCCTATATTCAAACGTAAGAAAGGAAACCACAGTGCAGCCTCTGGGGAGTCCTATATATTTTGCAACAGGCAATCTAAGTTCAACCAGGCAGTAGTGCATTCAAATTGAGCTTTTATTTTCTGTTTCATCTGAGTAAAAATCTCCCTGAAAAATTTCAGGATAACCAACCAGCCAAATATTTCTCCCCTTTCCAAACAGCTTGGAAGTACAGTTTCTGACACGCCATTCTTTTCACTGTTCTCTCCATTCTTCTCTAAAACAAGTTTTTCCCAATGAAGAAAGGGGTACCACAAAAAACAGGACACCATGTATTTGATCAATTTGAATACAAGTATGACAACAATATTGTCTCTTATTTTGATTTTTCAGTTGTTAAAAAACTTTCTTTGTGAATAAGCCAAGGAAGTCTTTTTACATTTTGGTAAATGTGAGTATGCAATTTCCTGATACATAAAAATTTGGTGGATTTTTAGGAAAAAAAAAAAAAAAAGTTGAATTTGTAACCTGAGAGATTCATAAAGGATATTCTTACATGCTGTTGCACAATTTTGACAAAAAGGACCTCATCCCTGTGTTTCATCCCAGTGCTTACAGAGATTTCTGAAGGTGACACATGTAAATTCGACAAGAATAGCATTTTTTTTTCTCACTTGCTAGGCAAATGCGTGAAATGACTGAGATATTTTAAAGAAAAGAGGAAATAGTGTCTCTCCAGAAATCTCCTCTGTATTCTTGGGAAGTGTTTCTGAGACGTCTTCACAGGACTGGATATTGAATCCGTCTGTCCATTTTCCATCAGCTCTGAGCCATATATCTAAGCTGCAAAGCATCTATATTAAGCAGTTTTACAGTCAGTTCTCAGGGCTATCTGGTGTATTGCATGGAACACTCTGAAGTGGGTAATGCTTCCCAGGCACTAGGAAACTTCCTAAATTCCACATAAATCCCTCTGCATTGGATTTCCTCTTGGCTGGCTTTGTGCAGTCATGGCTTGCAACTACTGGGACTCATGGGGACTCTGCTGGAAATTAGGCCAGAAAATCTTGAATCAAGGTGCCTAACTCAGGAGTTTCAGCTTCTATTTTAGGAGCCGAGCACAGATGAATAAATTTCTTGGTACTTCAGTCATTTATTAGAGCAAACATGAGTCCTTTGCGGTAAAAGTTACCAGAAAATTATAGTTGCAAAGTATGAGACCTCCTTCAAAGATATATACATATATATATTTTTCCATCAGTAATAATTAATCCAGATGAAGATCTCTTTCAAGTCCTCTCAGCTACTTCACAGCATCTCAGCTACAAAAACAGCCAGCATATTGAAACTAGCATGTATTTTGAAAATTGACAGTTAGGAAAACTGATGAAAGATAATGCAACAGCAGCAATGAATCAGATTAATATGGACAACACGGGGAACATCCCACCTACACAGGGAGTAGAGCCTGATATCAGAGGGCTCTTTCATCTGTAATAACAAGATCCAGTGGCTGAGAGCCAAAACTTCAAACTGGAAAAGAGATGCAATTTTTCAGCAGGAGAATACTTAATCATTTGAACTATTTACTAATAGATATAGAATACATGGCTTCATTCAGAGTCTTTAAGCCATGAGTGATTCTTTTTCAGAACAAGAAGTAAATGAGTTCACAGTGGACTAGAAGTTGTCAGGGCGATTCCAGCACTTTCTGGGTAAAACCTAGCTCTGAGTTATGGAATTGGTGAAATTGATAATAGCCTTAAAAAATCGCATCTCTGCTAGTGAGGAAGCAGCTAGAGTGTACTTGTGCAATGGGAAAACAAAACTTAGTGTGAAGATTTTCAGTGAATCTTAGGAGTTTGAGTATTCTGGGAAAACCTGCATTGGGCTGGTGTTGTTTGGTTTTTCATAAAAACAGAATAATTTAAGCATTTTAATTTTAACATTCTAAATAGACCAGATTTCTTCACAGGAAAGACTTTTTTTATAATAAATCTTTGTAATAGTTATAATTTTCTTTTTTTCTATGGAAAAAACATTCTTCTGTTCTCAAGATTTTTTTCTTAACAACAATTTCTGGACCTTTGAACACCTGACCAGGTGTTCACAATACATAAATAATAACACTCTTTACCTGTGAAAAGAAGTCAACAACCTCTTTGAGATGAACAAGAACTAAATCAAGCTACGTATTTGTTGTGATGAATAAATTACAGTATATCAAACAAATAACTGTACCGAGATCCAACACCTATATATAAAGGGCACTAAAAGACCTGGAAGTAGCAATGAATGACTGACTAAAAACTCTCCAAATTCCAATTAATATCAAGATGCACCATTTTTACTGTTGCATGACCTATTTTATATTGATCAATGTTTCTGAGCAATCTCTCAAGGCTGGCCTCATATCATATGTATTCAAATTTCTCCAATTGACCATGCAGAAGTGACTCTCTTATGGTTAGTATTTACCACTGGAAAAACTTGCTAAATTGCAAACTTCTGCACTTTCCGTCCTTCCTGAACATATTAACCAGAAAGGTGCCACCTCATGCATTACCACTGCCTCTGCTGCAGACATAAGTGTCAAAATTACTTCCATATCCAGACAACTGTATAATTTAATCACGCTCAAAGGATTTCCATAATTGTACCCACAAATGTTACTGCAAGATCAACTTTCTGCTCCGCAAGTTTCAATTAGAATGTGCGACACACCAATGCATTTGAAAAAAATAATGAATGCTTCTTTTCCTCTCTTCGTTGAGAGCTTTTATATAAATACTTAGCAAGTGAGCACTGTCACTTCTCACTTTCTAGATACTACCTTTTCTAGTGTTCCTCTCTCCTGCACTGCATGTCATCCTTGTAATTTCTTTCATTTTGCTAAAGGCACAGAGAACACCAAATGGTGCTGGAGATTACTAATGAAGTACAGAGCCTTTCACTGTTAAGTTACACATAAAATGTCTGGCCTAGGTTGTTCATGGTGCAACGATGTCACTACTGTCTGCTGCCTGTTCAATAGGTTATTTGAACCCCGCTGTTAGTTTCACTCTGCTTCCTACTAAATCAGGGAGGAATTACCTGACTGAGAGACAGACAAATTAAAGACAACATTTTTGAAAGTGAAATGCTGAACATGAGCTTGCACTCTGAACAGTGACATTGGAGCAAGGTGCTAAATTTTTGATATCCCAGTTTGAAAAATGTAGATTGAAAAACTGAATTGCTTATGATACCTTGGCAAGTCTTGGTAAAATGGCAAAATAAAGGATGACTTAAATGCTTCATGCTCAAGAGACAAAAATTTTATAGAGGCTTTAAATATACTTAAAACACATTTAAAGATAGATTCCTAATTAAGTCTATATCTTTATGGCTTAATTCAAACTCCAAATTAATGACTTTCAGGTAATTCAGTTTAATATATAGCTATATTTTTTCCTACATTAATGTGTTAAAACATTTATAGGCAAAAAGCAAACACTAGGAAAACTACTTACAGGGTCTGCAGAAATAATGTTCAATATGTTACTCTTCTCATGATGACTTTGTCAAATTTTGGACTATTATAAAAACTTAGGAGAGAGAAAGAAGAGAATCAACAAGGGCCTTTGAAAGAAAAATGATTCATGAAAAGTACATGAAAGACGAAAAGGTAACTGCGAGCTGCTACCACGGATTTACTAGGATCAGGCAGGTTCAATCAACCTGAGTGTCCTCTCCAATGAAATGTCTGACTCTGTGAATGAGAGGTGATTAGTAGATATTGTTTACCTCAAATTGAGCAGGGCTTTAAACACAGTATCCAAAAAGCTCTTAGTAACTAAAAGGAGGAAATGCAGGATGGACAGGTAGACCACATCTTTTTATGGCAAGCAAACTGGACTACTGGGCTCAAAAGATAGTGGTCAACAATTTAAAGTCCTCAGAGGTTGATAGTGGGGCACAGTGCCAGCTCACCTGGGTAAGACTCTGAACAACCTGATCTAACTTTGCAATTAGCCCTGCTTTGAACAGGACATTGTATTACAGTCCTCCAGAAGCCCTTCTTAACTTGAATGCTTGTAGGAGACTAAATATTGAAAATTCACAACTGGTAGCTGGCTAACCACTAGTTCTTGCTCTTCTTTGATTCTTACTATACTCATTTTCATGGCTAACTTCATTGTGTTCTCCAAAATACCATTTGCCTTTTTTTGCTTTGTCTACAGTGACAACAGTTTTCCCCGTTGTCTAGAACAGGTTGCTTTGAATAATGAATTATACACCTAGGTTGATAAGATGGACTCTGTTGTCACATTACACAGCTCTCTAGAAATCACAAAGAGAATTTACAGCAAGATCAGTTCTTAATGGGGTTGTAGATTTTCCAGCCATTAGAATAAGACAACATTGCCCAACACATGATTGTTCATCAGTTTCCACCACACAGAACACAATAGATAAAAGGTATTTGGGAATATATGACTTCACCTTTCCAGCAAGAGTGTTCCAACATTTGAATAAGCAAGAAGCACAATGGGAAATAAGGGCAGCATAATCCAGATGCAGCAAAAATTGTGGTTGATCAAAGTCCATGGAGATGTTACTAACTTGAATAGGCATTGAATCATGGCAGTGTTCAGCAAAGTTTTTGCCATAATACACATTGGCAATGCGTTTCCTAAAAGCAGTTTTATGATGATGCTGGGACACTGTCTAAGTGATTACATTATTGATCAATTACCCTTCCAGCTCAGTGGGTAACTGTGTGCTGTAGATCATGATCATAAAGACACTTTCACAGCAGACAGTAGTACTTGGATGAGGAGATGAGGTAACAACATGCCATGCTGTCTCCTCCACAAACACAGAAGTACCAGGTGCAGAATAATGTTCAACTACTCAATTATTTTAAGCTTAACCCATGGGACAGCATAAAACTGCATCAACTGTTATATTCTGAACTAGTGTTTTCTGTGATGGAACTTGTTAATTTTTCATTTGTTGCTTTAAAGTGAAATCTCAGTGATTTTACAAACAACGGATACTCACATGAAAAGGTACAGATTTTCTTCTCTGATATTCTAAGGAATACATAAAAAAAAAAAAACCAAGCTGTAGTACAAATCCTGGAGGCCACTTATCTCATAAATTTTGTTTCAGTGATTTGAAAGCAAAAACTTTTGCTTAGTGACTTTACTGCTCTCTCCCTCTTTTTTTCTCCTTTTCTTTTGTTTTCATTTTTGCTAGTATATTCTGCTTTTCAATTCCTTGTGGTCAGGGATCACACAGAATCACAGAATGTCCGAGATTGGAAGGGACCTCAAAAGCTCATCTAGTCCAATCCCCCTGCCGGAGCAAGATGAGGTTACACGGGAAGGTGTCCAGGCAGGTTTTGAATGTCTGCAGAGAAGGAGACTCCACAACCTCCCTGAACAGCCTGGTCCAGTGTCTGTCACCCTCACATGTCAGAACAACGAAAGAAAAAGTATATGTATATATATCCAAACGGTTTTAAAACAAGACTAATATGAATATCTCCAATATCAAACTTCTTTATACATGCTCAGAAATTCAGAGAGGAAAAAAAAAATTCTTTGCCTTTGCTCTTTATCACTTCAGTCTCAATAATTAAGTAATAATTGTTGATTTGATTATTGTTAATGATCAGTCTCAAACAAATATTTGCATTTATTTTAGAATTACAGTCTTTCTAAATTTGATCATTTTCAAACAGCATTAGAAACATAAAGCCCTAATTCATCAGCTGTGACAATATGACAAATTCTTCACATTCATTGCCAGCTGTTTAAAATACGAAATATTAGGCAGAGTTGGTCACAGTTTAACCATAGATATGTTCTAGCAGTGTAACTGCTAAGAAAAATAAATCCATCAGGATAGTTCGCTAATATAGCAGCATATTTTCTGTTTCATTTACGGCCATATGGTGAAGGATTCATTTTGTCTTGGCATAAGGACATTTCTGCAGAAGAAAAATTGGATTGACATTTTATTTTTACATCAAGCTAAATTTCCTTGTAAGATCATTATTTATGAAATACGATATGTAATTTGATGCATGATCTCTGGAAGAGGTTACTAAAGAAGGAATTAAGTTGATATTTTTAGCAGTAGTACATAAAATATATACTCAGGAGTGTTGTAAAGAAAATTGTCTGGTTACCAACACAGGAGCTGCTGTTGTGATAGCTGTTCTGCTGGTTGATGTAGCTGGGATTTAACCCAGTACCTCTACATAGAAAATAATCAGTTGGTATAGCTATAAAGTTCTTCTATCAACAGCTCTCATCCTGATGGAATGGGGGGAGAGAGATGAACTTGTAATATACGATTTCTGCAAACATAATTTCTATTATATCTATGATATTATACATATTGCTATGGAAATCAGTCGTTCATGCCGATGATAGGCCACTGGGAATTATTACCCTACTACTCAGACTTAAATCTTGTCGCAAGCCTAAAGCTACTCAAACTGAGATAAAAACTGACACAGTTAATGTTGGCTTTTGGTCAGGAGTGCCTGAGTTGCCCTTCACATAACTATCACTTTCCGTAACAGGCACCATTATGGTATCATCCTCTGGACTGAGCTTTTTTGTACCTCTGATATTGATGATTCATCGCATTATTCCTTTATGGAGTTAACAGCTGGTCGGTGACCAAAACATCCTTTTAGAAGACCTCTGGTATGAAGAAGTCAGGAAAGAAGAATCCGTCACAAATTTATTAAATTTCTTGGGTGCATTCACATTTAATTACTGATTAATCACTGTATTAAAACACTGTCTTTCCCATCTTAATGAACTTTAGTGTCCAGACTTCTCAGTGGGCCTTTCTCTGTTAGACCAAAAAAGGCTAAAAACCCAGATGATTCATTGCAATTCATATTCGCCAGATCTTGAATAACTATAATAGATTTATTTCCCAATTTTGTAATATTCCTTTGAAATTGTAGACTCTAGAACTATAGGTAGTATGTTAATATCTATCTATTGAGTACTATAGAACAAGATTTTTTTACTTCAACTGCTGCCATATGCAAGACTTGGTATGAGTGGTTTTTGGTACAGAAAACCACTGGAGCAACCACTGATTCTTGTTCTACTGTGATCTCTGAACCTCTTAAATAACATCATCTTCTGGAGATCTACTCCTCTGTTGTAGGAATGGCTTGCATTCCTTATACTTATATGGATAAAACTTTGCATTTATCTGAATTGAAAAGGCATCTTGACTGAACAAACCGGTTCACCAGCCAGTCTCGGTCACTGTATCTGACTAATCAATTTTTCACTTTTTCTCTAGTCTTTGCACCAACAGCAGACTTTATTGACAGTGGTGATAGATTTATTACTAGATCATGGACAAAAATCTTGAGTAGTATCAGGTATGTTTTCTATGGGTGAATTTTCCCACTAGGAAAAGCTATAATGAAAATTCTCCGTGAAAAACCACTCCTTAATATTTTTCATTTTTGCCATTCATCAATTCCTTCTTAGTAAAGTACAGTGTTATATTTTTAATTTGAATGTCACAGGGTTCTAAATCCTTACAGAAGTTTGAGTGATGTAACAATGCATAACAACTTGAATAATTCAAGTACTTTTGGCATCCAAAATTCTAATCTTCTCAAAAAATGTTGCTTCTTTTTAATTTTTTTTTAATTTGTTTTCAACCATAAAGTACACTGGTATTATTTAAAATCCAAGCCTTTAATCTTCATTAATCAGATTTCATTATTTTTCCTCTGGTCTGGAAAAACAGAAATATTGTTTAAAAAATACCCCTTTTCAACATTTACAGGTTTTACAGGTTGTTGTCGCTCTTCTGAGCTTCTTCGGTGTGTTCCTCAGGATTTGTCAGTGCATTCATCAATACTTGGGACTGGGATGTGTAAGTCACATAGGCCATGCAAATTCCTCGTTGTTTATCCTTGGTACCTGGTATCTGGACTGAAAGGTACTTCATCACCTTTATGTTCTATATTATTCTTGGCTGTTTCTAATTATAGAGCAGAAATATTTATTGACTGCTTCTGCTTTCTATACACAGTTGTTAATTGTGTCATTTCCTTCTAGAAAATACCCTTTATCATCTTTCATGACACACCTAATCTACTTAAGAAGTGCTTTTGTGAAGGAAGTAAAAATATTCCCTCTTGCCCCGACTTTTATCAGCTGGAGAAGTGCTATTGAGCTTAGTGTAGTGTCTCAGAATGAAAAAACCAAAATGAAACAAAACAAAACAAAAAAACAAACACCAAACAAAGAACAAAAACAAAACAACAACAACAAAAAAACCTCTACACTTACAATGACAACAAAACAAGACCTAGCTGCTTTGATGTTTCTACCTTTGTGTGTTAATTCATCTGACCATCTTTGCTCTCAAGCTGTGCTTTTCTTTGCAGAGTAATTTTTCCTCAGAGATTCAGACATAAAAGCTGCATCACGAGTGCTTTCTTAGGATACATTGTGCCTTTGTATTAAGACTTCTCAATACCCTTTGTCTTATTTCAAGATTCTCTACTCACAAATGCAAAATTATCTTTAAAGATTTCTTGCAGCAAAAGTTACCAAGGAAACGTCTAATAAAAGTCTGTCCAGATAAGCTGAAAATTCATAGATATTTTCTTCTCCATTTTTTTTTTTCTCGGAATAAATGTAACTTGTATATAGAATTGATTTTGTATTAAACACTGTTAATTCCTTGTAATGATAGTTTTATCTAAACTATAACAGAATAGAGCAGCAGTGATAAGAATATTAGTTGCTCTGTATATATATAATAAAATACATTTGCTGAGCCCATACAGATACAGAACTGGAGAGATCAAGTCATTTGCCTGAAATCACATGGGAAAATACACGTGAAAGACAGGATATGAATGATAGGATTTATCTCCTACATCCCAGTACTTTTTCCATAGAGTCATTGGGGGTTTTTCAGGTTTCTTTTTGTTGTTGTTCTTGTTGTTGCTATTTTTTTTTTGTTACAACTGTCAAGATTCTTTGAAAAACATTAATGCTTATGAATGAGAAAGCTAATTTTTCCTGAAAGAACTGGAAACAAGAGTGGTGTGAGAAGTCATCTTCTGCATTTTCTGAACCTAGCTGTAAAACAAGAAGAAAAGTGACATGGGAAAAAAGCATTCATTTTCTGTCACAAAAAAATTACTATGTTCAAATCCCATCTCAAGTTGTAAGCACCAGACTGAAGCACATTTCACTTAAAAATTTGAACAGCTGTAATATTTATCTGGAGACTGTCAGTTTTCTTCAGAGAATGAGCTGAGGACCAGCAGCTGTAGAAGCAGAATTTTTTCCCTCCATCCCTCTTTAATAAAAGTATTTATTTATAAAGAAGCATCAACAAACCCAAGTAAATTATAGTAATGATCACGAGGGCCCTCTCCTTGTTTACTATGAAGCTGTTTTGCTCATGAAGCAAAAGGAGTATGAAAAAATAGAAAGACCATTTTTTGCTGGAGGAAAAAAACGCACAACATTGATGCAAATAATTTCCATAGAGAAGCAATGTTGGGGCGCTCCATTAAAATGCCTGGCACTAGCTGGCAGAAAAAAATAAATGGAAACACAGCTTTAAGAACACTGCTTTATTTACTGATGACCATAAATGGAGCAAAGCTGGAAGGTGTTCAAGATTGCTGACTGGCTGATTGTCACAGCTAATTGTTTTTGACATCCAAGTGTCCTACACATTGATATGCACAACCTACCAAGCCACAGGCTGCATCTATTGGGGCATTAAAACTCTATAAAGGAACAAAGCACCCACTGCTAACACAATGTATAGTCATGAGTTAGGCACATCATTGAACATAAATTGTTTTCCATACTCATTGTGTTATTATCTCTCTAAGCAGGTTTGCTACCTGACAAATTAAAATTCCTTCTCTAATATATGATGACAGTGCTAAATGACTGTTTTAATAAGCTTTTCCCAGAAGTGTCGTTCTTGATTTGATAGGCACTGACAGAACTTGAACTCAATATTTAAAGAAATGCTAAGAGAAAGCCTTAAAAATGGACCGGTAGTGAAAGGACAGTTTGGAAGAATCAGCAGAGCAAACCTACTGTCTGCCGCTTTCTGGGATTGCAAGCACAACATAAACACTCTCAGCAAACTAGTGATGCTTTCAGGTACGAATTCAGAAGAACAAAGTCAGTCTTTCTATATATTTTGTTGTTAGTTATATCACCTGAAATAATATATAATCTAAATCAAAATTAATGATTTTTTTCCTAAATGTTTGTTAGTAAATAATGTTTTGTAACACAGTACACCTTCATCTGTATTTTGAGTAGTGTAATTGTAGCCCTGTAAGTTCAAACAACACAAAGATAACCGTGGGAACCTACCGTTAGGAAAGAGTAAAACCTGTATTATCATTTTTTTTGAGAGCTTTATGATTACTTCAGGATTTGAATGCCCAAATCAAAATGTCTTGCTGTGATTTAATGTTCTGAGATTAGGTGTTCCTCATTTTATGAAGATTTCTTGGTTTCTATTTGAATACTCAGAAGCACGTGAGTTCACTGATTACTTTTAACTGCATGGACATAAATGTCTAAGCAATAAAGATATGAACAATTATAATTATTAGGTGCTGTATTTTAGTTCCTATTCTAAATAGTAAATCTACAAAAACTGAGTTTTGCTATTTGCTGTCTTCTACTCATCATGCTTCATTCAGTTCCAGGTGTGTTTTTCTCATCACACAAATGGAAAACAAGTTCACCTCACAGCACTAACCCAGAGTCACTTTGGCTTCTGACACTGGGCCTTTCTCTCTGACACAACATCAGTGATAACAGAGGTTCAGTTAGCCAAACCGTGACCTAATCTCCTCTTCAATTCTACCATTGTCTTCAAACTCTGATCTCAGTGTCACCAGCATAAAAGTCCATCAGATTCATCGACCTAAAATGAAATATGAGAGTGAGATAGAAAAACCTGACAATTCTGCAGCAGAGTTGGAGTTGAGAGTTTATTTTATCCAGATTACCTTCTTCATTAACCTGGATGTAATTTTTCGTATACCATTTCCATGTTCAAAATTGAGGGGTTTTTTTCTTAATTTTTTTCCCCTTTTTTTTTTTTTTTTCTTTTTGAGGAATCTTGAACATTTGCATTTGAAGCAAACAGTTTATGTCATCCCCTCCCCTTTCTAAGCTTAGCAGAGACTAAAGTCATTGTTCAGTCCCCTTTCTATATCTTGGCAAGTACCCAAACATACTATTACACAAATCAAAATGTCTCCTAAAAAAGAGCTATGATTAAGGTATTTTTTAAAGACATGCTGAATTTCCTGCTGGGCAGTGGGCAGCTATTGCAGTTATTACAGTTAGCCTTTGTTACCTATTGTGCATATTTTCTTTCACTGCAGATGAGCTCCACAGCTTTTCTTTATGACTCTTCTTGAAATTCCTTCTAGTTTGTTGATATCTTTCTAGGAATAAAATGTTCAGAACAGGCCATAAACCATTTCATCTGTAACATTTCAGGAGGGCACAGAGCATAAAATGAAAGAGCACATTGAAAAACTATAACTATGAAGAAATATGACTTTGAGACCAGGTACAGCTCATGTGTTGCTGGGGAGAAGCAGATCACAGTAGACACCCACATGCAATATGCTGTCTACCATCATTCACAAGAGCTTCCAGACACCTCCCACCCATCCAACGTATTTGTCTTAGGTCCCTTTCACCTCTTGATGCATTAGTGCTGCCACTTCGGGGTTTATACTTTTGCTCTGCACACTCCTCCAGCCCTCTGTAATTTGTGTCTTGCTTGGTTTTTTTTCTTCATTTTATGTCATTCACTCAATTGCTGTGCTCTTAAAATAAATCCAACAGACAGAAACCCATTCACATGCTCAACGGAAAATCTTGTTCAAGATTCTGGGTGTTCAGAGAAGGAATTTAATGATCATGGAAATGCAGCAAATATCCATTGTAAAGACAAGTAGTTTGAGTACTCCAAGCCTGCAAGTTCCAAAGATGTAGCTGCACAATGTAGAAATGAGAAGATCTCTTCTTTTAATGGGTAGCCAAACAACACAGGCCTTATCTAGGTCAGTGACATAAATACATATATATATATATATGTATAATAATATAATTAGAAACCAGTCTTCTTCACAATAGAAGGGGTAACAAACTCATCTGCATGCAATTATGTGTAGGACTGCTTCCAGGACTGTTATATCAAAATAATTGTAAATGAGTATCATAAAAACATTTGAGAAAGTAAATTCAATTTGGTTTGTTTTTCTTGCACAGGGAAAACATCCGAGCTAATAATAATTTGAAATATCATTGATATTATGGACAGGATTTAAAATAAATGTCAATGAAACTCTACACTAAGGCCATTCTAAAGAGACTTCAGGGTAAATATATGTCTACAACTTTTTTTCTTTAAAATGTGTTTTGAAAATCACAGCAGTGCTTTGGCTAAGCAACTTTTGATCTCATTAATGATCAAGACAAAACAAATACTAACCATCTGGAAACTGAAACTAGAAACTAGGACTAGCACACCAACATGTCAATTCCAATATATTTAACCATAGTTAATTATTACTCTTTCACAAAAATTAACACGGGACAGACCATTGAACAAAACATGAGTCAAAGTCATTTGACAACTTTGTGACTGAAGAGACTGCAACAAACTCTATGACCACTTAGGACCACATCAAGACTATTTTAATTGATCATCTAGAGGACTGTTACTACCATAAGCATTCCAAGTGTTCACTTAAAACATGGTGTGATGAATTCCAGTTGGACGCAGTACCTGATATGCTGTCTTGTGCCAAGCGTCTTTCAGCTCATATTCGTCAGCTCTTCCCTTATCACAGACTCTCATCAAAGGTCTAGACCCTCTGCAGTCACATGAAAGTGACCTAGGGAGAAGTTAAGTTGATCTGAGTCATTATGAAACATCACAGGTGAGCCTGGATTCCCCTTTTCCAGGTTTTGGGATTCATAGGTGGTGAGATTTGGATTTTGCCCTTCAGTTGTGTAAATTTCAATGACCCAAATTGAGTTTCAAGCTTTGTAATTCTCAAATCAATTCAGAAGACAGGATTAGAGAAGGTCTGGGTTTTTTGTGTTCTGTTTTTTTGTTTTTTTCTTGTCTGTTTTTTATCCTCATCATTTTTATCCCCACAAATTCAATTTAGAGTTTGAAAAATACAGTATGCACTTTAATTTCCATGTGTCATTCTACTTTGCATTGCTGACTAGTGTCTGCTGCTTCCTACTCATGGCTTTTGCATTTGATTCTTTGATTGCTCAGGTTGCTCACAATAATGAAGACTGTCTTCATTCAGTCCAGCAAAGGTTGATATAATACCTTCTACTTCATAGCAAATAGATTTGTCAATCAACAATGGTTTGTGTCTCCATTATAAGGATTTTTTATTATTTGATACAGACTTTGACACAACTTGGTCTCCGCCACTAGCATCAAGCAATTTTAACAAAAATCATATGGATCAAAATATAAGAAACATATAACCAAAATAATAATCAAAATAACTATTTAAATTTTATTACTCTGAATATAATGAACTACAAATTTTGATTTATTCTTATTTGACAATTATTTCCCCCATTTCAGGCTGAGAAGAAGCTTATGCTGAATGTCATCCTGGTTCCTGATTCCTGATTAATTCCTTGGGAAAATGGTTCAGCTGGTAAAAAAGTAGTGATGGCATTAAAGGAGACTTGGCCAATGAACAGTGACTTTGCTCAGAGGTACTATCAGCTTTAAGACCTTGGCAGCAGATTGGATATGACTGAAATCTACTGTCTAAGGGGAAGATTTTGAATGTGGCTTCAGATTTTCAGTGGTTTAATTTTGTGCGTTTAATTTGTGCTGTCTGTAAGTGGATTTATTTATTTAGATACAGGATTTTCTGAAAATAAGGATCTTTTAGAAGGCAAGACTCTCTGTCAAACTTGTAACTGTCAAAGTTCTCAAAACTGTCTTCCGTTATCAGAGTAAGCATATCTTATTGCTTTTAAATCAATCATTTTTGTGCAGACTTTCTAGAAAAACATTTAGAAGGAAACCTCCCCTGTGTCTTCAGAAACTGAGATGATACATGGAGATGACGACTCATGACTTTTTGACATTTAGAGAGAAGATACATCAATCTGCTCTCCTAGTCAGATGCCTGAGAATGATAAACCACACTAAAGGTTAAGCTTGCCTCCAGAGTACTATGTCTGTGGATAAGTTTCCAAAGCCACAGCAAAGGAGAGAGAGAGAAAGAGAGAGAAGGGGAAAAAAAAAAAAAAAAAAAGAAAATACATTTCTTGCCTTAATTACATGAAAAGGAATCACACATTTAAAAACTCAGCAGTCCCTTTTTGATTCTTGGCCACAATTTTTCCGGTAACACTTCTGTCAGTCACATTCATTTGAAGCATGCGGAGACACATATTGGAGATATGAAGACACATTTTCTGCATTTGCAATTTCCCATCTTGAAAGTGCTTTTTAGTTTTATCATAAATCTGGAGAAAACTTCATGATGTCTGAAAGATATTTTCTCCCTCTTTTTTCTTAATTCATCACTGTTATTTTACTTAGCTTGTCCCCTATCTAGGATGCTAATATTTATTTGCCTCTAGGACAGCTTTCAAGCTTTATGGAGCCAACATCAGACACCACCTCCAGTTAACTGTTCATTAAACACAAATATAATCTATTACATGTCAATAAAAAAAGAAAATTCATGCAAACATTGTAACAAAAAAGCTCCTGTTCTTCAGTCTTAAACCTGAATGAACCTGGGCAACACAGAAAAGGACTCAAGAGCCAAATTAGGATAATACTGAGTCACCCCTATTGAGCTCCATTGATTTCAAATATCATTCACTTTTGAGTACCCATTAGTCTAAACAGATAATTGCAAGGAGAGAAAAAAGGCAATGTGCAAAAATATTAATTCTGTGTAAGAGACCACTGGAGCAGGCAAAAGAAACCCCTGAACAACTAGCAGAGAAGTATTCTCATATGTCAGAAATGTATAAAAACAGCAGACAGTGTGTGGGCAAATGAATGTTGGGTGCACAAGATCATTTTTATATATATATATATATATATGTATAAACAAAAAAGGAAATATAGAAGCTTTTCTAGAGTATTATGGAAAAACAGAAATGTCAGCCTAGATATTTTTAAGTTCTGCCTCTTCATCCTATTTCCCACACACAGTAAGTGCCAATACATGTGCTTGAAACACTGTTGTGGCAGACTGGCATATAATTGACCGTGTAATGATTCCATACCTGGGCCTGATCCAGAATCTCAATAAAAAAGATCCTTGAAATGAAGTCTTATTCAGGTCAGTGGTGCTTCGCAGGGGTATGTGAAGTCATTTCATCTGTGAAGTAGTATTTTCAAATGTCAAAATACAGAGTGATCTCAGTAAACAAGAGATTGGGGTTGAAATCAACAAATCAAATTTATTTTAAAAAACTAACCATGTTACATTTGAAGGAAGCAAATCCAGCACAGAGATAAAAAAATGACTGTGCTGTCAAAAAGCAGTATCAAATCTGAAGGAATATGGCAAATCACAAGCAGATTAAGAAACAAAATGTTATACCTTTTTTTAAAAGGCATATTGAAATGTGAAAATATATTATTAAAAGACTTATATAACAGGCAAGCATGCTTTTATGTGTAAAGATCTTATGCATTAGACTATAAGAAAAACTGAGACCAACTAGGAAAAGTCCAAAGGAGGCTGAAGAATAATAAGAGGTTTAGTAAGCACAACCTAAAATAAAATGTTTAAAATAATTGGATTTATTTATCTATAAAAGATTAAATGAAGACGTAACAGTCTTCTAGTAGCTGTTGTTTTTACAGTAATAACAAAGGATGTAAACAACAGAACAGTGGTCAAGTATTCAGAGAGCTTAGTAGGGGTCAAGAAATAATTGGCTTAATTTACAGCAACAAAGATTTAGGTTAGATACTAGCAAAAACTTTCTAACTAAAAGTGTAAGTAAGCATGAGAATAGGCTCCCAGATGGGTTGCAGAATTTCATTTCTTGGAGATTTTAAAGCAAACATCTGTTAGAGGTGGCCTCACTACACATTATTTATTGTTTTCAGTGCAGGGTATGAGATTAGGAGGTCAATTAAGAACTTTCCCATCTGTACTTTTTGAATATTCATGATACATGAGATCATGGCCTGTGATATATAAACTTTTTTCTAAATGGTATATAAGAAAAAGTATCACACGTCACTTTTTTTTTTTCATTAAGCAAGAATGTAACACTTATAATTTTGCAAAAAGCTTGCTTTTTGTGATCCAAGAAGCGATGTTCAAACTTCAGTTTGATGGGATTTGGCTTCCTTTGTGTTGAAGGTCTATCATGTAGAGACAATGACCTATTGGCTAGCTCCTAGAAACACAAATCCTAAGCTCTCTTTAACGTGTTAGAAGGGGAAATTAAGGCGACGTTAGCATTAGCATGGAAAGAAATTTTACAAATTCCCACAGAAAACAGACAACCTGACAGAAGTCAAATACCACTGAAAAACAGTCGGAAACTACCCATAGAGGCAGCATTGTTCCTAGCCCAGTAAGTTCCTTCTGCAAAGCAACCCTACCTTGTTTCACTTGACAGTGCTATCTGGATATATGTGAATATGTTGCAATATATTGCAGTTCACAGAAAGAGAGAAGCAAATTGTTTCTGTTGCTTTGGCTAGGAATCAAGTTACTGCTGTGATGGTCTTTTCTTCCTTGAATGAAGCTTACAACTAGTTTGTCCTGGTGAGGCCGCATCTGGAGCACTGAGCCCAGTTCTGAGCTCCCTGGTTTAAGAAGGACAACAAATCACTGTTGAGAGTCCAGCAGCAGGCTACGAAGACGATGAGCGGTCTGGAGCATCTTTCATATGAGGACAGATTGAGAGAGCTGGGTCTGTTCAAGCCAGAGAAAAGAAGGCTGAAAGGGGATCACTTTTCTGCTTACAAATATCTCAAGGGTGAGTGTCAAGAGGACAGGACCAGACTCTTTTCAGTGCTCAATAATATGATGATGAGTAATGGGCACAGACTGAAACGCAGGAGGTTCCATCTGAATATGAGGAGAAATTTCTTTACTTTGAGGTGCCAGAGCCCTGGAATGGGCTGCCCAGAGATGTTGTGGAGTCTCCTTCTCTGGAGACATTCAAACCCACCTGGACACATTCCTGTGAGATCTGCTCTGGTGAACCTGCTTTAGCAGGTGGCTTTGACTAGATGATCTCCAGAGGTCCCTTCCAACCCCTACCCCAACCATCCTGTGATTCTGTGATACATCCTAAATCACACTATTATCTCCAGCCTCTCTACTCCACATATGTACTCCAGGGAGAGAATACATGGGCATCTCAAGAACCGAAAAATATAACCTCAAAATATCGAGACAGAGACAGGAAAAGATACAGCATAAACTTTTGATGTTTTTTCAAGCAGTTTGTCATTGATTAAATGTCTTCAAATTTCAGTCCCTGAGGTTTTCCTGTTTTGGGTACAGTTCCTATGAAAACACTTTAGACTTGCATGAATAATGAAGAATTTGACTTTAAAAAAAAAAAAAAAAGTTACTATATATGTAATTTTATAATACTGTCCATATAGTAGGTATCTATTCTGAAAGGTCTTCGCTAGTTGTTTGCTTAATTTACACAGTGTTACAGTGTGATATTTTACTGTGATGTGGCAAGGGCTGCAGCTCAGATCAGTTCTCCGGGTGAAAGCTGCCCTGTACTGTGGTAGGTCCTGCTGTGGCCTCCCCACAGATTGTTGGGGGCCTGTCCCTGTGGCCTCGTGGCATGGGAGACTCTCTGAACCCCAGCAGCCAGGTCTGACCTCCTGGAGGGACAAGCATGCCCTCAGCAACCTAACATGTGCCTCTAAAAGGAGATATATCGAGCATCAGATATTAAAGGCCAGTGGTGGAATGACCAACCGTTCCCTTCCTCCAGCATCTTGTGAACCTTTTCTCTAATGTGACCAAAAAAGCACTGGTAGAGCACTGCTGTGTCTCTGATGGTACAGCATGGGATTGTGTTCATGTCCAAGAAGCTAACCAGAACCTTACCAGTGCCAGGGATCATGTCATGTCCCATTGAAGAGCTCCTAGGGCAGTTTGGAGAGCACAGGCAGACCACTTGGTCAGTCATTGTTCCCATTTCTTGACAAGTCAGTGGCACTCAGTTCACGTATCCCCATCAGAACTAGAAACTCAGGTAGGATTACCTTTGTTAATTTTTTTTATATTTTCCTTTAATCATAGTCACTATTTCGTCATCTAGGTATACCTACTGGCTCTGCAGGCTCTGTGAAATTCATGACTCATCTCCTCCAAACTTCTCAAAGCCCCATCCCATACCTATTAAGGAAGATTTCTGATCCAAGAATTTAACATGTCATGCTACATACCCAGCACGACCACTAACGTTTTACAGAGTGCAGTCACTGACGTGAGTTTTGGGAAGTGCTGATGTGCGGAGAAATATCCTCATCCATTCTTTCGTAACAGTCACCCTGGATGCTGACAGCAACAATCAGCAACCTCATTCATATGCTGCCTCTTGTGAAGAATATGTACAAATGGACCCAGAATAGAAAGTGCACTGTCAGACTCCTCTCTGGACAAGGTTTATTAAACGTGATGTGGACATTAACAGAGCTACCTCTCTCCTTTCACCCTCTTTACTCTGCATTTTGCACTTTGAGAAGGAGAAATAGTGTCATCTGTTAATAAGGATAATTCCAACACTACAGTTAAGACACTGGGTCAAGTTCTACCCTATTGCATCTCTGGGGAAAATGCCAATGTAGAGGGATACAAGTGTCATATTACACAGGAGCAGAAACGGGCAAGAAAAATAGATAAATAAATAAATAAATAAACCAAAACAAACAACCAAACATAAAACACCACCAAACACCCAACATAATCCTGAATGGTATATATGTGTTTTTCTTTCTGGCTTTAGTTTCTCGAGAAGCATGAATGAGTTTTAGACATTTATACTTGATAGATCTCCACATACTACGATATTATTGGAATTACAGAAGTCTGAGTGAGCTATGGATCAACATCAATCTGGTAGCCAATACACCAAAAGTGGAAAAATTTATCTTGGGTCTCATTAAAGCAAAGTGTGAACTGGCAGATCCATAAAAGCGATGGTTCTTTCATGCTGTGTTAATTGCAAGGCATCTAATAGTTCACCACTGGAAATCCATAACACATTGCAGGATTCAATGTTTCTACAGTGGATTTAGCTTTCTCACTTGCAGTAAATAATGAATTTAGTGAGGTAAGGGGAAAAAAACCCACCCCAATGTCCACGGGTTTGCATTCTTCAGAATTTGGCTTCGCATGTTGATAGGACAAATACTTTACAAGAACATACCACTGTCTTTTAAATAGAAAATAGTCACTAATTATGGCAATAGTCGATAAAAGACACTAATTTCTCCCTCAACCTGGAGAAGAGAAGGCTCTGGGGAGACCTCATTGTGGATTTTCAGTACTTAAAATGGGACTTATAAGAAGGATGTGGACAGGCTTTTTAGCAGGGCCTGTTGCGATAGAACAAGGGGCGATGGTTTTAAACTAAAGGAGGGGAGATTTAGGCTGGTCATGAGGAAGAAATTTTTTACAATAAGAGTGGCAAAACACTGGCCCAGATTGCCCAGAGAGGTGATGGATGTCCCATCCCTGGAGACATCCCAGGCCAGGCTGGACGGGGCTCTGAGCAACCTGATCTGGGTGAAGATGTCCCTGCTCATGGCAGGGAGTTGGACTAGTTGAGCTTTGATGATCTCTTCCAACCCAAAATATTCTATGATTCTGTGATTCTAGGATTTTTTGCTAGGCAATTCTCGAAATCACTGCTTTTGACTCTTCCTGAGCATAACCAATCAAGTCTCTGTCTGGTGAAATTGAGTGTACTTGAACTTTTTTGGTCAAACTTTTTCTATTAAGCCTATGTGGATTCGCTCAAAAATCACTGCAGAGATGTATATACTTCTTGAAGGCAACACATACATGTATAAGGCAAGTGACTCTGTAGAGATATTTCTCCCACTCTGTACTCAATATAGAGAGACAAGAAGACTGTTTTAATTTAGACATTTAGATTTCAAAGAGATTAAGTTAGGTTAGGTGAATCTCACATTTAATTTCTGTTTTTTCCCTTTCCTATAGATAGTTCCATTATCTGTGGAGATGAAAGATTTCTTTCAGTGGGGCTTGTAGGAGTGAGCTTTTCACAAAGCTTTTCCTTTCAACCAGAACTTCTTTTGTCCTTTGTTTATGGGTTCTAGAAACAAAATTTTTACCTCCCACAGAGATTAGATCTACACATCAGTATAGGTTATTTACATTACTCTCTTTTCTACTCATTATTTCAGGCTTTTTGTCTTTAACAGAATTCTCTTTAGCTCACTTCTGTGAGGAAACCCTCATTAGTCTATAGCTAGTCGAAAGCTTGGAGATATGGCTTAGGCAGTGAGTTATATATCACCTGACCCACAAAAATTGTCTTTGACAACTGTGAAGTAACTTCACTCTCCTTAGTCCTCAGTGGGAGACAGTTTTAAGGATGAACTACCTGAAGATATTCTTAGTCATAAAATAACTAAGGTTTGTTAAATTAAATAAACCTACATTATCCTTAAAGTATCTGCACCCAAGTTTAATCACAGAGAATATCTTATTGTAAATATTTTTTAAGATTTACAGCCTTTTTCCAAATCTGGGCCAGAGGTAGTGGTGGTATTCCTAATTTTTCGCAAAACTTTCAGCAACATTTCTTTTGTGCAAAAAAAAACAAAAAGGCATTGTTTTTTGAGGGTTTTTTTTTTGCATTTTATTTCTGTGATTTTGTTTTGGCCTTGTCATTCAATTTAACATTACAGTTGAAAAAAAACAACCAACCAAACAAACAAACAAAAACTTGTGTCATATGTTTCTATTTTTCTTGGTCACTGGCTGAATCCACACTACTAGAATAGTGTTATTTTCTAATCTCAGACCTCCAGCAGCCTCTCCTTATAACTCAGAGTTACTTTGGTGATCAAGTATGTCTGAGTGAGTAGGATACACTCCTGGTGAATTAGACATTCATTTTGGAGAGGGCTCCCTCTGAAAGGCAAGATAGTAAAGTTCTGGCTTTCTCTGAGTCAGAACTGGGGTTGTGAGTGACCTGTTTTTTGTGGTAATACAAAGTCTATTTCATTTTCTTGTTAAATAATGCAGGCAGGAAGACAGGAGGGCAGAAGGGTGGCAAGCAAAGAAGCATCCGTCTACATTGCTAAATAATGTAGACTATAGAAGAGATTTGACAGATGAAATGCTACAGACCTTCCATTACTGTAGACTCATTCATGGGGACTGTGTTTGGGATTAGTTTCTGGTTATTTTTCCTGTGGATTGAATACCCATTAGTTGCTGAAGCACATTGAGTGTATTCCTCTGGCACAATTTCTGGTTTAGCTCCATATCAGATGGTCATGATTTGCATCATCTGAGACCACCAATGAGAAATATGAGGGCAAGAAGAGATCACCAAAAAGTACCTTCCTGATTCAAACTAAACCACTGATGTAGACACCGATGTTACCTTTTCCCATCGTCAGACCACTCTCTTGCTGTTAGTAGAGGAAGGGTGCCTGGCTGGCACTGTGTCTTTTGGTTCCCACTCATTTCTTTGTCCACTACACATCTCTTTGGTGCAGCCAGTGCAGTACTCTCCAACAGCAGGGCGTGTGTCTGAGCAAAAGAGAGGAAACTTTCATTCATTCCAATTCAGAGACCCTGATGTCCCAGGAAAAACACTCCCAGTGTGAGAGAGGGCACAGCCAACATGACAAAGCTCCTGATAGTGAGAAGGAGAAGGTTAAGGGCACAACACAATCTCCTGGTCTATGAGACAGCATAGCTGCTTTTTGGGATCCCAATGCTGCAAAGAGGGAGAGGGAAGAAAATGCTGGGGAGTTTTCTGCTTGTTAGGGCTTTTGCAATTCAGGAAGAGTGAAGATAGAATTGCATCTTCACTTTCTGTTGTGTACTGCCGAATAACAGGAATTGCTTTTCTGTTACTTGTTTTACTTTTGTGTTTGAAGTACACTGTTTGTCAAATACCTCCTATTAATGTGTATGGGAAGAACACATAATTTTGGAGAAAATAAATCTCCTTTTTCTAGAACCTATTTTCTACCAAACACTAGACTGGACCGCAAAGCACTTGCTCTTGCTGCAAGGAACTGATCCCAGCTCTTTAATTTTCTGTGCATTTCTGCACTAACAGAGAAAAGATTACTGCTTGCGCTTATCCTGGTGCGAGGACTGGGGATTATGCAGGCATTTTTCTGCTTGTTTTTTAGTAGTTTAATTCCAGACAATGTAGAGAGAGATTTATACTTTGATGACTTTACACATTTCTTACAGGTGATGATTGTCTTCAGGTCATATACATATGCATATACATATACACATTCACATACACATACACATATACATAACGTGCAGAAGGTAGAGACTGACTGAAAAGCAGGCAGGTTTGATTACATTGTTTTTTCTCAGATTGCGCTCACAGAGCTAACTAAACTTGCTGCTGCTTTTTCACTCTCTGGGATTTCACTCAAGAGAACCACAGTTTAAAAGAAGAAGAAACAAAATGCTCTTCTCATCCATCTTTGTTTTTCTTGGTTTTTCATTCCCTATCCTTGCCCACTCCTGAAACAGGTACCGACAACTATTCAGGCTGTCTTTTCCAGTGGGTGTGTTGTGTACGGTGATTACACATCGTCCAACTAAGCTTCAGGAGTGAAGTGCGAGTGGGGGGTCAAGAAGGACAGAAGGAGAAAGATGAGTTTGGATAGTTGAACTTAATCCCTCTTTCTTGCTAATATTGGAGAACCACTTTCTTGTAGTAAAAGAATGAGGAAGAAGCTTCTCAAAAGCATTTCTTAAGCATGCAAACAGCTTTTTCTTCCAGGTGTCTCACAACCTTGGCAGGTTTACAGGGGCCACAGATGGAAGTGAAACACACATCAGTGGGGTTGTAGGATTTTAATACAAAACTCATGCAGCCTTACAAGGCACCTTCTTTCCAAGAAGATATTCTAACTTATTGTGAGCTTACCTACTGATGCACAAATCAACATACGACAGAAGAAAGACTGAGGGTGGATTTGAATGACTAATGCATCAGGAAGTGTGAACACTGCTCCGCTTCTCACAGGCATTAGAAAACTGGCACCCTGTAGTCCTCCTAACATGACTCAGGTTGGTGTGTGAAAAGGAAGATGTTATGCAAGTTCACCCTTTAGAATCAAGGGCTTCACGCGGTGAATTGGCTGCCCTATTCATCAGTTCCTGCTGGAAAAAAAAAAAAAAAAAAAAAAAACACCAAACAAAAAAAAATAGATACAGTCTAGCTGGTAGCTGACATCCCTCTTCTAGTAAGTACCCCCACATGTTCTTCTAGTGACTGCTGAACTGCAGGAGATAAGTCCCTGCTCTTATTGGAGTCAGAGGCAAACCTCACATGGGGAGCAATCTTAGCTGTCTTGAAATACAGGAGAATAAAAAGGTGCCAGCAAAGTTACATAGGGTAAAACTCTGCTGCCAGCTTAGGACCATATCAAAAAGTCATTTGGCTCTTTTGAGTATGTTCAAAATTTTGCCAAGGCTAACAGAAAAGATCTCTTGTTTCCATGCCCAGTCTAGCATTTACTTTGCCAATCAATAGTTTAAGATATGGACCTTTCACAGACAATGTCTGTGGTCAGTGGTTAATAATCCCCATTGCTGTTAGCTCAGCTGAACACTGAATCCATGCAGCCGAATTCATGCAGGCACAAATGCCGAAGGTGAGCCGTGAAACAACATTACCTGCCAAAAATGCAGGCTATTGGTAAGGTGAAGTAGCATAAACACTGGATTGTGTGTTAACCTTGGAGAAACACTGGCAAGAACAAGGAACCTGTAATTGTTAAGGAGTTAGACTAGACTCCCTGTGTACCAGTATACAGGGATTTATCAATAAGTTCATTACAGACAAACCTTTGGTAACAGAGTCTTTTAACTACAATGTAGAAATCTGGAGCTGAAATAAGAAAGTAGTTTTCTAGGTCCACTAGAAATGTCTCTCAGAGCTGAACTATTTGTCCATCACATGTTGGCTGTTTCGGTGTAACTTGGGAGGAATGATGTTTTTTGCCTCCTTTCAGTCTTTGGCACTGACCTGCTGATACCTCAGACCACACACACCAGTGTCTTGCCCTGCAGAAGGTGGCAGCAGCAGCTATTGGTGTGATATTCCCTACTATGAACTAAATGAGTGAGGAAGCACTGATAAACAAGATTAGCTTCACCATATGTCTTTAAATACATTACTCCTCAAAAGTGAATCAATATGCTGACTGAGACTCTTGAGGTCATAACTCCATCTCTGGCATGCTCCTGTGTTTGTGGCCAACTCAGCACTATGGCAGCTGGTTGAGTTGGCTGACACCATCACCTTCTCTACACTGGCACTGCAGACTGCCCTTGCAATAGCATTCAGATATCTGTCTCCAACCTAAGAGTTTTATTGGCAAGAAGGATGCACAGGAAAACTGAATAATTCATAAGAAAAGCTTCCAAAAATATGCTGGTTTGATATCAGAAATCAGTCTATCCCCAAAAAAACAATATACCTAAAGTGCAAAAATAAAATGTTTTCTTGGAAATATTTCTGCAGTGCCTTATGGGAGGTTACTCCCTGATTCTTCATGGTCTAATTCTTCTCTACATGCAATCTTAGAGCAAAGTCTGATGCCCATTAAGCATCATAAACCTGTTCTCTTGGGGACTGAGCACTATGGAAGCAGAGAAGACCTGGAGAAGAAGCATGCACTCAAGTCAGGCTACCATAAAGCACTTTCACGTTCAAAACATTATGGTTTGACAGGGAGCTTGCTTCAGAGGCAATATCAAAATTTTTCATTTAAAATAGTCCTTATGTTAAAAAGTCAATTTTCCAAGGAAAAACAATTTTGCTGGGGATTTTCTGATGAGAAAGATAATGTATTATCACCAAAGATAGTCTTAGGCTGTCTGAGTGTTGAACACAAAAAAAATTGTCACCTGCTCAAAATAGTTTCTAAACATAACATAGAAGAGCAGTTTAATTTTTCTAAAGGACAGGTGGTTCAAGGATAGATTTCGTAAGTATTTGATGAAAACTGTTGATTAGAGAGAGGTAAGAGACTCAAAGTAGTTCCACCACCATCACAAAAGGTACCTTAAATGTCAGCTTCATACCTGTTGTGAGAGAGGGAAACCCTGGCCACAGAGTACAGGTACTGTCGAAGTATTCATGATTTTGAAAAGCCAGTGCATGGAATTATTCAGCCAGAAAACCTCGTGAGGAATCAGTAAGGAGCTGCATGGGGAAATGTTCAAGGCACAGACACAAAGAAAAACAATCCTGATATTCCCTGCTGTTACCAGGGTGGACCATTCTTCTTCCATCAGATACGAGGTTGGTAACTCAATGTCCTGTGTATTGTGCATGCTGGAATAAAGGATTCATAACCATGAAACACTTTTTGATACTACTGTTAATATGAGTAGTTGGATAATGCAGTTTTTATACCAAAGGCATTAGACACATTGCAGAGTGGAAAATCAATTATAACTTTTCTGAAGTTTCAGAGATGTGAAGTCATGCGTTATGAATTCTTCTTAGAGATGTCACTACTAGCCGTCTTCTGTTTTATTTCTGGCTGCAACACAGTTTCTGTGAGAAATGAATGAATATGTTAGCCAAGAATTTCCAAAGCAATGAGTCAGTGAAGACTGGCAAAGGAGAGAGGATGGGGAGTAATATCTCCTTCCCCATTAGTATCACCTGGCTCAGAGTGCTTACACCAAGCTACATGATTGGCTAGAAATGCCAGCACACACATTGCTCTCCATCTTCCTTTCCCTCATCATCTGAAGTCCAGACACATCCATCTGACGGATTTCCATTTTTAAGTTCCCTAGTCAATTAATTGGCACATTCCTTTAGACCTCTCAGCTCTGCTGTGCAAAGATGCCAGTTATTTTGGGAAATCTGAAATGCTGCTTTTCATGAGCAGAAAATTTTAAGAAAAACTGTCACAGTTGTTTTGTCTTCAAGAAAATGCATGACCAGAAGCTTAAACTTTTGGTTTTATGGCTTTTTGTTTGCATTACATGGGTCAGCTGCAGAGTTGTTGAAGGCTCTGATATTTGATATTAAATTGGTCGTCATGTTCAAAACAAGATGAAAGAGCAGGACATTTCCACATCCTGGCAGAGAGGTCTTTCCTGGTGATATGTTCAGAATTATCAGACATGTCTTTCTGTTTCTTTATCTCCTTTATCTTTGAATTTGAGTTCCATCTCAGGGAAAATCATTAACATTTGCCAAAAGTATCTTTTAGGGGTTTCCTCTTGGAATTAAGGAGATTTATTAGCCCAGAACCGCTGATGTGCTCGGACTCTGACTGTGCGTAAAAAGAGATATTCATTCTCCAGGCATGTCAGTCTGGCACCTTTCACCAGTGCTACGTTCACAGAGAAAAGAAACATGGAATAATAATTCCAAACCAACAAGCGGCTAAATACAAAATGCCCTCTCTTTCTCAACACGTTGACTTCTTAAGCATTTCTCCTGTTATCCTTCCTGGCTTAGTGAGTGGGGGAAAGAGCAGAAAAAGCTTTAGAAAATTGCAAAAAGGAGTGAACTGTGCAGGTCACTTATTGCTTCTTTGAGTTTGTATCTGACTATATTTCCACTGGAGAAGTAGAACTCCTAGTAGTCCTATGCCAGACAGAGCTGAACTAGAATAAGACTGGATGTAGGCTGGTCTCTTATGGCTTCCCTCAGTACTTGCAAATCTGCTTTCAAATTGGGTGTTGAATACAGCCCTGAAGGAAGCCTACAGATATTCCTCAAATTATTACAGGGATATAAACAAGCCGGTGAATCCTTTTTCTATGGATTCTACTAGGAATTGTTTATTCAAGGCATCCTTGCTTCTAAGTAGGTTTAAATTATGCTTCATTTAGGCTAGTTCTGCAATGTTAACAGAGGCATGTAGGACAAAGATGGAGTTTATGGCTCACATTTTAACAGCATGGCAAGGGCTGAAACATGCTTCAGCTCACACCTAGTGCTGTTGAAAATTCCCTGCGATGGAGTGAAGTATTGCAGGGGAGGTTTGGCCCAGACTGAGGGCATCTAATCTGGAAGTCAAAAAGCAGGTACAAAACATGGAATCTACATGAATGTTTTTATGATAATTTTCCCTTCGGCAAGTGATTACAATTTTAGAAGCACCCAAGACTATACCTTTACGTCATAAAGCAGTGGAGCAAGAAGATACCTGAGCAAGTGCTGAATAAACAAGCTTTACTGTGGAGCTCCACTGTGACTAATTAACACAGCTAGAAGTAGCTACATTAGTCCGGGCAAACTGCCATGCAAACCTACTATACTGCTTTTTATATCCGAGTAAATTACTTCAGAGCTACCTAAGGCAGCTGGAATGTATTATACTTCAAGGGGTGGAGGAGCCTTAGTCCCTCAAATCATTAGAGATGCTAGGTTCCCAAAAGCCTAAGTCACCCCTGAATTCTATTTTAAAGTAGGAATAAGCTTAAGGGGACAAGCCACTTCAGGAAGTCAGTCTCTATAAAATCTTTATTTAGTAAATTCTCTACATTATCTACAAAAATTCTTCAGTCATCTTGTCTGATTTAGATAAAAAGGTTGCCTGTGCTTAAGGAATATGTAAAGAAATAAGCTCTAAGAAACCCATAGAAAGAAGATTCCTTCATTTTAAAGGTTACTAGTATGATTAGTAACTGATTATTTTTTTTTCATCTAACTAAGCTCCAACCTTGTTGTAGCTCCAACTTCTCCCTTCCAAGAATGAATTCACAATTTTTACCATATTTCTGAGCTGAGGTCCTAGCATACTACTCTACCTTTTTGTCATCCTTTTTAAGGGCAATGTTATTCCTCTTAACTTTTATCTTCCCAAGTAGCAAAGAAACTGCCTCCTGTAATGGACTGAAGAAGATGACATTTATTATCTTTGAATCTTTAGTGATTGTAGGTTTCATGAGCACTCCTGGATAAATGTTTATCCTCAAATGTAGATTAGAGAATGCAAGTTGTTCAATGGATCCTTATGTGGGAGTATGTTAAGAAGATTGTGCATTGAAGCTTACAAATACGATGAGTTGTTCTAATAAAACAGCTGATATAAGAACTACTGAGGGAGGAGCAAGGGTTTGCCTGTCTCCTGTCTGCCTAGATACTGTCGACCAATAAAAACTCCTGTTTTAAATTACAATATTTTAATGAAAGGACTAATCACTACCCATGCACAGCTGTGTGAGGCTGCCTTAACCTAGGGGACTGATCGTACCTTGGAAGAAGTTCCCACAAGCCATTCAGACCATGAGGACTCTGCTGGAACTGCAAGCAAAGGTGTTGCAGATAACCTGTTGCTGGTTTCTGAGAAATGAAACTATGGCTGCTGGGAGCCGATCCAAACCCCCCACTTAATTTGATAAAAGCTTTCCAGTGTTACTGCTATCACTTGTGGTTGCTGCTCCTATAATGCATACCAGTTTCATTCAAACCACCAACAGAAGAGCCTGACATAAACTTTCCAGGACGTTTCAGATAACAGTGATGGATCTATTTATTTATCTACTTACTTACTTACTTATACTTGTTTTCTGGAGCTGGCAGATCTGGTTCTTTATGTAATAAATTATGACAAAACACAGTAGATACCAGAGACATCTAGGTAACAAGCATACATCTCCCCTAATTTTAAACATCTAGATATTTTTGATATTCAGAAAAAAAAAAAAAAACAAACACACCATTTTGAGGATGATTCATCTTTCCTACTATAGATCTCTCCCTTGGAATGAGGTGAATCCCCTCCCTAGTGTAAATAGCTTACCTAAGTTAGGTAGCATCGCTATTTCTCTCCTTCAGGATTTCCAGCACAGTAAGTCATCAAAACCACCACAGTAGCTTTGATACCGACACTAGGTCTCTTTCTTAAGCTATTGAGATATAGAAAAAATAGTCATGGATCATGATCTCAGCATGAAAAGTTCTGTAAAGACGCAGAAAAGTATGCAATGTAAAATATAAGGCAGGAATCAGGATATGGGCAGGAGAATGCAGAGTAGCAGAGACCCTATTAATTAATAAGATGGAATGTTATTACAGCACATAAACCATCTAACTACGGCCCACCTTTGCATACATCATGACAAAAGACCAGTTTTAAGAAAGATAATGAAATGGATTTGCAGATATTCAAGGTGCCAGAATATCCAGATCACCTGGGAATGTAAGGCAAGTCTGTTGCTGTCAAGGACTCATTGTTTGCCCTCAGCATCTGTGGGCCTTTCAAAACAATATGTGTAACACTAACATCACATCAATCTGGAAAAGAAAAATAGACAAGCTTCACAAGGTTTCTGTGCCCCAAAGTAGATTTAATTTTTCAATTATATTGCTCTAATAAAATCTCTATAAACATTGTTTCTTTGGTATGCAGAATCTAGAACAGTTACACCACCATCGATATTACTTACTTAACATTAGGTGTTATCACATTGCTGTTCATAAAAGATGTTTATGCGACCTGAGACAAATCATTTGAGTGTTTTTAAAGAAATATTTTATTTTACTATTTACTTCAAAGCCACAGTCAGGTAAGAAATTGGCAGATTGATATAGAAGTTGGAAGGGTAGAGCAATGTTATTTCACTTCTGATAAATAAAACATAACTTGCACCTTAAATTACAGTGTTTTTCATTAACTGTTCATTTTTTTCAAATATTTTACTTTATGGCTGGTGCAGGCACTAAAAGAGGTACCAGTGTCTGCTTCTTTCGTAGATTTGTTTGACTTAAAGGCTACTAAGGAACCTGTAATATTTTCAAGATCTAATATTTTTACTGCTACTATTTGTAACAATTTCTAATTAATTTCTCCTGAGGTTCTCAATTTGGGAGAGTTGTGGGAGGTTTCTTGTGTTTGTTTTTTTAAAAAGCATGCTTTCAAGGTATATTTTTTCTACCTGTCAACTGCGGTTGTAACTGGATCTCATAGATTTTACAAGTATTACTTTTCTTAGGTAAAAAGAAGCATAAAGATGATGCCTAGCAGCAGCAGGACATAGTTGAAGCAGAGAATCATGATAAATAAATAGTTGTTATCAGAGTAACAGTGAATATAGTGTTGTGTTTCCCCTTGACAAGCCTTTTACAGAAACTGATTTATTTTCTAAAAGATCATTGTCCAAGATTTCAGCTGCTGTAAAGAAGCATTTTCACAAAGTTCAGTGATGTGATTAAGAACATTCAAGAAGTTGGCATTTTACTATTGGACATTTTTTTTTTCCTATCTCTTGGTTTCATGTCCTAAACGTTCATTTCCTGGTAACTCCTGAGTAAATGCCATATTCTTGAGTATTTGCCGGAAGAAATGCCTACACGGTAGTGCTTGTTCCTAGAGTACAGACTCTGATGTGTAACAGGTTGCCCTAAAACGTAACCCAGGAGCAGGGAATACAGCCCTTACCTGCAGCCAGATGAACCAACATGGCACGTTTCCTCTGGCTGTGTGTTAGCATGTATTTACAGGCTGGGCATCATAATCAAGATCTAAGTGTTTGTGAGTAACATCTTTCTATTTGTGACAAAAAGCAAAGGGAATGTAGAAGGAAAACAGTCTCTTTTGGGTTTTTTTTGCATTTTGTTTGTTTATTTTTTATTCTATAGTCCTGTAACTGTATAATAAGCATTCATGTTTAAAACAACAGGTTTCCAGTTCCATTATAATTGGAAAAATACAAGTAATTTCGTGAGTAAGAGCTCTGCTTGTAAAAGTGTTTTCTATTAACCACCCAATATCACCACAATATTGCTGGCTTCCCATAGCTAGTAATTCATGTTTTCATACTATACACCAAACTGTAGGTGCAACTTTTATGGCTAAATGTGAATTTACTGCCATTTTGAATGTGTTTTGACTTTGTTCACCAATAAACATTATCCTGGATAATTGTTAGGTCAATATGAACACTTCTAATGCTTAAAACCATGAAGCAAGCTCAATTTTCTTTTGGTGGGGCTTCTCTGAATTCTGCTACAAAAGAATTTCCCAAAGTGTCACATCATTGATAATAGGAGAAAATAAATTGTTTCTGAACTAAAGATGCATTCGGCAATAGTATTAAGCAGTAGTTGAAGTGCTAGCAGATAATAAAACATGGCTATAAACAATTGCTTCAATCTTATCTTTCAAAAAATCATAGTCAAAATGCAGTTTCTCCCAAACACATAAAGAATGCATTTATAGCAAAATACACTCTTTAGTGAATTAGATGTGCAGTCAGCTGTAACCCCAGTTATGTGCCAGACTCCACGCATTTTTTCAAGGAAACCCATGGGTTGCTTATAAAGATACTGAACCAAAATATTTAGGTTATCAGTCAAAAGGATCCTTCCACTGAGATAATCCAGGAAAGTTAAAAGCCTAGAGATTGTTCTACAGATAAGTAGGTCTGTGTCTATAAATATTCCAGCATTTCCTGTAATTAGTGTTACTTGATTCTCCCAGCTTTTGGATCTTTTATTAGTTACTCATAACTTTCATAATAATTTTGATTAAGAATTTTTCCACACTGGTGCTATCCAGGCAGACTCAGAATTAGTTTGTTTAAGTCAAAACATCTAAGGCTTTCCTGAGAATATTGATATTCAATATTAGGAAAAAACAAACAAAACAAAACAAAACAAAACAAACAAACAAACAAACAAAACCAAAGGGGAACATTTTTTTCTTAGAAAGATTAGATAGCTCTAGGATGCTTTGTGGAGGGATTTGCAATTTGGGCTGTTCTACTCAGTATGTGTAAGAAAATCTACAAAGAGATGAACAAATTACAAGTCTTTGAAAAAAAAAAAAAAAACAAAACACAACAAAAAGCAACTCAGTTCATGGTTACTCTGAGCCTAGCAACTCAAATTAGCAGTAGTACTCTCTGTCCCCTGAGCATGAAAGGCCTATCAGTGCCTGGGTGTCCCATCCATCATAACCCACAAAGCAAACAAGTGTGTCCCAGGCAGTTTCCATCTCTTTGGCCAGGCAGTTTATTGCGCACTCTTCTCAGAGATTTTCCTCTCTTTTTTACCTGCTCACATCTCTGAGGCCCAAGTCAAGCCTATTCTCAGACTACAGACATATCCAGAACTGACCTAGCCCACACTTCTTTCCTCTTCCTGGTCTCTTGTACCAGCCTTTCTTCCTGGACATTTCCCATCATTCCCCCTTCTCCTGGTCCCCAAAGGTCTTTCTTATTCATACTTTGATGCTAACTCATAAGAATAGTCCTTATGATCAGTGGACCTTAGTCATACTGCCCAAATATGTTCCATAATCCAGATTCTCATGTTTCCCCTACATTGTACACCAACAAATTGACTTGCAACATTTTCCAGACCATCTCACTACCCAAACTTCCATCCCCTCATGACTTTATCCTTTTTACACACCCTATCAGTCCCAGCATCCACCTCCAGTCAATCAGTTCCTGTCTCAACTCCACATGCCCAGTCCTATTAGCTTTAGATCTAAAGTGCTTATCTGGCTTTTAACCTTTTTAAAATTTTTCTTCTTTATTCTGCCTGTGTCTAAAAGTAGTTATTGATAGTATGGAAAACTTAGGCATTCTGACTAGCATTTAGCAAGACTATACGCAACTACTCTTGTCAGCAGAGATGATGGGTAAATTTAATACCAGTTAGTGTTATCAAGCCCACCACATACTCACAGAGTTGTGCTTGTGTACGTGTAAACACACATACAAGGATGCATACAAACAACTACCCTACTGTGTATACGTAAGTGTTTTCTTCAAACTGTTTTCACTAGAAAAAGCTTTATCTGTCTAGAATGATGCAGCTGTCACTTGTCCTGGATTTGTTGGTACACGAGAGCTCTTTGGCATTGCCCCACCGATGCAGAGAATCACAAATGCTGCTTATATCAGTTTACAGTTGCTTTCCATCATCTGAAATGCAACACACAGAAAGATCATACTAGCAGATCTGGTCTTATCTTTATTTTCAGACATTTACAACCCTGATCACTCTGTCCTTTTCCAGATTATCCTTATGTAAATGGTATTTAGGTTTTAGATGATGAGACAGATTTGCACTGTGATTTTTCACTCTGGAAAGTACAACTTGTCCAAGGACAAGTTGTCTTGTAACACTCCCAGGTGAAATTATACTGCCCTGCAAAATATTATGAAGCATTTTCAAATCAGTATTTTCTTATCAAGAATATGCCTTTTCTTCTGACAATTCTTAAGAGGAATTAAGAGTAAACTCAGAAGGTTGGGGTACGGAAATCATGAGGAAGTACAGTATTAATGAATTTTGAAGACTGAATGGCAGCCCTCAGACACTTAAATTTGCACCTACATCATGAAAACTATGGGATATGTAATATACATCTAAATCAGATGTGTGTAGATATTCACTTTGAGTAGTACTGAGAGTTTAATTTATTATCACTTCAGGAGTCTATTTGGCAGAGAAAATGCTGCCCAAAAATTACTGCATGCAGCCTTAATGTCACCAGCCTATGCTAATATCTGATCTTTTCCAACAGCTGAATGAAACTGCTTTTGTAGAAACTAATTTGGGAATTACCAGAGTTTCAAAATCGGGAAATGCTAGATAATAAAAGATATTCACTTGATGTCTTTCATGATAATTAACTATTTAGAACTTGAATTTCTGGGAACAGCTATTTGATTTAAGTCTCACTAGTTGATGAAGTTTGAAGTAACGTTCTGTTTAAAGATTGAAATGGTGACTGAAATGAATTGATTGAAATGAAAATTAGCATTTTCTACTGTTATATTTCTCACTGAAGGTGAATGAGTTCTCTTCTTCTTTCAATTAATGTAAGCTAAAATGAACTCTGCAGATGTTGTTCCAATATATGATGAGACTATGAGACCAGAATCCAGTTAAGGTGATTTAAGACAACTGAGTTACTACACTATTAAGCATCCTGCTTCTTTTGCAGTATCTTGTTCTCAATGAAATCCAATGCATTGATGATGAAAATAATAGTATTTGTTTTGTCATCTTGAAGCTTCACGAAACAGTAATCAGCCAGTTCAACTGATGTGCATAATTATAGTTATGTGATCCAGGAATGACTCCGATTGAAAGGAAAGCTAAAAACTGTACAAACAAACTTTGAACAAAAGCATAGCAGTGCACAGTTCTTTCCATACCTTCCTGTTAACTTATTACAATTCAGAGACTTATATGCTGTATAATTCAAGCACCTATCCCATTCAAACATCTACAGGAAAGGACAATCCCAAAAAATCCCATTAAAGAAAATCGGAGTTGAGAGATTTAGATCTATTTAGCACTAAGTATATATCACAAAGATAACTGAAGTGGAATACATTAACTTAGTGTTTATAATAGTTTCATCCTATATTGGACATATTTAAACTCTGCTCTTTTCATTTCCATTCGGCTAAGTAATGTGCAAACATATTAAAAGACATCAGTTAACAATTCTAAACATGACTGCAGCTTAATAACCTGCAGTGCAGTTTTAACATAAAACCTTGGGCTTGGGTTTTGGGGGCGTTTTCATGGTTTTTTTTAGTCTGTTTTTGGGTTTTGTTTGTTTGGGGTTTTTTTAATTGGTTTTCAGTATCCATTGGGCTGCAAAAGTTTTACCCAAAACATCCTGCTGTAGGGATGAAACCCATAGGGCTGAGTATACCAGCCTTCCTAGGGTTTGTGACTTCTGAGGAGATTCCTTTGTTAGAACATCCAGGTGGACTGTACCACTGAGCTATGGCCTGAAGCCATGAGACAGACTTCCAGGATCTGAGAGTCTGGAGAGGTCAGGTTTCGAGAGGTTTGAAGTAACTGAGGCTTTCTGTGGTTCATTCTAAAAACCTAGCTCCATTCAAGTATTTTCAGGGTTCCCAGGGTCAACATCCTAGATCCTTGAAATCCTTCTCCAGAGCTGTAAGCCTCAGTAGTCACTGTGGATATTGTATTAAATTTTATGTTCTTTATCATTTTATAGTTATTCTTGCTGTAGAACCAACAGATTGTCAGGCAGACACTCAATAGGCTTAGTCCCACCCTGCATCTGACTAAATTCTTAATAAGACACAGAAAAGTATGCAGCACTCCCTGGTGGGACTGAGGGTCTGAATCAAACCCCTGTGGAAAGAGTCTTTTACCCAGTAGTCTAGAAACAGTATGTGGAGATACAAGAGACATTTCAACAAAAATTGAACTTCTTTGTGAATGGATATTAATCCCTACCCCCAAAGTAAACTTTAAGCATCACTTCTGAGGCAAGTAGGGATAGCACTTCAGTCAAGAACTGCTTTATCTGCCTGGGTCAAAGACTCCTCCCAGCTTCTTATTTCCATCTCAGTCATCCTTTAATGGTCCCATCTGCAGTGGGAAACCTTTAGAAAGAGCAGCTTAGAGATTCCTTTCCTGATCCTCCTTTCTTCTCTGCCTCCCAAAGCAGAAGTCTAGTGATTGTGTATATTCCTCATCTGTGATAGCTGCAAGTTCATCTCTCTCAGAGAGTGGAGGTATTTGGTATCAGGTTATTGAGAAACCACAAACGCTCCTTTCTTGCTACTTATCCATATATTGGGAATGTGTAAGGACTGCTGACATACTTTTGCTTGTTATTCTAAGTGGTTCTTAGCCATGAGATTCAGTGTTCTTCCCAGCACTGTCAGTGTTCCACTGGTTTTTCATATGCTGAGTACCACGAATATATGAGCTTGACAGACTCTTCCAATAGGAAGTTGAGCTACCAATTACTTCAGTCAGCCACTGGTTTAATATAGGATCTTAGGGTCAATATCTCAGTTATAGGTATCAGAGCATCTAATAGTTTTACATTCAGGAACATGTGCTATTTTGGAAATTCACTTCTGGATGGTTTAAATCTTGCTGAGAGTTAATGTGTTTTTCCTAAATGCTTCAATCACATTTAAATACACTCTAGACTTCTAAATCTTGTTGGCATGTCTAAAAATTTTGCTGAGGAACTCTGTGAAATATATCATGTGTATTTAGAAATGGCAGTGTGGAAGAGTTTGCTGACGTTATAAATCTGTCCAAGTTTCAGAAGCTAAGAACATTGTTATTGACTAGCTAGGCAGAATAACATTTAAATGCCAACTTTCCTTCACAAAAATAAAGACACCTTCAAATTCAGCTATTTACAATAATTCCAGATGTGTTCTGTTAAGAATGAAGTTGGAAAGAAGACAAATCCCATATATAGGTCACTATTTACTTGCAGCTGTTTGTCAAAATGAGAATGTTGGTTTTCATATGTAGCATTAAATTTGAGCAAATATATTGATCATAGGACTGCAGTATAACCAGAAGAATATGTTGATTTCCCCTGTGGAGAGGAGTTAGTTAGTACTGCAGAATTTCTCCTCTTAGTCTAAAGATATGACAAATCTCTTCTTGGCAGCAATAGCGTGAACCATCAAATGAATCCATTGCTCAAGGAGATTACTTGGATTCAGAGAAGTCCCAGAAGGATCCATACAACTTCAAGGCATACACTTGCGGTTTCACAGCTCTAAGATAAAAGCTGATACTGGTCAATCCTCACAGACAGCACTTACAATATTTATTTATTGAGCAGCTAGACATTTCTGTATCCCCACTCTTACAACTAGTATCAGATTCAATCAGTATAAGCAGGAATGGCCTAATAAAACACTTTATGGCACATGGAGAATTGAGCACAGCTATCTTAACAGAGTTGTCAAAAGGTCATAAATACAAAACTGTAATCGCAAAAATAGAACCAAAATCCTGCGGACAGTTATACATTTCTTTTTCACTATCATAATAATAATTTCCTATAGCTGAGCATTTTACTTCTCTGTTCGGTACTCTGGGATTTTAATTTTATTACCCCACCCTCCTTATTCTGCTCCCCTGGTGTGTGATGCCCTAAATTCAATCTGTTTTCATTTGGTTTAACTATGTGGGAAGTCTGTAGCATTCCTTAATTTAATTGCTTTGCTGATGCTGCAGCCCTGGAATGATGGACCTTTACTCACTTGGGCTGAGGGGAACAGTCTGGTTCCATCAGACACACCAGCTCCCATTTGCCTCTTGCTTGCACCAGCCACTTGTCAGCATAATCCTACTGGTCTGACTTTTTTTTCTGGTTTACGCAGATGCAAATTAGTACTGCCCAAAGGAAAAAAAAAAAAAAAAAAAAAAGACAACCTTAGCAAGTAATTTATTTGTCCTACACAAAAGAGATTTTTTCAGGGATTCAAACCATCACTTTTGCAACATTCACGCCTGGGAAAGAAACCACCTCTTCAGAATATTGAAATATTTTGTTTTGACATTTCCACAATAACATGTTATTATCTGAGAGGCAAGATTTAGACAAATAGGTACTAATTACAAAACTGGAGCATGTTTTCCCAGGTTTTGCATACACTTCATATACTAGAACATCCTGCAGTGTGTGGAAAACCAACATCTGATCTGCTTCTTACCTGCCTTGGATAATGGACAAGCCCTCTCTGGATTTCAGTTTATACCACTCAAGCCTGAAAGACATTTGAATATTTACTTTTTAGAAAAACATGTTCTCTATTGCAAGACAAAAGAAAACCTCTTTGGTACAACAAATGACATTTAAATTCCTTTATTTAACTTAAGAATATTTTTATTTTTTGTCTTTTTACATTACTTTTTTAGACAATTACCTACACAGCATACTGTTTGCACAGTTCTAATTAGGACTAACTACTACTACTACTACTAACTACTACTACTACTACTAACTACTAACCAGAAGGGTGAAAGAAGTGTGTTAAGTAAATTCAGTGAAGTTACTCCCGATTAACACTGACGTAAGTGAGAAGACGATCAGGCACTCTGCTTTTAACACTTCTGTCATTCGCATCAATATATTAATAATCTTCAAGCACCAGTAACCAGATCACCCGTTTCTGTAACTCAGCATATCTCCACTGAGCTTTGCAAATTTGTACCACCTGTGGTTCTGGACAAACTTTTTAAGCCAGTTAGCACTGTGGGGTTGTTTTTCTGTGGTCTTCACTTTTGATTGATTCATTCTAGAAAGTGATGTTCCACACACCTGCCTTGAGAACATCCTCTAGCAAATGTCCTGCTTCTGTTTAGACCACCAGTATGTTTCACCTGATCCTTCCATTCATCTTTAAGTAAATAGTATATCCTGATGTGTTTGAATTCCTGAATGAAATTTCTAGTGTTACAGTGTTTGCTTGATATTTTATATTCAACAAAAAGTCTGAGAAACTATGGTGTTATTTTGTTCCCTTTCTTACAGCGTTTGAATTGTTTTCAATGAAATCATTACTGATAAGGGTATAAAATATTCACATGCAGCTTTATTAAATGAAACTTTCTCTTTTGCCTTAAATTATTTCTTTCTACATGTAACCCTTATGTACAAAAGCACAGAAGGCCTTATAATTTAAGTTCTCAAATAAAAGCGGTCATCCTTTGTCAACTCACTTCCACTGCCCTGGTTAGGTACCCAGAAGACAGATACTTCTCTTTACCCAGTTTCTGCTCAGTCTAGCAAGGAAGAGAAGTCACTACAGGTTAGTCGCAACCCTCTGCCAAAATGGATTTGTCTCAGCCGACGTGAACTAAGGAACACAAACAGACTCTTAAACCAGCAAAAAGTATGGTGAAAATCTGTGATGTCCCCATCTCTTTCCTCCACCCCCCTCATCAAATTGTGAGATCAGGAGACAACTCCATTATATCTACACCAGCTGAAAGCTGGCCATAATGAGAGGATCCCTTGTAGATCAGCAAGTATTGGAATCTGTGTCTGTTCCTACATTTGAGCAAGGAAATATCTAACAAGCTTTACGAGCTAGTACACTCATTTCAGAACTTGTGTTTTCCCTAGCCTCTCCTCTCTGAGCAGCACCCTCGTCCAAAGGGGATTTCAGACAATTTAAAGTAAGAGCAGCAGGATCAAGCCCCAGCTGAGGATGGGGCAGACTCTGAGTCTTATGGGGATGTGCAGTATGATTTTATTTGCATGGGAGTGTGGGAGAATTACAGTCCCCAAGTTCAGGCAGATCTATGAACCTCTCCTTCCTTCGCTCAGCAAGCCAAACAGAAAAGAGTGGAGAAGGACCAACTATCAACCTAGACCAAGATGAACCACTCCTAGGCAAGGAGTCTGAAAGAAAAAAGTGCCAGACTCAACAGAAAGAGTCAATACTTGGGAAAGGTGAACACGCCCTTTTTGTAACACCCTTGTTGGCAAACATGACATCTTAAGTTCTATGAAATATTATTGTTCCTTAATGCAAAAGATATCTCCCCACATCTCTTTCCACCATTTCAAACGGGGTTACTCCCAACTCAAAAATGGTGTGGGTAAAGTCAGAATAGCACCAGGTTTATTACATTTGCTTAAGTCTAGAGCCCAGTCAGAATAATTTCATAAGCCTTTACTGCTTCTAAACTTCTCTTTCCCCTTCAAGTAATTTCCTTGCATGTTCCTTGCACACACCTCTCCTTCCAAGTTAACAAGCTTTAGATAGAATAACTAATTATAATTAATGGAAGTAAAAAGAAAATCAAATATAGTTCTCCTGTAGTTCAAAAACATAAGAGATAGGTAACTAAATACTGATCTGAATGATGCAGGCAGGTAAAGGTACCGTATCCAGACAGAACACTGAGAAGTAAATACAGATAATTCCTCCCAGGAACCATGTTGATGTGCAAATCACCAAAATGTCTGTTACAGATGTAGCACAGTCAGATTTCAGAAAGGAAAAGGATGAAGCTATGGTTATTTTGTTCTTATCTCTATAATGCTTTGTTCTGCATGAACAATAACCCCCTATTGCTTTTGCATTCCAGATGCAATAAACTCTTTTTACGAGAGATTAGTACCTCGACTTTGCTTCTGTATTTGATCAGCCAGAGCAGCTGTTCATTATTTTGTGTATTTCAAGGCAGCAGAGATTATCACTTAAACAGACATTAAAATTTGTGGTGGGGTGAATAATCACTTCAGCTGTTGGAAAACAGATTTGTTTGCTCTCTTAAAATATTGTAAAATGTTAAAATGTTTCTTTGACAAATGTGCTGTTTTGACAGCACACTCTATCATTTCAGTTTAGTGTACAGGCAGTAGTTACCACCCTTCTGCTGGTCTGGAAGGTGTCTGAGGCTTACGGGAAAGCCCAGATGTTGGTTTTAATAGAAATCAAGACTCCTCCCATTGAGAACACTGTACTAGGACTGAAAAATCCTAATTTTATTTCTAGCTCCATGTGTTATTTTGCATGATTCACACAGGTTCAGCTATGCTAAGATGTTGAGCAATTAAAGGAATTTTGAAGAATCTAATGTTTAATCTCCCTATGCCTTATACCTCTCCAAAATTGTGTAAGAGATTCCTTTAAGAGTTAGATACAAACTTGGAGCTTTAAAGTCAGCATCTTTTACTGGTTGAAATACCATGACCTCTCTTACATAGGAAAGCAAATTAGATGATCATGATGAAAACTTATGGGTTTGAAATCTATTCAGTTGTTTATTCTCAGTTAAGTGTTTACATACTGAGACAGATATTAGTCTACCTGGCCATAAGATTAAAGAACATAAATTGATAAAAATGCAAGCTTGCCATCAGATGTGGCCAGAGAGAGAAAACAGAGCCCTACTCCGTAAATGTTTTCAAATGTTGAGAGTACAGTGTCTTCTGGTTCCAGTATTCACTAAGGTCACAGGTCTCCAAATGAGAGGGATCTGTCCATTTGTAATTCATGAAGGATGAAAATGCAGTTGAAAACCCTTGTTTAGAAATTGTATTGACTGGAGACAATCTTCTTGCTCCCAGATCTTGTGGTCATCAAATTAAGTGCACAAACACTGTTCACAGTTACTACAGAAGCCTCATTGCCTGCATATGCTGTATGACCTGCATATGCATATAAAAAGAGAAAGATAGTTTCTACTCGGGTAATTTTCTAACCACTAAGATCAGTTAAAGACAGCTATTATACGTAGAAATTAAGGACAAAGCAGGCTGATAAAGATAGGCACCTTGTGAGATTTCCAGCTGTGCATAAACACCTAAAGTGCATAAACACCTAAAGTGCATAAACACCTAAAGTGCATAAACCTGAGTGAAACCAAGGAATCAAAAATACTTTAAGCTAGTAGACTTGAAAATCTTACTAGAATATATACTTACCTTTAGGGGTCTGAACACCTTTGAAGATCTGGCCCAAGACCAGGTTTATGACAGAATAAGGACTATGTGTCTCCTGTGTCACATGAAACACCTTATTCCCAGGGCTAACAAGCAACGTCTATAAGGCACAATATTTTCTTAAAGGAGACTATAAAAGCGTCATGGAGAAAAGGGAAAAATAAAGTTCTTGTTACAATGCAAATCCTCACCAGTCACTTTCCTGGGTTGGAAAGTCTAAAAGAAGCTACTCAGGAAATTTGCCAGCATCTACATGAGCCTTCCTAACTCTCAGCAGCTGGGGATCAGAAATACCCTGCTTGCTATGTTTCCTTTCACAGCTTTCCTGTCTCTGTCCATAATTTGCCAGATGCAGGGTAGGGATAACACATCCAAATCCCAACCATTTCTGGCAGCATGGTGTGAAATGAGGTGAAATCAACTGAGCTAAACACACATCTCTATTTTTCTTCTTTTGCTTATATTGTGAGGCTGCCGAGTCTGCAGAGGTCTCCCTTTGCATGCTAGTACCTACTGGAGTTTTGTTCTGGCCTAACTGATCTCCAGAGGTGTAGGGTATCTCATATGCAACATTACAGGTGAGAGTAGGGAATGTATCACCTGGGAAAATAGCTTTGGGGACTGTCCATCTTTCGTCTCTTCCTTCTTCCAGTTTGTGAATCAAATGCAGACTTCTGCCACCGTCTCTGAATAATACGCTAGGATCTGTTTTAAATATATTGCTTGTTTGTATTCATGAAGGGATTGAACTTTGGTCAATGTAAATTATAAATCCTCCAGGAATGTTATTTCCTCTCTTAACACATTGCTATATCACTGAGCAGATTTCATGGTGCAGTTCCTTTCAGAGCATTTTAATTTATATTCCATGAACAGAACACATCCTTCCCTTCAGTGTGTCCTCTGGGTTCAACGTACCTTGAAAAGTCCAGGTCCATCCAAACATGCAATTCACTTCTCACCACAGTAAGGTATTTGTTTATTTAAGTGCAATTTAAATTTTTATATTGTTCTGGAGTAATCAGGTTAGCTTTATCTGAAGAAATTGTGAGCTTGCAATGAAGTGTTAGTAGCTGTCCTATAATTAATACTGTTTCATCAGCACAGGATCTGACAGGAATGTTTTTTCTCCAATGCCACTCCTATTTACTTTTTTTTTTAACATAAAAATCATTAATTCAGAACCTCATATCTGAATAATCCCTGGTGCACAGGATGCTAATTTGAAAATGCCACGAATTAAACATTTTTTGCCCATTTATTGGTTGACTTGTTGCATTAACAAGAAAACTGATAAATTTAATTACTTTTATGAAAATGAAAGGAAACTATTATTATTTTCTAAAGTGCTAATGTTAGTGCCACTTTAAACTAAACTGAAGCATACCACAGGCTAAGTGACATGCTTGGTAGGAAGCATATCAAGCAATGGAAGAGAATTTGTATTTATTAGGACAACATTAGCATTTTATGGTACAGAGATTGATTACCCAACCCTGATCTACTTGTTTCTCGCCTTCCATGCAGTGTTCTCCTTTAGGCTCTTGTACAATTCCCTATTCCCCAACAGTAATAGTGATTATTTGATTCAATGATAGATTATGTAGCCTGTATGTAATCAAGAATTGGCGGCATTTACATTCCAAATGTAAAGACTTTTAAAAAGATGTTTACATGGTAGATTTAAAATAATATAGATTATGTGACACAGTTTTCGTCCCTGAAAACACCGTGAGGGATTCCTGTTGGTGTTTTGATTCTGTAAAGAATGCACTATCATTCATATCATGCACGTTTTATTGGTGAATTATTAAACCGGCTTCTTTGTTAAAATCACAAAGTTCTTTTGCCTTCATTAACACTGTCTGGGTGAGAATTAGGAAGTAATTCTGCTTAGGGTATACTGCCACATAAATATATCTCGGTTGTGTAATTCCATTAACTGTCTTAAGGGTTACTTTTGACTTCACACTGATAGAAGTTAGAGGAGAATTCACCCCAGAGACTTCACTGACTTCACTTGTCACGAAGAACTCCATTGTTCCTTCACAACTTTAATTTCCACAACAGATCAAGATGGGGTGGGGAGTGGGGAGAGAATAAAAAGCATCATATTACAGCCTAAAATAAATATGAATGCCATTTTGCATTTTGGTCATAAGTAGCAGTTAGGATTTTAAATGTCTCTGACTACTTTTACTGCCACACCTCCTTAGTCACTGCATGAGTCAATTGAGTACTTGGCATGATTTCATTGATTTGGACCAAAGGCATAATAGTTTACATGGTTGAAGATGAAGCCAAGAGATAGGCTTTAGATAGGAGATGGGCAAGACCTTTTAGTCTCTGGTTGCCTGGGATTTTTTGAACAACATTTGAGAAAAAAGCCAAACCATCTACCCTTTCCATCATTAACAGGACTGCAAAAGTTAAGTGCTATCTTATAGAGAGATGGGGTAGGATTCCTCTTGACCAAGTTCAAGATGAGGAGCATCTGCAGTACAGGGATGCAAATCATCCATCTGAACACAGGTTTCCGCAGTATTCTGACTGGCCTCTAACTACTGCTCCAAAAAGATGAGGGCCTCTGGTAGTTCCTGTGTTTTATAGGCATGCAGGTAGCTCAGATGTTCTCTCAAATGGCACTCCATGCCTGCATTTAGGTGACTGACATACCCCAGGTGCCTAAATTCAGGGCAGTTGTCTAATCTCTTGTTATAGCCGAAGAAGGTCATATCGAAATAGTCCATAAAGCCTACGAAAAGTGTCCTCCTGTCATTAGGTCAGAAATATGTCATTCAAGAGCTTATCTCCTCCCTGTAAACAGTTTGCACAGTCCTGTGTAGCCACCCATGCTGTAAGTTCCCACCCCTTCTGACTGGGATGTTGCTGACTGTAAGTACCGCAAATATAACCTCCGGTAGTACAGTTCATCTCGAGAGTGAAGGAGCTGATGTAGCTTCATACTGGTGAGTGCTTAGATAAATAATACTTCAGACTTTGGAATAAAGCTCAGGAAATAAGGGTTTAGGTCTTAGCTCTTAGACTTTATGTGAAATCAGTTTAACAGAACAGGGAATTATTCACAGACAAAAATTTAGAGCCAGAAGTGTCAAGAAATAATTTTCAGGTAAACTGGTGTGGTGTTTTTTGCACACAGTCCTTCTTCTGCTGGACAGGCTGGGGAACAGTTGCCACTAAGAGCCACTGACTACAAATGAAGTAGGAGAAGTGGAAAAGTAGAAATACTTTGCAATTTGAAGTAACATGGTTTGTGCTCACAATGTGAGTCAAGGTGGTGTGGTCTCTCCATTCTAGGATTAGGATCAAAAAAGGTCCCATAGTAGGGTGAAGGAGTGCAATGACACCCTCCTTATCTTGTTTGTTGACCCGATGTCATTTAAAAGTTGCCTGGTTTGATTTAAGCACAATAATTCTTGTCTGCAGGCAGAAATTGGGTCCAGTGAACTTCTGAGGTTATTTTGGATCTTCTTCTCTGCAGTGTTGGGATGGTTTGTTGGTTGTACTCCCACTTTCTTTTCATAATAGAAAGATTTGGGTAATTTAGTCTCCTTGAGGTGCCTTCTTATCTGACTTACCTTCATAAACAGTTGTGTCTAAAAGATTGAGTTGAACTTTTCTTACACATGACAACTTAAAGTCAGGCTGCTTCTGTGCAACAGCACCTAAAGACTATTTACTTACAAAATGTATAGGTGCTTAGGTGTTATATTTACTTTGGAAGTCTTCTGCTTAGCCTCTGGACCAAATCTAGGAAAATGTTTAGATGCCTGCATTCCCTCTTAGAGAAAGAGAAATTAGGCACACAAGTACTTTGATGTATCCAACTCTGTGCCTGATCTACTTGTTTATATAAAGGAGACATTTCTCTATTGTTGTTCCACCTTTTCTCTCCCTTATTCTCAGGCAATCCATGGGGAAATGAACCACAAGCACCCAAAGCTTAAATGTAAAGTACTAGAGCTTAAAGGCATGAGCCAAACTTCTAGGTCAAGTTGGGTCATCTTGGGACAGACAGGAAAGGATGACCTGCCCCAGGTGATTTAGTGATGTAATTGTTATCTGCATTTGTTTTTCTGTGTGGTTGTATTATAACAGCTCACCCAAGTAGAGCTTTCATTTTGGTGGGGTTTCTCTACACTTTACCAAAATGCACAAAAGAGATTACATTTCTTCTCTCTGTCTGCTATGCTTGTTATCAATCGTCTGACTGACTAGCAGTGTGAACTTACACAGCAGAGAAAATACATTGGCTGGTTGCACTTCTTTCTAAGGGGAAAAAAATAAATAAAAAATCAAGAACAACTCTTTCAAAACATATCAGCCTGTAAATTTTATGCTTGATGTGTATGGCTTTATATTGCTATTCAAAGAAGGAAAGAAAAGAAGGGGGAACAGGAGGGTCTCCTCTTAGCCCCTAAAACACTAAAGAAACAAGTGTTATAGACTTCTCAAATACCATTAGGCAAGCATTGGGTATCTGAGTATTCATTGACTACACTGGCTCATTTATCAAAGGGAAATGAGGTGTCACCTCAAGCACTCCTATTTTTTAAGTATTTGTGATGCTAATCTCAACATCTGAACAAAGGTATGGAATGGAAAGAAGACTGAGAAGAAAAAAGCTTTTCTGCCATAATAATATAAGGAAGAATGATGGTTCCCAGCATCAAAACAAGCTTCCGAGATTCTTTGCTAAGTCTTGTTTTTCTACATCCTTTTATCTACAAGTAAATGTACTGCAGATGAAGAGTGGTGACTTAAATACATGATTGGACAGAATTAATTGCTATAGAATAGTCTTTGTGAAAATAAGACAAAGGGCAAGAGGAGAAGCATGAAGATGTAAGGCTTAGTGGAGGACAGAGAAGTTTAACAAAAGGTTATTGTAACAAACCTGTCAGTCTCAGGCTTTGCAAAACCAGGGGGCAAAGCTCAAGCATTTTATGATTAAGAAATACTGGGTTCCTTTGCAGGTGCCTCCTTATCTCTGAACTGCTAAAGGAGACACCAAAGTCCAAGACATCTATTCAGGCACTGAACTATAGTGACATCTGAAAATTCAGCAGCTACTCTAACTGGGTGGCTAGGCTTTCTGTGTAGTCACCCAGGGCAAGGGAGGTGACTCTGAAGAGTGACCCAGAAACAAAACAAACAAAACTGCAAGACATGATCTTAGATAATTATGAGGTACTCCATCATTCAACCAAAATGATGATTCAAAGGTAGAGAAGGCACAACAAAAGATGGCTTTATAGCCAAACAGTGAGGGCACTCAGCTTCAAAGGAGCCACCTCTACTGGTTCTTTGTCAGTTCTTTCGGGCAGAAAATGTTTTTTGATCTGATTGTGAATATGTCCCATCTGAAGCAGTTCAGGGTTACCAAGATGGAGCTAATCCATAGAGTGAGAGCAAAAAACTATTCTATTAAAAACAAAAACAAAAAACAAAAACACAACAATGGTGACTGTTCCATAGCAAGTCATAAATTCAAAAAAAATATATATATATTTGGAGGATGAAGGCCAGAGGGTCTTTCAAGTCATGGAATATTAATAACCAATGAACCTGTCTGAAAAAGTAAGTCAGTGGGAAAGATGGGGAGACTGGAAGAGGTCGAGGCAACATAAAATTCCTACCCAGAGGTAAAAGGATGGATGAAAGGGAAAATGTACAGGACCTAAAATTATGGCAAGTCCTCTAAACAAATGTTTCTGTGCAACCTGTCTAGGACAAATGATCACTTCCAGTGTGACAAGAGATGAAATGACCACTGCTTTTCTGTTTTTTTGTATGCCCTATCCCAAATTTGCCTATGGTCTATATCCTATAGTGGGAAAGTAACAGTTATTTTCCAGAAGTAACTGGAAGAAATAAGGGCAGACCTCCCTGCCTCTGCAGTCACACCCACGCAGGAGGCACTGATGCGTATGAGTAACCCTGCAAATGTGAGCAGCCCTGCAGCATGTCCCGTACACAAGCGTTTGCAGGAGTAAACTATTGTTACTGGAGATGGAATCCATCTCTCCTAATTGTGCAGGATAGACATCACCTGAGCTGGTTGCCTGAGGCTGCCTTCAGAGCCAGTGGAGAGGAAAAGGCACCTTCAGAAGCCACTTCACCTTATCCCAAGGCAGACTTATGGAAAGCAGGTTCAGGGTGCGTAGCTCACAGGAATATGTCTGCATTATCAATATCGATGTTTAATCAGGTTAATCTCACCTATTCTGTCAGTGTCCTCAAACAGAAGCTCACAAACCAGAGACCCAAGGGGAAATCAGGCGTCACGTGGGTCAATGGCACAGGAGCTGTTGCCTCAATGCCTGCAGGATTTGCAGATACAGAGCAAGCACACCACATGCTCCCTGTAGCACGTGTCAGGTGTGACAAGTTCTGGAGAAATGGATTTGTGAAAGGTCACCAGCAAAACAAGTTTGGATAAGGCTTCACCATTAAAAGAGGGATTGCTTTGCGAACAGGTAATTATTTAATTGGTACTGATGGGATGCAAAATGTTGGTGCTGGCTTGCTACCTACTGTGCTGCAGCTGCAGTAATGCGAGTTCCAGAATTCCTTGCAGAAACATCCAACACGAGTGAATTTTAGGTGTAATGAGATGGGGTTTTATGAATACCAGGGAAATCGGCATTAGATGACATCTTAGTATATCTTCAAGTCCTTAATCTCCATTTGCAAATCTCATCCTCAAACCCCGAAAACACCTGAAATAAAATTTCTGTAAATAAGTCAAGTCCTTAAAAACTGAAATATTTAGAAATCTCCTATACTAAAATAAGTGGTAGGTCTTATAAAAAAATCTATAAGTCTCTTTCTCATGGTATAAACTTCCCTTTCATATTAAATCGAGATGTTAATTATGAAAACATAATTATTTAGGTAGGGAAACGTGTAAAAAGAAACATAACTAGACTAGAAAGTGGCTCATGCTGGACCTTGCTTTTTCTGTGTTCGATACAAGTGCAATTCCTAGGACAGAGGAAAAAAGTGAAAAATCCTCATTCGATTAGTTGAGTTTTATTTTTTTCTGTTTGTTATGTTTTTATTAGAAGCATCTCAGAGGTTTACAGTACTAATGACTGAGTGAAATGAATTAGAAAACAGCACAAGTAAAAGACTGCAAAGTTCATTTTAGGTGCAGTCATCAAATGGCTTTGTAATATTCGAATTGTATGATTCGAATTGTATGATAGATGTGTATTTGGCACAGGCATATATGCAGAAGTTTTAACACTATAAGAAATAGCATAATATAGGCAGAATTTGTTCACAAAAAACGTATTTTTACTGAAACAATAGCTGTGTTAGCCACATTAAAATTTGAACACAAATGCGTCATTCAGAGAAAAACAGCATAAATGTCTGTTATAAAAATATTTGCTGCTCTAAGGCAAATAGGACATAAATGAAAAATAAAAACCATGCAATGTGTAGGTTTTATTTCCCCTTTAAATGTTATTTCCTCACATTTGCTATAGAAATGCCTTTAGTCACATGGAAACGAACTTTAGTTTTCGTGTAGGTAAGGTTTCACAAATTCTAAAAAGGACGGCTTTTTTTTCAAACTCCTTTTTTTTTTAATTAGCCTTATAAATATGTAATTAAACTTTTTACAGTCCAGACTTTTCAATGTCCTGCTGTCACAGAAGGATTAAATATATGAGACTGACTAGAAAGCCGTTCTATAAATCAAGGTGATCCTGGCGTGTCTGTTACTGCAGTCCTCTGCTGCCCCAAGGCAAAAAAGCAGTAGGGATTTTCATTATTATTTTTTTTCTCCTCTTTTCAGTTTCAGTAATTGACAGTGTTGGTAATGCTGCAGGGGAAAGGGATGGTTCTGTGGCCATACTGTGGCCATGTGAGCTACAGGGCTGGGCACCACAGGGCAGCTGCTGCATGAGGGTGGTAAAATATTGGTCCAAGTTGTCCAGAGAGGTGGCAAATGTCCCATCCCTGGAGACATCCCAGGCCAGGCCGGACGGGGCTCTGAGCAACCTGATCTGGGTGAAGATGTCCCTGCTCATGGCAGGGGTGGCACTGGATGAGCTTTGAAGGTCCCATCCAACCCAAACTGTTCTATCATTCTGTGATTCTGTAACATGAAGTTGACATTCTATGACAAATGTTGCCAGAGGGAGGGTGCAGACCCCTCTGACCACCTCACCAGGTACATCCCCATGTCTGTCGGGTCTTATTTTAGAGCCCAGACACAGACATCAACTACAGCATTTACAGAAATGTTCATGTGGTGAAATGTCTAGGGTGTAACTCTATTTAAGCTAGCCCCCAATACTCATTTTACAATTAACAGGGGGAAACAGGCAATTTAAGGATGCCAATCTTCTAATACCCCACACTTTTAAAGATGGATCTAAAATGGTTAAGACTGATTACACTCATTAAATGCAAAAATAATTTTTTAAAAAATATTGTTTCTCTCCATTTGTTTTATAGTGATCCAAAAGTGGTTAGTCCTCTGTATCAATTTGTGCCATAGGCGTTTCACACTCTTGAGGTCTAATTCTTGGTGCTATAATTCACAGTTGATGTGTCAGATGGCTTTCAGACCTTTTTCTTTCTGTCTCAGTTGCTTGAATTGTAATCTGTGGCAAATCAAATCTTTCCTTTGCCTGTCTCATCTGCTTCATCAGTGGCAGTTAGTTATTTTTTAATGCACCTCCATAGATCCTCTGCGATGCCAGCCTGTGACAGCTGCACCTCAGCCATTCACTTTGCCTTATCCCTGCTCACATGGGAGATGCCATGTGTGATCTGATACCTGCATTTTCGCATTTTTCACATTGCTCTTCCTCTGAAGCCAAGAACTGTCATTCTCAGTATTTCTATAAGGTTCGTGACCTGTGTGACACTTTTTTCAGGAAGAGCAGAAGGGAACCTTGGAAAGAATGTGGAGGATTAATGTGACTCACTGTAGGTGTACAAACCAGCGTCAAGATATATTGAGAGGTTGTGAAAACAGTTGTCGTGCTGCACTCACATGTTTTGCAGCCTGTTCTTTTTGGAGACGTCCAACTTGAAATACAAACAGTACTACATTGTACAGGCAATTTTATTTGTGTTTTTGACTGAATATAACTGCAAAAACAATGAGTCCCAGTAACACATCAAGCATTTCTTATGGTGGCACCACATCTCAGCTAAGGCTTCTATGAACCATGTTCATTCATTATGCATAACATATAACATATATTAATTATGCATAATGTTATAACAACGCTTGCAATAACATAAGCTTGCGAGCTATTACAAACCATAGCCTTGGGATTATATCATCTGCAGTTCTGAGTCCAGCTTTGTCCTTCTACATGCTTCCTCTCCAAGGCAATGTCATGTCTTTGACATACATTTCCCCCTGGAGATATGCTGGTCCCCTGTGGGAGCATCAGCACGTGCTTCAGAAATGCCTTTTCTTGGTTTCCTTGTGTTTGTATGTGTTTATACATTTGACTAGCTTTTTATTACTTTGAGACTAAAAAGTTAAGAAAGTTCAAGTTATCAGCAGTCACCTCTGAGCATAGAGTTGTCTCAAGTACTTAGGAACAGGTGTTTCTATGTTACATACAGGTTGTTGTAACTTGGTGTTTGTAATAAATCTGTCAGGCCTTTTGCAAGCAGTTGGTGCCAGCTTTCCTCTTTCTCTAGTTGAGTTATGTCAACAAGATCCGTTATGTTGGAACTAGAGGGAAGCACCTTTTTTCTGCAGACATTTTCAAGCCTTTTATTCATTACCATGCACAGGTTTCCTTCAGGTCTGCCTAGCCTGAAGTAAAGAAAGTTGGTTGCAAGATATGAAACTAACTAAGCCAACTTCATCTTTCTACTGTAGTGCAAAAAATGGCATCTATTGATCAGTCTGGTGCAATAAGTTAAACATTTCACTTCCTGTTCTACCTTTGTGTTTTCATAAAAGCAATTCAGAAAACATGAAACAGAGACAGAAGGGGGAAAAGAAAAAGGTCTTTTTTGTTGCTAGGCTAATATCTCTGACACTCTTACTGTTTAAAAGTATGACCAGAAAGGTAAGGGAGTCAGAAATGAAATAGTCAGTCCAAAGAATGAACGTTCTTTTGAGCAGGGTCAGCAAAGTGTTTCACATTTATTTCTCTGTAAGGCTTTCTACAGTAAACCTTGACAGCCTGATAAGAATTAATGAAGTAAACCTGTGTCACTGGACTGATGGAAAAGGTAGGTGTAAGTGTACTCTGAAATTCTTACTAAATTGACCTTAGGAGTCATGGCATCTACCTCACACTTGTACAAGTCACTTCAAATGTCATCCAAATGGCTAAACAAATATCCCTGCCTTCACAAATAGTTGGGAAGCTCACCTTCAGCATAGCTTATTTACATTATTCCATTTTCTGCAGTGGAATGTCTCTTGGTCTTAGAGATAGGATTTGGGCAATTGCTTTATGATATATATAAAATGTTTGGTGTCATACATTAAACGGAAAAAGGTTTTGAGGTGCAATGTGCAAAAAGCAGCATAAAGGTAAATAACATTTTTTTCTTTATCGCATCAGAAGAAAACTGCAAGACTCAAGCGAACAATAAATAGTCCAGGTATAGAAGAAGCGCCTAAGGATGTGAAGACTATAGGAGAAAACACAAATTATTTTTTTGCATCAGTGTTCACCATAACCTTTCTTTACAGGTGGTCTGAGGAATTGTCTCAAATCTGGTTGTCAAGAGCAGGCATATATACTAAAAAAAAAAATGATAAAATGAACAACGAAAAATTGTCAGACCCAAGCGATAAACTGATTCAGATGAGAAACTGTAGACCTCCTGCCTGTGGTTTGTAACCTGTTTCTTAAATCAGCCTAGTTACCGAAGGAATAAAACATGTCAGGTGATGTTTAAAAGCATTTTGGGGGTTATGTGGAGAAATACAGATGAATCAATCTGTCTGTCATACCAGAAAATTGGTAAGAAAACTAGGACAAGGAATGGTATTAACTAATATGTGGAAAAATCTATTGGGAATAGGTTCTTGATATGGAGAGAGCCATGCTGCATGTCTGCAAGAGCACCTTGGAGTCCACAAGCAAACAGATACCTGTGACCTATAACTGGATTTTTGTAACACTTTGGACAAATTTCCTCATAAAAGACTCTCAAGGAATCACAGAATCACAGAATGTCAGGGATTGGAAAGGATCTCAAAAGCTCATCCAGTCCAATCCCCCTGCTGGAGCAGGAACACCCAGATGAGGTTACACAGGAAGGTGTCCAGGAGGGTTTGAATGTCTCCAGAGTAGGAGACTCAACAACCTCCCTGGGCAGCCTGGTTCAGTGTCTGTCACCCTCACTGAGAAGAAGTTTCTTCTCAAATTTAAGTGGAATCTTTTGTGTTCCAGTTTGTACCCATTACCCCTTGTCCTACCATTGGTTGTCACTGAGAAAAGGCTGGTTCCATCCTTGTGACACTCACCCTTTATATATCTGTAAACATTAATGAGGTCACCCCCTCAGTCTCCTCTTCTCCAAGCTAAAGAGACCCAGCTCCCTCAGCCTTTCCTCATAAGGAAACCTAGCACAGACAAGTAGGTAGAAGATCCTTGAGAATGAGGAAGCAAAGGGCAGGGGCTCACGTTCAATTGTCATTATGAAGGAAGACCTGTGAATGAGTTCCTCAAACGTCTGTTCTTGGACCTCTATTGCTTAACATAGACTGGAAAGATCTGGAAAATGTTTGACTAATGGAACACGAGACTGTTACTCATATAGAGAGATATCCAGAATAATAAAAAGTAAAACTAGCAGTTACAAGGCACAAAAGGATTTCAAAATATTGACTGACGGAACAAAAAAAATGCAGATAAAAGTCACTGTTGATGAATGTGAAACACTGCAGATGAGACAGAAAATAACTCTAGCTATGCATGTGATACAATGGACTCTAAATTAACTACTGCTGCTTAGGATAGTTCTCAGTAAATTCCAGCCCAGCTGTCAAAATGACAAAGAAAATGCTAGAAAAATATTAGGAAGGAACAGAAAAAAAAAGAAAACCAATATCATCATGACACTGTAATAATAGGGATTTCTCTCCCGCCCCGAGGGCTCCAAATGGTGGTCTGCTGATCTCAGAAAAAGGTACTGTGAAGTTAAAAAGAGAATAGAGAAGGGCAGAAATATGGTCAGTTGCAAATAATGAGAAAGGAAAACCAAGCACCCTAGAATTTTTCAGCTCTCATGCAGAGGACGGATATGGTATGTATTTGACGTCATGAGCAGCATAAAGAGGATGAGGAAGGAAAAATATTTGTGGTTCCTTGAAATACAGTAAATCAGGATTCTCACTGAGGCGGGCTTAAAATGCAAACAAAAAAAAAGTAGTGCTTTTCGCACACCACCTAATTTGGTGAGGGAATTCCCTGCAGCAGGGTTTTGTAAAGGCAAACAGAATAATGGGATCAAAAGAAGATTAAAGTCCCTAAAGCACAGGTTACTGGAAGCCATAAGTGGTATATCAAGAGAAGAATTTTCTTCTTTGTCTGGTCAGTCCCCACGTTTTTCTAAGCATCTGCTACTGATCATGACTAGACTGAAAATATTGTCCTGGATGGATATTTGTTGTGATCCTCTTATACTGTTCTTAGAAAGCTATTTCTGCTCACAGGCGAGGCTCTATCACCACATGAGGTGCTTCTTCCACACCGTAAGAAAGATACCAGGGCATAATCCATCTAGGACCTGTACTCTAAGGATCTTCTCATTTTTCTTTTCCATCCCAAAGCCCTTCCCCTTTTAGAGCATGCTGTAAAATTAAGCCAGGTGACACAAGGACATATCACAAAAAGCAGGTTTGATATAGGTTGACATTTATTACTTGGAAAATTAAGGGTTTTTCCTTCATTAAGCCTTTGCATGGAAAATTAGGATGTATAAACAGAATTACTGTCATGTATCCACAGTCAGCCTATCTAGTACTTGGCTTGGCTTGGGCCGTATGGCTACGTAAGAGCCAACACTGGCAGTCCCCTCTAATAGGAAGTCTGAGCAAAGTCCACCATGTCTACCAACTATCTGCAGGTGAACTCAGCCCTCCCTTATTTGGGAAGGAGGGAGGAAAGACCCTTATACCTTTATGAAGTTTGAAAATACTATATATTTGCTGAAAAGCCTGTAAGAGACAGAGACCAATAAAAGCGTACATCACCTGCCTCCCTGCTGTCTCTCAGAACTCATGAAATTGGCTGTTCAGAGTGAAGGTATCAATAAGCTTTGAATAATGTATGATTATTACCTTGTTGATGTTGTGTTAACTGGTATTTTAAACCAAAATTTGCTTATTATTTAATAACAAGTTATTAATACCAAGTAGTAGTATAACTACTGAGCTTTTCCCACCATGAAGCCATCATGATTCTAATGACTTACACCTTTGCCAAAATGTAGCTGTCAGTATGGACTTTTTCATGTTGATTTTCTGTCTGTGCATCACTTCATACAAGAAAATTCAGTCACGTATGAGAATAAGTCTAAGAAAACTATACATTTTTCCCAACCAAACTCTAAAACCCAATAAAGTCCAACAACTGGGAGCACAGACTTAAAATAAGGTGAGCAAAAACCATTGTAAACTATTCAGAAAGGGTTTACCTCCAAAATGTGAAAATCAGGCACTCAGAAGTCACAAACACTGTCAGGTTTTAATGTCTATGTCCCATCTGTGAAATGGAAAACCAAAGTACCAGTCCTTTACTTCAGGAATTTAGTAAAGATAAACAAACCAAATACATTTTTTAAAAAAGTTTACCAAACACTTGAGTGTTTTTCTGGGGAAGAAGTGAACCATTGTCTCTGTAATGCAGGGTAAGAATAGTGTACAACATACAAGGCAGAATCAACGAGCAATGCAAAGGCACCGGACTATTGCCAATGTCCTATTTCTTTAGGGTGCTGAATGTTTCAAGATTTTCTGAAAAAGAATAAAGGCAGTATTAAACCAATTAAAGAGTGTATCAACACACACATGCACAAGGGAGCCGAATTAAGATTCCACTGTCAATGTTAATTCTCATATTTTCTGAATTTCGATTGCTTTGCAACTTTCGGTTATTCTCCTAACCACATTTATCGGTGTGCAATTTAAACAGAACAAGCTGAAGAAAAACATACAGCTTTCTCAATTTTCCTGTATTTCCCCTCTTTCCTAAATTAGAGAGGACAACAGTGTTCTGACAAAAAGAAAAAATAAAAAAAGGGCATTCAAGAAAAGGTTTTAAAACAGCCCAAGTGCCATTCTTGTCACCATCTGCTCAATCATATTTTGTGCTGGTAGCAGTTTTCCAAGCACAGGTATGTCTTCTTTGTTGAAAAGTGTTTTGCCTTTGTTAAGGGAAAGTCAAGATCCTTAACTGGTAAATGGCGCTTTTTTTTGCTTCCTTTTTTGTTTTTTCTTTTTTCAGTCTCATTTCCAGGAACTTCATTCCTTTTATTTCAGCTTTCTAACTCTGAGCTCGCTGTTCTTTTCAGGAGTTCTATTAAAATTAAATGGTTGGGAAAAAAAAAGAAAAAAGAAAAAATACCATTAACAAAAATTCCAGCCAAGACAAAATTCAGAATATCTTTCAGCAGACAAACACAATAAACTTCCTGTTTATAAATTTAGCCATTCATTTTTAACTAGTGGCAAAGCAGAATCTCAGCAGGACATTTAGGGAGTACTATATCCAGATGGATTCTCAATGTGAAGGAAATCTGAAATACACTCACTGACATAATAAAAACAGAATTTTCAGGCTTGCAAAGCAGTGGCACTGGGGTTGTGAGTAAATTTATTTCATGGGAAGACTGTATCTTGAGTTAATGGGAAAATGTAGATCTTTTGCCTTGCTCGGTATGCAGTAGGTCATAGATATGATAGGATTATAAAGGAAATGGATCTGTGTGCCACGGCCCTTGACAACACTGAGCTACATTTCTTGGCCTGTGCCCTAATTCAGAGTCACAAGCAATCCTTTCTATCAGCCAGTCAATGCTTTAAGTGCCTCACAGCTTGACTGTGTCGCATAACCTCCCAGGGGCAAAGCAAACTTGTCAATAATTCCTAAGCACCTTAAACAAAATATGTAAATGCAGCAATTCCTACGGAGAAGAGAGATGGGGGAAGGGAAAGTGTTTCAGAAGCAAAGAAATGTTGTTAGGGGATTTTCGGGGGTGGGGGGAGGGAGTGGTTTGAAGAAGCCGGAATGCTAGCAGCTGAAATACTAATAACGATAGTAACAATGCATAGAAATGTAAAGGTGACTTAAGTTAAAAGCAAAATGTGTTAGGTGATTCCAGTGTCTTGTACCCAATTACTCACATGCTAGGAGAAAGAGGTAGCAGTCAGGATTTTGCAGAATGAGGTCATTTGCACATATTAATTTAAAGAATATGACAGAGACTGGAATATGCTCCTGTACCATGCCCTGTCACCTTATGAGGAAGAACTCTGCTCCTTCTGGGAAAAGCTAATCTCCTCTCAGAAGACAAATATCACCTCCTATATCACAAATTTAGTGGAGGATGGAGTGGAAAGATGTAGTCTGATGGTACAACATGGCTCCAGAGTAATGAGCAATGGAAATCAGAGGTGGTTCAATATGTGTTGTACATCCCAGGCACACAACAGGCAAAGCCTGAGTGATGCTCATCTCATCAACTGCATAAACCATGGTAGGATTTTTGCTAGGGAAGGGTTGTGGGGTGCAAGTGGAATGTGTATACTTCTATGTCTGACAGGGACCTGGAGGGACCTTTACTTGTTCATGCCATTTAATGAAGGACCCCTATTTGGACAACAGCTGGGTGCCATGTGTGTCCCCAGCAGTACGTTGAGAACCTGATTTCTGAGTAGGAAGCAGAGTTAGAAAATGGGCGGCCAATTTCTATAGTGAAGCCAGACCCTTTTGCCTGTTGTAGCTGATGAACAACAGCTGCCATTTGTTTCTGTGGAAAGAGGTCTCTTTGCTGAGAAGGGATGAGGAATCTTTGGGGTTAACTGGAGACATGGCCAACAGGTATGAGCAGGCAGCCAACTGTCTAAAGAGTAAAAGGGAGGAAGGCGAGAAAGGCAGAGGGAAAATGTTTGAAGGAAATGAGAGAGTTGGCAGGAGAAAGGGATGCTGATGAGAAGGGATAGGTAGAGACACTGATGGTCATGGGAGGTGGAGGCAGAAGGGAGGATGCTGCTGTATGTACACAATGTGGAATGCAGTCTGCCTTCCATGTGCCATACCACACAGTGGGAAGCCCAGGGCTTTGTTGTTTTGAGCCTTGTAGTCAGAGCCACTGTCCTTGTGGCTGAGAAAGACTCAGGCTGTCCAAAAAATGCCTGAACATGTTATGGTATATTTTCCATGTTAGTGCTAGTCCAATATCCCTTCAGTCAGCTGAAAACATCATCATTGGACATCTGAAATAACAGTGTCACTGGCGTCCCAATAGATGCCACACGCATCAGCCATAAAAGGGTAAGCATTGTTAATAGTAATGTACATAAGGACTTCTTGCACGATGTGTATTGACCTAAAATCTCTTCAAAATCACTTAACAATAAGAAAAGAAGACATTGCATTTTGATTATGAGCTTCGTGATGAAGTAAATCAAATATCAGTGTTGTTAAGAGAGAAGAAAGTGAATACTTGTACCAGGAAAACCTCACTAGATTGTCGCTTCTTGGTACAGTGCATAATCTTCCATGGTGATTCATAAGGCCTTTGAGTATGACAGAGTGACACCCTGTCACGGAATGCACCCCAAGATTAGTTTAAGGGACAACAGGGTCCAAAACAACTTTTATTAAACCGGTGAGAAACAGGGTTTTAGCACTCCAAAAGTGACTTAAATATAGGTTCAGGTATCAGTTGAGGAAAATTATTAAGGGACAGCAACTAGTACAACAGGACGTCCACAGTGTGCATGCACGTGGCTTCACCCAAAACAATGCCGGAACCACCCCTGAGTCCCAGAGGAGTACACACTTGCCTGAACACGGTGCGGGATTATTCTTAATGAGATATAGGTACTCGTAGTGAGTGCGGAAAGTGTACGCTCACAATTGTGTGATTTATAATACACTCACAATTCTGCGAGGGTTAATTTACTTAACACGTGCGAATGTGCACGGAAAATACTACACGTGCTTATATGGAAGCACGGGAGGAAAATACACTCGCGATTGTGCGAGGAAATAAAGTTACACTCACGATTGTGGGAGGAAATAATTTAAAGTACGCGTGCAAATGTGCACGGAATAAAGTTACACTCGCGATTGTGCGAGGAAATAATTTATACGTGCTTGTATTAAGCACGGGAAGTTACACGTGCATATGTGCATGGAAAGGATAAATATACTCGCAATCTTGCGAGAAGTTTTACTCACACATGTGACTGCAAGGCAAGCGGAGTCTCCACCCCGGGTCAGGGGGGGCTCTCGGCGCCAGCATCTTCAGCTCACGCTCCAAGAGACCGGCGACAATGGGCCCAATCTCGACGAGAGAGTCCCGTTTTTATACTGGCTGATCAGACCTGACTGTAGGCATTCTAGAAGCTTCTCTGCACTCCACACCATGTGTGGAATGCCCCTGAAGCCTCCAAACATCCCCCACACTGGTCACAGGTGCCCAGCGGTTCACTGGTGCCTCGGCACTCCCTTCTCCTAATGGCCCTGGCCAGAGTGCTCTGGGCCAAACAAAAGAAGCTGTTAGCTTCAAGTAGCAGAGAGAGGGAGATGTGCCTACTCCCTCCATACTGAAGGAGGAGGGGGGAGAGAAGGGGGTTTGCATTCTGCCACACACCCCTTACACTTTTCACAGGTGTGGATCTCTCCTAAGAATTACCAGATGGGGACAAATGTCCCTCTGAAAGACCTTTGCCTTTGGGTTCTTCCTTTGGTGCATATCAATATCACCTACAACTGGTACGTAGGGATTAGACAGATAGCGTGGGGCTTTGGTAGGTCTCTGCATCAGCCAGTATGAACTTTTGCTTTTTGTATCTTCAAAGATGGAGACTGCCATGGTCATAGTGTTGTGAAGAGACATCTGTGTCTACCCAAAAAAAGACCCCTGTGACTACACAAAAATGGGAGCACAGCCCTACTGTTCCATCCAACTATTGTTTTGCACCCTGAGGTGGGCAGACTCCCAGAACATTATATCATCTCTAGGTGCTGCTGATGTGTGCCTCAAACCACTGAGATATGCCAGGCTTGGTATTGTGGTGATAACCACAGTTGTTAGTCAGGGAAATCTGCTGCAGAGCGGGATTATGTCTAGTTGCACACAAAGGAAGAAGCTGCAAAGCTGTTGGAAATCAGGTGGCAGGGAGCTATTTGCTAGAAAAAACTCATTGATACATGGTCCTATTCCCTGTCCATTTCTGTAAGGTCCCCAGGAAAGGAGGAAAGACCATAAGCCTCATGAATTATTTAGATAGGCTGGGCCCAATCCATAGATCACTCATGGGCTGTATGTGCACACCTGCAATTTTTCTAAAACATCACTTCAGGTTTTAATCAGCAAATAACTTGAACGTGCTCCATAACCCTGAGGCCCTAAAGGAAGTCAGAACAATGGAGGAGTCTGTCTTAATTGATGAGGACTGGGTTAGGGAACAGTTAGGCAATCTGGACATCCATAAATCCATGGGTCTGGATGGGATGCACCCGCGGATACTGAGGGAGCTGACTGATGTCATTGCTGGACCACTCTCCATCACCTTTGCCCAGTCTTGGGAAACGGGAGAGGTGCCTGAGGACTGAAGGAAAACAAATGTCACTCCAGTCTTCAGAAAGGGCAAGAAGAAGGACCCGGGTAACTCTAGACAAGTCAGCCTCACCTCCATCCCTGGAAACTGATGGAACAACTTATCTTTGGTGCCATCTCAAGGCATATCAAGGATAAGAGGGTCATTAGGGGCAATCAACATGGCTTCACCAAGGGGAAGTCATGCTTGACCAACCTCATTGACTTTTATGAGGACATAACATGGTGGATGGATGATGGCAGAGTGGTGGATATGGTCTACCTTGACTTCAGTGAAGCATTTGACAGAGTCTCCCACAGCATTCTTACAGCTAAACCGAAGGAGTGTGGTCTGGACAATTGGGTGGTGAGGTGGACTGCAAACTGACTGAAGGAAAGAAGCGAGAGAGTCGTGGTCAATGGGGCAGAGTCCAGTTGGAGGCCTGTATCTAGTGGAGTGCCTCAGGGGTCAGTACTGGGGCCAATATTATTCAATATATTCATCAATGATTTGGATGAGGGAATAGAGTGCACTATCAGCAAGTTAGCTGATGACACCAAGCTGGGAGGAGTGGCTGACACACCAGAAGGCTGTGCTGCCATCCAGAGACCTGGACAGGCTGGAGAGTTGTGCGATGAAAAATTTAATGAAATATAACAAGGGAAAGTGTAAAGTCTTGCATCTGGGCAAGAACAACCCCAGGTTCCAGTATAAGTTGGGGAATGGCCTATTAGAGAGCAGCATAAGGGAAAGGGACCTGGGGATCCTGGTGGACAGCAGGATGGCCATGAGCCAGCACTGTGCCCTTGTGGCCAAGAAGTCCAATGGTACCTGGGGTGTATTAGAAGTGGGGTGGTTAGTAGTTTGAGAGAAGTTCTCCTTCCCCTCTACGCTGCCCTGGTGAGACCACATCTGGAATATTGTGTCCAGTTCTGGGCCCTTCAGTTCAAGAAGGACAGGAAACTGCTGGAGAGAGTCCAGCGCAGGGCAACAAAGATGCTGAAGGGAGGGGAGCATCTCCCTTATGAGGAAAGGCTGAGGGAGCTGGGTCTCCTTAGTTTGGAGAAAAGGAGACTGAGGGGTGACCTCATTAATGTTTACAAATATATAAAGGGTGAGTGTCAGTAGGATGGAGCCAGGCTCTTCTCGGTGACAAACAATGGTAGGACAAGATGTAAGGGTTCAAACTGGAACACAAAAGGTTCCACCTAAATTTGAGAAGAAACTTCTTCTCAGTGAGGGTAACAGACACTTGAACAGGCTGCCCAGGGAGGTTGTGGAGTCTCCTTCTCTGGAGGCATTCAAAACCTACCTGGACACCTTCCTGTGTAACCTCATCTGGGTGTTCCTGCTGACACGGGGGGATTGGACTGGATGATCTTTTGAGGTCCTTTCCAATCACTAACATTCTGTGATTCTGTGTCCCAAAACAACTGCTTATAGCAAGTTAGGGAACCCTACGAAGTATTTTGATGGAATAATATGTTGCCATCAAATGTAAAATTGGAAGTTTCCCACGTGTACAATCTTGAAGCTCATGCTAAAATTCAATGTGAGAAAAAGATACGCATCTATTTATTTGTGCTGGTAAGACTGTTAATTAGTCACATTCATGAATTTTATAAAAACAAATTCTTCTGCTCATCAAAGCTTTCTACAAACTCAATTTGGTGTGATGTGGGAACTCCATTTGAAATGAATCTATCTTTTAACAAGCTATAGCTATTATCTCACTAACAGATAATTCACAAAAGCAAAATATTCATATTTCAGAAACTTTTAATATTGCTTTAACGTCTTTGAGTCAGAGACAGAAAATTAATACATAAATAAAATTAATATTAAGACTCCTCTGGATTCGGGTCAAAGACACTGGGGGCTGCTGATCTCCCCAAACTGTCCCCTGATAGAGCTTATGCAGCCTGATTGCTGTGTTCAACCATGGGTATATCTACAACCAAGCGTAGCATAATGTTCACAATTTAATCTCAAGTGAGTAATTTGCCCAGTAACACCCAACCACAGCTTAGTGCAGAGTTTCACTGAGGTGTTTGGTTGGTTCTGCATTGTGCCATTCTGTGTCCCTGCCATCTTAGCATCCAGTTTTCTGAAAACACAAGCTCAGTATGAGACTGCATCTTCACAACACTTTCTGGATGTAGCATGTGCTATCCCAAAAGGGTATTGAGGCACAGTTGTTTTCCCTACAAAAATAAAGATTGTTCTGTCAGAGTCATAGACTTTGGAAAGATGGGTAAATTCTCTCATGGGTGAAAAGAGAGTCCATTACACTAGGAGAACCAGCTGAGGAAGAACACTGGCAGAAAGTGGGACTGAAATCCTGTGCCTTCCCCAACAGCTTAGTCAGCTGGTCAAGTTTTTTTCCATGCTTCTCAGTAGCCATAAATCAGGTGTAAATGCAATTAGTAGCAGTCTTAGGGACCATTACCAGGTATTGTGCAGCAGCAGACACAGAAAAAGGGAGAACCATCTGTGCCAAAGATGCTTCTTGAAACAAAGACATAATTGACCAGGTCATCTCCTTGTGTCTTAGGTGGCCTGCTGCAAATCATACAATAACATCTCAGCCAAACTTCACTTGGTGTCTGTGGTGACCAAATTCATACATAGTGGATTTTATATCCTACCCAACCAAAAAGTTACTTTCATACTCAGTTTGAGCCATGGTTGCTGTGTACAAGGCAAAACAGAATCAGAGCCTTCCTTCTTGTACTCTTTCCTGGAAATCAGCCTGAAAGACTGTGGAAAAGAAAAAAAAAAAAAAAAAAAGTATTCCAGGCCTATTTGTTAAATTGTGCTATGTTTTAAAAGACATGGGACTGATTTCCTATTCATTCCAGTTTATCCTGATGTTATTGCAATGTATCATGTACATTTTAAACTAATTTACATTAAGGTAACCCTGAGAGGAAACAGACTCTTTCATTTTGCTCCTGCTCAACCTTGAAGTCCTTACTGAAGCAGTTTAACATGCACATCTTAGCAAATGTCCTTGGCTTCCAACTAAAACACTCATAAAATTAGCCGAGCAGCTCAACTGAAATGGGTAGATCACAAAAGTAAGCAGATGTTAAATAACTTAACATAAAATATTAAAAAGCAGAAACAGATTTATTTGTCTTATTTCATTTTACTTTGTCTTAATTCCTTACTGGAACCGGGGCTGCTGCAACAATAGTGGCCCTATGCGAGTTGCTGGATTGCAGCTCCTGACTGCAGAGCCTCTTCCTTTGCTTTACTCGAGCAATGATGATGTGCAAGTAGGAAGCTGGGCTGTGGGCAAGCCTGAAGCTTAGGGGAAGCATTTGGGGATAGACAGATGATGGTTTTCATACTGCTGAATAGTCAGAGGTGAGAAATTCACTGTGTCCCATCTGGAGCTGTGATGGAAAGGGAGGTATTGGGGTTTTATGGGTACTGTCTCCATACTACACTCAACCAGCAGGAAGCAGCTGCTCACTGTCTCCCATAGCAGAGAATGAGCAATGAATACCAGCGGTGCCCCACAGAGCAGGGCTGAAACTCGCCCTCTCTGAAGTCAATGCATCCACCCTCACTGACTGCTACAGTGCACTCACCTCATGGGATTTAATTCTCTCTTTAGGTCCACGACCTCGTGTCAACACTCCAGGTGATGTAAATCTTTGGGTTTCAAACATATATAACCCAAAAAGTAGCTTGCTTTTTCCTTTTGTATCCAGTTTTGTTGCACTCTGGAGCGATCTTTCCCCAGTAACTATTTTTCTTCTGTCTTCCCATACGGGAGAATATAAAGAGATAACACAAAGAATACAGATTATTCAGATAGCATGTATAGAATTTATATGTCTACTTAGATGCAGCTATATGTAAACATGTATTTGTATATCTCGTATCTACTGATATATACATATACGCACAAGTACACTCTTTTTCTACGAGATGTAGAGCAGAAACAAATTTATCAAGCCGGCTGGAAGAGAGAAGGCAGGAGGAGGGTGATACGACACTCTGAGCTGCCTCGGCTCTCCCACCTGCTCGCAGCCCCCCTGCCCGCTCCCGGCTTTTTGAGGATGCGACAAGTCGCAGTGCCAGAGCGCAGCACACTCGGAGGGGCGTCCCTCCCAACCAAACCCGTCCAATCAGGACGCTGGGGGAGGGATGCTCGGGGCAGGGATGTGGGGTTGCCAGGCGACAGCAGCGTCCCCGTGTCCCGTCCCCCCCCGACCCTCCTTCCGTGTCCTCCCCCGGGACCGGACTGTGCTCTGCCCGCGCTGCCGGCGCCGTTAAGCAGCCGCGGGGAGCGCCGCGCCCGCAGCCCCGCAGCATGGGGACAAGCGGCTCGCCTCTGTCCGAGGGCTGCCTGCCACAGCCCTGTTCCCGACCGTGCCAAGAGCAATAGCCAGCTTCAAAGTTAGAGCTAGGAACGCAGTAAAACGAATAAGCGGTAGGAATCAGCCTCAGCCAGCCCCGCCGCCCAGCGCCGGCTGCAGAGCTATCGCCCGCCCCGAGTGTCGGGAGAGGCGGTCTGCAAATTGCCAGCCGGTTCTCGCTCCTGGTCTTTGCAACTCTAGGTCGCCTCCTAATTTAAAGCTTCGCACCAAACCCCTTTGCCCGGAAAGGAGAGGAAATCTTGAAAGATGCCAGGCTGCGAAAGGGGACCCCAAGTGACAGAGCTCGTAGCAGGCGGTGCCTGGCCAAGGAGAGCCAAAGTTGCTCAGAGGAACGGGAAGTGGGTGCTCCATAGAAGAGGGGAAGGGAAGGGGATCATTGCTTGGTGATCGCGGTTTCTCCCTCCCATTGTCCCCTTCTCCTCCTCCCAGCCTTACCCCTGACCGCTTAGGAGGCCTTGATGAGTTTCCATCGGGATTCGATCCAAGGTGGGGGGGGAGAAAGCGTGACGGTTCCCAGAGGAAGCAGCTCACACAAGTTTGGGGGGTGAGACTCCCCGGTGGATGCTTAACGAGCACATCGGGAGGCCCGCGATGCCCGGGAGCAGCTGGAAACCCTCGCTGGGACCTGACTTCATTGCACGGTAAGGAGCTGGGCACTGGCATCTTGCATCCTGGTCCCTGCATCCCACATCCCAGTCCTTGCATCCTGCGTCTCGGATCTATGCATCCCGGTCATCACATCCCTGCATCCCGCATCCCAGCCCTCGCATCCCGCACCCTGCAGCCTTGATCCCTGCATCCCGGGTCCCTGCAACCTGCATCCCTCATCCTGCACTCCCGAGGAGATGCAGCTGCTGACCAGGGGATTGCGGGTTGTGCTGTCGGGGAAAAAGTTTAGACTGGTGGTTTGCAAAGAGGTTTGCTGACAGGAGTCAGGGGCCAGGAGAAGGGGCCGGGGGGGGGGCACGGATTTTCACACCTGCACAGGGCAGGTAGAGTGCAGGAGGACCCCCATAGTCAGCAGCTAGGGGCGGGGGGGGGTGGGGGGCAGTGAGGAGGGGACGGACTGAAAGGGGATGGCTCCCCTAGGGCAAAGCAGCTGTACGCAGATATTGCCCAGAGGTTCCTGCTCCCGCAGAGGCAGGCTTTGGGGTGAATGGAGGAGAATTTAAGCTTGCCGCCCTCTACCCTTCCTTAAACTGGGGTGGAAAGTGTGAAGCCAGCAGCTGGGAGAGCCGTGCTGGGTACCCAGCTCATCTCCCCGGATCTGCTGCTGGGAGTAAGGGGGGAGAGGTGGGGAATGTTAAAGAAACTGGAAGTGCTTTGCTCCTCCTGAGGTATCTCCCCTACAGGGACCTGGCTCACTCCAGGATCTTAAAATTGGATGGCTTCAGAAAGAAAGGAGAAATTAGCAGGGATGATAGAGCCAATGTAAAATCTCCCTCATATTTGCCTGTATATCTGTCTGTCCATGTGAGTATGCACCCAGCTGTATAGGTATATGTGTGTGCTTCTAGAGTTCTTTGTGCCTGTGTATGTGCCTTGCCTGTGTTACTATGTCTCTGGGTATGTATCTATGCTTGTGTTTGCTTGGATGCATATAGATATATTATATGTACAGATCTATAGGAATGTGTCTTTATTCCTAGACAGTGTTTATCTTACTCTCTGTGTAGACCTAGAGATGTGTGGGTACATATCTTTCATTTGTGTGTGTGTGAGGCACACATATCTGCTGAGGTACACATGTGGGTGTGAGAAAGTGTATCTTCATGCTGGTCTGGAGGTAGAATTTGGGGTGTGTTTTGGACTTTGGGGACTTTCCTCCCCAGTTTATCATAGTGTTTCCACGGATTGCTTTACACATACATCCCTGTATTCCAGCAGTCTTGATAAAAACAAGCAATTATTGAAAAACTGGCCATTTTACTGATACTGCATTGAACTGAACTAAGGATTTGCTGGTAGCTTGTGAGTTCTCAATTTTTTTCTTGGTTTATGCCACGTGCTGAAATTTGCCTTAATTCATTTTTGAAATAATTCAGCTTTAAAAAAATCTTGGTTGGAAGACTGCAACAGAACAGCCTATTTCAGCTTGCATAAGTATATGTCTCGCATTGATTAAAAATGCATGAAAACAATTTGAAAAACACACAACCCACCTGACCAAATATATCTTTTAGGAAAATGACTTTTCTCATTTTCCTCAAACACATCTAAATCATTATGACTTCTTCCGCTGTTTTTTATGTTGTTAAATGCAAGTATTACAGAAAAATTTTAAAAATGTAACTTCCCCAGTTACATTGGGGAAAATCACACGTAAAACTACTTTTATTCACAATTAAGGTAACAGGAAAATTATACTTTCCTAATGTTCACTCTTCGAGGGAAATCAGAAATAATCCATGCAAATCCTTCGTAATAAACTGATTACTTGAAGTGCAGTTCAAGTTAATTTGTCCTCTGTTAGAATATTTCATACTTTAATTTTTCTGGCTTTTTTTTTTTATAATGATGTTGTCTACTCTCAGTATTTCTGGAGACTTGCATTATATATATAAAATATAAAACATACTTCAAAATAGACAATCTACCAATTGCTTCACTGTTCTGTAACTTAAAACCAAGCAAAATGGCATTGTTATCAAGTACATTAAAACAAGACTTTCATCCCAGAGCTGAGATGCTTTTCTAATCACCGTTGATGTTTGTCTGGCTTACTTGTGCTGATGACCTACTTATAAACTCCTACAAATAAAGATTTTAGGCAAATGTTGACACCTTGTCTAGGCATAAGATTCTAATTTTATCATTGAAAGAGTGAATATAAAGTGAAATGCAGGGGTAAAGTATCTTTCTGGATTCACTTAATGTTTTTATACTTAATTGAATTGTGATGATTCAAAGTACTAAATCAGACTGGAAAGCCAAAAGAAAATAAATGCGTTACAAATAGTCGTATCATTCAGTTCAGTTGTCTGCATTTCATAAGTAACACTGAATATGGAAATGAAGAAAGTGTAAGGAGATGTACTGGCATTTAAAGAAAGAGCTGTTGGGATGTTTTGTGCAAACACAACTCTTCCATGGAAGTGTCCTACAGAACCTAAATTATTCTGAAGTTCACAGAGTCCCATATAGAATACTATAAGATCTGAATTACCTGTTTCTCATGTAATTTATGCTGGGGTCAAATTGCATTTTTGCCTTTAAACCTGGTGGGCTAAATTCTCTATTGGTCTACAATAAGGGGGCATTATACCACCGAGAATCTGGTTTAGCAGTGTGATGTAAGAATCCAACCTGAAGGTTTTACAGGGTGTGAGATCCTCTCTATGAGGCTGTTGGACTTGCCAACAGTGTCCTGCAGAAGGGACTTCACACTGTTCAGGTTTTGAATGCTGTTTCCAAAGCCATATAAAATGTTTATTGGGATTTCTGCACCTGTTTTCTCCCAGCTTGTGGTACTATAGTTATTGATTGGTTGGTATGTATTTTTCTGGTTGATAAAATGCTAGGTGTGCCATAACTCTCAGGATGCCACAGAACACCAGAGATGTTTGACACACTCCAGGATCAGACAGTATTACTGTTTGTGTGTGAATATGTATAACTACACTAAGCTACATAAGCTTTTGTGAAGAAGATCGTGTAGTGTTGACTGGCTTTTTTCTCTGCTCATTGATATGAAACTGACAGCTAGTTTAAAGCTTAATCAAGAACTTAGCACAGGTCAGAGAGTTAAAGAGAAGATTATCTTCTTGCTCTCTACCAGTATGGAGAATAAGTTTGTGCTTCAATCCCTGCATGGGTTACGTTTGCAGTATAGAGATGTCTACAGCCACAGAGAAGGGGTGACCAGAAGGATGTTCAACCACCTTTCCCCTGCACCCAGAGCTGAATGTCCCAGCACAGCTGTGGTGGACTTGGACTCCAAAGGTGACAGGGAAAAGGCGTAGTCTTTGACTGGTACCATCTTCCTAAATCTCTGCCTGTGACTCTTCCTGGCTGTGAACTTAATAAGGCAAACTTTCACTGTGATAATTTAGCCCTAAACTGGCAGAAAAATCTGGGACACATTTCCTTTTATGAAAATACAGATTGGCTTGAAAATCATGAGTTTATTTTAGTGGTAGGAGTAAAATGAAGGAAAACTAGGAATTCCTTCTGGATACAACTGTGTATGGAACAGCCTCACCGCAATTGTCAAATATTCCCACTGAGACAAAAACACAGGTGATTGTTAGAAGTGTTTTAAGTATTACAGATTAGTCCAATTGGTTCTTTTTTTTCAGGTAAACCCAGAATCCAGTGTGTGACCTAAATTAATTTGTTGGCTTATCTGTTGTCTTATGAGGGTTTTGGACATTTTATTTCAGGGATGTTCCGGTTTTCAAAAATATTGTGAGGAATATATTGTCTTGTTTCTAGCTGTCTTTCCAAAGCAATGCAGTAGATTTTCATAAGGGGTAAATCGTTATGAATATATTAAAGTCAAAAAGAAGAGAATTTACTAGAGCTATAGCAAATTACACAAAAACAAAGCTGTAGAACTATATTGCTTTTATCTCATATTAGCTCTCTCAAATATAAAATTTTGTAGTTGGAACTATTATCATGTTGTTGTTCATAGCTATACTGAGATTACAGGAGCATTTATGTAGTTAGCAATTGTACAGCTTATATAGGAACATATAAGCTCCTCATGTAAATCATTACATTGTCTCAAAAACCTAAGTGTACAGCTTTTCCAAACCTTCTAAGATCCAACTTATCCTCATGCAAAGGCATGGTCTTGACTCCAGTTACTGGAGCATCTTCCTTCAGGGTCCTTGAAGTCTAAAAAGTGGCTTGACCTTGATAGTACTGGTATCCCTGACCTTGAAATCCCTTTCCCAGTACATCCAAAGGGATACAGGATAGTAACTAAGTAAATGAACTACGTTAAATATGCACCACGCAAGGTGTATACAGAGAGACTGTTTGATGAACATTTCATGGATGAAATGGGAACTTGGAGCAGACTTTTTGTGGATGCTGCAAGACCTTGAAACTCTCCAGTAGAAACATGAATAAAGAAGAAAAAACATGGTGAAGAAAAAAAAAAAAAGGGTTGAGGCAAACAGACGTGTAAGAGACAAAATGGAAAAAAATAAAGAGAAGAAAATAGAAAATAGTTTGATGGGAAAGGAAAGAAAGAGTAGTAGACATTCAGATGAGTAATCAAGCTGGAAGAAAAGTAAGTGGAATGGTAAGTCAGTTGTCGGATGAAGCCATTATAAAGAAAATGAAGGTGGTGAGGAAGACACTCATTAGAAAGATTAGACATTATCTTGTGATCCAACTAGAAGGGCAAAAATATTGCACATAATAGAAGTGGTAACTGCAAAATTTAGCCAGGTGAAGAACTGCATTCAATCATACTGACTAAGGAAGGGAACAGCATCAGAGATAAGCTAGTAGAGAAAATGTCATGGAGTTGATTTTTTCCATTGTAATTTGAAGTAATAAGAAATATAAAGAAGATAGGTCGAGAGGTGGAATGTAAGAGATTTTCAAAGTTCACTGTCACCAAGAAGTCTTACTAGGTATCAGCATACAGTGAGTACACACCAACATGTTATGCATATGTTTGAGAAAAGAAGGGAGGGAAAACTGGTAGTCATGAATGGGCTTCAGATAAAATCCAGAGACAGTACAGTAAAAACAAAGGAGGAAGAAGCAGATTGATGGCGTCTCTGAGGAAGTCAATGGAGAGATTTTCAGATTCCAGACAAAAACCAAGCAAGCGCACACAATGAGGAACGAAGTAAAAAACTCAGTGGGTGACCACAAAGCCAGCAAATTCACAGGTCAGAACTGTATTAGCAGAATTAGTGTGTTACAAGGAAGGTATTATTGGGAAGAAGGATGAATATGTTAGTTTAGAGTACCCCTTTAGGAACAGGGCATCTGCGAGGAGGGATGCTGAGACAAGGAGGTAGAATATGCAGGTGAGAAAAAACAAGACTGCTCTTGAGGAAATAAAGAGTGCTTGAGGAGAGGACAAAGGGTAGAATAAAATAGGGAAGGACAATGAAAGGGTTGGGAGTGAGATGAAATCAGAGGCAAAGCACTGACAAAGGCTGGAAATAGCGACTGCCAAAAAAAAAAAGGAAAGAGAAGCAGAGGGTGTGGGTGGTACAGGGAAGTCACCTCCCACTGGTACAGAGAAGGAGGCTGTGCTTGGGCTAACTGGGAGGAAGGAGCTGAAGGGAACCTGAAAACTGTGAAAAACCTTTAAAACCTTTGTCTGGAAGATGACAGACTGGTGCAAAACAGGGTAAAAACAAATTGTGCAGGATATAGTGAGTGCACCCTCAGCCAAGAAATGTAGTAAGACTCATACATCAGCTTCCATTCCCTTGGAAAGCTCCACTGATGAGTCCACACTCAAATCACAGATAATTTTTGTGTAAGTTAAATGCTCTATCTGAAGGGGTTAACGTAACTGCATAATCTAGGACTTTGAAAAGCCTCAGCCCCCTGATTTATGATGAATGGTCCTCAAAAGCATGTGTTGTAAGGCTGACTGAGATACTACCACGCAGTCTGTGAAGGAGGATGCTGCAGGCAGTTTGTTGAATCTGAGATTTGGCAGTGTTGGGGCTCTTCTCTGGAACTAGCCCTTCAAAGACTCTGGCTGAGATAAGTGGCCAACAAAGGGCTGCCTGATTTTATGGTGCAACTCCATAAACCTATTCCAGCAAAAGTAGTGTGTCAGAAGCCAAATCTAGCATTTTGGGACATCAGTGGTTGGCAACAGTCATTGAATACTGTGTAGTTAAGCCAATGACCATTACACTGACCCATGAAGTATAGGATAGGACGCCATTTGAAAAGGGCTTGAAAATCTTACAAAACATTGTTTCATCCCTAAATTCCTAAAATTTATTCCAAAATTTATTCATAAAGTTTTTCATTCCTAAAAATCTCTAAATATTGATTCATCGGTGATGGAGCTCCCCACTCAACCAATATGTAATATCAGGTCTGAAATGGTGTAGGAGCTTCCAGGCAACCCCAGTCCTCTGCTATGGGAACAAAGGGATACTGAAGGCTACATACTCTTTTCCTCTCTGATGAGGAATGGAGCCCTATAGAAAGACAGTCTGTTTTCTCCGATGCTCCTAGGCTGTTCTTGACCTTGCTGACCTTGGCTATCTCATGTAGAGTATGGAATTGCAGTTCTTGACCATTTCAGTGTACAGCTCATGGCATTAGGATTGTTCTCTTTTTTTATATAACATGGTTGTGATTAAAGTCCCTTCAATCCCATACTGGCTCCAGCTTCTATGTGGATGCCTTCCTGATGGGAGACTTGCAGCTGTGCCTTAGTGAACATTTCTACATGCACTTTTTATAGGAGATCTCTGGCTGAGCTGTTTTTTGATCTGGTACTTACTTCCCAGCAATTTCTATATTGTTCCATAATTATTATGTATTTATATAATTATTATTAATCTCATTCACAGGGGTTGCCTCATGCAGTAAAGAAATTATTACCAAAGCATTATAAGACATTGTTCTGCTGGTGTTTGAAAATGCTACATTACATTTGTGATGCTTAGCATAAATTGGCTGCCCTGCTGTTAAAATCACATAGCCAAACATATCTGATAAAATTCAAGAAGCAAATTTCGGGGATTTTTCCAGAACTCAAAGAATATTTTTTTCTCCTCACTTCTGTGTATTTTCATCAGAAGAGAAAACAGAGAAACAGAGAAAATGACAGAGACAAAGAGGAAGATAAAGATATTGCGCTATAAGACATGTAGAGTCCAGTTCTGAGGTGTTAAAACACTTTGATTGCCTGGGTGAGCTCACATGGCCAAGAAATGACAAAAATTATCTTTATCTTCAAGGATGTTTAAAAATATATTTTTTATGCAAAAATATAATTGGTTTTGTCTTGACAAGGAAATTTTCAAAAGCCTGATTATCATTTTGGTGAGATTATATATTTCGTTGAGCATCACTAGTTGAGAATATGGTTATAAAATTTCTGGCTTTTTATCACAGATTTTTAATGACGTTCTTACTAATGTTTCATCACTCAGAAAGATATCGTCACTGTATGTCAAGTGACACTGAGTTTGGTTCCATTGTAAAAGATTCCAGGTGTTTCTCTAGACAACAGATGAAAGATCTTGTTTTTTACCTGCTGGTAGGTTTAGTTTGACAGTGTTTAATTTTTGTCCTTGTAAAAAAAATGGAAAAACAAAACAAAACAAAACAAAAGAACATAGGACATCACTGTAGCAATATTGGATTAAACTTCAGCAAAACTGTGTGAAAATGATACCTTACAATGCTGGTCTGTACAGCACATTATTTGCATAGACATAAGGGTCTACTTTTCCTTTTTTTGAAATAATTGTCCACAAAATGCTACCTCAGAATGACATTTTACAAGAAAATTTACAAAGTTTGTAGGAATCTTCTTAGCATTTTTTCCCAAACAGTGTAAGAATGCACTGAAGTACACTTGCAAATCTGGCTAGTGACTGTTTTCAGTGTATCCCCTTGGGGTCCCTTGATTGTGTTTGCTCACTTTCTTCCTTAGAACCATCAGGGTTTTGGAAGAGCTCTGACAATGACTGACAATGAGATCAACAGACAATGCATTTTCTTGAAAAGGTTCAACCCCGTCCTACATGGCACTGATATACAAGACTGACTTATCAAGGGTAGCAATTGTCTGTGTGGGAATGGCAGATCAACACTGAAATCTGTTTCAGCCAAATACTCTCAAATCATCTAGCACACATTTCTTCATCTTACCATAATTACAGGATGCATTTACCTTGAAAAAGAGTGTTTTCTTCATAACCAAAAAATAAGATGTCCATATTGGGGTCTTGAAAGCAGAACAAAAATGACCACAGTTCTGGCAAAACCAACATGCAGTCCATGCCCTTTTTCATCCATTCGCTTGTCAGTGTGACTGTCAATAAGGATGTATTTACATATAGCTAATCCTGCAGTCGATTCATTAAGATGATTTTATGAGTGAAAAGGGAAGATGACCTAATGGGGTAGCTCCAGGAATACAAATAAAGTGAGATAACTTTCAGGGAATAATAATTTTGCTCTCTGAAGTGGACTTTAAATCCCCAAGAAGAGAATAGCCCTGCTTAAAACAACCTTTTCTTCTTCTCTCAGAACTGATCTCCGATTAATTGTGCAGTTTAGTTGAACTTCGCTTTCCTTCGTATCCTAGGAGAAAAGCTCTGACAGACTGGGAATTTTAACTTGTTTGTAATGTAAACTCAGTATACTGGTGGTGCTTTTTAACACTCCAGAAACTGTTTGGGAGGAAAAAGAAATAAATAAAAAAGCTTTGATCCTCTAAGCAAACAAAGAGGGGAGAAGGAGGTTAAAAGAACCATCATTTGTGAAAGGCAGAGAAGGAAAATGTGGGAAAGGTGTCTTTATTTTAACAGTTTCAGAGACTATTTGAAAGACTACTGAAATAACAGGCACTTCAACAGCATGAGAGTCCTCTGATGAACAGGGAAAATTGACTTGGTTTTTATTATTTCATTGACATTTTCAAGATTTCTAAGGATTGCTCAGTGATCTGACCAAGGTTTCTTCCCAGAAGGAGATATCCAGGATAAAACTTTGAGATTAATGTTAAACCCTCAGTATCAAGCACAGATAAACATATTCCTAGTGACATTATTCAATACGAAGAAAGGAAGAAGACTCCAGTCTGGAAGAAACACCAGGAGCTGGGAGATGACTTTAAGCCCAGGTTACTTGACTAAAAGGTTAAATGGAAATTGGAGCATCCAGTTGTAGCAGCAGGAAGTGGTGTGAGCCAGCAATGCCCTGTTGTCTGCTTATCTGTGGGAGACATTCCTGCTCCCTGAAATGTCACTGTTTCAGGTATTTTGGCCAGTAGGTTGGAAGGTGGAGCCACACACTCTTTTCAACAAGTCTGTCTATTCCTCATTCACCAGTTTTAAGGAACGAAGTAGACAAATAGCTCTGTTTAGACCTAGATACCTTAAATCAATGCTCAGGGAATGTCTACAGAGAATAATAGGGTTTCTGAGTCCCTGTGATATCCTGGAAAGGGCACAAGGTCCCAATTAAAACTTGCCCTGAAAGGGTGCAGTATTACCCAATAGGGTAAAAATGGATAGAAAGAGGTCTTTTTTATGTAAGCTTCTTAATTTTCAAAGACTGTACACAATGTTCCATTTTCCTCGATGGAGCACTTATAGTTCCATAGATAATGATAAGAGTAAGGACTTCATCTGATGCATCTCCCCCTCCAAAGACAGTATAAACTATCTCTAAGTCTTTAGTAACTAATACTTGTGGAATTATTCCCTTGAAATTGCAACAACAGAGATTTCACAGCCTCCTGTAACAGTGCATGCCCATGCTGCACTGTTCTTATGGACAGAAGGTCTGCAGGATTTTAACTAAATTCCTTTTATTTCAACCAAGTCTATCACCCTTGTCCTCTCTGCTATGGAAATTGGAAACAATTTAGAACTTTCCATTGTAGCCTTTTGTATAGAAAAGGGATTATATTTTTGGCTTTTAAACATTCATTTATATAATGATCCCCTCAGCCATCTCCTCTTGACTCCATGAAATAACTGCCTTTCTTTCAGACATGTGCTTTTTTTAGAATCTTGTTATCCTTGCTGATTTCCTTTGGACCTTCTCCAGTTGTCCATTTGGACCTGTACCCAAAAGATGAGTAAAGACAATGAATGGTTTGAATTCTCTTGTCTTGAATACAACATCCCTCAAAGAAATCCTTTGTGCCATTTCTTTGTTCTGTGCTTCAAGCTGCCCTCCAACCAGCATTTTACCCAAAGAGCCCTCAGGAGCCTCACAGAACCATACTGATGCCCTTGTCCTGTTACCTTCCAATTTGCTGCACTCTTCCTTGACTGCTCCTGGTCATTTCTAGTTTGCAAACCCATGCAACTCCAACCAAACAATTGTCAGCCCTCACATCCACACTCACATTTCAGAAGAAAATTTCTTAGGTAGTTTGAATAACCTGCTGTTTTGTCTTTGCCAGAGGGATCTATATGGGCGATGGCTTCTGTTGGTTCAATCATCACTAAACAGAGGGATGCTTAACTGCTGCATTGTCTAGCACGGATCACAGTTAGCAGGAAACATGTTGAACATGTTGAATATGAAGTGACCATCCACTAACTCCAGGTAGCAGTCTGATTGTCCACAAGTCAGAGAAAAGCTCTCCAGGAGCATTTGTAGAAGGGAAGTCTCTGGGCCAACTCCAAGCATAAAATATACCAGTGAATATCACAGGTCTGAGTGGTGGATCCAAATGTGGGATTGGTATTCATTTAGGTACTCTAGCCACAGGTCCATGAAAAGGCAGAAGCTGCTCATGCTTTCAGTATTGTAACTGCAGAGCAATGCGTCAGGAAGTCTCGGATGAGAAGTTTGACTTTGCTGCTGGCAAACTCACACAGAGTTCATCTGCATTAAGCCTGATGAATGTGGCATTAGCAAAAATCCAGAATTTCATGCCCGCAGACACAATATCTGCCACTCTTGTTTAATTTCTCTTCTTTTATTAAGACTCAAAATTTTTCCCTGGCCAGACTAGAACATATTCCAAACTGGCTACGATACAGATAAAGTCAGAAGGATCCTAATGGAGCTGCCATAGGTACTTGTCCCAAAGTTTCCTTAGAGAACCCTTTGCAGCTGTTCATGAATATGGGTGTAGCAATTCTACCCCCAAAAATACAAAGCCTCAGAAAGGAAGAAAAAAGTAAAAAGCATTCACTCAAGTATCTGCAGCAATTCATGGAGCAGCTTAACATCACTACAAAAAAACGTTCCTTCTTACCTTCAAACTAATCAACATGATGTTTTAATATATCTCAGTAAATTAAAACACATACAGTCCATCTCATTACCTCCTGACCATTAACTTCCAAGCCTTGAATACCCACTGAACAGATAAGCAGCAACTCTGAAGATCTAACTGGTCTGACTCTACCAGAGTACAAGCCACCACTATGCACGAGAGCAGTCCCTTTCCTCCGCCCTCTGTCTGATTTGGCCACACTGGGTCTGTTATATAAACACTATTTGGACACACTAAGTGAAGAGGAAGGTTGATCTCCATGTGAGAGAGAACTTTTTTATGATCTAGGATGCAAAGACATGGGGGATGATGTTCAGGAAACCAGTGGGATGCAGCTTGATGCTTTTTCCTTCCACCGGTAGTACATGGAATCAGAGTCTAGCAATCACAAATACTCATCTGATTTATTGTCTCTTGAACCTTCAACGTGCCAAGTAACTTAAGTACCTAAGATACACTGTCTGATCATGATCAGCAGAGCCTCGCATTGTAATGCTACTTATTGGATAATCAACTGTCTGTTCCCAAGATCTTCCACGTAAAGGGTTATCTCAATTTAATCAACAGTAGTAATCTCAGTCCTTTTTTAGAGTGCTGCAATTTTTTTGCAACACACTTTTTAAATCACCAAGTAATAGATGCTCTAGCATGTCTCATTTTTGTCCACTCGCATTTATAACAAGGTTTCCATGTCAATGATTACAATGTAATACTAATATGACTAGTTTCAAAAACAAAAGCACATTTGGAATCATCCATGTTTATCTTTAGAGAGTAAGAGCTGCAAAAATGAATGGCTGGAGGGGGATTAAACACCAGGGTAATTGTTCATTAAGCAGCCTAAGACCAATTAAGTGTGCTAATCCATGTAATAATTTTTCTATTTGTTTCCATTATTGTTCCTGCCAAAATTTTTTGCATGTATTAATCCACCTATGTTTATTAATTAATAAAGGAAGTCACTTGAAATGCAGGTCTTGAATCCTATAGTCCTTTCTCAAGCAAAACTTCTATGACAGCAGTAGCAGAAATGCTTCAAGATATGACTGGAACTCTCTGTACTGCTCTTTTCCTAAAATAAAACTTAAACTCTTTCAATAAGATTAATGTGAATGCATTCTCCATCTGTATTGATTCCAGATACTCTCCATGTTTAATTAAGACATATTGTTCTGCAAAATCAGGCACAATCCAATGTGATGTCCTATGAAAGAGGCCCTGATTGTAGCTGACCCAAAAGAATTGTTCTAAAATTGATTGCTGATTGCTGAATACTGTTGTGTATTAATTATTACATTATTTTGATGTGTAATTGACCATCTTCTTGCCAGATAAGTAGAGGACAGAGAGTTACTGATAGCTAACTTGATTATCACGTTTTCCAAGTTCCAGAAAGCAATGTTTTTTTTTTCAGATCAGCTACTCTTCAGTATTGCCAGATTCTGGTTCCAAAAAAAAAAGAAAAAAACCCAAATACAAACCCTTGAAGGAAAGAAGACTCACCATAAAATTATTCACATAGGTATTACCACAAATATGGGAAGATGAGCAACAGGACATGTAGCAATTCAACGGCAATAGATCTACGGAAGGTCAGAAGTAATGCATGACAACACCACAGCATCCAATTGTTGCGAAAAATTGAGATTTTGTATGAGGATTAATAAATAGGAATATTATCTACAAAATCTAGAAAGTAAACATTATTCTGTACTCAAAATTAGTAGGGACACATTTGCAGTACGGTGCCCGGTTTTGAGCATTATGTTTTAGGAACATAATAGAAATAATTGAGAAAGAGTCCAGAGGATATCAACAACAAGAATTAGAAATGTCGAAAAGTGGATTTATCACAGGTAAGTGACAGGCTTAAATTGTAACACAGAAGACCAGACCTCAGGAAAAGCTTTTAATGGAAAGGAGAATGAAATAACAGAATAAACTGCTGGGAGGTCTAGGAAGTTCCTATTACCAAAGATGTTTAAAAACAAGGTAGCCAATGCATGAATTAGGTAAGACATAAGGCAAGTTGATCCTGATTTGGGTAATAGCAGAGGCAGATAAAGACCTTTCAGAGTCCTTTTCAACTCTCTTATTCTCTAAGTAATCTGAACACCACCCAAGGTTCCTACCCTAGGATCGTACAACATAACACTCCATATTGCAAAGACCTACTTCCCTAGGAGGAAGCGGAGCTTCCACTGCTCCCTTTGTGAGGTGTGGCAGAGGCAGTAAGAGCAGAGACCAAGATGCTTCTCTTGGGGAAGAGGGGAAAAAATGGACACATTTCAGGAGGAAACAAATTTGTCCTGCAAAACATGCAGAGTAGATCATGTGTGTGCGCAGGGAGAGAATGCATGACAAGTCTCTGCTTAATTCACAAACAGATTTTTAGGCGTCTCTATTCAGTCTCTGCTTTAGGAGCAGGAGCATGTTGCAGTGTCTTCAGTGCAGATGACAATATATTCTGTCATGTAAAGACCATTAGCAGTCATACCTCTTACTGCAGGAACTGTGCAGAATTGTATTTGTGTATAAAATCCAACATTAAATAAGCTCTAATATTAGGGCATCAGAGAAACAAGAAAGCAAGGAATGACATGACTTGCACTGTCAACTTCAAAATCTACTCTCCATGTTCATAGGCTTCGAGACCCTCATGCGTAGGCAATATGCTATATAAGATTCTAAAGTAATGTATGTTTTTGGAATATTTGCATAAGGAAATGAATGCAGTAAATCTATTGGTGTCATCAATGCAGAACTACTGTAACTCTAATGCTTTCTGCACTGCAGTGATGATTATGAAACTAGTAGGTATTTTGTGTTATTAACGCAAGGCGTCATCTTTAATAAATACTCATAAAACACATTGGCAAAAAAATAAACTGCAGAAACATAAGTAAGAAGTTTGTGATATGTTCCCTACCATGGGCAAATTGTTAATACTGTTACCCAGTAATTATTTAGTCAAAAACATATTTAAAGAAAATCTGAAATAACTGCGAGATTTCAGTTGTTAGAATTGAGGACCCTATCGTCATGTTAATTACTGAAACAGAGTGAGAGTATATTTTAATAAAAGTGTGAGACAGTATTGAAATTCAGATAACTCCTTGGAGGTTTTATGGCTCATACAAAATGCAAAGAAATTCAGAAAGAAGAATTTTCAAAATTAATAACTCTTTTTTAAAGAGAGAAAAAGAATTATATGTCATCATCTCAAAAGGACATTATGTTTTGTCGTGATTTTGTGAAAAAAAATGTATTATTCATATCATTGATAGAAAAGATATTTAGCCTAAATTACACTCTTTCCTTTCTACCTTGAAATTTTTCTTCCATTCAAAAACTACTGTATCTTTCATCATTCAAGGCCACTCTGCATCGACCCTGGAGAATACTGAAATATTCCTTTTATCCATCCTAAATCAGGTGAATAATAAAAAGGCATTGATTTGTCATACACTGTAAATAGTTCACATATAGATAAAAATGTAATTCAGGATTCAGTGGGTCAAGTCCTAGACTGTGATAAATTAGCAACGAAGTCACCAAAGCTGCTCTGTGTTACACCACCTGGCAATGCTGTTCAATTTGTCAGGTGTACTGCACTTCAATCATTTAACAGCTTCAAGAGATCAATAAGATCTGCAGTTTCAGGTTTTCAAATGTCAGCCTGCTTGCTTCCCATATGCTTACCAAAAAAGTAGAGAGGACTTTGCAGCAAAATTGTTGCATTACAATAAAGTATTACCTTCAGGAATGCTCATTAGCCTGTCTGACTGGGACTGGATTGACTCTGGACTTGGTTGTTACCAGCGGGAAGATGCTGAGGAGTTGATGGCAGGAGAACATGGGTCATGAACATGTTATCTCAGTTCCCCAACTACAGTAAATCAATGTCACTGCACTGTTACTAGCTCCAAGGACAGAGACAACTTGTAAATATGAGAAATATCAGGGTTGTGCAACATATAAAAGGCTGGAAGAGACAACAGGAGGTCATTTGGTCTATTTCCTTCCCCAAAGCAGAGTCAGGATTATTTTGTCATTTCTGGGAAAAAAAAAAAAAAAAAAAAAAGTTTTATTATTTTTTTCTTGAAAACTTCTAATGGTGGACACTCCACAGCTTTTCCAGGCAACATGTCCAGCACCATGTTACCATTATGATCAGAACTTTTTCCCTAGCATCTAGCCTAAACATTTGTTTTTGCAGTTGAGTTCATGTCTGCTTTAGCTAATGACTGCAGCCAAAGTTCTCCTTTCATCCCAATTAACTTCTCACCTGCTGAACCTGATGCAACTTTGCTTACAATCTGGTGGCCACATCTGTTGTGAACCTGAGATTGATGCCGTGATCTGGAAAACTGTGAGTCTCAAGCCGTTCTGCCTATGATTTCCCAGTCTTCTGAAAGTGGTCCCCTTAGTCTGAGACAGCGTCCAGTCTGCTGAACTGGCCATCAAGCCACTGAACATTTACTGTCACTGTAAAGACTCAAAGTAATGCCAGTAGAACAACTAGAGCCCTAAGACTATTTTTTTTCTTTGTCACCTATTACAGTGACATGTTTTATTATAAGATATTTTAACCAACACATATTTTAGACTGTGCAGTGAATTTGGTGTGTTCCAAAGGAGAACATTTATTTCTGTTTTCAGCACAACGTCATCAGTGGGACAATATTTCCTTTCTAAGTTGTAGTACCAAATAATCTTCTGTTTAAAGAGATGACAGGCCTCAGTTTCTGAATTGAGTGGTTTTCAATTGGCGTTTGGTTCTTGTTGCATGATGGTTCCAACTAATGATTAACGTGATTCATTGACATCTTTTATGCTCATTAAAGAAAATATTTAGATTCTTTTAAAGGATTCAGTGTTTTATAATGGAAATAATTTTATTTTAAAAGAAAATAGGACATAAGTAAAAGAAAGAGATGTTGATGGTGAAAAGGTGTTGATGAAAAAGGTACTGAGAATGGCAGAAGTGTTTATTTTTTTTTTCTGGGAATTTTTTCTCCATCAATGGACTATTCTGCTATTATCAATAAAACTTCCCAGATTTACTCAGGTGGTTTAAGGGTCACTGTGCTTCCTAAGTCGATTATTGAAAAGGAAACAAATCAGTTCAAAACCTCTCCTGAATAAACAGTTACTGGTGGCACTCCATCCTCCTTGTCCATTGTTCTTCATTAGGGCTTGGTCTTCTCTGTTAAAGCTACCTGGAGGCAGCAGCCTTGGCTAAACCTCAGTCTGGTGGATGTTTCTTCACCAAAGAGATTCACTACAGTATTTTCCTAGCCCATCCTCAGCCTTCACTTTGTGCCAGGGATGCTTCTACTCTTTTGCTGAGACAGAGGGAAGGGCTTTTGCACTGTCTGGTGGCCAGAGGTATGCGCAGACTTTTCCATGCCTGTTGTGCTCATTGCTGACTGTCCATCATGCTCTAGGGTCTTCCTCTCCTTGTCTGATCCTCCTGTTTCACTGCAGAACCCAGTCACACAGCTTAATGACATCCTTCAGATGCTTCAAAGGTGTTTTCCTCCCTGAAATTTTCTAAGAACCTCTAGACTACGGACAGATTTTCTACCAAGTTGCTGGCTGCCTCCTTCATCTTCAGGAGCTGGTCCTCTCTAGCTTCTAACACACGTTCTGACTTTTATAAAATCCCAGCAGAGAATACCTGAAATTATAAAACGGGCTTATTTTCTCAGCTCAGGCACATACGTCTGGAGTAAAACTACAATGGTCCCGAGGGCCTTTGGGCCTGTAGAGAGCACAAGAGTATCTGGATCTGTGCCTGACACGTAGACAGTTGTCTCCTCGCTCTTGCCCACAAGCCTCCTGCTGCCTGTAGTGCTGGGAACCTTGTGGCCTGAGCCCTTGGGGTCATGTGTGACTCCAGCCCAACCAAGTGTGAGGGGAGCAACTGTAAAGGCTCAGCCGATTGCACAACTATGATAATTGTTTTGCCTTTAGGTCCAAACTTCACATCATTTAGTCTCCCAATGAAGTCCTTGCAGTTAACCAAATCATTGCATTTCGTCCCAGGCACTTCTGGCTTACATCACATAAAAAAGCTTTCTAAGAAAACAAGAAGTCATTTTCTCTTCTAATCAAATACATGGATTTGTATTGAAGCCTTCTTCTTGTGATTAATACCAACAATAAAGGTAATTCTTATTTTGCCTCACATCCCTCATAAAGACCAAAACTGATTTGAATCCCACTCAGATATCTGGAAGAATAAACAGTCTCTCCCCAGTTCCTTTTCTGAGAGATCATTTCCCTTTTACCAGGTCAGAAAGAAGTTGTAGACTTTGTGGGAAAACAAAACAAAACAAAAAATGGAGTGCAAATCAGTACACTTTTTACCACTTCTGTGACTTCTTTTGGTCATTTCAGTCCACAACCTCATTCTTTTTTCTTTGTTCAAAACGAACAAAAGAAACATCTAAGGGTAGGATTTATCTCAGCAGACATACCATGAAAACAGAGACAGCCACAATGAGGTCTACATCTTTAGAAAATCTTACTTCATGATAAAAAGAAAAATAACATTTTTAAGGAGTGATTCGACTGACCTATTTTAGACAACTACTATAGATAGAAAGAAATAATGAAAAAAAAAAAAGTTCTGTTTTGTTTTGTTTTGTTTTGTTTTGTTTTTCTATAAACTGACTATAAAGGAACCTTTGAATAACCAGATTACATGCAGGAACAAATAATCTAGCTATTTGCTTAGAAGGATCTCACCTAAAAGTCTAAGGTAGGACTCCAGCAGATCAGGCTCAGTTTTATCTTTGTTTCTTGCATGATTGAAATTTTAGTCATAGTTTGAGTCAGAGCCTGCTCTGCGACTGACCTCAAACAAAATGCCATGTCAGCAAAAGAGGAAAAGGAGGTGCTGCTGTTTTTTCTCTGGTCTTTGCCAGGTTGTCCTCCCTCATTTATTTGCACGAGAGTCTGCTTTGCACCTCTTCCAAAAAGGAAATCTCTGTGCAACACAAGATCCTCAGGAGGAGGAAGGAAAAGTATGTCTGAGACCCTAAGATACCTTCTTTATTATTTGGAGATAAGTTTATCTTGCAAAGGTAATTTTCTTTCCCAGAATTCAAAGTTTGCCTTTCCACTGAGACTTAATTTTTCTACCACATGCAAAAGCAACAACTTACTTAGGCTGATGGGGATTTTTTGCCATCTTAAACCTTTAGAGAGGCAAAGTTTCTAAAAACTTGTCATCAAAGGACATTACTGAAAGGATCACTCCATACATGTACTGTTATATCTATGCTTCCCTAAATGTACACTAATGACCTCAGTCAGAGACTAAATATTGAGAGACATGGGATACAGAGACCTTTCCTTCAACCTAGTGCAAAGGTTCTGAAGTTCTTGGTGCTGAACTGTTAGACTTGATGTGGGAATTAATCCAGGGAAGTTCTTTTGCTTCTTTGTATCAGAGGTTGAGCTGGAAGGTCATTATGGTCCCTATGCCTTGAAAGTCAGTAAATCTGTGAATTAACTATTCATAATCTTCAGGGATCACAGAATCATAGAATCATAGAATGTCCTGAGTTGGAAGGGACCCACAAGGATCATCGAGTCCAGCTTCTGTCCCTGCACAGGACAACCCCACAGTTCACACCATGTGTCTGAGGATGTTGTCCAGTCTCTTCTTGAACACTGTCAGGCTTGGGGCTGTGACACCTCCCTGGGGAGCCTGTTCCAGTGCTCCACAATGACAAATTAAAGCTGCATTAAAGTGAGGAAAAAATACTATCAGAAAACCTGGCAAGCATTCAAGCTCACTGTTCATCTTGACCTTGTTGATTTGAAATATTTGCATTTCAGACTTTTCTGAAAATATTAGGTTGTTCTTCCAATCATCTCATGGTGTCAACACTGTGGTCTAATATTAAACTATTTAAATATGCAAACTCTTCTCAGTTTACATACCATGCATATGTGAATAACTTACATCTTTGTTATAATAAGGACTGAACCAACAATTTCCTAAGCCAAAAACATAACATTCTTAAACAAAAACACAGTTTCCTGCTCATAAAGCTGAATTAGATTCAGATCTTCTGTGGTATGAGTGTGGAGGAGGTTATTCTGCACAAATTAAAGCAAATATACTTCCTTCCAAGTGATGCTGTCAGAAAGTGACTTCTGCTAGACTCAAGGTTTTTGTGTAGAGGCGTTTTCAAGTATCATAAATACCTGCTCTTCCTCTTTGAGTCAAGAGTTCTTGAGACCTTGGGTCCCCTGATTTCTATTTCGAGCACAGATTCCCTGACAGGGTTCACCAGAGTTTAGTTTAGTTTAAATTCAGTGATTGTTGGGTTGAGGTTTGGTTTTTTTTTCTTTCTTTAGCCTTTGCTGTCTGCTGTTAAAAGCTGTCAAACATTTGAAGCTCTCTGATAAAAGCCTAGACTTTGCCCCTTCTGCATAAAACAGTGTGAATCTGAGTCGTATAGCCCCCAGGAGTGGATTCTCACGAGTTCCCTTGTGTACTCTTCTTTCCTCCTCAAAGCTACCTTTTATTCCTTCTCCCATGCTGCACTTTTCAGCGTCTCTCATTCTGAGGCTGGCTCAAGTAGATCTAGGGAAAGTCTTTCCTTGGGCTGTCAAAGCTTCTTGGAGATTCCCGTATATAGTAATCTTGCAAAGACTTCCCCATCCACTGGATTTTCTGCTCTCTAACTAATTCAACTGATTTTAAGCCCCCAGAGACAGAACTATTAACATGATCAGGACAAGGCCATCCATCATCTGTTAGATGTGTCTTCACTGCAATCAGAGCTAGAATCACTTCTCTGGTATGATTTTGGTTAATACGGTTTGTTCCTTTACATATTCAAATTGCTCTAGTTATTAGCTCAAGAAGGTCCTTTTGACTTTGAGTGGCATAACCAGGTAATAACAGCAATCACAAATACATTCCTGTGCTGAATCTCAAGAGGATGCACCGTCTACATCGCTCAGTCATTTTAGCTAGGGTTGCATTTATGTTTTGGGTTTCATGGATTTTGGGGATTTTTTTCCAGTTTTCACAGCTTTATTTTCTGGTTTTGTATCAAGTGTCTACAGTACCTTCTCCCCACACCCTTCCATCAGTATCTGCTAAGGTGACGGAGGATTACTTGCAATACAGGCAGCCACTGGAACTGCACTGGGACCACACACAGACGTGCCCAACTGGTGCTGGTCCCCAGTACTGACTTTCAGCATGATGCTGTTGCACTGGTGGGTTTTTTTATGATTTGATTTTCATTCTCTAAGACTGAATTACAAAAACTGGAATTTAGCGTTGACAAATTCCTGTTGTGTTTTGCTAACGTCATTAAAGCTGAAAACCTCTCTCCAGAATGAAATGAAGGATCTCCACTGATTTTCAGTGAATAACTTTCAAATTACAATGCCATAAGTATCACGGAAGCAGAACAAGTTATCCTTTTGCAGGATTTGAATTCACAAATCCACCAGCACTAACTTTCTCGTGGTCATAGATGCAGCTAAATAGACTAAGGAGACTGTTTTCCTAGTTAAACCTTTGTTTATGTCTCATCAGGCTGTGTATTTACTGCTTAAATTGGCCAAAATGTATTTACAGGACAAGGAAACAACCCTCCTTATGACTCATATATTACTAGGTTCAAACTGTTCTTAAACTACTCCAGTTCAATGTTAACATATTTTTTAAATAAATCCCAGCTGTCAATGGATGACTAGAGATACAGAACTCACGTCTAAAAATTATTCAGTTTTAATGTCATGTTGTGTTGAAAAAAAAAAAAAGTGTGATATTAGGCTAGACATTTCATAGCGCTGGACATCTGTCTTTGACAAATATGTCATATTCAAGCAAAACAGCTCTAGCAGAATATTAAGGATGTTACCGATCTTTTTAAAAAGAGAAGAGCATGATGAATTGAAAGAGTTAAGGCCATGCTCTCTACAAATACAGATGGAAAAGCAGTTAAAGATGATTAAGATGGCATCAAAGACCCTAATTCCGTAAGTTTTATCTGTAGCTTGTTTCGTACACCTGAGCTCTGTGACTTCAGTGCCCCCTTCATGATTTACTCTAAGATGTGGATTTTGCATAATCGTTCCAGCAGATCATGGGTTTTATCTGGCTATTTAACATTCTTTTTCCTGCATGATTTTTGGGTTTGGTTTGGTTTAGTTCTGAGAGCTGAGAAATGCCGTATGTATTAAGCAGAGCAGACAACCTTTGATCTCCAATCCACCTGCTAATTCTCCATTGGATACTCAACATAAATTCCTTGCAGAGATCCGCCACAGAAACGAACAGCAGCTCAACATGCAGCAAGCGAGGAATACAGACAATGCCGAGGACAAAGCTGGCTGTTGTTTGCTGCTGACAGGCTATTTTTAGCTCACAGACTGTTATTCCACTGAGTAAACTCAAGTCAGGTAAAAGAAAATGCACTTTGCAGGCTCATCTGCATAGAGCGCTGGATCAATCAGAATTCTCAATACCTTTAATGCACTCATATTTTTAACACTTGGCTGGTGATGTTGTATCTGGCAGATTACTGTAGCAAATCCAGTAGAAATTCTTCTATAGACCAGTTATCCTGCTTTATAATTAAATAAAAAATAAAAAATACATTGTACTATAAAAGATGCCATGATCACCTAAAAACAGCTAGCTAGCAACTTGCAGAGGGCCATGCTACTTTTATATTGTTGAAATAAAAATAGTAATCAGCACTTTCCTAACTGTTTTTCACTACCCCCCTGGCTTTTTTACCCTGTCATGAAGGGTGATGATAAGATTTCAGGTCTCTCATTTCTCAGAGCAAAGGGTCATGACTCGTGCACCAGGTTGGAGATTTAGGCCACAGTCTAAATCTTCAATTCCCAGTGATCAGTTTAGCAGGTCTGGCTTCAGTTCAGCACTTTCTGTGCTACTTTCTTTGGGCGATGACAGTGTCATTGCTGTTGACGGTGTCAGTGACTGTTGCCATCTATCTTCTCCTCATTTCAGTATTTCTTGATACAAGTGTAGGTGGTCCTCCATTAACCAGGGTGCTTTCATTTAAAAAAAAAAAGGTCATGGGAATCTTGATCCTTTTTCTCTTGTGTCGAGTTAAAAAATATTTTTTTTTGTATGAGTGGTTTTCACTCTTTTTTCATCGCTAAACCCTTCTTATTTTGCCCTGCGGATGCAGATTCTGCTGTAAGTACGTTGTCATTAGGGTTGTTTTTCTCAGAAAAGTAGATAAGCATGGATATCAGGAAATAAAACCTGAATCCATGCAGATTCACAAAACTACAGGCAGAAAAACGCAATTTTACTTTTACTGGTAAAGAGCGTTTTTAAAAAAATCAAAATCCTTACCTTAAAAGCAGTCTCTGGGCTACCAGATCACACACTGAAAAACAGTGTTTCAGCCAGATTTCTGGCCAAGACTTTGGAAGAGCAGCCAATTATATGAATTAACTTTTCCTTCACCTAAGTGCTTTTCCACAGTACTTTCTTCTACATTATCCCATTAAAGTGGGATTTTGCACTCTTGGTTCCCTAAGAACACACCCCCAACCCAAGGATTTACCCAATTCATCGTTATGCTATCATTCCCAAAAACATTATCGGTACGATTTGTGTTGAAATATATTAGTAGAAACATATCTCACCATGACAACAAACCGTACCTGTGTTCTTAATTCAACAGGTGGCTCTCATAATTCTCCTCTCACCCTGGAAGCTAGATCTCCACAATGCCTGCACTCTGACATGTAAAGTATTCTGGTTTTTGACTGCTTTGTAGGATGCCCTGCACATTTGTCCAGCTGATGCTCCAAAGGTGATGTTCAGTTCTCATTCTGTTGGTTCATTACTGGACAAAGTGATACAGATTTCCCTTTTCGCATCAGTGTGATTATTTCCCACAGCACTTCTTGTCAGCCCTTTTCAACCTGTTCAAGCAAAACGATAAACTGTTCATGAGAGGGCAAGGTTTCTCCAGTTCGTTTGCCTGCTTGAAGATTTGCGGCAGTTATTCTCAAACACCTCTGTGATATTAGTTCACACAGGTAACTTCCCCTTAGGCTCACACAAAATGTTTACAAAGATGATATATAGGTTGTTGAGCATCCTGAGCATCTGGTACAACTGTGTAGCTCTGCTTCCAACACCTCACATCTGACAGAGACTTTCCAGTGCATCTAACAAAATCCATGAGTTGATTCTATGTTATTAAGCAAATAGAAATGGTGTTAGCTCTTTTTCAGAATATCAGAAACCACAAACAGTTCCGCTAATCCTTGTCATTCCATAGCAATCTTAGGCCATTTTTTTAAATGTTTTCAAGAAGGAAGCTCCGAAGTGTAGCTGTTGGAAGGGTTGGACATCTTGTCTTTGTAAGAGTAGATTAATGAATCTTCTCCAGTTAAGCCAAAGTCTTCAGCTTCCTCCTTTCTAAGCATTTTTCTTGGGTTGAGGCGAATCCATCTCCCTTGAGGTCTCTGCTTCTCTGCAGTGTTGAGAGAGGGAGTTCTGTTGATGTACATGGCCAGGATCCCACCCATTGGATGATTAAAATTAAATAGGATTAAATTCACTCATTTTGTTTATTTTTTGACCTGTTGTAACAACTGGGAATAATTTGCTGAATCTTCATTCTTCTCTATAGTAGTTTGGAGGCATTAATTTTTTACCACTTTTAAGTTTCAGATTTTTTAGCACAAAGTACAATGTATATTGCCAGTGGAAATATTATGATCTAGTAGGGGCTACACCACATGCTTCAGTTGTTTTTATATCCACTATTGCTGTGCCATGTTAATGTAATTTTCCACAGACTCCTGTGTTATTAACCTGCATTCATCATTTATATACCTCTCCCGAGGCTTCTTGTAAGACTCTATAGAAGAAGATAAACAAATTACTGAAACAGGAATTAATTGTTGCCTCATTGGAGCACCCCAATCAAGGGATTTTAGGAACACTCGTTGGAGTGAAGCAGCCCATAGACCACGCTGATTGGAATGGTAGGAAGAAGGGTTGAACAGAACTGGAGAAAACAATAAACAAGTAAACACACAGACTAGGGCAGATATAAAAATGGAACCCAGGGAAAGTGATAAAATGCCTGTAGACCTCCAAGGAACGAGGCTTTGCAAGCCAGATGTTAATTACTCCTTACAGCAAGGTTTGCTCCCCATTGCTCACACAGCCTTTTCTACAGACCATGTCACTTCTGCCGAGCTCATTAGACAGCTCTGCTTCCTCTTTATTTCCCTGCCCATTTAGGAGCAGGCATAGAAATCCCCATTCCCTCCAAAGGGACAGGGGTCAAAGTGCCTTGACCCTTCTTGGCAGATCCTTGCTGGCCCCTGGTCCTGGCTCCATCTCCACCCCAGGACATCTGCCCAGGGCTTGGCAGAACAGCCCTGGAGGAGGGCAAGGGGAGCGTGGGGAAAAGGAAGAAGGACCACAGTGTTGAAAAGGAAGATGGTGTTAAAAGAACAGGAGAGAGAGGAGGAAGGAGGTACTGTAGGGTGAAGTGAGTTCAGAGAAACGTGAAGGCACGTCAAGATTACTGTGCATATTAAAGAAGCACATGGTGCCTTGAACCACAGGGGACATATGTTGTGCTACAGTGGGTGATGACAAAGAGTAACGGACTGTACCTTTCCCTGTAAATCTTGTGATTGAAATGGATAAAGTAAGTTAGAGGGGAGATGAGTGACTGGCCCAGTGGCCACCAGGAGCTCTGCATCAGAGCTACTGACAGCACTCAAGCTCAAGCACTGCTGCCCTCCAGGAGCACGGCAAAACAGGGGAAAAACAGGGAAAATAAGGGACAGAAAACTGTGATAAGGCAGAGGGTATGAAAAGGGCAAGGGAAGGATGCAAAGTTTGGCTCCAGAGAGAGTCAGGTTTGCTAGCCTGACCTCAAGTGTACACAGAGCCCATGAGAGAGTGAGAGCATGACCGAGTTCTTTGCTTGCAGCAAAAATAGCAATTGTGAAAGAAATGGGAAAGAGGCAGGCAGACACAAAAGAGAAGAAAGCTGGGGAAGAAAGGAAAAGAACATGAAAACACTATCCTCAAAACTAAGGCAGACATGCCAGCCATATTAATTTCCAGTGCAAATGCTCTTCCTCCACTGCAGCTCAATGAGGGATTTGATCATAGTTAAGTTTGTGGGTTTTTAATAACAAAAAAAAGCCAATACCAAGAAATAAAAGTCAAAGGCTCAGTTTAATTCTGCAAGAGGAACATAAGGAGAAGCTTTGCATGGAGGTGAATGTGTTCTTGTCTGTCTAAGAAAGAGATTTGTGGGTGGTTTCAAGCAATTTTAGTGGTGGATCTGATAATCCTAAAAACAATCTCTCCTGTTATGTTCTCTGGTTATTTTTTAGCCACAGCTATCAATCATGCTGTTCTTCGAAGAAGGCAAGTGTCAGTATCTCTGCTCTGTAGAGGCAGCACAAAGATAGGAAACAACTCACTCATAAGTAGCCAGGATCAGTAAGAACCCCATTAACAGGGTCCCAGCCTGACCCACACCTCCCTTGTGTCCCCTCTTCAAGGGCTGGGGGCTTTGGTGTTGATCTGCTGGTGTGACAGTCAAAAAAAGGCCCACACCCTGTTCAAAACCACAGGGTAGATTTCTATTTGCCTTGGCTGCTGTGTGGCCAAAGGAAAGTGGTCATTTCCATGCCACCGTGCTGAAGCAGATTATGGGAATCTACACTGGACACATGCACTGGAAGAACTGCCTGCACAGGTGGAATGCAGTTTTTTTGGCTTGATTATAGTCATTCAGTGTCTGACTGGGAGGGAGCATTTTATGCTTTGGACAATGATATCTAAAGTCTGAAACAGATACCTCTCTGTTCAATTTTTGTCATGTATATAGAAATTAAATCTGCACAAAATAGCAGCCACAACAATAACTGAAAATTAGGCACATGTTTCCCCCACTTGTAAAAACATAAACTCTGTAAATTCTCTTGTACCTTCCCCTGCAGCATCTGGTGCTGGCCACTCTCTGACACAAGATGCTGGACTAGATTGGACTTGGGTCCAGTCCAGCCTACAAATGTTCCTAAATAAATTGTGAGGTATTTTCACATTCTGCTTCTCAGCCTGTATAGAGAAGCCCAAATAAAGCATAATCTTCTCCTTCGAGAAATCTCACATTACATACTTTCTTATATTCTGAAGCAAAATTCTTTTCAATGCTCTCTTCAAAGCACTTGTACTCCTGACAATGGTTTTGTAATGTGCTTATCAAGGCTTCGTTTTCCCAGTGGAGACCCACAGTTAATTACTGCAGTCACAGAATGTTTGCAGTGCTGGTTCTGAAACTCCCTGCTGTCCTCAAAGGTGTCCAGTTGGTTCATTCTTGAAACGACCACCTAAAATAACGGAATCAGTAGAGATGTTTCAATTGCTTTGCAGATTTTAGTAAGGGATTATTTAACACTTTTCCTACTTCAAATGTGCAGTTTGTGAAACCAGAAACACAGAAACAGGAGATGAAAACACAGCCTTTGAATGTGAATTCCAGGGTCTCATGGGAGAACGTTTTTTTTTGTGTTACAAATGGAGGATAGATGAAGAAGAGGTATTTGTTTAGAAACCAGAGGGGCCAGATTAGTACATGGATGAAATTGTTAATTTTCATTATTTCTTTAAATTCAGATCAGTATTCTTTCAATATACTTTTCACAATTACAAAAGAGATTGTGTCTTTTATTACACACATGTAGCCTGCTTAGCAGAAGGGAGATGTTTACGTTCCTTTACTGGCACTGTTTCAAACAAACTACATAACAATCAGCACGCACACTTCATTGTGGAAAAATGCACTGTCCCAGGGCTCCACAGGCAGAATCCAGGATGTGAACCACAACATCTAAAGAGCTAATGGGAACAGATATGGCCAGTTATCTTTGAGGGTCAGGCACAAAGCTGCTTCCCTGTATAAGAAGCTGGTAGACAATGGATCCAACCCTGCAAACAGTGGCGAGCAGTCTGAGGTTTCAGATAGTTCTGTGAGAGTGACAAGAGAAAAATCAAGCCCATGTAACCAATAGTCTTAAGCAGAAATAACCTTAAGGGGATCTTAAGCTGTGGATTTCCAGAAACTGCAAGCTTTATTAAGAAAATAACAAACGAACAAAAAAACAAAACAAAACAAAAAAAAAAAAAACCACCAAACACTAAATGTTTCCCTGTTATTACATTTTGTGCACTTTCATACCATTTAAGGAATTATGTAATGTACTAAGGAAGACGACAAAGAAAAACAACCAGCCTTCTAAATCCATATAACAAGACACAGCAGAGAAAGCAATCAGTCAGATTCATCATCTTTGGTTCATCCAATTTACACCTGCTGTAGAACTGACCCTTGTAGGAAAAGAAATACCTGGTAGCTATTGTCCAGTCACTTTAGGTATTATATTCCATCCCTGCAGACCACCAGTGTCCAATACGTTGATTTTGCAATCAGTCCAAAAGCAACATCTTTAACACCATGCTGGATTATTGCCCCAGCTCTGACTCAGGGAATGTTTCCTCTAGCTCTTGCATTTTCCTTGGAAATCTTATAATCTAAACACTGACAAAGCTTAACCTGCTTTAGCTTTTGAAATATGACAGGGTAATAAATCACAGCTGCAGGTGAGCGGGGCAGCTGTGGTGGTGTAGTTTAGCAGGAAGGCTGCCATACAATGCCAAGACATCTCCCTACTTTCCTCTCTGTGGGCAACCATGTGTATGTCCAAATTGTACCCTGAGGTCAATAGACAGGATCCCTCTTCTGTGCCCAAACCCAAGGGGTGATGGGGAAGGGATACAAGTAGTGTGGACACAGTTGCAGGGACAGATTTTTCAGAATTAACCTGGTTATCGCAGACTTTTCAAACAGGTTGTAAGACTCTATAGGCAATACCCTCCATAGATAAGGCCTTGTCTCAGGTGTTGGTAACCTGTCTCCTGCCCTGCTATAGAATCACAGAATCATAGAATCATTTTTGTTGGAACAGAACCTCAAGATCATCAAGTCCAACCATAACCAAACACCGGCACTAGACCATGTCCCTAAGAACATCATCTATGCATCTTTGAAACACCTCCAGGGATGGTGACTTAAAGATTTCCCTGGCCGCCTGTTCCAGTGCCTGACAACCCTTTCCGTGAAGAAATTTTTCCCAAATAGCCAGTCTAAACCTCCCCTGGTACAACTTGAGGCCATTTCCTCTCATCCTATTGCTTGTTACTTGGGAGAAGAGACTGAGGCAAGTGAGCAGTAAAGTAAAGCCCGGTGTTCAATAGCACTGCATCGCAACAGTGGACAAACCGTATGAAACAGTACCCATGTCCAAGGATGCTACAGCAGGAGCATCTGCTGCCCAGCCCAGTAGCCTTTCATCTCATACATAACCCAGTATGTGTTGTGCTTCTCCCAGGACTCCTCAGGTCACACTCTTGTTGAGAAAAAATAAATTTTGGAGGTTTGGTACCAAACACTGGAGGAGTCATTGGGTGGCTTTCAGATGAGTTTAGGGGATTTTTATCTAGTAGATAAGACATATCAGACAGTGAGGCTCTGCCCCATAGCTGCTTCACTACCAGGCTCCTCACAGCAAGGCTGAGGACCCGTTCTATTGCTGGCAGACCCCGGCTCAGCAAACCAGCTCTCTGCTGAAAAAAGGGATCCTCCTTCTCCCAGGCACTTGCAGCCAGTGTACAGCTGCTGCAGCAGTTTTGAGGGGAATCTGGCCGTCTACTGCCAGCAGCAATTTATGCACATTTGCAGGTGTGACACATTTGCTTCACATGACCTGTGGGAAGGCAAGAGCATTGCCTGGAAAATGTGTCAGTGATACCACTTAGCACTTACATTTTCTACTTCAAAGTGTTCTACCAACATTAATGAAGTGAGTTTAAAAACAAGAGCTGAAAACACTCTAATAACATGAATATATTGCCCTGGAACAAGTATATAAGCAAGAAGGCAAGAAAGCCATTATCAAATGAGGACATTGGGTTGTTTTTTTTTTTCTTTAATGAGCTGGCTTTGCCCAATTTATTTTAAATGTAGCTCGTCTATTTAGCTGAAACCCTCCAGCCATTACTTAATAGTACTGTGCTGTGGAATACAACAACTACGGATGTAAAATTTCAGTTCCTGTGACCCTGGTGGCCTGGGAGAATACAGTACTCAATTTAGGAAGGTCTTAAATGACTTCACTTATCGCTCCAGACTATTTTTCAACATATATGTAAATGTATGTTACAGAGTCCCTCAAATACAGATTCAGCACCTGTTTGGAAGCTCTGGGACTGAGGGACTCCGCTGAGATTTGACCAGGAGCTGTAGACAGTCAGAGGTGCAATTTTCTTCTGAAAGCATCATCAGGAGACTTGTAACTGTGAACAGATCAGATAGGTTTGAATAAAGCAGGCAAAATTGCCAAATCCAGACTTCTCTTTAGCTAGTTTCCCTTTGTTTTTAATATGGTTAGGATTTCACCTGCTGGAGCAAATTCCCAGATCTACGCTGAATTCACTGTAGCAGAAACCCCTTAATCTCTCTGTGCTTCCTTCTCTCTGTGCTCTTTCCTATCTCTTCATCTGCAGATAAGGATGATACTGATGTCTGCCTCCATGGGTGTTATGAGAACTAATTAGCTGAGCTTTCAGGAAAACTTCAGCAACAAAGGCAAATTTCTCATCTGGAAATGAATCACACACATGCATGTATAGATATAGATATTTGTGTCTGTAGAGATACATATATATACATATACATATATAAGCTATGCCTGTTGCCTGCCAGACTTTTCTCAATGTGAAGGCTTTTCTTCTCTTTGCCTTGTCTTTCTGTTACAGTCCCACTATTTTTAAATGCTGGGCTTTATTCCAAGTCAGTGTGGGAATGTCAGGCAGGTAGTTGTTTAAAAAAAAAAAAAAGGAAAGAAAAAAATAAATACTTTGCCTTCTCCTTTTTTAATAGCATTTTTGCTCTGTAACCATTGTTCCTGCCAGTCAGGAAAACTGCTTGGTTTTTAATGAAAAATTCAAACACCAACAAATTGCAGCCCTCCCTTTCAACACAGACATGCCCTTTGAATTTAATTATGCCTCAGGCAACGCATTATAAGAGGCATGTGATAAGCGACACCAAAATCTTACAACAAACACAGCAAAAATAGCTCGGTACCAGGTTCCCTGTTTTGGTATCGAGTCACTTGGGGCCAAAATCTGCCTGATTTATACAATCTGTGATGGTGTCGCAGTTTGGCTCCGCTGATGCCAGGAGACCTGAACCCCTTTACATCCACTGAAGATCTGCTCACTGTGCACCCCTCGATCCCTGGCTCTGATGGAAGGGGGTGGCTGTAGGAAAATGTTAACCCCAAGGAAGGGGTGGAGGACCCTGCTCTGGGGCAGGGACATTCCTGGAGGGGTGATTCAGAGCACCCAGTGGGAGCCGAGGGCAAAGGAAGCGGAGGAGTTTGGGAGGTTTCCTTTGCTCCCAGAATAATTTCTCACAAGCTGTGTCAACTGTCCGCAGTTAAATAAATACTTGAAATATCAACATTTCCCATTTGGAAGGAGAGGCAGCACCAGTTACCTTCAGTTTTGTTGTCTTGGGAGCTGCAACAGTCAGCGAGAGGAGGCTGCCTAGGATTTTTCTGAATGTTTGCAGAAGAAAATGTCTTTAGAAAACAAACACCCACAACCCTGCCTGTAATGCAACACCAGGGTCAAACTCTGTCCCTCTCATCCTTTTGGATGCTAACATGGGATAATGCAATGCTCCTGTACTGTTTAGATCTTCTGTGATGGCTGGTGACTGCCAAGCAGCAACAAACCCATGTTTTCCATCTCTTCGGTGGTGCTGGTGGTGCACACTGTTTGCATCTGCTTATTATTAGGATGTAAAAAGTACTCATATGTATGGAGAGACAACAGTCGCAGAGGCCTCCTGATGGCTGGTGGGCAAATATTAAGACAAATTCCATCTGAACTCAACAGTTGTAAGGCTATAAACACAAAATGAAGCAATTGCAATCCTGCCAGAGAGATTTGTTCTTTTGAAGTGGCTGCATTTGACCTGGTGTTTGTCTTTCATTCCCTTTCTCTTCTGTACTGGTGCCTTGACATTTTAAAAGAGGCTTTTTTTTTTTCAAAATATATATATATATCAGTTATAGCTGCTCTGGGTCTGAAGACCCTTACTCATGTCAGGAAACTGATTCCCTGCAGTGGTGCAGCTCTCATGATTCTGCAGCAACTGTTTTCATTGAAGTCTTAGAGATGAAAGAGAAAGGGCTGGGATGCACAATCGAGTTATTGGAGTTTAATGTGTTTCTGTGCAGCAATTGAGCCACACCAGCCAGCTGGGTGCGTACCTTCAGCTTGTGGTAAATGCAGGATTTAAGAAATACATGTTACCATGGTCTGAGTATGTCTCCAGTCAGGTATTCACAATAAATCATTCACTTTCTTGAGCACAATAACTCCATCACATAACTGAATCCTCCAGATACTTAGATGGTTAATTTCTGACTTTACCACTAACCTGACCTGCAAACATGGGTCATATCACCCCCTTAGGTTTCAAAATTCAGATGAAAAAAAGATATAACAGGAGTGCTTATTCAAAAGGGTATGATTTAGGGTCTTGTTTTTTGCTGCAGTAAATAGAAGCCAACAGGGCTGTGTTGCTCTACAGGAACCAAAAAACTGGCCCGCTTTGTTGCATGTTTTACTGTGATCCTGGAAATCATAATTTTTATATCAAAATATTTCCAAGTGTATCATCTATTTTGAAAGGTGAAATTATGGGAGCTGCTGTCATATATCCCTCATAAACCACATGAAGGATAGCATCAAACATTTGGAAAGTGTACAAGTACAGCAAAGGGAAATACGGTGATTTACTGAGCTTTAATCTGTTCAAAATAATTCCATGAATTTTACACCTAAAGAATTTGGATCGCTGTAACCGTTACCTGTGAATAAAGCTTGCTTCTGGCAAGTGATAATTAATTCTTAACTCTAGGAAGCTTCTGGGTTTCAGAGACCCCTGAGCACATTTGTATGAAGATTAGACATTGTTTCTTTTCTCCTCTTTTTCTTTGAAGTCTTTTCTTCAAAGATTGCAGCTCGCTGCTCAGGCTGCATAAACCCCTCTCTTGACAGAGACCGCTTTTCCCTGCGCTCGCGGAGTCTTTGGGTCTGACTCTGCGCTCCCTTTACTCCACTCTGCACCCCGCTGAAGTACAAGGAGATGTCAGCATCACATCGGTGCGAGTGGGGAGAAGAATCCAACCCTCTGCCAAACACGTCAAGTGAATTTCTCACCCCCTGTGGGGAAAATTTACCGCATAACAACGTAGTAATTGATATTGATGGTGCGTGTTGTTCACATTTCATTTTTTCAGACGCTTGTTTCCAGGGTTGTGAGAAGTCAGGTTACAGTGATCAAAGGTCGAAGCCTTAAGTTCCCTGTAAAACAAGTTCCCCGGGGCTATGCCTAATGTGGGAAGGAATTAGTGGTGAGATTTATACGAGGCACGTACCTAAGCTAGAAAAAGACCAAAAATGCTAAGTTACAAGAGTGAGATTCTCTTCATATTTCCATCCCTATAAACTGTAAATAACTGCTCCAATGTTGAAGCAATGACCTCCCCAATTTTAGTCAGAGTAGGAAGTGTTTGGTCCATAGCAAATGCAGATTAACTCTTCTGTTCACACCTTAGATGAACTTCTTATTTCTTCCTCCTCAAGCTGTTCTCTTCTTGATCTTATCGTGAAAAAATATTTTGCAGCTTCTTTTCTAACCAAAAAAAAAAAAAAAAAGATGTGCTCTTAAGGAGAAGTGTTTGAGAAGTGGTTTCTTTTTTTTTTTTTCCTCCCTGTTCTGGGGAACTGCTTTCTGATGGCTCATTATAAAGGAGATGAGGGAGAGAGAGAAGGAAAAGGATTCATTCAATCCAGGATTTTTTTTTTATATGTTTTTAATTTTTTTTTTTACAACTTGGCATAAATGACCCTCATTAGTGAAGAAATTAGAAAACCAGGGTTCCACCTATAGAATTCAGAAACTATAAGGATGATTCAGTTATACGTACACCAGGACCCCAGGATCTTCGTGCTAAGCAGTAAAGGTCTTCAAATACTCTCAGCCATCCTCTCTCTGTGATCACTTACCTCTCATGACTTGTGTGATTAAGTCACTGCAGAGGTGAATAAAGGTTGCACTACCAAGATAAATTCTTGCAGATTAAGTTTCTACTCAAGGTAATTACAATAATGACCCATGGCATTGGGAACGAACAATGTTATACAGTCTGGCCAAAATTAGCACCTTTCCATTTGGTGACAAAAGAGTCAAAATCCTTCACACTGAAAATAAACAGCTGTATGTTTAGTGATACAAGTGATACCTATGCACACTGTGTCTTGCTCATTAGCAGATATCTTAAAAAAAAAAAAAGTTATCATTAAAACTCTTTTAGGTATGAGAAAACAGAAGTATCAGAGAAGTGAAGTGTCTTACTCACTACGACAGGGCCAATGACAGAATCAGAAGTGGAGCACTCACACATCCCATCTCAAACTATCCCTTATGTAGCTTCCCGATTTAGCGTCCTAACTGGTCTATTCAAAATAAGTCCTTCTAAGCACTCTTGAGAGTTTGCTCTCATGTCCTTTCACAGTACACAGCTTGGTGAAGGAAATGTTTCTAACTCTTGTTACGCATCTCTTTTTTTACCCAAAACTTCAATGTACAGGCCTGAAATTTTGGGCCACTTCTTAAAACTGGCACCCCAGGCTCCACATACCTCCATCACCCACCTTAAGCATGGACAAGCTCTGCCCCATGGTGGCCCAACATACCAGATACACAAGTGCAAATGCATCAGGAGACTTCTCTCCAGGGGCCACAGGCCAGATGACAAAGAGCCAGGAGAGGAGGTTTACAGCTGAGTATCTTTGCCCAAGGGAAAGCAGGCCAAACAATACAAAATGTCGGTAAAGGGCATGTTGCCCTTGATTGAGTGGAGAAGGGCCCACACTGGCTGGAAACCCAGAATTAACAACAACAAGAAAATTAGTAAGGCTTGCCAGCTGGGGAGAGACATCTGGCTAGTGATCAGAGGGGCCTGTGAGTCAATTAATCCATCTCCGAGCTGGATTAGTACATTGAAGCATGCTTCCCTTCACTGCTGCAGAGGGACCTGTTGAATGAGCTGTAAAGATGAATGGAGCTAAAGAAATTTCATTTAGATGAAGAAAAATGGCTCTGAAGTAGTGGGTGGGTGGTTTTTACATGCCTTATGTGCTACAAGAATTAAGCACAACTCAGAGAATTTAGGGCATGAAGCAACCATTTGTCTACGAAAGCTATTGAATGTAAGGTCTGATGGATTTAAAGTTTGTATTCAGGTATCTGCTGATCTATTTCTCATGCTTGTAGCATAGCCAGAACAAAAAATAACTGTGAACACAGATTAAGATAAAAAACTCTTTCAGACCATTCTTCCCTGGCTGTATTACATCGTTACCATATGTATCTCCTCAGAAGCTATTCCTGCGCTCTTCTGCAATTATATGGAATGGCAGGACTGTTGCTCAAGGGCATCAGACTGCATCTAGCCCTGAAGAGACTGAGACTTGACTTCCACCTTCTTTGTCAATGCATATCGCTGGGACGTGGTCTCCGTAGATACTTTTCAGATCATCAGAGATAGGTCTTGAAGGGACTTCTTTGACACTGAGTTCGGTTCCAGCTGTCGTTAGCCATCAAGTCACATAATCCTTTCCACGGATTTCTTAAACTCACTCTTCAATTTTGATTTTTTTTGTCTGTTATTTCTTCTGTCAAAAGTGTTTTCCAAAACTTAATTCCTCTGCTGTTCAGAAACATCTTCATAATTTCCTGTGTCCGTTTATTCAGGACCAGGTTACAGTCATTTGTTCTTGTGCCATAAATGTCTTTTACTCTCCTTCCTCCTAAGTCTCAACCCACTGAGGTGTCTATGAATAGCTGTCAAAAACTTCAGCTTTCCTTTTACTCAGCTAAATAAGTGAAGCCACACAGCTCTCCTCCTTTAAAACAGGTTCACCACCCCCTTGGTTATTGTAGTAGTCCTCTTCTGCACCTATTCCTATTTAAATTATTATTTTCACAATTATACATGGATTATAGACAGGTTTTTAATGATATGCTGTGCAATGGTACCAATATCACCTTGAATGTACAGAAAATATCCTTCCTGTCTATAGCCTGGAAGTTGTACTCACAGATTGGGTGTTGCCTGCACCCAAGCAGTCTCCACTGCTTTGTTTTCAGCAAAGAAGCTTTCAGCTTGGGGAAAGTGTGAGGAATTTCTCTTAGCTAAACACTGGAGACCTCTTAGAGAGAGATACACAAGTTTTCTCATCCAGGAGAGGATGCCTAGGAACAATCTTGATGCAGCTATTAGCAAAGCAAATTCAGTGCCAGGTTATATCAGGCAAGATTTCTCTAGCAGAATTAATGAGAACTGTCTTTGTGTATCACTAATAACCTAAACAGTGCCAGTGAAAGTCCTAGACAATATAATCTGATTGCCCCTACGGAGAAATTGCTGGAACAGGCCCTGGCATAGCTCTGACCTGAGGCACAGAACTCTTTTGGGACATTACAGTGTCCCAAATAATTCCTGGACATGACTTGAGACCTAGCACATAGTGGGCACGATTTCAGTGTGGGCACCCTACTTTAGAGGCTGAGAGAGGTTAGCCGTATGGGTGCACACCACTGTGGGCCTAGTGATCTCACTGGCTGAGAACGGTCCCATGTAAATTTATTTTATGAGACTAGACATAGATATTGACTGTAGTGTACAGGTCCTCATATGAAGGACTGTGCACAGTTCTGATGATCTGCATTCATGACAGAAGAACTTGAAGGTTGCAGAGACAGCTCTTAAATAGTGACAGACACCAGAATATGATCATCCATATCACTTAATTGCTAACACAGTCTCTGGCCCTTGAGTTTTGGCCAAGATAACTCTCCCAAAACAGCTCCTGGGAAGAGGCTGAGGACTATCTCAGCCCCAGCAGTATTCAACACAGACGCCTGGGATGTGACCATCCAGTTCTGGATCTTAGCCGTAAGGGCAGAGCACAGCTGTACCAGGTAGTATCCAAACCAGAGGGTGGTCCATCATCCATCCTATTTGCTAAGATAGATGGAAACAAACTGGATCAGATGTAGTGAAGGGCTATTGGGGGATCAAGAGAATGCAGAATTAACTCTATGAGAGCAGATAAAACAGATTTTGTATGCTTTTGAAAAATCCCCTTCATGCTCAGAGAGATTTATATACAGAAATGGTCCACAGCCTCTGGGAATTTGGTCCTCAATTCCTTTAGCTGGAGCATCCCAAATGATTTCAGCTGTCACATGTCATGTCTGAGAGACAGGGAGCTTTGACAGAGCACATACCTTCAAACAGATGCAACACTTCTCTGGGAGGCAATGACAATTGCTGAGCATGATTTCCTTCCCAATAAATATGAAAACTCCACAGGCATCAGTCAAAAGAGATTTACTCTCTTGTAAGATATTTCATTTGAATCCCCTTCTTTCCTCTGTCCCTCTGCTGTCTCTTGTCTTAAGGAAAGTGCCAAAGTGGATAAATTCAGGTCTTACCCCTCTGACAAACAAAGGGGCCTAGGGTAACAGAAGCCCAAAACCATGAACATCTGTATGTAACTTGGGTCATATCAGGTTTGCAGATACCTAGTCTCTATTGCTACTGTGTCATTCAGTGTCCATTGCCAGCTATTGACTGTTATCAATCACAGACAGTGCCAGACATAGAGGGAAGAACTCCTTCTCACACATTTGTATAAAACCTACTGAAGTGAGTGTTTTCCCTTGTTAGGACTTCTAGTTATACCTACACAATGCTTAAACTACAAGATTTGTCACAAATTCAAGGATCTCATCTGAAGAATCAGGTGGGTGGTGAGAAGGGCTTATCTGTCTTTTTCTTTAAATGCAAAGGAAAGACTCAAATATGGTCCCAGTCTGGGACATGTTCAGACCAGAGGTCCAACAATTCAAAACCATTAAGACTTCTGTTATGGGTACCTCTCAAACATGTTTATCCACTCATTTTCTTCCTCTTCCCACCCCAATTAGTAGCCAAATGCTGCTAATTTTTACAATTTTGAGATATCTACATAGTCCTCAATTAATTCGTTTCACAGTTGTGTTCTAAGCAATGTATGTTCTAAAGGTTTTGATACATAAATCAAAAACTAATAGAATGAAACAAGTTGATCATAAATAGATACATATGCTTGAAAATAAGAATCTCAATGTAAAGTGCAAGTAGTTATAAACAGAACAAAATCTGAATTTATGGACTTTATAAATATACCCCAACTTACTCTCATAGCCCATCAGTGTGACAAAAGGATTCTAACTTGTCTCATATCACCAGGAGTGAATATGAGACTTATAGGGATGGAGAACTATGCCTACAGTCACACTTGACACAGAGTTATGAATTCAGTTGAGATTTCCTGGTCATCAGCTCATAAATTAATAATGATGAGAGAAAAGAGTCAATTAGGACAGCTCTAGGAGCATTAAATATCTCTAAATATCCCTTTATAGCCATCAAGCCATGTTCCTTCAAGATGCAGCAAAAAACACAGGGAAAGGACAAAGAAAAGTCAAACCTGGTCAAGGTAGTTGTCACCCACCTAATCTCTGTCAACTGTAACACTACAAATGTTTGCTGACAGCAAAGGCAAACCACCACCAGTGGCCATCTCAGGAAAAAGCAGTTCCTCATTCAAGAAGGAAAAGCAAAAGAGTGTTTTAAATCTACCTGTAAGCTGCCCTGACCTTACGCTCATGTATAAGGGAGGCTGCGTATTATAAAAAGAAAGTGTTGTTTAAAGAGAGATTATTGGCTTGTTTAAGAGCATGCCTAACAGAATCTCTGGGAATAATAAGGAAGTGTTTAAAGCAAATTGCCTGCCTCATTCAGATGTGTCAAGGAGCTGATCCAAAGACATACAGGAACTTTAAAAGGCTATTGAGCAGGCCCATCAGCTTCTCATACTAATAGGAGCCGAGCTGTTAGTGCTTTTGCGTGACATCCTGTAAGAAAAAGAACTGGCATTTGGCTTACTCAGGAGAGATTTCACCATCTGTTATTGTAGAGAACAAACAATGATACGAAAAGCAAATAAGCAAAAAGCCCTAACACTCTGTCACTATTTCAAATTTAGTGAGGTCTTAAAATATTCCTGCACAGGTAGAGGATTTTGCTGGAGGAGGATCCACACAGCAACGGGCTCAATTACATCCGAGTTTCCTGTGTAAGATCTGTCAAGCAACTCATCGTCACGTCTGTAAGTGAGTGTGAGTAATGGGTTTTATTTAAATTCATGTGGCATTTACTACCTACAGCCAGACAGATAATGGACAGATAGCAGAACGATGATCAGCAAGCAGCTACCACTTAATTCTTGTTTTATTCTGCAGCTTTCTTGCCTCCATCTATCTTCTCTTCTGAAGAAGTAAGCACGTTCTTTCTGTCTCAGATGGAAATGCGATGGCCCATTATGAATTCATTGCAAGTTTTCCATTTTCCATCCAAAATCTTGACAGTGATAAAAAAATAAAATCCCACAGTATTTGTTTCCAAAAGCATTCAGTTCCATGCATATATGTTTAACTTTCTGCAATTGGATTTCTTATCCCCAAAAAGACACTGTCAACAACTGAACTTTCTAAGTAGCAAATACAACATTTAAGGAGACAATTTGCCTTTCCGAAAACAATAGGTACTAAGTATTGTGGTGAGGGCAGAGCATCCTCAGAAATATTGAAACAATCTGATGACTTGCTGCAGTTCTATTGATTTCAGAAACACAAAGAAAATATGCTGAACAGGAGATTAAAAAAAAAAGCATTAAGTAACATCACGTGAATGCGGTAGTAAAACATCCTACATACTCTCATCACTGTCAGATTCCTGCAGGAAGAAAATCCGTGTTCAGGCCTGAAAGCTACCTCTTTTCAATACGAGTATTGGTACGCATTCATTTGCTCCAGCTATCTGAATTCCTTTGGGTTTAGTGAAGCTGTCAAAACCTTACAAGTGTGAATGCTGTTGTGTAAGTAAAATTAATGACTCCTTTTCTGCTTCCCATATTTTAAAGCTTTAGATGAGTCTTATTGCTGCGGGAAAGGGGCGGAAGAGCAGAAGGGCTGTCAAAATGGAATTGTAAATCTTTCGACATTTAAAATCTTAGACCTGATTGACCTCGTGACGGTGCTTCAGATCGACATTTATCTTGGTGTTGTAAAGCAAGCAAACTATCTTTACCCAGGCATAAATCCCACTTCACAATCTGTTCTAACTAACTAGGCTGTGAGACTCAAGTGGAACGCTCCAGTCAAGCAAGTAAACATCAGAAAACAAACAAAAGCATTTGCACTTGTGGAAATATTAAATGTATTTATAGCATGCCCTTTGAGTGTGTGTAAGTGCTGGAGTAAGGGAACAGTAACGTGAATGTAGTTGCTAGTCAATTATTAAATAAAATGGAAATATATGAATAATTAATATCAATAATAACTCATGCTTGCCAGAATGGCGTGTGCTGAGGTTTTAGCTGATGCTTGTCATGATATAGGGTCACAGACTAAGGGTTGTTTGGGAACGGGGCTTCCTCAGTGTCTAGATCTCCCAGCAAATTGTGGGCTGCACCCCGAGCTATAGGCTGGCTGTTTTCGGTACAGTGAGGAGGACTTCCCAGCATCATCCTGCTTACAGCTGAGAGATGAAGGTTGGCTTCAGAAAGCAGTGCCAGCCTGCCAAACACCCCTGCCTACATGCTGTCTGTCTACACCAGTGGCTCTATACCAGGGTAATTTAGATTCAGCTCAATAAAGGTTATTGACACCCTCATATTTCAGCTGGCCACGCTACGCTCCCCCACAGTCATTGAAAGGCTCTTCAGAAAGCACTTTGGAACAGAATCCAGACTCGGGTGCTCTCAAAATCCTCTGAAGGAGCCCACATGAGCCCAGAAAGGAGAGACACCCAAGGAAAAATTATTAGTTTATGACTTTTCTCTAACAACTAGCAGCAGAGGTGATCCCACATGCATTATTTAACCATTCTTCCACCAATCCATGCAGAGAGGGCAGGAGATGTAATGCTCTGGAAAGTATCTCCTGTTTTACCAGAGCATACATTCTTAGTTCTTGTTCAAACTACCAGGAGAACCTCTGGGTCCCCTCACAACCTAGAAAAAAAAAACAACTTTTCTTGCAGGATCCTTCACAACATTTGAATTTAGATCTGAGGCATGTCAACAGCTGAATGAAAACTGGTTGAACCCTGAAGAAGATGGGATTCATGTTGCTATCCAAGAGGGACAAATTTCCGCTGCCACCAGAGCCATATCTAATTTACCTCCATGTGAAGAAGAACAAAGTGTACCCACTGACTAGACTACCATTCCTGGAGGAGTGTATAGAACATTACAGGCATTAATTCTTAGGATACAACCACAAGGTCAGAAAGTAATATTATCCCTATTTTATATAGGCACAAAGATGTGAGTCAAAGACAGAGATGAGACTGGAACCAAGTTTCAATGCATTGTTTTACTTACTAGACTGGAACTCTTCCAACAAATAGAAGGGGATTTTGTATACTATATTGTGAGCCCAAAGCCAATAAAAAAAATTCTCATGGGTTTTAATGAGCTGATTGCAGGAAATATGGGGTGTACATGAGTTTTCTTAAGAGATTTGGAGAAATCAGTCTCTAAATTAGAGATTGTCACAAAGTCAAAAAGTGCTGAAGGATACTTTTATAGAAAATTCCATTATTTTCTCCTTCTCATAAACAAAAAACTCATATTCAGGGAGCTTTCAGTGGTTCTAATCTAATGAACAGTTCTTTTTTCTTGGTTCTGCTACTGACTGTGCAGCAACTTCCCCATCAAAATTCCTCACCTTTCTGGACAAACAGCTTTGTAAATGGTTAGTGCTGTGGCCATAGATTAAGTGAGGCAATATTTGTAGAGAGAAGGGGGAATTCAATCAGTGGTTTTGAGGAGAAATAAGCTTTGGATAATGAATACCTGAAAAAAGAATTTTGTTACCCTAAGGGGTATCTACTTTCTGTGGTGATTTCAGTCTTATAACAGGAATCACTTATTCTTGTATATGGACTGGGCTGTACTGAAGGTCATATCCCACCGTTTCTAGCTTCTTGTGCTCTTCATTGCTCTTAGATACTGATGATCTCTGAGAGTTATATCCTGACACCAGGAAAGAAGTGATCTTTGCTTCTTTTAACATCAAATCATGCCATACTTTGCTTCCTGCACAGCTTCTTGTTGGTAGAATACAGGGATGGAACTTATCCCCAGTCATAAAAGGGTTTTTTGTGTAGTGGAAAAGTACAAAACATTCTTGTTTATCACTTCACCTAGTGAAAAGGAGAGAGCTGTTCACAACTCCACAAAAAAAATATGTCTCAGTGTAAGGGTCAGGTGTCCAAAACAGAGAAGTAACCAAAGGAAAAAGAGATGTGTGTTGCAGGTCTATTCCACTGTTGCCTTGCTGAGCCATCCGGGTTACTTACAGTCCATGAGTGAAGACCATGCCATTGCTTTAGACTCATAGTATGCACTGAATCACAGCTAATGCTCTACTGCAATTGTTTCTGAATGTCAAAAGTGGCCAGAAAGCCTATATATATGCATACATGTGTATGCTCATTGCTACTCTTAGGCTGATGTAAATTTTATAAATTGCTTACCCTGTCTGGAAGTATATTCCTTCCAACCAAATATCAATGCATTGAATTGAGCAGCCAATTTGGGAGTTGAAAATGGGTTTTCTGAAACAGCATGCTTAAAGAGCTGAAAGCGTCAAAGCTTTGAGCCTCCACGCTGGCTAGCTGATGAGTTTTCCATTTCTTCTCTGTGGCTCCTGAGATGCAATAACAAATTCATAAGTTAGTCCTGTTCACCTTTAAGTATCAATAGAGAAAGTTTGCACCTTCTAACAGAAATGGAAATAATCAGTTAGTGTACTTATATAGACCTCTAATAGTGATGTTCATAAGGTACATATGCTCATTTTGCAGATCTGTTTGTTTCTTTATGCAATATGTTTACAATGAGCACCTACCCACACTTGCATCAGTCACTCAGGGGCACAATCATACATCTTGCAAAATCGATGAGTTAATTTACATGTGTCAGGTGAACTGCTGCCCCAGACACTGAACCCAGGTGTGTCCATATACCTGAGGACAAAACCCAGCTCTACATCACATGCAAATACCTATTACAGCTCTCTGACTTCCTTACTACACCTACTCAAATTCAATATACTTTGTACTAGATCTATCAAATAAGAGAGGGAAGGAGGTAGGAATTTAATTTTTCCACTTGAAAAATTATGGATCTTTGTATTTCATTTCTATACCTTCCCACATTACAATCATGTTTAAGATCTTAAGTGGTTCTAAATAAGGCCCTAAGATTCAGTTTAAGTACAAAATATTCATTCAGGAGGAATGAATAATTCTGTATAGCTGGAACAACAGCACAAAAAGGTTTTAATGTTAACAATGGGCCAGATCCATCAATGAGATGACTATGATTACACAAATGGAGTCTCTTTCACCGTTACTTAATTTGGTCATTGCATTGCACAGTGTTTTATTCCCCACAGTTACAGTCCTAGCTCTAAATAGTCTGTTGTTACAGGAGAACGCATAGTTCAAGTTTACAAGGCTCCTGACTCAATGAAACACTGGAGCCAGTCAAATGTCTCATGCTGACTCTAACGAATGTTGATTCAGCAACACAAATTCTTGAATTCAGCTTGAAAAATCTATGCATTTTCTCTCAGTGTAAAAGACCCTTCCAGTAGTGCGTGTTGCTAAATTTGTCCAACATTTACTACCACGTGACTTTCTCCAGCCCTAGTTCATCGGTATTGTATGGTGTGGTCTGTTTGAGGTCCAGTTTAAGGTGAGCTGAGAGTGAACTGGGGGTAGAAAGATCCAGCAAGTAATTGTGTGAGAGGTAGAAATGGAGATGGAAGGACTGCTGCTTTGCCATTAAAAATAAATAGATAGATAGATAGATAGATAGATAGATAGATAGATAGATAGATAGACAGACAAATAGACAAATAGACAAATAGACAAATAATTCTAACACACTTTTCTTTAAAAAGAAAATAGAGTTGTTTGTGGTTTGGAGCAGGTCACTGAGAGTGAGCACAAGAGTCATTTGTTCAGGACTTTTGCTAAACCTCTGAGTATATCCTAAAGCCAAGCTGTTACCAACCCTTTGACATAATCACCACTTACACATATTCAGGAAAACCTTCTTAAGAGACCAGTAGCTGAAACCTTTAAAGATTCTGTCCTTGATGAAAACTCTTGAGCCTCTCAGTACTTCTAGTACCATGCAGAATAAACCCATATGATAGAGAAGGAGGTTGCATTGCTTCACCATGTCTGCTTGGGACCAGTTTATCAATGCAATGAACGACAAGAGCACAAAGGCAAAGCTGGGATTTTCCTGCAATTGCTACTCTCAGCAGCCAGCCACGGTGGGGCTGATCTTCAGAAGAGTCTCTTCTCTGTTGTCAACACAGACAGGTAGAATGAGAGAAAAAATAAAACATGTGCCACTGAAATGCTAAGTGCATCCAAAGTGTCTTGCAGTGTGCAAATGACTTGGAAGAAAGAGGCTGCCAGCATGAAATGGGAGAAGTCTTGGAAGAGGAACACAAGAAGAAGCAACTGTAAACAAGGAGTGAGATACGTCTGAGAGATGCTGAGGGACTGAGATGAACAGTGACCAGGGAAGGGAACAGTTCATAGACTGAAGAAATTGAGCTTTTAGCATTTGCAATCCTACTGTAAAAAGCCGACTTCCTACATGCAGGCATCCTAACTAGAGAGTACTAAGTTAACTCACTGAGACCGTGCTGGACTAACTGGGGCATGCTGTAAAGATAATAAGAGCATTTATCTGTCATGAACTAAGCTTATAGATTGGTAGATATTTGATCTGTATGACTGTATTATGGATTTGCCATTAGCTTTCATCTTTAGCCATGCTGACAGAATCAAAAAACATATTTATTACACTTGGTGGGTTTTAACCGACTTTGCATTTTCCTGTGAGTACAGTTGGAACACAGATAATCTGCAAAAGACACTGACAATCTTCCAGTTTATTCTGGTTTATTCGTATTTTAAAAAAAAAAAAAAAATGCCGAAGAGCATATCATAGATGTATTCTCTCGTAAAAGCTTTACATAAGATTTTAAGGAGAATAAGCTAGCATTAGACATAGAAGAGAGAAAGATGCACTGCAAAAAAAAATCTTATCCTCTGGGCTTTATGAAGAAAACAGCTCGAAGCCAGCAAATCAATGATTCCAGAATGAAACTGAAACATACCCATAGAGAGAACAGATTTTTAAAATGTGAGTTCTTTCTATTTCATATGGTATTGCTCCTACCCACAGAGAGGGGCTTTTTGGTACTAGGGCACACAGGAGTCTGACAGCATATAAGTAATGTGACAGAGGGACTGGTCTTTAGCTGTATCAAAAAGCTAATAGTTCATGAAGCGGCATCCATCTTACCTAGAAATCTTTGTTGTAGATGTCCGCATGTGACCTAACTGACTTAATGTGGACGTCATCAATATAGTTAATAGAGTGTAGGGTGTGATTCACCCTAAAATAGATACATCAGTTTGGTGAAATGAATTGCTTGCCAACCTCTTTTGGCTACACTGATCTCATTGGCTAAATGGGAGTCTAAAGAGTTCACTTGATTCAGAAAACTTCATTGTTTATCTCCAAAGGTCCTCTTCTCTCTCCATGGAGAGAAATAGATACGACTGAGTGCAATTTATTTCATCTTACTCCAACGACTAAAATATATTAGATGATTCATATCCTGTAATTGACTAATTCCGAAAGTAAAATTGTGCTATCGGCGTACATAACAATAGGAGAGGTTTAAACATTAGAGCTTGGGACGTTGCAAGGATAGAGGAGTGTTAATAGCTTGATTTGATCTTTTGAAGGTGCGTTTCCTAAGGAAATAGTGCTTATGTAATTACATTAGCTGTCAATTCCCATAAAGTTTGAATGCTAGCCAGTTTCAACAAATGCTTACCAAATACAGACCGCAAAGATATTAAGTTGTTAGAGTTTCCTTTTGAGAAAAGGAAGGTGGCTGAGTAAAGGAATGAAGAATAAGATTAAAACCCTACTGAAAGGAAAAGGCTGAAGAGTGAACTCAGCCATAAAAGCAGACACAGGAGAATCCTCTCTGGAGAAAACCATAGGAAAAGAGACAGCTCAGACAGGCTATGTCACTGTTGTAACCTGTCTTACATCAGCTGGAAACTGTCAGAAAAGGTATCTACCTTGGAAAAAATAAAATACCCTGTCTTTACAACACAAAAGCTAGGACTCAAGTGTCATCTAGGGATAGTCTGGGTTTGAGTGAAATCACCGGAAGTTTGGCTCTGAATTCAGCAAACCCTGATCCCTACGTCAGAATGACTGACCATCCCTGGCTCATGTTGCTCCTGCATGAGATGCCTTCACACTGCAGATGAAGACGTCTGTTCTGCAACTCACTAGGATGTACTGGAAACATGCAGCCTGTGATAAAGCAAATACAAGCTGTTACTCAAGTATTGTCCCTATTTTGTATTGGAGAGAGGCCATAAGATTTACCATTTACTAAGTATTGTCACCTGCTTTCACGGGACTACCCATTTTGCAGATATGATTTCATTCCTGCGTGTAATAGGAAAAGGCAGAGGATTTTGGGCACACTGATTTTACTTTCCTGAGAAAAAGTGTGTCAGCCCCCTCCACAGCCAGGGAGCTGGGCCTGAGCCCTGAAGGGAGTGTGGTAGTCCTAAAAGAGCATAGGACATTTTAAAACCCTGTGAACTGCGGTTCTTTTTTCCTGCAAACCACCATGCAGCTCAAAGGCCCAGAATTTTGTCAAAATCACCATTCTGTCCCAGAAAACACATTCAAAAATTTCCCCTCAGAATTCCTTCACTGTTATGGGGTTGTTCTCCTTCCACAATTCTCTCCTGCCCTGGCATTATCAATGAAAAGCCCAGAATTTGTCCCCAGGCTCAGCAATGACCTGACCTTCTGCTGAGCTACTGCTGGAGCAAAGCCACTTTCAGGCTGCTGTTTGCTTCTGATTTCTCTGGCTCAAAGACAGCTCTGCAGTTCACCACCTGCAATGTAGGGTCCTTCTCTTGGGGCCGTGGGGCTGGCACAGGGGGTGACACCACAGCCCAAACCTTTGTCCACCCATTTGCTCTCCGCACATCTGTACGATGGGGAGAACAGAAGATCTGCAGAGATCACTCTTTTCCACCACATTCCTGCCCCGTGAAACAAGATGTGGATCTAGAATATGCCCTTGAGGAGAATGCAGCCTGGGTCACAATGTGGTATGTGCGATTCCTAACCTAATTTTTTGGACACACCTGGTCTTGTGGTTTCTCAGCTCATGTTTTTCAATCACTGCTCGACAGGAGAATTTGGGGCAATTATCACAGAATAACATTCATTGTGCACTCACTGCCACGTGGACAGTTCTGCTGGCGTTCCTGCGGTCAGTAGAAATGTTGGCAGACATTGATTTTCTCCCTGATCAAAGCCAGAAAGTGCAAGCAAAGCAATGAAATCCTCACCTCTAGTTCAGTTTTGTTAACAAATACAAGTAGTGACTCTTGGCTGGTTCCTGAATTCTTTAATGGGATTATTATTCATTTGTGCTGGCCTCAGTGAAATTTAGGATACAAGTATTAATGTTGAATTGCAATGAGAATTGTAATAACAAGAAAGCTTCTTGTTAAAAGGCACACAGGCCACACAGAAAGAATGTTCAGCTCTGGCCCTCCCAAAATAAATCAATTCTAACTCCTCCTGGAGTGAGAGGAATACATCCCTAATGTGGACTGTACCTTCCAAGAAACAATAAACCTCTATACAAACAGTCACGCAAAACAGATTTAACTCTTCATTGACCAAAACTCTCTCTTTGGCTCCAGTAAGGGATGAAAAGAGCACAGTTAGGAGTTGGATTCATCCTGCTTAGCTTTAGGCTTCTGACTTAGGCAGTGAAGTTAGGGCTCTTTTCACCCTAAGCTCCTGCTTCCCACAGTAGAGACAGCACCTGTACAGAGTATTTCATCCCACCCAGACCAGGAATTGCCATTTGGAGGTTCCTATCTCCATCCATCCACTCCAAAGGATTCTGTGATTTCCTTTTAGAAGCAGGTTTACTCTATTCATCCTCAGACTTCACCTTCTCTTACCGTTAACAGGATCCAAAACATAATTAACTTCCACCTTTCCAAGAGTAAATCCACTCCTGGGATTCTCAGCTGCAAATGGAGCCTTTTTTTCTGTCCATAACTTCCCAGTCTTCCAGTCTGTTTCAGCTCCCGGTAGGTTTGAAATTCTTGTGCATTAGTTGTCTCGCTGGAGTTTGAGAAAGTATTTTCCCAGACTTTTTATGAAGAAGGAGCTTAGTGGCCAAAATTTATCTCTTCGAACAGTTTTTACCAATTAGTGTGCTTCATCTAAAGAGTAAAGAACTAATAGGTACACTTTCATCTTGCCTTATGTAAGATATGGTCATATGTAAGAACAGAGGACAAAGTTTGTACAGGTTTAGAAAGAAGTGAATCTCCTAAACTCACTAGGAATTGTTGAGATTATTCATGTTGGTCCTTCCTCTGCTCTATCATCACGTCTGAGATTTGGCACCACTGAGCAGCTCCTCACAAGGAGAAGTGTTCTTCGTCTTACGACTCAGCTGGGTCCTTCATCTGCCACCAGGAACACTGATGCAGAACACTAGTACTGTTCAAAAGACTTTCGATACATTCTGTGTCTTTCCTTGCCTTCATTAGCACGGAATTCCCCCCTCATGTTATCAGACCATGAAGTATTCTGGCAGAGGTATCAAGGATCAGGCTGAGTAGGTTCAGTGAATTCAGTTCTGTGGCTGATCAGATGGCTGAAATGCCATTTACTGTCAGCACAGAGAAGAACAAAGCCAAAGCCAGCATTAGAGAAAGCTGTTTCCAGCACTATGCTGAGCAAAAGGTGCCAGGCCACAGGTGGCCAGGTGCCCGGGCTGTCCTGGGGCAATCGGTGACTGCAGCCATGGTGGGCCATCAGACTGTGGCTTTACACAGAATGCTGTTGCACCTCGTCCTGTGTAACCTCATCTGGGCGTTCCTGCTCTGGCAGGGGGATTGGACTGGATGAGCTTTCGAGGTCCCTTCCAATCCCTAACATTCTGTGATTCTGTGATTCCTGCATAATTTGTGCTAAGTGCCTCTCTAAATTTTGAGTTAAACTGTTGTTGCCATAGCGATAGCCATTTAGAGCAAGAGAAGGCAACGGGCGTGTTGGGGATGTGAGATTCTGACTCTTCACATAAAAATATATATGTGTGTGTATGTATGCTGCTGTGGAGCTGCATGAAAGGAGCCAAACAAACAGCTTACACCACATCTGAGGCGTTGACAGATGTGGAAAAATAAGTAGCTTGCTGCAGGCTGGAGGTGTTTGTTCCAGGATGCAACTTCTCCTACAAAGAGCTGAGTCCAAAATACAAAAAAGCCTGAGCAATGACAGCCCACTTTCTACAACTACCTGAAAGGAGGTTGTAGTGAGGAGAAATTTGTCTCTTTTCCCAAGTAACAAGTGATAGGATGAGAGGAAAAAGCCTCAAGTTATTGCCATGGGAGATTTAGATTGGATATTAGGGAAAATTTTGTCATGGAAAGTGTTGTCAAGCACTGGAACAGAATGCCCAGGGAAGTGATGGAGTCACCATCCCAGGAGGTGTTTAAAAGATGTGGATGTGGTGCTTAGGGACATGGTTTAGTAGTGGACTTGCTAGTACTAGGTTAATGGCTGGACTTGGTTACCTTAAAGGTCTTTTCTATGATTCTATGACATATATGTGGTTTCACACCAGTAGAAGTTGCTCCCTTTGTCAGGATGAGGCATGTTTGTTACTGCTTTTGTGGGATATATCTTTGCAGAAACTGGAAAAGGTGGCTTTCATGGGCTTATTTTTCTTACAAATAACTCCTACTGCTAGCTCTTTAATGGGAAACACTTTTCGACAACCTACTCACAGTAGATTGGTTCATTTGCTGGGGCACAGGCTTCCAAAAAGTCAATAAATAAAGCAGGTATTGTATTACCTCATTTTAGGTCCTCTTCTAAGATTTTTCTGCACACCTAACACTAGTATTTCTGGTGGTTACAGAAAGACAGATTCAGAACTCCTTGGTTTTATTCCTTGTTTTATGATACCACAATGTGAGGTGAGAAAATGGTGTGAGCTTAAATATCTGCAGTTGGGACAAGATCCTGCCCACATACCTGAGACTATTCCCCTGGGGACTTTCATAGAGTTTAATCTTCCTTTGACTAAGTGAAATTAGGTGTCACCTTAATCAGCAAATGCAGGCAGTGCCTGAAATTAAGTGTTTGGGGAATTTTCAGCTTGAGAGTGAGCTTAGGTCCCCAGAGTACTAACTGATGCAGAGGAGCCAGCAGTTTGCATCACTGGCTGGGACACGAATTCTGTCAAAGTCCCAAATTAGACCAATTGTAAATGGCCTTTTTGAAGTCCATAAATTCACAGCAGGGCATCCAAGTTTGAAATATGTGGCCATAAACTTACCGTAGCATACCTTGTCCATCTGTGAGCCCAGACGGGGTCATGGATCAGAATTAAACATGACTGGGTTCCTGTAAGCATACACAATTTAAGATTTGAAAATAATTTTAGGCCCAAAAGAGAGAACTACATGTGAGTACTTTTTAAGTACAGCTTGTTTCTCAGGAATTAGAAACTGTCAGCTCCTGTCCCCCGTCTGTGATATTACCTGTTTCTAAGGTCAAGCCAAATGAATGGCAGGTCTGGCAGATGCAGGGTATTGTTTCCATCAAGCTTCCAGTGGTACTTTCTGGTAGCTGCAAGGCAGTCTCGCACCTTTCTTTGCTGACTGGAAAGAAAAAAAAAACGCAAAGAGGATCTCCAAGTCAGCAAAAACCTATAGGTTTCTGTAGTTCGCTGATTTAAAACAGCTGCAAATCAAGTTCAGTATAATTTTTAGAACAATCCAGTTCCTGTAGACAGCTGAGGGCAGCTTTTGTTTTCAGTAAACTTCTGTGACATTTGTGATTAAAACTATAAAGGCAGTAAGCACAATTCACAATCAATTATGTTTTATTAATGTTTTTTTTAATACATGCCACAGTCCAGTAATCATGAAGCTGTTCAATAGAGTTGTTCTAAAACCAGCTAATAGGAGGATGTAATTTGCAGCCGTCTCTGCTCACTTACAAAACACTTGCTCCGTTAATTGTGATTTCACACTCTGCTGAATGCTGTAGCCTGGAGGTAACATTCATGTGATGGAAGAGTTGCCAGTCTGTGCTCTGATGGGGGGAGAAGGAAGGATCCTTTTGAGAGAGGCTGCTGTTGTTAAATTTTTAATCCTTTTATATTAAAAAAAAAAAAAAAAAGAAATAGCACCTCAGCAGGTAAAAGATACAATCCACTGCTAAATAATTATTTCCTGAACAATCTTTCCCTGCGTTGATCGTTCTACTGCTTAGTGGTGTTATCAAGAACATAAAAACACATATAACCAGCAGGTGAGACTCAGTTTGTGTAATTGGTCAGCTATCCTGATCTTATATTGTAGATACTGGCTGAATTAGTCTGCTTAAACTAAGTGCCTAAGTTTTAATTAGAAAGTATGTTGTGCCTTTGAAGGTCTCCAGAGACACCTTATGTCTTTCTTAAGTCAGAATGGTCAGGACACTCTCCTGGGAAAGGTCGAAGGTGCCTATAAACGTGCCATATGTTATGCATGCAAGTTGAGCAGATTGAGCCGCATCAGTGAATGGCCAGTGGTGATGAGGCAGAGTTCAGCACTGAACAGCCATGAGCAAGGCAAGAGCTCCTGCTCTGAAACACTTCCAGAGCATGTGTCAGAGGCTTGAACGTTTCCTCGTTTGACAAATGAAAGGATAAATCTTAACGTGGAAAATTCCCAGCTGAAGGTTTTATGCTGCTGTGATCAGCTGGGAGTTACAGTTCAGACCAGGCAGGGGTGGGATCACCAACTAAGGCTTTTACTTGACTTATGACTAAGGAATGGGGGGTCAACAAGGATCCATGGAGGGGCCTTTGCCCACTGCTGTCTCTCACCCTTACTATTTCAGGAAAGTTTCTCCCATCATGATCAGTGATGTGGAAGGCACTGGGCCAGATTTTAATGCCGCTATGTAGGGCTCAAAGCCAGGATTAGGTCCCATTAGAACAGACTAGGTGGCAGCAGAAGTCGTCCCACGTACAGATTAAGAGAAAGGGTGCACAATCAGCTGCTATGCAAGGTCTGTATGACCCTAAGGCTGGCCATGCTGGCAGTAAGGCTGTATCTCAACAGAAGCAATAATGAGAAAGGACTCTGTGCCCTCCACAGATGCAGAGGTTCATCCATGTTTTGGTCCTGTTGCCGCAACGCAAGGTAAATGTCTTGGCAGAGGCGCAATGGACGTGAAATCTGGCAGCTCACGCAGATACCATTCGGCAGGAGCCAAAAATACACAAGGCAGAGCATCTCCACTGGAGCACGAACAGAAACTCACTGAGAGGTCTGGGTTCAAGAAAAACCCTGTAGATGTTGCAGAGTGCTGAATAGTGATTATGAGCATGAGACAGAAATGAGTTCTGTGAGGGCAGAAAACAACAGATGCTTAAGAATCAAGTAAGGGAGAAAGGTTAAATACTTGTCCAAAGACTAAATGCACATATACTCCTTGTGGGGGCTATGCTTAGTTTGATGTTAACTTCACTTACAGCTTCACTTACATTAAGCACAAGTGTTAAAGCTTCTCTGAGCTAAAGGTTTCATGCCAGGATGTGGTGCTGAAAATGCCACAGTTCACGTAGGACAACTCTACATTTATGCCATTATCTTGCTCAAACAGCCTTTGACATTGCTGACCTTAGCATGGTGATGGCGTCCCTGCACCACCTAGCAGGAATAATTGCTGTGACATCCACAGGTCACAGAAGGCAGCTGCTCCTTTGTCCTCAAAGTCTTTACACTCCCACTTTTCCTCTTCCGTGCCTTTTTGGGACCACACATGGAGACTGAGACTAAAGTCAGCTAACAAACAATCAATAAGCAGACAGCACTTGTCTGTTCATTGCTGTCTCTGCTGGTGTGCTTTCAGCTGCCGCCAATGCCTGGAAGAAATAAGCAGATGGATAAAAAGCAGTAGGGTTCAGCTCAATCCAAAAAAGACAGAAGGGAAGATGGTGGGATTTTCAAAGGTCTAACCCTGCATTACATCAAGATCATTACACCACAAATTGTCCAGATGGTGCAAAGCCTCAGGCTCATGGCTGGACTTCTCAATACACTTGAATATACTTATTGTCAAAGTACGGAAGAAAGTCTAACGAGTTAGTAGTCTACATGGCCTGACCCAGGTCTCCAGCTCTGGTGGTCTGCTCACTGTAGCTCCCTCTCCTGAGAAACTCACTATAGAAGGACTCACCCGGTGCCAAATGTACTCTTTTAATTTAAGGAGTACCAGAGACCCATATTTTCACACCACATTAGTGTCCAGTAATCTCCAGGGGCGCCCTGTTCCTCACCGGGCTAAATTAATAGGTCTTGATCTAACCTACTAAGTTTTTTAATATCTAGAAAATTCAGGAGTATCACATCAGAGACATCTATTTTCCTGTGTGATTAATATTTTAAATTTTGTTTTTGAAACAGGATGAATATATCACAGATCTCTGAGGAAAGGACTAGGCATCTGTTGTATGTTGACATTGTAGAAAACATAAAGCGTCATTTGTTGATGCTAACACAGTACAAACAGTAATGCAGTGCTCTGATTTTTTTTCCTTCTCATTCTGAAGTAACAGAACATAAGCCTTTATATTAAGAGGAATGGTCTCCTTCTACACTGACATATTATCTCTTGCTTCATATATCATTCTTTATATTGAAATTGTGTTTAAATTTTTAGGGCTTTTCAGACTGTTCTACAATATGCTAGGCCCAGGATGAACTTCTATGATTTGTAGCCTCATGTTGCTGGCAGTGGTAATGTATGAATTAATGTTTTTCATGTATGAATTTCTGAGTTGAAATTAAGGCTACAAAATCACCTAGCTGTAAAGCCATTCTTGTCATTTTTCCCAAGGGAATTAAAAAAAAATCTGAGATATAACAGCCAGGAATTGAAATTGAAAGCACTCTGATTCATTTCTAGCAAATTTATGTGCCGGTGCCTGAGTATCATTTGATGAAGGAAATTTCTCCGTTTCCATGAAAAAAAATTAACTTGTTTACCTCACAACATTTTCTGTAACTTTTTCCTGTTTCCTGTCTTTTTTTTTTTTTCTACTTCTTGATTCAAGTTATCAGATTTCAGCCAGCCAGAATCAGAATGTGAGCAATTTGTGTACCTGGCACATATCTGTCACTGTAAAACTTGGGTTCCTTTACAAATATTCTTCTTCCAGAGGTGACAGCATCTCTAATTATAATTGGTAAGGCAACTCAAGCTTGTCCATCACTTTTTTCTGATGAAGTGAGACACCTTATCTTTCAGTGCAGTTCTCATCAGACATTAAGGTCAAGTGCTGGCAGAACATATATAAGTGTGCCAAATGTGTTGGATAAGCAATGCTGCTGTGCAAGTTACCCATGATCGCTGGGAGAAAGAAACCACGTCATTTAACTTGTGTCAGTCTTGAAAGATGCGCCAGAATTTTGAGCCAAAACTGGAATTGTTTTAGAGATGTGCTTCCCCAGGATAAGATTTTTAGGGCACAGCAAGGGCTCAGGGAAAGATACAGCTCTGATGAGGTGTCCTTGGAGACAGAAGTATTGATGGAACTATTAACTTCCATGTTGTAATGTAGCACAGGTGTGGGGAACCTCCCTTGTGACCTTCCACTGAGCACAGGCCCCCTCCAAAGGAAGTTTGCTAAGGGTGGTAGGTAATATCAAGTTGACATATGGCTTCAGGCACCACAATATTGCATTATAGTCCTAAATAATGCAGCAAAAAATCCATGAATACCAAGAGGGAGCTACCCACAACAAGGCTATACATAATCTTCTCCAGCACCCACGTCAGCTCTTGTTGCACCCTTTCTCAGGAAGCTGGGTAAAGAGATGAGCCCTGCAAAATACTGCACAGAGGCAACAAATGTGGGGTAATCTAGGATATAGCACCTGGTAGGGATGAGGAGAAAACCCTCCAGAATTTTATCCCAGTCATGTAAATCATCCCATTTGCTAGTTAAGGGAGTTGAAAAATAGCTAGGAGATCTGAGGTGCCTCAGCTCTCGATGAAGTTTCCCATTCCATCCTTATAAGGGGAAAATTGGAAAGTCTAGAATGGTTGGATAGACTGCCAATGGCAACCATTGATGCTCATATGGTGGAAGGTATCAGCAAAATTGTCATTGGTGTATGAACAATTATACTCAACATACAAATCATCTAGCTAAATGAAAGATTTAACTGCACTTCTTTTTGGAGTTTAACACCTAGAAAAATAGACTGAAGACCCTTAGCCTAATAGGAATTCACCCTTGAACTGATAGTACAGGTGGAGTTACTCTGTGAGCTGAAAACAGAAAGCCTGAAGAAGACCAGAGCTGTCATGTGAATGTAGCATTGGAAGAAAGCCATGAAAGACAGATTTAGTTTTGGAGATTATATCAGTGGGATACTGAATGTTGAAAACCCAGACATGCTCTTTCTCATTCTAGTTGCTTTCACAGAAACAAGAATATGCATATCCTTAGTAAACAGGCAAAGTTGCACCAGGATATACTGGATTTGTGCAATCAACCTTTTACAGGCACAGAAATAGTCCACCAAAGCAGATTATTGAGACCAAGGGGCAAGGCTATTTTCAACAAGAGCAACACAGCTCTCATTTAACACAAGTGAGTTGCTTTTACTGAGGGAAGTGCTGACAGTGTCCCCCAAGAGCAGATGTAGCTCTTCCCTGTGGACCTTTCCTGGTGGAAAGAGAAGGGGCTCTGGTTTGGCAAGTGCAGGTATTTCATAACCCAAGTGCTTCTGGATAAAGTTCACACAGGGAAGCGCTGACAGAAACCTCCCACTCCAGACGTGGAAACCTTTCTCCTTCTGCCTTTTTTCTGGTTATATTTCATTTTGATATTTGGATCACTTCTATGCCTAGGCTGTATATATTTCCATCAGGGATCCAAAGCCTACAGGGCTGTAGTGTACATATTTTTAATATTAAAAAGACACCTAGAAAAATATAACCCCACATGTAGCTGGACTTAAAGCATGAAATACAAATGAAAAATGAGAGAACTGAAGTTTGATCAACAGGTACTTATTTTTGAAAAGTCCCAGAAACACGCTTTTACTACTAGAAGAGGGTACTGCAAGCCTAAATTGACATGGTCAGTATAGTGAAATCACTTCTGGTAGGAAATGGCAAATCTCAACTCCAGGCTGCTCACTTCACCATGGTTAAGGAGAAGAATATGGGCTGTAGCAGCCTGGTATAGGTACAAAATGTTTGTATTTATAGTTGTGAGTTATGCAAGCTGCAAAGAAAGCATGTGGGTGGTGCACAGAGAGAATAGGAGAGAAACCGAGTTGTCAGTCCATCTTTGTGAGTTGTTTTAAAATAGCGTCTCTTCTTCACCTCAAGCTGTCTGTTCAGTGTCACCATAGTGACGATGCTCACCAGCCACCCAAATCTGCCTTGCAGCTCTCTTTAGGAGTCTCACCACTGAGAAGACGTTGCTCCTGGAAGCATCTCTCCCTCAGAGCCCAAAGGGGAAACCTCCCCTGACAAACCAGCCTCTGCATTAATACCTCCGCTCATGACCTGTGCACAGCACCCGTGTTCCTTGGCAGGACCCTGCAACATGCAATATGCTCTATAGGCAGTAGTGTAGAGGCCGCTGAGTCTGCAAAATGAGAGAAGTACATTTGATATCCAAATCTCTGTTCTTGGTAACTATCTCCCATTTATAAACAAAAGCTTTGAGCTCATGAGATAGGATAATCATGTTTTCCTGAAAAGCAGGACTCTGCATGTGTGGTGTTTCCCTATAGTTTCAAAGTCTCTGTGAAAAACTCAGAGCTTCACAGGAATTGCCAAATGGGGAGGCTGAGGTGTGGGTGGGTGTCCCCCACCCATGGGTACCCCTTACCAAGCAGTGTGTCCTCAGAGCAGGATCATGGGGCTGAGTTATCTGTGTTCTCCAACCCAGGTGAGTTTCCCACCAAATCCTCCATTCTTAACTCTGGACACCTTCAGATTGGTGCTCTCAACATGAAACAGCAAGGAAGAAACAGAGAAATGGTCATGCCTCTTCCAAATCTCCTCTTTCCCTGATCACTCCTTGACTTCTCCTGGGACTGATCCTTCTCCATTGTATGACTGATTTTGGTTTCCTTCAGCAGGGCCACTGTAACAAGCTTAAGTGTTAAAATAAAGAAATCCTTTGCATTCTCTGCAGGGAAAAACAGTTCTCTATATAGCATCATTGATTTTACATATACCCTTTTTACGCACAATCTCAAAAAGGTTTTTCGGTACCTTGCTGGCATTCATTGCTTATGTATCAGAAATACATAGATCTCAGAGACAAGGATGTGATGCAAGCAACCAGCACCTAAGAAGGAGTCAGGGGGATGAGAACAACCTGCTTACTGTTTAAGGTAAATCCATTACAGCTCTAGGTATGTCCCAGACAGGTTTTAGAAAAACATATAGAGGACCTCATTACCAGCCTATTCTTCTGCAAAGTTAGTTGTTCTTGGTAGCATTGAAGGGATGTTAAAAACAGGCTGATTTTAATACGACCTTATAAAAGACTCACATAAAAGCCAGAAGGAGCAATGGGGAGTCAAGAGAGGTTTGTTGTTAAGATATCAGAGGGGCACTGGAAAAGATTAAAGCTTGACTTTTGGCTGTGCTGATGACCTTAGGTAAGTCATTCAGGACCAGGTTTGTAAGAGACACCAGCTTGCTTAGGAAGTATTTGAGAGTCAGTGCCTCCACGGGAACAAGGGGGTGCAGGGCACAGCTGAAAGCATGTTATTTAATTCCCGAAGAGAAGGAGACACCTTTTCAAAGTTTGATAGTGATTGTAAGTGCTGAGCAAATCAAAATCTGAACTTAGACTCTTCTAAGAATCTCACTGCATCTTTCTGTGCCTCTTTTTTCAGGAGTGTAAAACAGGGAAAATAAATATTTTACCAATGTTGTAAGGATAAGTATAAGAATATTGCTGAGATACAACAGTGATATGAGCTACAGAAGTAAATAAAATGGATATGGCATTTTAAAAAATCCACAATCCTGGTTTTTATCCAAATGGTGGATTAGTGACAAGAACAATGGAAGTCTGTCCTACTGAATTATTAACCACACAACTATTTATGTGACAAATGCCACCTTTTTGTCTGATCATTATTTGCAATGAGATAGCATCACCATTTTATATCCCTGTGTACACTTGAACAATATTTGATAAATTATAGTACAAAATCTGACACAGAAAGTACTGCTGAATACAGTTACTTCCTTAATCTTCCTAAAATTACCAGAAAATATATTTTCTAGACCTGGTTAATAAACCACAGGTGATCGCCAAAGTAGCTTACTTATACATCACTGAGGGACAATGAAGCTTGTTTTTCGATTGACATATCACTTACTTCTGAATGGAAAATTCTGCTGAGACAGCCCACAGCTCAGACTATACACATTAGTAGGACTGCAGAGAAGGACCGTTAACAGTGTGTCTTACACATTACTGATTTATGAGAGAACAATGTTGGACTAAACATGAATAAAAAGCTATGCTTTCACACAATTTGGTATCGCAACATTGGAATTGTAACAGGATAAACAACTGCCTTGCAGTAAGTGTGCTCATCCATCATTCAGTGTTAAATCTTAATTTTTGCCTATTCCAATTTCTTTGTGTTAAGTGCTTCTAAATTATAAATAACCCTGGAACTCTAATAGCAATATATACTCTGATAGAGAAAACGTAAGCAGAGAAATAAATTGTTATAGTGATCTATTTAAAACTTACCATACTTGATTTATCTGAGGATTTGGAGATCGAGGCAGCTACTTCATCATATTTGGAGGTATATTGACAAGGAGTCTATGGACAAATCCTACCTCTATGTGGCATAAGTAGAGTTTGTCTATGAATATTTAGTTACAAAATTATTACAACATGATCTTTACTTTAAGGTTTGATTTTTCTCCTGTTAAGGTCATTGGCAAACTCTCTTGACCTTAGTGAGAGTAAAATATTATCCTATGCTAACTACATACATCATTGCTCTGTTCTCCCCTTGATCTGAGCACTGAACTGTGATTAACATTAAAGAGAGTAAGTTGAACCATGAGTATTTTCATGCCCTAAGCAAGCAGCAAGTGTGAGACTCTTCCTTGCCATGCCTCCTCTTTTTCTCTTTCATGTCCCTCTCTCTCTTTTTTTTTTTTTTAACCTTAATTTGCTTGTAAGATAATCTTTTATGGCTTAAGGAAAGGTGCTTTTGTGATAAAGACATTCGATGGAGAGCTAGGTTCAATTTCCTGGCCTTCTCCACAACTGCCCTTAGCGGGTCACTTACTAAAGTGCCTTGCAGAACTACAGTGCTAATAATCACATGGACCATGGACAACTTTCTGCTGGTGATGCCAACGAACATGAAATGGCCAAAACACTGTGACCACATTGAAACTGTTTATTGGGAATGGTCTCTGGTCTCTGCTTGTCCATGAACCATGCACAGACACTGTTTACAAGAGCATTAGTTGACCTGAGTCAAAACTATCCCAGGGAGCATGTCTGCAGTTAAATGGCGTGACAGAAACTTGACTGATGTTCTGTTACAGACACAGCATTCAGTTCCCAATGGACAAAACAGAGCTTTTCCTGTATTTCAAACATCTATCACAACCCAAAAATAGAAGTAAAGCCCCCAGGGGTTTTTCCCATCCTCTCATTTCTTGCACCAGGTGAGCTGGCACTAAGAAGGCAGGGTGAGTAAAGTTCAGCAAGAGACTTTGGATCTGAAGGCCAAATGCTGCATTCAGACAAAACTAACCGTAAGGAGGTAGCACTGTGCTATTGTTGAAGGAATAGTAAGTACAGTGCAATCAACAAAAACAGAAACAAAGCAAAACAAAGCAAAAAATTTTTAAGGGAAAGCTGAAAGTAGCTGGAGACCCAGCGAATGAGGATACCTAACACTCCAGAAGACAGAAAGGATGGAATAAGAGAGGATGATATGCAAAAGATGTCAGAAGTGGTTTCTGTCCTTGCAAAATGTAAAACATTTTTGATCAGTGGTCGGCATCATACATATCACCTCATCTGCCTGTTATCTTTGTGCATAGCTGTCATAGTAGATGCTTAGTCTGTCATCAGTTATGGAGCAAATGGAATAAGGTGCTTTATGAGAACACGACAAATGTATTTCTCGTTATCTGTGTTAGACAGCGATCCCTTAACGTTGCTCAAGTGTTTTATTGATAAAAGCTCATGTCTCCTGTTCCCTTTTCTAATTCTTCCCATCTCTTCTTTAGAGGTCCAGTGGAAAGACTTGTTGGCTTGTTCTTCACTGGCTTGTGGGAGAGCCCTTCAAATTTGGCAATGGATCAGAAGGACTGAAAAGCACTTCTGCTCCCACCAATGTTTCTCAGAGCTGCTAAAACAGGACCAGTGAAGATGTTCACCAGACTCCAAGTCCTTGCGTTAGCTTTGTTTTCCAAAGGAGTTTTCCTTTCCCTAAGTGACCATAACTTTGTAAGGAAGGAAATTAAGATAGAAGGAGACCTGGTCTTAGGTGGCTTATTTCCAATCAACGAAAAAGGCACTGGGATAGAAGAATGTGGGAGAATCAATGAAGACCGGGGCATCCAGCGCTTGGAGGCCATGCTGTTTGCCATTGATGAAATCAACAGAGACAATTACTTGCTGCCAGGAATTAAGCTTGGAGTTCATATTTTGGACACATGCTCCAGGGATACTTATGCCTTAGAACAGTCTTTGGAGTTCGTCAGGGCATCTTTGACTAAAGTGGATGAAACAGAGTATATGTGCCCAGATGGCTCATATGCCATTCAAGAGAATTTACCATTACTCATTGCAGGAGTCATCGGTGGTTCCTATAGCAGCGTCTCCATACAGGTAAGTCACAGGAACCCCATCAGGTGAGAATCTTCCATCTGCAATTCCTGTGAGAGAACCCCTGCTTGCATAAGTTTGTCAATAAAGCAAGTCTTAGCTTAATCACTTTACCCCAGGAGTTAATCTAGCATATAATTATAACTTACTTTATATTAGTTTGATTCATTCTTTACAAGTTTTCCTATAGTTTAAACCTCTGGCAGCTCTCCACTCACTCCAGTTACAGTGTATCCTGAGGGCATCTGAAGTTTCCAAAAGTCTTAGCATTTATTTTGAACTTTGGATTTCATGAGACTTTTTACAACGCTAAGTTCAGACCTCTGTTTTCACATCAATAACAAATTATACCATCTATAATTCAGAATATATGTACACCTGTCATGCCGCATGTACATAACATTTGTCATTTAAACAACAGAGATTTAAAATTAAGATAGAAATCCTTATTTCACTTCCAGGCTGAAATAAAGTAAAAACTGCATACTAGACAGCATACTAGCCAGAAGCTTAAATTATCCCTGTCCAAACAATTGCAAGATTTTAGTGTCTAATTAGGCACACTGAAGCCAATGAAAATTATTCAGCTGACTTTAGTGAGCGAGGTCTCAAATATCCCATGCAGTCAATATGATTTCTGAATGGAATCTAAATTTGATGTAATTCCTTTTGTTTCCATATATAGTTCATATTAAGACAGTTTTTGCCAGGAAATGTTGCCAGGCAGAGTGCAGTGTCAGCACTCTCAGAGGTCCAGCACAGAAAATAGATGCCCTCAGTATATCTTGCTCCCTCCTTCTACCACATTGTAACTGCAGCTTTTGGTTTTACAATATTGATCCCAAATAGACTCTCAGTAAAGTGTTGGAGAGTATTTAATGGCTTGCAATGGTATAAAGTTGCAGGTGGTTAAATGCTCTATATATCCTTCCAATTAGGGTTTTATTGCGTGCTTGGTTTCAGTTGCAAGGGGCCAGACGTAATATTGATTCCTTTTGATCTTGGTTTCCCATTTTTCGTAAATCAGTGCAAAAACTTTAAATATTTGGCTTTTTTTTTTTATTTTTTTCATTACATGAACATGAAGACCATGTATGCCTTCCTTTTTAGCAGAAATTTTGCATTCCTCCTCTCTGGAGCAGGCAATCCTATGGCAGTCCAGCCTCAGAAGTTCCTGAGTTCCCTCTCACTGTCAGTGTGCAGTATCCATGAGCAAAAATGCCTCCTAGCTTCACTTAAGCTACCAAATCTACATATGTCTTATTGGTTTGGGTTAAATAAAATAAATCAGTCTACATCACTCATAACCACAGGTGAGTGGTGGCTTAAACCCTGATTCAGGTAGGCTGAGACCATGCATCTGGTATTTACTAATGGTCAGCTGTAGGTTTCCAAAGGCACCAAGCCTTAACAGTGCTGGACTACTATTTCCAGACTAAATACAGGTCCTAGTTACTACATGAGTTTCCAAGGAGAAACATGTTCTTCTGTACTATAGCGGTGACAGAAAGCTGTCCAGGCTTCATTTACCTGTTTCATAAACAGGCCAAGGGTTCATCCAGTGCTCATTTCAGTCAGAATTACATTGGGGAACTGACTTCTGCTCTTGTCAAGGCATTAAATCCTGTCAGCTTGGGAGCATGCATGAGCACAGAAGCAGCATTTCAACTAATTAAATTTTATTCCCTTTTGTGTTCCGGTGTGTGGCTTGTCTGTGCATTCACAACAGGACATACCTAAGCAAATGATTACCCATATCACAGGAGAATAGTTTCTGCAGAGCAGAACCTCAGCCATCTCTCTCTCATATTAGGAGTGGTTTTGTCCCACTGTAGACCACATAGCATGGCAGGGATGTATCCTTCACCAGTTACATGGATCTAATCACTTGGAGCACAAAAAGCAAGTTCCAGGGTTGGAAAAGAGACATCTGAAGAGGAGAAATGAGAGCTACAAAACCTCAGGCAAAACAAATTGCTAAGGAAATCATTATTCATTGTCTCTTCCAACCAAAGGGCACAGTAAGTGAAAGTAGCAAATGGCAGGTTGCTGTGGATGCTAAAATGAGTTCAGGAAGTTACTAGAAAAAATAAGGAAATTCTGTATAGATACCACCTCCTGCTCAGCAGTTCCCAGAGCTGCAAGTATCTCAAGGTCAGTAAATATTTTGAAACATCTTGCCCTGTGCCATTGGCAGTTGTTTTGCTGCACCTTTGGTCTAACTGTTTGTGGTCAGTCTCTTTCTCAGATCACTCTAAACGCAAGTGTGTCCAAAGGATATTAAGTAACCTAAAAAACACATCCATAAAAGTAGTTACAGCCGAGGAAAGGGTACAGGTATTTCCTTCCTTCCCAGAAACACTGAAGCAGTCATGTCACGTCCCTAAAACAACCTGGGGCTTCTCGCACAACATCTGTCAATCTGTCCCTTTGAAGTCACTCCCTGGTGACTCTCACTCTCCGTGAGGTAGCAGATCGGATGCAGCAGGCACTGAATATACACAGTTTCTATCAATGCTTCAAACCACAAAACCTTGGGTTTGGAGCAGCTGTCAGATGGAAATCAGAAGTTCTTATAAGAGACTTTCTTATTCAGTACACGTGATAAGTGACAGTATAGCTGTATGCATATCTGTATGCTACCCAATTTTCAAAATTTACAAGGGATGATGAAACAATAGTCATATTTAATATTACTCAATACTTCATACAGCTTCCCTATAGTTGCCAATAGCTGTTCAAATGTGATACATTTTTTACACAGTTCTTCCGAAAAACTAAGAAATAGGTTCACAAATCATTCAATGTATTATGGGACACCTTCCAGCTAAAAAATAATTCACTTGGTTACTTTCCCTTGAAATAGACCAAGTTGCCCTTCCTTCAGTCCTTTTCTAGCCTTGCTCTAGATTTCAAGCTAGCTATAAAAGATATAACTAAGGCATTCACTCTTTCTGCTTATCTTGTTTCGATAGCCAGTCATGAATTCTGTTTCAAAGAAAATCCCTGTCAAGAATAATAGGCATTGCAGACTCAAACCTGAAGATGTAAGGACTTCAAAGAGTTGAAGCCACAAAATTTAATGCCATGCCAGACTGCCAAACTTCAGAGACCTGTACACCTGTACAGAGCAGCGACTGGAATTGCACCACTACTGAATGTCAAACCGCTTCAGCAGGCGTGTGTGCAAGGCTGAGCTCGAAGTGCTGGGTGCTTCCAGATGTAGCCCTGTCAAGCACTTCTCTTTTGCCTGAGAGCTGTAAACATCATCAAGTCCACAGTACAGTTTCTTAGCCTTAAAATAAACCATACTGAGCTCTTCAGGCAAATTATTTCTGCTTTTTCTTTTCTTTTCTTTTTTTTTTGTCCTCCTGTGAATTTGCTGTTGTATTTCAATACCTTTTCTTCCTCCTTCCACCCTCTCTCTCCAGATTTTTGTCTGGACAGCTGTCTGCCAAATCACTTCATGATGCTCCTGCTGTCAGATTTCTGCTTCTTTCATTATCCTTCCACCAAGGAAAGAAAGAGTTTGCTGGTAAATCAGCAACTAACACCTTCCCCACTGAGTCAGTATGTGCAATAGGCACTTTTTGCAGAGACTAAAAACAACAAGAGAATGCAGAATGCTTAATTATTTTCTGGTCAGACTAGGCTATTATCATTAATGATGATCCGGATAATTAGTTTTTAGATGTTGTGTTTAAATTAGCAGAAAGCCCAATCTGCACAGCATTTGATCTCCCAAAACTCAAGCCAGGATTCTCAGTCAATGGAAGAGCTCATGCAGAAAAAGCTGCTTTCATGACATAAAATTTTGACCTGAGCTGAAACTAGGACTGGAAGGTGAATTCTCCAAAGTTTGGAGGACTTTATTTTGGGTTCATGGCTTTTTATGTGAGCCAGATTGTTCATTCTCCCCTTGTTTACAACAGAAATTTCAAACATATTTTCCTTGAAGGTGTTCAATTAGTTGTAAAAAGGATAAGAAAAATGCACTGTTCATTTTCACAGAGGAGCAGCTGCATATCTAATCCAAATGCCATGTTTAAAATACTTAGATGAGCTCTGTCAAGAATACAGGTATGTAAGCAGGTAACTATTCAAGTGCTGGATTTGTTCCTTTTGTTTGTTTGTTTGTTTGTTTGTTTGTTTCTGAAAACTGGACCCATCTTCCAAAAAGGAAAATCAGGGTCCACTCCCTGCAGTCAATTCTTAGAAATACTAAGACATTCCCTCAGGTGGGCTGGGCTTTGCATTTCCGTATCCACTATATTTATGTTGATGTAGGGCTTTAGCCCTGTTTATGCTACCAGCCCATAAGACCTCCAGGTCACAGTGATGAAAGTTATTCCCAAATTACAGCCTCATCCAGAAAAAAAATGGCAGAATAGAAACCAGTACTCAGCTGTCTTCTCTTGAACTTCTTGTTGTGTCTCAAGTAAACCACAGCAAAACCACTGGAAGGTTTAAAGATACATTACTGCTATCACAAAAGCTAAGGTCTCTCTCTTAAGTGAATGACCATCTGGCAGGAAATTCAGAATACTTACTCATTTACAGACAGTATATTCCTAGCTGTCATTTCTCCTTAGTCACACCAGTCTGCCAAAGGCTCATGGAGCCTGAAAGATAATCACCTCCATCTCCTTCCTCCAAAGATAAACCAGCATCCAGCCACAGTCTTAAAAATAGCTTGTGACTTCCATAATCACTGAAAATAGCGCAAAATCTGTAGAAGAGCTACATTCAAAAACAAACAAATAAACAAACAAACACCATAATATATGAGTGTCTGTCCCCCTGTGCGTGGACCCAAAGGGGATATGGGCAAGAGAAATGTGCAGGGGCTGCGGGAGTTCACCATGGACCACAGACCACGTATGTCATTTGTGCTGTGCTTGCAGAGGAGCTTTGCATTCAACTGTGCAACAACAGCCTCTGGTGATTTTGTGCTTGTAAAACTAAGATCCTCATTGAAAGATCTATTCTGTGAGATGGGCCACCTACCACTAGCATTTAAGCTACATATGCACTTGCTGACTTCCTGGTGCCTTCTTCAAACTCTTTCCCTCTTTTATCTCTGTTTTTTCTCTCCTTCCAGTGCCTCTCAGCTAGATCCTTGCTTTTTGTTCCTCTCTTTTTTTCTAATCCACATTAAGAAATTGAACAGCCACTCACGTGAGATTTTCAAAGTGCCCAATCAGCACTGGACACGTCCTTCTAAGATTTTAAAAGCATGCATCTCCCTCAGGTTGGCTTTTTTGAAAATCTCAAGGTAAACGATTCCTTTGCAAGATTTTTGTTTTAGGTTTGGAATATTTTTTTTCCTCTGCGTGAGCACTTTCTTCTTTTGCCAAGGGGAAATGATACAATTTTTCAGGGATAGATAAGAAACCTGTGAGATCACAGGTAAGAAGGAAGGAGCCTTGCCGTGTTACAAGTGGGGAAGGATGTAACCAAAAGGGAAAGCAGACAAGAATAGGAAAGAGTCAGGGACATCTTGACATCACCCACGCTCATTCTGTCCCTTCTGACTAGGAATTATGCATCAGTTAATGAGTCTCAACCATATTTATTGATGGCTCTTTTAGCTGCAGAAGCCATTTTATGATTTTAGAACCATCAACTCCAGTTTTACTCCCTTTCCTCATCACATGTAAATGTGAGATGAGTCACAGTCAGATTTACCAAGTCTCAGAAGAGAATCACACTCCTGACATGTAGAGCAAGGTCTTCCACACAGATCTCAGTGTGCCAACCCAGTGCTTAACTTACTTCACTTCAGCGGTCAATGCTGCATGGAGGCAGAGTTCATATGCAACAGCTCACTGTCCTATTCCCTGCAGGAAAGAAAAGTAAAAAAGATTTCCAAACAATTCCTCTCTCCAAGTACAACATTTCTCTACATGTCATTCTTGGTTTATATTTGACTACACAGGACATGCATATAAAAAGAAATTTCTGGGTCCTCCACAGAAATCCTAGATGTTATTCTGACAGTATTCCCTGTTTCTGATGTTCATTTCTCAGACACAATTCTTTCACTTCTCAAACACTGCTTCTCTGGATGTGACAGCTATTGAGTCCGCTGCAAATATTTAGCTATATTTTTCCAGCTTGATTGCCAATATTTTCAGGAGAAGAGCAAGACAGAAAACTCTGTTGCCTTCTCTCCTCCCCTTACTAACGAAAATGCCAGACCTTTTTATTTGTTTTGTAATGAATTGGAGTTTTTTACCTGAGTTACCCATTGGAAGAAATTTTGTTAAAGAAGAACAGTCACTAATTAGTAAGCAACCCTCTTAATACCAAAGAGAGACAAAACTGATAGAAATTATATTTATACTTATAGATATCTCAAGGGTGGGTGTCAAGAGGATGGACCAGATTCCTTTCAGCGATGTCCAATGATAGGATGAGGGACAATGGGCACAGACTGAAGCACAGGAGGTTCCATCTGAATATGAGGATAAATTTCTTTACTTGGAGGTGCCAGAGCCCTGGACCAGGCTGCCCAGAGAGGTTGTGGAGTCTCCTTCTCTGGACACATTCAAAACCCACCTGGACACCTTCCTGTGTGCTCTGCTCTGGTGAACCTGCTCTAGCAGGTGGGTTGGACTGGATGATCTCTAGAGATCCCTCCCAACCCCAACTGTTCTGTGATTCTGTGGTTATAAATGAAAGAAGGGATGTTCTAACTTGACATGAAATGTAAATGCCAGGAGGTGGGAGCATGGGGAGGGTGTGCAGGCCAGTGGAGGTAGTTTACTAGAGAAGTATTCTCCCTTAGTCTTTGTATTAGGTTTATGCACACCACTTATCACACACCTACACTGCATTCAGAACCTATGTTTCTTTCCTGACTTTCTAAAATGACACTTTCTGCCAAAATTTGAGTAAAATATTTTTAGATTTAAGAAAAAATAAAAATTCAAATTAGAAAAAAAAGTATTTGTTGGAACATATGTTTTAGCTGCAGTTCTGCCTGAATAATAACCAAAAGCCCACACTGAAGATTACTATTATTTAGGAACCAGATAGAACATACACTGGCAGCAGTATACGTTTCATCAAGGCAAAATCTCAGCTCCTGTGCTATAGCCATGATCTAGACACTAGGATATCCTTGTGACATGGCTTTGTCATGGTCTTACTGTGGGAATCTGGACAAGCAACTTATCCTCAGCGACAGAAAGACTTTTTCAGGAGACCAAAGGCAGCATCTGAATCTCTGTTAGGACAGATTGCAGTTCAAAGACATGGGAATTTCTCTAGTTTTGCAACCGACACAAAACTCCCTTACCTCAACCCCACTCTGCTCAGCAGTCTAATTCACTGTCTGTTCAAAACAGCCACAGGAGCTCTTGCCTGTCTCAAAGGAGCTCTGTGAATTTAGATTCATTAAGCCGTGTTAAGTGCCATGAGATTCTCACGTGGTATAATTTTAGAAGTGCAGAGAGCACTATCATCTAAAAAGGGGTCTCCTCTGTCCCACAAATGTGTCATACACATTTGTGTATTGTGTTGAAAAGACCTTATCTGTTCCAACACTTCTGAGATTTCTTTTTTCCAAAGTGTTTCCTGCGGTCCCCAGCCCTGTACACATTCAAACAATTCATGTAACATCCTCTGGGTTGTTAAGAAGGGAAATTTTAAACAAAAACATCAGAATAAATCCTACTGCCAGCAAAGAAAGCCCTACGGAGGACTGCAAAATGCTTGATGGGATTCAATAAATCCATATATGAGTTCCTGAGATATATAGGTGTTACCTACCTGATCCCATCTATCATCAGGACTCCTGAACAGCCAGAAATATATTCGGAAACCAGATTCACATGTTTGATAGCTGTACCTAATTCACTGCTCCTTGCAGAAAGGTATTAGGAAGTCATTTTAAGTGTTACAAGCTAGATTGGCAATTTCCCATAAATATTTTTACTGTCCCTGATGCACAGAGAATTAGAAGTGTCAGATGTGGCTCCAACACCATGAGAGGAACATCGGCCTCCTCTGGCACTGTCCTGGTCACACCATTTGCAGGATTCACTGGTTCCCAATGGAGGGACGTGGCTCACATTGAATTTTTCTGCCATGTTCAGGTTGGGTAGCATCCATCCTAGCAGGTGGATGAGAGTCAGGATTTCTTGGGAACCGGATGCTTCAGCGCAGGACAGATGCTACAATAATAAACCCAACAGCGCAAGAGCAGATAAAGCTTTCCCATCATGATGAAAACTGACTGTGTCAACACCCTTTGTTCGCAGCAAGCTGTGCAAAGCGGTTGTTTTAGGTTGCAGATGCAGAACATCCAGCCTCATTTTCAAAGGCGCTAAGCATCTGCAAAACCCACTGGTTTTGACAGCATAAAAAAACAGGCTACTACTGCTACTTAAGTGCCAACATATGGATTTCAGGCTCTAATTGCAGACACCAGGGCTTGATTAAATTGCTGCCTGGAGCTTTGCCAAGATAGATTATTTCACTTAGCAAAAGCTGGATCTGCACTGCGATTTTGAAGCTATAGCAGACATTCCAAGGTAGCATGGGGCTGTAGAGGTTTAGGTATCCCTCAGGTGGTTCAATCTCAGCGCACGTAACTCCGGTTCACTTTGCTCTGTCCTCTACTGCACAGAGCCACTGCAGAATAGACATAGCCCGAGATATCAGCTCCTCTCCAGAATGTGCTACCTGCATCCTTATCTTGTTGCTTGTTTAATCAGAATCTGATTTCAGAATCAGAGGTTCAGATCAGCATGGAAATGGCTGGAAAACGGGACCATTCTGAAACTGGCTGCATCAGCTAATAACCTGAGACCAGATCTCTTTTGAAAAATTTGTCCCTAAAACAAGTTGTTACAGTATTCCAGAAAATTCTGGACTTCAGAATTTCCAGAAGAGTGTTACTGAATCAGTAACAGATACAACTTCACTGACCTCCATTATCAGTTGCAGCTCTGACAGATGACTGGGTCACTACCCTCTGTTATTAATCAGACTTCCTCATTTTTTCTCAGCTTTGAGCTAGGAAAATCTACCATCTGGGCAGTTTTGTAGCGAAGAGCATTACGGTAAACAGCATTGTCACTGGAAAGCTTTCTTCCCCCCACAGCACAAGAAGCAGAATCTCTGGCAATTTGCAGGGACCCTAGAAGTACAGTGACCTCCAGGGCTCAGGGCCACCTTGTAAAATGAGGGTATAGTTCTGTTCTCCTGCATATGGATACTTCTGCTGCTTAGGCTAAAATAAAAGATAAAAGATAAAGAAAAAAGTTTAAAATTAAAAAGTATTTTTTAAAAAAAAGTTGTTGTTATATTTGTTCAGAGCATCCTTCTGTGAGCTGAAGGCTTGACTACACACCGAATAGCACTGCTTTAGCTAGAAAATGGACTTTTTTAGCCAATATGATGAGGGAATGCAGAATGATATGTGTGTATAACCTTATTATGGTTTAGCTCAAATAAAATAATTCCTGCTAGAATAAACTGAGACAAGAATAGCAATTCCAGCCCACACTGTTCTGCAACAAATGTTCCAGAATAGCTACACTGAGGACATTCTTATTACCAAGTCAAAGTGGTTTTTTTGCATGAGGACATGTGAACCAAACCGTGTGGATATGTGGGTATGTAATCAAAAGTTACAAAGCCACTGCGGCTCAGTAATGCTCAAAGCATCCATTGCACCTTGGTGACAAAACAAGCCTCTCAGCCCATCTCCTGTCTTTAAAGTTGATCGCTTAAATCACCACAGTGGAAATTAAATCCCACATTTCCAGCATAAGGCAGCTTCATGAGTGTTAGCACCTAGCAGGGTGGTTAAGGAGGTTTCGGCTGTTTCCTGAACCGCAGTAACTTGTTCAGCCACAGCATTTCCCAGCCACGTACCTACACCCACAGGCAAAACTACAGAGCATTAGCCAAAGCTCCCTGCCAGGATACTCCTTCCAAGGAGTGTAGAAGAGGTTTTATTTTGTTTTAAACTAAAATAAACCACTTCTAGCAGTTTATTTTATCAAAGCATTCTTCAGCTCCCCAGATACAGCTGAGATGCCAGAACATCCCACCTGCTCTTCACTGGTGCCCTAGAAGGACCAGAGGACCAAGGTCTCCTGGAGTGCCCTGTTCCAGGTGGCCCAGGGGGTTATGAAGGGCACTGCACGAGCATGGTTTGGCAGCAGAGTCCGGCCCAGACAAGAGATTACACCAGTTTATAGTGGGACACTGAGCCATAGCAGGACACTGGTTCAATGTCAGAATTACAGAAAAGATAGAATCTAAATCTATAGTATCCCAAGTGATATGGGTTGCTGAAAGTCAATAAAATTCTTTTGTCTTTTTTTTTTTACCAGACTGCCTATTTTGTTACTGACGTCTGGGTCTTCAAAATTTGCTTTGTTCCACGGCGTTCTTTTCAAAACAGTTCTTTGCCTTTGATTTCTCACATAAACAGTCTGTGGTCAGAGAAACATTTGGGGAAAATGTGAAAAAATTCATTGGGCAATTTTTAATAAGTTTCCCTTCAGAATCTCAAGTACAGTATTGCTTTCCAAATGGTTTTGTCAGGATACACTCCAAGATCAGCTTTAAATTTAATTTACTGGACACAACTTCCACTCACCAAGAGCAGAACTCAACGTCTTCCCTTTGTCATTTAAGAAGCAATCACTGGAAAAATATGTCATAACCTTTCTTCATTTATTTCCAGATGTAATCAGGAGCTACACTTCCATGAGAGTGACAGAGTAGATTTGGGAATATTTAAGCATTGGATATAGCAATATATGGATAAAAAAAGAAAAATAAAAACTGCAAGACTTTGGACCACACACAAGAAGAGCAATTAGAGATTATTAGAATGTCAACACAACATTTTGCAGCACTTGAGGAGTACTGACATGCAACAAACATGCATTTCAGGAGGACTGCCATCAGAACAGCTAAGAAAAAAGAGTTTAAAAGATAAACAAGTAGGAGAGATAGGGAGCATTTCAACAAGTGGGGTCAGAAAGTTCTGTAAAAGAAAACATGTACATGTATATCTGCGATGCTTGCATAAAATAAAAATGTATGTCTTAATAGTGTATTTGGCTATCAAATACAATGAGTCTTGGAGAAGATGAATCATACTGAACAGGAGAGGAATGCAAATCTCTGGACCTTAGTAAGGAACACAGGCTGAAACTGAAGTATATTGGCCATTTGTGTCAAATTCTATGTTGATTTAAACAGACTCAGCTCAACAGAAATAAAAGGTTCATCATGGTCCCAGTAGGACTCTGGGAATTAACTGGGCAGCAGAACAGCTATTCTGCACCTACACAGTGCACTGGTCTCACTGAAGTATGTGATCAACACCCTTAATTTGTGATTGTCAGAATATTTCTTGTTATAAACCACTGCTTATGCCTTTCTCTAGATTTTTCTGTTAGGCGTTATAAATAGCACCCTTTAAAAATCTGTGTTCTCCCCCTTCACTCTAGGTGGCAAATTTGCTCAGACTCTTCCAGATCCCCCAGATAAGTTATGCCTCCACCAGTGCCAAGCTGAGTGATAAATCCCGCTATGACTATTTCGCACGGACGGTGCCCCCTGACTTCTATCAAGCGAAAGCCATGGCTGAAATCTTACGGTACTTCAACTGGACTTACGTGTCAACAGTTGCTTCAGAAGGAGACTATGGGGAGACAGGGATCGAAGCATTCGAGCAGGAAGCTCGCCTCCGCAACATCTGCATCGCAACCTCTGAGAAGGTGGGCCGGTCCAACATCAGGAAGTCCTATGATGGTGTGATCAGAGAGTTGCTCCAGAAACCCAACGCCAGAGTGGTGGTGCTCTTCATGCGAGGGGATGACTCTCGGGAGCTAATCGCAGCTGCCAACCGCTTCAACGTTTCCTTTACCTGGATTGCCAGCGATGGATGGGGAGCACAAGAGAGTATTGTCAAGGGTAATGAGCACATAGCTTCTGGGGCAATAACCTTGGAACTTGCTTCCCACCCAGTTAAAGAGTTTGACAGGTATTTCCAAAGCCTCAGCCCTTACAATAACAGACGTAACCCATGGTTCAAGGACTTCTGGGAGCAAAAATTCCAGTGTAACCTCCAGAACCGAAAACCACATAAAAAGGCTTGTGACAAGCACTTCACCATCAATAGTTCTAACTACGAGCAAGAATCCAAGATCATGTTTGTTGTGAATGCTGTGTATGCGATGGCCCACGCCTTGCATAAAATGCAGCGGACTCTGTGTCCAAACACCACCAAACTCTGTGATGCCATGAAACATCTAGATGGCAGGAAGCTGTACAAGGATTATCTCCTGAAAGTAAACTTTACAGGTAATAACGTCTCTTTTGGTACATGCAGAACATCACTGTAATTAATGAAATGTTTGTCAGCCGCAGTAAATCCAGATGAATTCCCAGTAGCACTTATTATCAAAGTTCAACCATGGTGGTACCCAGGTCACAGAAACAGACAAAGAAGCGGAGGGAAAGGGAATGTGGTGAGAAACCTAAAAAAAAGCAAGCTTGATGTTCCTTCTATTTCTAACAGGAGGAAAAGGTGAAGGTGGCAACAGCTGGTCTTGGAAATGTTACCTTCCATCCTCTAAACTTCCACACACCAACTTCCATTTCATTCACAGCCAGTTTGGCTTCAGCTGGGCATATCTGGAGACCAACAGTGATTTCACCACCTGCTACACTAGGCAACTGTCTGCTATGTGCATGCCAAGACTTGGCCTTCTCTTCCTCTTTTTTTTATGAATTTACATAATAGTGGGACCCTGGTTAATGGCTAATACCCTTGCAATAGTAAAACAATCATTCCTCTTAAAGAACCAGATCAGTATAAAATATTTAAATAATTTGGGATAGTGCCATTATTTATGGTACAGATCTTTAGGCTTGATGACAAAGCATAAAAAGCTAAATTAAACATATGCAGGAGGCTTGTGGAGAGAGAGTGGATGATCTGGCACTCATATAAGTAAACTTTATGGGCACAGGCTCGCAGTACAGGACATGTATGTGTTTTTGCCATCACATATGGCTGAGCTTAGGTTTGTTATTAATGTTACACCGCAACAAGGCTAAACAGATCTACAGGGGAAACAAAGTGTAGAGCACTATGTCTTTTTGTTGTTACATGTCTAGATTTCTGAAGCATCTAGGTTGAACTTGCATTTCTATGTATTATTAAACTGATATTCTCAGCTGACTGAGTTGATAGTAAGGAAACATCATGCTGTGTTTTGTATGAGAACTAGCTCCAAGAGCAACTGAAGGATAAATATGTGTATGATACAAAATGCTCAGTCCCAAGAGACTCTCAATAAGGGTACAACATTAATAGCACTGGGAACTGTGTGAAACTGTCAGACTGGAGCTTGATTTTTTTTCCCTTCTTCGGAGGTCTTCTCAGCATTTGATCCCTACCATCTCTAGATACTACTGATTACATCCCTAGAGCTTCTCTCACTCCCAATAGGCTATGGCTGGTGTAACTGAGAACCCCGTCTTCTCGGATCCATGTAGACACACATTCCAGTACATGCTGCAGAGCTCTCTGGGACCCCTGGTCTCCCAGCACCCTGCTAGCTGACCTGTTCAGACCACATCAGGGCTTCCTGCAGCCCACATGCCTGGATTGCCTTACCATGGAAATCAAGCAGGGGCAGATGGGACTGGTCACATCCTACATCTTCATTCATCCCCCAGGAGGTGATTCAGGAGGACTCAGGCACTTGGGCATGTTCTGATAATATAGATTCAGTCATAAAGAAAAAATAATCCTCTTGGGGAGAGCAACTGGAAGTTGAGATGCTTCAAAACCCTCATATGAGTGTTATGTGCAATGCAGGTGAAGACACATGCTTGTCTTGAGAAACATGATGCCTGTGTGTCATGCTCTTTGGTGTCCTCCTAAAGACTGCTGCACCCGTAAGGATAGTCATGTACCATGACATATACAGATGCATAGGGAATGTATATCTATCATATGAGATACTGTAATTGTTGGGGGTTTTTTTAATTTTGATTTTTTTTTATTTTTTTTAATTTCATTTTGTGTGTCACAGACAACAGCACAAGACAGAATGAATCAACCTTTTAGTCTTTAGAACTATGCAAAATAAGAGCCATCATTTCTCCCCCCTCCATCCACACAGCACTTAGTACATAGAAACTATTTTCTCATTTGCCTAAATTTATCCTCATAGATGTCTGAATGTCCTAAAATTGGTGAAATCAAAGAGTATTAGGAGGCCAACACTTCACAGAAGCTGAGTCCTGGCAGACTGATGGCCAGGGTTGGCAGTGGGGCGCAATGTGCTTCTGTCCCTGACAGCGAGACACTTCAAAACAGTAATAACCTACCCAAATGAGTAGGCACTTCTCTAACTTAAACTTCATTTTAAAACTTTTTCTGACACTCCAGGTATTTTTATGGGCTTAAATGTACACACTTTTAATAGAGTGCTGCTTTAGTCTGTCACCAAACAATCTTGGTTCCAGTACATGATTGCTAATCACTTTCTTATCATGCAGAGATTTTTCAAGCACTCAAGCATTTTCCCACTGAGCATTTATACATAATGTCAACATAACCACAATTTTCTTTGACAAAAACTCCAGGAGAAATTTTGTGTAGATATAGTCAGAAAAATTCATTTTCATTTTGACTTAATCATCTTCTATGCTTTTTATGAATTGGAAGTTGAAGCTGTTCAAGCTGAGGGAAAAACAAAAAAAAATTCAAAGTCTGTCATTTTGCAATTTTGAAAACAGAAGGCTCTTTTCTGAAACACATTAATTTGTATTGAAATCAACATGGAAGTCTTTGAATCTATGAAGAGCTTTAGTTTCAGGTAATTTTCATTGCCAATTTAAAACATTAAAAACTGTTCAGTTCCTTTCTGGTGGCATTGTTCTGTATATATTTTTACTAGCTTACAATGTGATTTGCTCATCTTCTGTTTCTTTGTTATCTGTTCTTCCATTATAATGTGAATCCATGTTTTAATGTCAGTGATTTTTGAAAGCAGATGACTTAATTTTATGTAGTGAGAGAATAAGTAAATCTCCCATGCCTTCTTCCTTTCTGAGAGGTGTGAAACTTTAATACATACAAGTCTTGTCATTGATTTCCATGGGACCAAGATTTCACTTTTGCTTTTTCTGGTTGAAGAAAGTCTCTGGGTGTGTCATTAACACAATTTCAGGACTCTGCAGCAGGGTACATCTGATCAATGATGATGATATTTCCAGCTCCAAATCTGAGAACGTATCCCCAGCGAAGAGAGAGGATAGCATGGAAACTGCCAGTCCACCAGGTACATCACAACAAAGTTTCTTCTTTAGCCTAGGTAGCGATCTGCACCCACCAAAAGGAGCCAGGCAAGAAACAGAACATAGGTGATAACCACGTTCACACACACACACCAGCTTATTCAAGCAACATCTCCTCTGCTGAAAGGCAGAGGTACAGATAGATGATCCCTGCTTGCAGAAACCTGCATCTTGCCACAAGAGAAATCTGATGAATGGTCCTGAACATATTCTCCCAGCTTCCAGGAACAGGTGACAGTGCATGTAAAACACATTGGTCTAGCCAATGATAGGGTGCATTTTTATATGGCTGGTGTGGGACTGTGGAATTCTAGACATTTACCCCACGCACTTGAATTAGTTTTGGTTAGTCTCTGGTTACAGTTAATGGAGGGAATCGGCACTTCCAGACTGCGGTACAGCTGACTTGAGGTAGCCCACGTGAGGTACAATTTGTCCCTGCATCTCTTGTTATTGACTAGAGATGGAGCATAGATCAACTAAGATTTTCACTTGCTGTTTATCTGACAGCCTGAAGTGAGACTCTTGGGCACAGCAATAATGGGATCTGTAGGGAAATACTCAGGGACCTGTTAGTAGTGGGGTTGGAGTAGAGGACCAGTGACAGGTATTTCATTAATATCTCTGGAGTCCTACTTATTTCTCCCTCTTTATTAAATTGAATTAACTCCACAGAACTACAGTGTGGCATGAAGGAAGGGTGAGATTTCATCCCTTATTTTCAGTGAGATACATCAAGTACATAATTTTCTTCTAAATCAGTAAGATGTATGTGACACACATCGTGATATCCTGAATCTTTTCAGTAAGGGAGAAAAGAGACACATTTGCCTGATTCCCACTTCCAGCAGCAGTATCTCAGAATTCAAAGCCCAGCTCCTAGATAAACACATTCGCTCCATCTCAGTGTTTGTTTGGCCTTTCAAAGAGTTATAGGCTGGTTCATCTTCTTGATCTTCCCTTGCTCTGCATTCCCTCCTGTGGGCACAAGTGCAGCACTTGATGTTCTGAATCATGAAGCTCTTCTGCTGATAAAGAGATAGCTGTTCAAGAAGCTGTTATATTGTATTACCGTAACAACAAAGAAGTGATGAACAAAGGCAAAAAGCTCCATGGGACAGTGTACAAAGTAAACACAACTTCTCACCAGCACCCAGGAATTGCTTGGTGGAAGAGACTCTCGAGAGGGTTATGAATCCAGAGATGAGCCACAGCATGCGGCAGAGCTCCATAAATCCAGAAGCCTTTCTCCCTTGGAGGGATGGAGGGGCCAGTGCAGCAACCAGCTCTGCTAACTGCTCCAGCTCCTTCAAGCCACCAGGATGACACAGAAAAGCAGTGTTATCCCTGCCCACAGCGCTATTGCAAACCTCACAACCTTTAACATGTGTCAGGACAGTGAACGTTAGCATGGTCAATGTGAACAGGATGACCATCATCTGGGATAAAATGGCAGGGTCCTTCACAGCTGTGTCCCACATGATGGTCCGAGGTGTAGCTGCTTCTCCAGGGAGCTGGGCTCCAGATTGGATAGGGGTGAGGAAGGGCATCAACGACATTCAAGGACCAGCATTAGCTCCATTCAGCCAAGGTTTGCTGAGCTGGCTGTGCAGGGTGACAGCCTTGTCACCCAAGGGTGTGGGACTGGGGTCCAGCTTTTCCCACTGCGCAGTTAGTGGGGCTGGTGGGATTGCAGGACTGACCTTGCCATGAGTCTGGCACAGGAGCCTATGGGCAGAGGAAGGTTGGATTTACGGATGTATGCATGTCTGCCTGTCTTCTGCATCTTCCTGCATCTCCACAGAAAACAGTAGGAGGAATTTGGCTAAAGTATTATAGTAACCCTGGAAAACAGATCATTAAAAAATTTAGGCAACACATATCTTTAAAGTACTCTGTGTCTTTTCCTACCCCTTTCTTCTTCCACAGCTACAAGAGTCACTGTCATGTCCCTTTCTGTATTATGTTCAGAAATACAGTTCTTCTACAGGAAAGCCTATATCATCAAACCTAGCTTATACTGGGAAAAAATCCTCTCCTGTGGCTCACCAGAATGACTAATCAAAATGATAAAAGGGTTGTATATCTGGTCTGATTTGTCCCCTTTCATCCACTGGTCTTTATGAAAAAATTCCTGCCTGGTCCTAACTTAGTGTGGTTGTTTTTCTTTCTTTTCATCCTCCCTACTCTTCCGCAGACAACCCTCAGATAACATGAAGCAGAAGCACAAACTCACCTTCTCATTTTCTCTTGAGCACTGGTGACTTCTGTGGTGGGAACATGCTTTCATGGACCATTCCATCATGACTGTTCCACCTAAGTAGGAAAGGGCTTAAAAGTCATGGTCTGCAACAGAGAGATGCCACCTCACTTCTGAGAACAACAGCATTGCTTGGTCCCTGCTCTGGGATTTAGCCATAAATATTTCCTTTCAAAAGTCCACTCCAAAGCTCAGTGTCCTGACAGGCTTGCACAGACCAACAAATAAAGTGTCTGCTATCACAAGCAGATTACAAATGCAGAAACTTCAAAGGCCAGGTATAAACTTAAAGCAAGGAGTACCTGTCAATAGATGTGCAGGCTAAAACTAGAGCTCATATGCCAGGTTCTGCAGCCGAAAGACCCACTATCCATCATCTCACCCAATTAGCTCCTGCTTATCAGGTCAGATCCCCTTTGCCAAGAGCACTCAAACGGCCATCTACAAGGTCCTCCTGGCCTTCCTTGTGATGCTTCTTTGTTAAATAAACCAGGACACTGTTTTCAGCTGAAGGTAAAATTTCCATGGGTAGAAAACACCTTGTTAATCATAACAGTTTTTAAAGTGCAATTCATGGTGGATTTGTGGCCAATAAAACCAAGGAAAATGTAGAGCAGTTTCTCAAGATATTCATTAAAAATATACATGAAAAAGATGTCTAGGATTTATAGGAAAAAATTATTGCCTTTTTCCTGAGACCACAAATGTGTCAGAGCATATAAAATCTTGAAAGCAGCTAAGGGACAGTCTCTGAAACCACACTTGACACTTTCTGTTTCAGAGCAGAAGAGCAGTTGAACCTACATGGTGTTTTCCCATATTTCTCTGTATATTAGCATTAAGTTGGTATATACACACACAGAACTGTAGGGAGATTTTGACAGTGTGATTTTCCTGATGACTGTACCTCCAACTGCCTCTTTGTAAACCTAACTGTGGATCTGCAGTTCCGTTACTATGGGCAAATTTACCCCACCAAGATGTTCCTGGGTAGAAATACCTGCTTAGCCTTTCCTGAAGCTTTTAATATGTGTGTAAATTCAAATATTTATATATTTTGTTTATATGCATGTTTATTTTCATACATATATGTTTACATGTGTATAATACAGACTCATAATATAGAGAATCATAAAATTACAGAATAAGTCGTGTTGGAATGGCCTTCAGAACGCACTTAGTTCAATCTCCTACTGACAACAGAGTCCACTGAGAGATCATATCAAGAAGCTCAGGGCTTTGTAGATGTAAACTGGCTGAAATTAAAATACTGTAGAACCTTTTTATCCTCTAGTTTACATTTGAGGTATCACAATGTCAAACAATCCAGTCTGCACCCTGGATGTGCTGGATGTCACATACTGCACCATGTAACTTGCATACTTGGGCTGGCAATGGGACACAGATATTGTCATCTCTGGGGCACAAGTTACAAATAAAAGTTTCAATAAAACTTCTCTTGTCATGGTGGCAGGTCAGTGACCTACCCATTAATGGTGTCTGTTATGTAGCTGGAGACAGTCAAAAAATGCTGCCTTTTCATGCTTTTGTTTGGTACTAATTAACACTAATTGGCCTGAGGGAGCAGGAGCAGAGGTTGAATTGTGTTCTTACCTCTTGAGGTAGCTCCAGCAACAGAGACCAAGGCGTTCTAGACCACTACTGCCTGGCTGACTCAGGCACAAGGTGATTCTGCCTGACCTGGGCACTGAGCTCCCACAGACAAAAATATGGGAAATGCAGAATTAGCAAGACACGGAGCAACCACGACTTTTCTTCATAGACCTCAGGAAGACTCTGGAAGGATGTTCGCCTTTGGCCTTTACCCAGCTGGGTGCCATTCCCGGAAAGTCTGCATAAACCACAGACCAGCAATAGCCTCAAAATTGTTATAGCAGCATATTTAAGTGAAGGTGCTCTGAGATCCCTAAAGCAGCAAATAGCTCTCCATCTCAGCTTCCTCTACTTGAATATTTATACAACCCACCACTTCAGTTGAACTGTGAAAAACTGAACACGAAGTTATGTAGTCTGTGCCTTGGATGTAACTTATAGGCAGTTGCTTTGGTCGTATTAATAATGTGGCCTTTAGGCATCTTATAAATGCCTAGATTGCAGTGCCCATGCGGGTGTGCAAATGAGGATGAGATTAGACACCCTGTGTTTACGGAGAAACACATAACTGAATAACTAGCAATGATTCTCTTTCAGATCACATATTGGAGAGACAGAAGGCTTGGTAACCTAATTTCTCTAAATCACAGACTTCTGTGTTTGCCTGCTGCTTGGTTTATAATAGTTATTATTTCGTCTTTTGTTTCACTGGAAAATGTCATGTGGATCCCAGACAACAAGGGGCTGCAACAGTCAAAGTGCTCGTAGAAGCAGGGAGAGTCACAAAGCCTTTCCATCCCCCAACCATGCACAGTCAATTTTCTGATCCCACTGGTCTTTACAATAGGGGGACAACTCAGGACATACCATAAGATTCTATTCTTATTCTTCATGCATTTTTACCTTTGAGAGACATCCACAGATAGCTGAAAAGATGTCAGGTCTGCTTCTTTGTTCTTGTGACCTGGAAGGACAAGGTACCATGTGAGAAAAGAGTTTGCTTCCGGATTCCTACCTCTTCCATTTTAGCATCTAATTTGGCTCTGAAAAGTCAATGGGAGGACCAGATTCCTCCCTATTACTCACCATAGAAAGGCTTTTCAGCACTTCCAGAAGTAATCTCCATCTCACTTGCCTGTTGAGGTGTTATTTTAGGAACTGAAAAAGGCAGAGTCTGTGATCAGAACACGACAACAATGGTGTTAATGAGGATGAGGACAATGACATGAGAAGACTACACAAGGACACACTTGGACAGTGTGACACACTGGGAAAATATACTACACTTTTGAGTAATCCAGGTGTGTCCTGGACTTCCAGTGAGTCCCCAGGAAAACTGGTCTTTTCAAAGGTGATGAAGAAACCTACAGAAAGTCACAAACTCAGATGTCTAATCGCAAAGATAACTAAATGCTACTTTTTACCAAACCTTTTTTTTTTTTGACAGTTAGCAATTATACTACAAAGGTAGAACTGGACACATAATTTGTTGAAAAGTATATTTTCTAAAATGACCTTAATGTCAACACATTCCTGGAAGAGAAATTTGCTTCACCCAGTTGAGCACAGTGCAAAGATATTCCCGGGCTAACACTGACCAAAGGGGATTTGGTTCCAAACCAGTATAGTTTCATTAATGTGACACTAACCTTCAGTCCAGCCTGGTGCTGCAGTTTAGACATGTATCTTGGCCTGAATCCTATATAACTTCCACGCAGCATATTTCCAGGCAAACCTGTCACAAGCTGCCTGTTGTACCTGTACTTGTTAAACTGCAGCCCAGATGAGCATGTGAATCTATTTAAGCTTTCTGCAAAGCCTGAACTATTCCCTTCAAGCTTGTCTTGCCCATTTCTCACTCTCAGTGCAGCAAAAAGCAGTTCAGTGACTGTCGTGTTTCTCAAAGAACTCAAACCAACCTCAAAACATCCCTTGTGTAAATTTTTGCATTAACATAAATTTTTGCCAAATATTCACAGCCTTTGCCTTTGTGTAAATGGTCTCATGAATTAAAAGGAGCACTTAGGGGAAAAGTTTCAGAGGAATGCCTGAAAGGATTTCCTACCACAAATTTAGCTTTGTTATTCACACAAGTGTTAGTGAGCATTTTTAAGAAAAAATATTGCTCAGTCCAGTAAATCACACCAATCTTCTAAATGAGAATTCAAAAAGCAATCAGTTCTGCACTTTTGTGGAGCAGAAACTCCTTTCATGTATGACTATTCTTCACAAACTGACCTTTTACACAATTCCTGTCAACTGCAATCTGGATGGACCTGGCTGACAAATGTGTTAAAGGGTGACTTTCATTTCCTCATCTGTTAAAGCCACGTTTCTAAACACCTCTAAAAGCATTTCAGAGAATGTCTGCTTTGGCATCATTGCAATATTTATGGCTATTTTTTTAGTACATATGGAATGTAATGTAAAAAGATATTTCATTGCTATTATCTGAGTGAATCATTTCCTTTTGTTTCCTTCTTCCTGCCATGGAAGTGTATTTTGTCTAAGGATATAACAAATCAATACAAAGAATACTAAAATTCTTCAAGGCAGGGGAAACAACACACATCTTCGTGCACAGAGGTATCAGAAACAGAGAAACTTCTAAAAAAATGTCCACATACCCTATCTGTAGCTCGCCTCAGGCACAGGAACAATCCTTTGGTTTGCTTTCTCACCTCTTGCTCCAGCCATGAAGCAGTAAATCAACATCAACTAAACTGCTCACTATTGAAATGCAAAGGTGTTCGGCGCTGAACCAGAAATGACAATATCTCCAAATATAAGTCTTTAAACTTAAGGCATGCAAATAGTAATTATGCCCCTGCTCATTGCAGGGGGGTTGGACTAGATGACCTTTGAAGGTCCCTTCCAACCCAAACTATTCTATGATTCTGTGATCAACAAGTTGGCTTGTTGGGTCTGCACACCAAGACTCATCATCTCCTTAGTGCACAGAAAGAACAGCGCAGAGCCAAATGTGGTGGTGATGTGAATGGAGGTTGCAAACACCCAGTAAATAAAAAGCAGAGGGGGATGTACCTCACAGTCTGAAGGCCCCTGCCTCCTCAGTCTTGCATGCCTTTTTCATCTCCTACAGTTTTGCTTTTCTTTCTTTCTTTTGCCCATCTTTCTGCTCGCCAACATATGAATCGTCTCATGTCTTCAGCACTAATGGCACGTATATATCTAGCACTTTTCCTACAGAAGAAATTCAAGAGTAACTTCTGAAGGCTGGGAGATATTCACTTTCTAAATGTGTATGTGCAATCACTCCTCAATTCAATATGATTTTCATGCAGCGCATTTTCCTATTTGCTGCTATATACAGATTCCAGACAATTTGACTGACAACAGAATAAGCTAATGCACCTATCCCTTTTTACTTATGAAATATTTAACACTTCTGTAGATGAAATATGTAGCTTAGCTAGGAAAATTCTGTAGTTTTAGCCATGGAAGGAATTGCATCATGCTCAGTGGAAACAGGGAAACTATTAGTGTGAGAAAACGTGGCAAAGCTCAGCCTTGAACAAAGTCCTTACACAGAATGTATTACATGTGCCATAGAAATCCCATGTAATTCTGTAGCTGAGAGAGTATGAACTTTCAGGGTGAACCGTGATTTGTAGTGGTTGAATCTGACACCACTTTACTCCATGACTCAATACCAATCATCTAGTCATATGAGAAGTTTGGATCAGAAAACACACACATATATGCACACAAACACGCTCACAAGAGCATTCACTCTCTGTTCTTTAAAATTTGAGTTTACTTAACCTAATTCTACAGTAAAAGATAAAATTTGATGTATGATTGTTGAATTTGAATTGGCAAAAAGTGAACAGTAAATAAAAGAGAGTGATCTTTTGCTATCGAAGACAAGAGAGAACCTCCTGGTGTTCAGGTAGCAGCACTGGTGACTTGCAGCTTCCACAACCAGGGGATGGTCTCAGAGTGATTCTTCTCTCAGTTTTCCCTTTGTTCCTTTTCTTGCAGGGACCATTACTGTCCTTGTAGCTTCTTGTTGTCTCTTTTACCTTTTCACCATACACAGGATGTTTTGCATGTGCTATATACATGTTTTTCCTATTGATTATGCCTTAAGAAACATCCTCCCTTGTTGCCAAGGTTGAATTTCTTTGGTGACTGTTTGTATCTCTGGAGCCTCAAGCATCTTCCTGTGCTTCTGCTACAGAACTCTCCTGCTCTCTTCCTGTGGGAACACTTTCTCTTTGGCTCCTTATCTTTTACAGTAGATATTAAATTTGCTGCAAAACACTAGAAAATGCTTGATCATATGCAGAAGTGTTATGGGATGGTTTTGCTGGACTCTTCTAGTCTCAGCAACAACAACATAGCTGCCTGTAAAAGCTTGTGCTCTTAAGGTCCCTTCCAAGTCTATTCCTTCAACTTCAATAACTATACATCAAGTGCCTCCATAAATAATTACTACCTATAGCTTCTCCGAAATAGCGTATTTCCATGGTATTTATCTATGACCCTGATGGATGAAGCAGCTGATCACTGCTCCAAGATATTGATATCAGCTTGGTAGCAGAAACTGGCCTGCTGTGCCGGGACAGATCTCCACCAGACAGTGGCAAATAAGATGGTGTATGAAGCTGCTATTGGGAACTGACAAAAATACGCTGACAAAAGTTTGTTAAACTTCCTCTATTACATTTGCACATCTATTTGAATAAATAGCTAATGGCTAGTTAATGGTCCAGTGACTGAAAGAATAAAAAGCCTATCTTTAAAGGGTCTTTAGAGAAGAAAATATCTCAAGTCAGATGAAGGCTTGAGGCAGTGCTGTTAATGTCCTTTCCAGATCTCTGAAACACTTCATCAGTGTAAGCCTATCAATGTGTCTCTGCTTCCACCATTAAACAGGCAAATAAATCAACATTTTCTTTTTACATTTTCCCCTGAGGTCCAGTGATTGCTGCTGCTGTTGCTGAACCGATTCAGTGGAGCAAAACATTAGCAAAAATGATTTTGTGCTCTCAGCTTTATCTTTTCTTCCTGAGAGCAGAAGAATTTGCAAGTGTTAATAGGACATGCAGCTCACACGTTGTAAGATAACACACACCAGTGAACACTGATGATGTAAGGAGCGGTGACATGCTACCTTTGCAGCTGGTGTGTGATATGCACGAATAACCTTAAAAGCCAGGAGTTCTTTTCCTTTATCTCACTGTCTTATTACTGAAATTCATTGTTGTGAGTAGCCCACTTTCACCTCTTGATTGGCTGACTCAGCATTTGGTCATTCATGAGATATACTCTGTTAAATACTGACTTAACCTGTAATTTTAGTAGATGTGCGTTTATAACCATCACATTATTACATGTAAATGAGTAAAAAGAAAATCCAGACACGAACCTTTACAAGGGGAGATGAGTTACATTTAAAGTGTGTGGTGGGCCTTAGTCTGATGATCTCTCAAAATTCAAGCCAGCCAGATTTCATATCTTCTTCTACACAACTCACTTTGTGATCTAATAACTGGAGAACTATCGATGGAAGAAGCTACCTGCCTTCCTGATGGCAACTCGGTTTGGCCAGAGCCCACTTTTGGAGGTGTCTGTTTCTCTCCACTGACTATAGGAGCTCCGTACAAAATCTACGCTCCTCATGTAGGCACTCCAATCAAGTTTATGTTAAAGAAATACAAGCCATTTTTTTCATGCATACGTCATACCCACAGACAAAACTGATCCACTTCAGAATCTCACACCATAGATGTGCAAAATGTTCAGATTTCCAGCTGAACTCCTGGTCTTCGTTGTCTTCCACCAACATTATATCAGATATGCCAAATACTATAACCAAGCCGCGTAATTTGTCTGAGTATAAAGGTTTTTATGTGTGTTTCATCATAGCATTGTTTCTTTATTCCAGCTCTGAAACAATCTACAACTGCTTTTTTTTCAAAAACTGCTTAATAAATTTGGCTTCAGTTAATTCAAAAAGATACTCTCCTTAGAATTCACTACTTATGGTTTTATTTTCCTGCTGGAAATACAATTTCATTTTGCAAATTACCTCATTATTAGCAATTTGTAGGGTGATTGCTGAGAGTTTTCAGTAGCTTCTTAACAAAAAAAATAGCATAGAGTCATAAGATTTGTAGGAAGAGACAATACATTTATTAGACTGCCCACATACCTGGAAAAAAATACAGAAAACCTTTTGGTATAATTTCTCTTTGCTATATCTTGTCTTGCACCTTGATCAGATCTTGCATTCTTAAACAATATCGTTTTAAAGAAGCGAACAAAAAGCTCTCAGCAATCACTCTGCAAATGGATACTAATGTGGTTGTTTGCAAAGTGAAATTGTGTTTCCAGAAGGAAATAAAAATCTGATATACTGAACTCCAAGCAAACCTCTTCCTTCAAAATAACTGAAAATCAAATTTCTTGAGCAATATTTCTGATGGCTTAATGAGGTGACCTTGTGCCTGAAAGCTTGTGTGCTTCTTCCATCTATAGACTAGTCTAATAAAAAATATGGCCATTTTTATAGGCTTGAAATTTCTTTAATCTTAGACCGTCACAGCTACAGTATTACTACTACTAAATAATAGTATTGCATTATAAGAAATTAAATTTATGTCAGCCTACCTGATCTGGGAGTGTCTTCATATCAAGTCAATCACGAAATAACAGATAGAGGGTCTATTTCATGTTTCATTTGGTCCTGATATCTAAGGACAAACTAACTAAATTATTCAGACCACTGCCTGGAAACACCTCTCTAATCCTCAAGTTCCCACAGAGTAGAGTGTGTTTTAACCAACTTGCTTTAATATCTTAATAACTGAATCTATTCATATTTCCTTCAGGCTGACAAAGAAGGACATAAAATATCATTAGGTATTCAACACTTCCTTAGCCATCAGCTACTATATGCAATCTGGGGGTGGAATTAGCACATCATGGAATGGTGCCTCCAAAAAGAGAAAGATTCATGCCTTGTGACATAAGTGAGTTCCTCACTTAGTCCAAAAGTGAATTTTAGCAAAATTAAAACACAGTTTCAACCTCTTTCATCTGCACCCTGGGTGCATTGAGAAGAGAGGGGTAAGGCACAGCACCAGTTCCCAGCACTGAGGTTTACAGAGAATGTTCCTCATCCAGAAGTCCAAATGGGACATATCAAACTCAAAACCCCATCACTGGCAGAAAGCTTCAACCAAAATCTCAAGCTCTGAATGCAATTTTAATGTTCAGCAACTGGCAGACAGGTCACCAGCAAGCCTTTTTTTTTTCTCAGACATGAACATTTCAAGAGATATCAAAGACCAGCCCAGAACTTACAGCTCTAGCTCCTGAGCTTTTGTGTTGTCACCCTGACAGTGACCATAATTTTTTATAATGGGATTGGGTTCCCCTTGCTTCTGTTTACAAAACAGCTAGTTGGCCTGAGGGAGGAGACAGGCAGTTTAAAGTCATGGTGTAATTTCCTCTGTAATTGCAAGTTGATTGCCAGTATAAATTACCTTGCATGCATTTTGGCCCTTTGCCAGCCATTTCCTAAAGTGGATAATCTTAAATTAAAAGAGTGGTGCAAATTGAAAGGCATTGCTATGTGGGAATCTCACAAATCATTGATATCAATTATCAATCTAGCAGACTTATTAAAAAAAAAAAAAAAAGAGGAAAAAAAAAGAAAAACACCTTGGAAGATTTTCCATGAATGCTTGATTTATTTTAAAGTTGGACTAATGCAAAAAAAAAAAAAAAGGGCAAACAAACTTCAATAAATGTTAATTTCAGGGGATATGTTTTGCATTTTTAAGGAGAAATATAATGACTGTAAGACATTTGTGCGCCTTTTGCCTTCCACATCTCAAACTCCGAATCCTTTAAGGAATCAGAAATCTGCTTTCTAATTCCCTAAATTGCTTTCAAAAATAAGAGTGATTTCATAATTTCCTTGATGATGGGCTGTACATTAGCATCTAGTTCATTCTCCCACATAAGCCCAAGGGCCACACAAGCAAGATGACAACACACACCTGAAAATGCCAAACATTGTGTTCATGGTAAGCGTTTCACGGGAAAGGTAGATAGAGAGTTCTGGTTTCAGCCAGGCTAAGGAGAATGACAAGCTGAATTAATCCCTCTAATCTTTTGGATCCTTCTTAGTTTATTTTGGCAGTGTCCACGTTACTTTTCTGCTGGGCTGTTCTCTCTGATAACCTCCGCAGCGGTGATGGCAGCCGGTGCACACAGCTGGCAATAGACACCCATTCTCAGACGCATTGCAGAGAGGTTGTACAAGTTGCTGTCACTTGGCACTTCAGCTGTGAGCCTTTCTGTTCCAAATATTGGTGATATTCATCTCACCTAACTTCAATACGTGTATCATAAATGTGTTTTAGCTACTTCCTCTCACAGAATCACAGAATGTCAGGGATTGGAAGGGACCTCGAAAGCTCATCCAGTCCAATCCCCCTGCCGGAGCAGGAACACCCAGATGAGGTTCCACAGGAAGGTGTCCAGGCGGGTTTGAATGTCTGCAGAGAAGGAGACTCCACAACCCCCCTGGGCAGCCTGGGCCAGGCTCTGGCACCCTCACTGAGAAGAAGTTTCTTCTCATATTTAAGTGGAATCTTTTGTGTTCCAGTTTGAACCCATTACCCCTTGTCCTATCATTGGTTGTCACCAAGAAGAACCTCGCTTCATCCTTCTGACACTCACCCTTTATATATCTGTAAACATTGATGAGGTCACCCCTCAGTCTCCTCCAAGCTGAAGAGCCCCAGCTCCCTCAGCCTTTCCTCACACGGGAGATGCTCCACTCCCTTCATCATCTTTGTTGCCCTGCGCTGGACTCTCTCCAGCAGTTCCCTGTCCTTCTGGAACTGAGGGGCCCTCTCATTAGGGTCAGCAGGAAAAGAACAGGTACGGTTCAGCTGAGCTACCCGAAATACCTACTCTAAGGTGAACCCCAGAAATGCCCATTTTCTTTTGTAGGACAGAAGCTTGTGATAACTAACTCATGTGCAGATACCTGCATGATAGATATTTGCAACTAGGCCTGGGGAATCATTTCTGTCTCTGACTGCTGCAAATGCTGTGGAGGCCTATGATATGTTAAAATTCCCTACAAAAAGTGAGTTTCTAACCTGAGAGAGGAACTATAGAAATGAATGTAAAACATGTAGACACAGGTGGGAAAATTACATTTGATGAAGACTAATCAGCCTCATTAATTTCTCAAATGAGAAGAAGCAACACTTCAAATGATCCAAACACATTCAGAAATTATGGTGCAGAGGTTAAAAGTGACTACTTGTCCCTGTGAAAACGGATATTTTAAGCCCATCCATTATTTGATAATTGTGGAGATGTACAATTTGGTGACACCTCACTCTGAGCATTCCCTATATTAACTTTAAAACTGCCAGATTTCAATGTCCCTTCTGCCAATCAGATGTGAATTCAGCTCCGTTATGCTGAGATTAAGACAAGACTGAGTGCATCAGGTCTCCTTTACTGGGTCTGAATGCTCAGCCAAGCAGAAATAAGTTACTTCAATCTCAACAAACCATAGCTAGATTAAAAAAAATAAAAGAAAATTAAAACATATATGCGTTCTCAGGGTCCTTTGTGATACTTTTCAAGATAATGCATCATACGCACAGATGAGCCTGTTGGACAAACATTCCGTATCCTGTTGTTATATTATTATCAAGACTCTTTCTTACAGTGCTTTAATAAGACACTGCCCAGGATATATAACAGGAAAGAGTAGGGGGTGTTAAAAAAACTATGTTTTTCCATTATAAAAACAAATGCCTTGTTTTTCAGTCTTAAACAAGAAGTTCAGAGTTTTTGCAGCACCATCTAGTGAGACTAAAGAGGTTTTACTCAACTTTTCTGAAACTCCAGCCTGTTCCCTCTTTACATTTCCATTTCTTTTTAATCCTGATCTTGTTATAGTTTGTTGGCTGAGAGTCTTTGGGTCAACAAGCTGTTGAAGAGGGTGCCTTTGGTGCACACAATAGCTCTTTTTACATCTCTTTCTGAACTGCATGAAATCACACAGCTTTGCAAACTGCTGAGCTGAAAAACTGCCGAGCTTTCATCAAGCCTTGTTATTAATGAATTGCCTCCTAGCTAGTGAGCTGCGCCTCTGATCTGTACCTTGTTTTGAAAGAATACAATCTGCAAGCAAAGAACAGATGCGTGTTTTATTGGAGATGAAGTATGTTCTCAAATGTAGGCATACCTGTCATCATTCCTACCAAGAAGCATTACAGATGATATTTTCTGTAAGACAACATCTATACAGTCAGCTCTGTGCCAGACATAAGCAAGACTATGCAAAAACATCCATTCTGGCTCAAAGATGATGCTGGCAAACAAAACTCCACCTGATTCCAAGCCAGTTAAGATGACACTCATATTTTCCAAGGCTTCTTTGTCTCTTAAAAGTTTCCCTGTGCCTAATTAGGATTAAGCCTGCTTTGTTTTCTTCATCTACTCATCCCTGGTTAAAAATCCTGGAGTGCTTTCACCCAGCTGAGCCAGTGTGTGAAATCAGAAGCATTTCAAAAAAGATTTCTCATACGGTCCTTTAAAGCAACGTTTTTGACCAATAAGAAAATAAATTCACTCCCTTCAGAACATTTTTTCTGAGCTCTTTCATGTCACCAAGAGCTGAACATCACCGACACCAAAAAGTAATAAAGATTTCTAAATGGAAGCCACTCATCTGCTTCTAAGAGCACATGAGCACATGCTTGCAAGTTTTGTGATTGTTGGGAAAGATGATCCCACTGTAGGAAGGTGGAAACAAAATGACATAACTGACTGTATAAAAGCTATGATGTTGTTTTATGTTCTTGTCCATATCTGCTGCTAGATCAGTTGTAACACTAGGTAGTCTTTCCTCTCTTATCTGAAACTGAAGGAGCTTGTCCATCGGTTACAGAGTGGGATCCTCTCCGATGATGGGGTTTCTTCAGTGAGCTGATAGAAGTGGCTGCCTGCACTGCGGCTCCATAGGCTTCTGTCTTCTGTGCTCTGTGTACCTGAGTGTCCCTCTTGTTCTCATAAATGTCACATCTTCATTGCTGAACTGCTGCAAGCTGGAACACAAAGAATCACTGGTTTATCTTTAAGTCACTTTTAATTATTCTTTTTACCTTGATAACTTCCTTAATATTTTCTCTTGGATAACTGCTTTGCATAAGGATAATTAATTTCATGAAGTGCAAGGAGAGGAGAAGACCCAAAGGTGCTGCTCAAAGGAGACAAAGTTGTATTGCCATTCAGACTGCCCATTAACTAACAACATGGATAGACTCAGGGAGTTTTGTCTCCCATCTCCCACAGGACAAATTCAAAACAGCTTGGCTACAACTCTGAAAAACATGTGCCAGAAATGCCTGTTGTAAAGATTGTAGGTTTATTCACAAAACTGAAATTTAACTATGAAAAAATTCTCAGTGACTTATTATATGGTCTGATATTTCATCTCTGGGAAAATAATTTCTTAATACATAAAAATAATTATTTTTATGCTAGAAAATCAAGTTCTGCTTTTATATTCTATTATTGCCTATAAGCATCTTATTTTTTTTATTATTATTATTATTATTAGAACATATTTTCTGAAAACATGATTTTTTGGAAGTGGTTCTACAGGACCTAGTATGTGTTGATAAATTTCAATTAAAATGCCTTAGTTATTTTATATGTAATCAGTGGGTATGCTAATTGCTGCCACCCAGTGGGCTTATTTGTAGGCTTTGGCTCACTGTTCTATAATTTAATACATCGTTGTTTGGTTAAATGATTTCATTTTCTCCATCTGAAGGAGTGCAATTTATTTTCCTCTATTAGCAGTCACTAAAAATGAATGTTTCAAGCTACAAGCTGTGGTTGACTTATAAAATATTGTCCTACAGAAATCTTTTCTTCATATTTGTAGCATGGGAACTGCCCCAAGGAAGGCAACGTATGCATGAGCTTCAAACTAACTAGATGTGTGATTACCTTCTTTGTGTCCTAGACCTACCTGTCAAGTCCAAGCCAGATATTTAAATGATAAATATTGCAGCAGAACTAAGTTGTTAAACATGTTACAAAGTGGAAAGTCTTTCCTGAAAAGTGCTGATATTTCTGACTGTCACGTAGCTTGCACTGGGGTACTTGTGCACCCGAAGTTATATGCCTGGCAGAAGATAAGCCGTGCAATCACTTTGCAGGTTGTCTTGCTTACCTGTGGCTCCGGTAGTGCCACCAGAAGTCACGGGCTCTCAGCAGACCTCAGGAGCTGGCCTGTATAACACCAAAGTGAATAAATTGGCTCTTAAAACTGGGCTGCTGTGTTAACAGCTTCTACTATCTACATAAGTGTTATGAATAATGAAATAAGACACCGGCAATGACAACACATTATTGAGGAGCTGTTAAGTGCTGCATTATGATTGCATTTTAATGCTGCTCCTGGATGAGAGAGCTTGCATGCCTGTGCATGAGGAGGAGGAGGTAGGGAAGGGAAGCTGCTTAATCTTCTTGTTGACCTATATTTTGAATTTAGCTACCTGTTTAATTTAGAGCATGTTATTTCCAGGTGGACTGGCCATTTGGAGGAGTATTATGCTGCCCTTAATTTCTGTGCACTCAAAGGTCTTGTTGGGCTAGACAGTAGTGCAATTAGATGCCAACACCCCCAATAAAAAGATTAAAAAATCCTTTTACATATTGCTGGGTTACCCTGACACAGGTGAGGTGGTAAAGCTCAAGATAGGGCAAGGATAAGAACGGGCAGAGTCTTGGCTCAAACCCAGAAGAAACTATAGCTGGACATATATTATCGTCCAACCTTGCTCTAAGATAAGAATAAAGTTGTGAAAGAAATGCACTCCAAGTTGAGCACCTGGGGAGGTGCAGGTTATGCATCAATCCTCTAATCAGGGCTTTTGTGCCAAAGGAAACGCTGCCCTTTTTACTGACATTAGTGTAATTATTGCAAAATAAGGTAACACTCCGCAGGAATAAAGGTGAAAGAATTTAACCTCAGCGATTTATAGAAGCTAAATAAACCTACTGCAAGAAATCCAAAGTATCTGGAGGTTGAAGTACAGGAAGATATTGCATCCTTATACAATATTGCTCATGCTCAAGCACAGCATGGGCACAGAGGCAGGGAAAGGGATTTACTCCAGCAATGACAGTGAAACCACTTCTGTAACCAAAGACACTGGGGAATGAAATCACCTTTATTGCTCATCAATGGAAAAAAAAAATAAAACCAAAAATAATAATAGAAAAATAAAATAAAAAATAAAATCACTACCTTTTGCTTCCTGCCTATAAAGCTGTTCACTTTTGATGCTACAGTGAACGACCAATAAATCACATGGTAAATGCAATTTCCTCCAACATTTTTAATATTTCTTCATTCCCTGCATGAGACGCAGCTGGAGGGAAAACAAAAACTCTCCAGAGCTTACCGGTTGGAAGTGTTACAATATTGATTCCACAGAAGGTCATATATCCAGTTTGTGACTTTTTCATCTATTCCTGAAACAAGATACAGGACTAAAGCATCACGCGTTGGGAATCTCAGACCAGACAAGAAATATCAGAAACTGGTAAAACTGAAACAAAATAGAAAGAATTCAAAACATCCTACAACACAGGGAGAAGTGAAAAAGACATGGTAAAAATTTGTTGAGGACTACATAGTTGCTCCTACATCATCCTCAAAATGAATCTGTTATTCAACTGCATTACACACTGTTGGCTTCAAAACTGATGTTTATTGATCTAAACATTTAAATTTCCTTCTATCATGACAGCCAAATTTCACCAAATAATTCTGAGTCTTATGTAGAAGGACACCTCTTCCTTTGATGAGAAAATGTGAAAGGTAGCACTTGTGCATATTGGGGAAAATAATTGGAGAACTCATTTGTATCCAGGGTAAAATAAGTAAGAACATTGGTAATCTAATATCTTTCCACTTTCATAAATAAATCTCATGCAGTAAAGTGAAATAAAATCCTATTATCTGGATTCTTTGGAGTTCAAAAATGAGACAGACAAAGACCTCTTGGCTCATCTGTTGGCTCTTGAATTGGTTTCTACAAGTCACAGATGTCTGTACTTGCCAAAGGAAAGAAAAAAGTCACCTGTCGCTTTGATAATAACATTTCTTTTTTGTTTTTTCACAGCTCCATTCAACCCTCCCAACGCTGCAGACAGTATGGTCAAATTTGATGCCTATGGAGATGGGATAGGACGATACAACGTGTTCAATTTCCAGTATACTGGAGACAGATACTCCTATGTGAAGGTTGGTCAGTGGGCAGAAACCTTGTCACTTGAGGTAGACTCTATCCACTGGTCCAGGAGCTCTGTCCCTGTCTCCCAGTGCAGTGATCCCTGTGCTCCTAATGAGATGAAGAATATGCAACCAGGAGATGTCTGCTGCTGGATTTGTATTCCCTGTGAAACCTACGAGTACCTGGCTGATGAATTTACCTGTGCAGACTGTGGGCCTGGAAAATGGCCTACGGCTGACCTGACTGGCTGTTATGACCTGCCAGAAGACTACATCAAGTGGGAAGATGCTTGGGCAATAGGTCCTGTTACCATTGCATGCCTAGGCTTTATTTGTACTTTTATGGTCATTGCAGTGTTCATCAAGCACAACAATACCCCCCTGGTTAAAGCCTCTGGCCGTGAACTGTGCTACATATTGCTCTTTGGGGTCTTCCTGTCTTACAGCATGACTTTCTTCTTCATAGCCAAGCCTTCTCCAGCTATCTGCACCCTGCGTCGTTTGGGGCTGGGAAGTTCCTTTGCTGTCTGCTACTCTGCCCTTCTGACAAAAACAAACTGCATAGCCAGAATATTTGATGGTGTGAAGAACGGTGCTCAAAGGCCAAAGTTCATCAGCCCCAGCTCTCAGGTCTTCATCTGCCTGAGTCTCATTTTGGTACAGATTGTGGTGGTGTCCGTGTGGCTTATCTTGGAGGCCCCTGGCACCAGGCGGTACACTCTTCCTGAGAAAAGAGAGACTGTCATATTGAAATGCAATGTCAAAGATTCCAGTATGTTAATCTCCTTAACGTATGATGTAATCCTCGTAGTCTTATGTACTGTATATGCCTTCAAAACAAGGAAATGTCCAGAGAACTTCAACGAAGCCAAGTTTATCGGTTTCACAATGTACACAACGTGCATCATTTGGCTCGCCTTTCTCCCCATATTTTATGTGACATCCAGTGACTACAGAGTAAGTCTTTGGATATCTGTTTTCATAAATCATGTGCATCACTTTAGAGGACCGTGTCATCATTCACTTATAGCTTCTTTCACTTCTTTTGTCTCTGGATCCCTCACAAACAAGCTCTCTTTCAATGTTAATGTCCACCTAAGTATATTAAGAAATTTTAGCTTATTTCTAAGAAAGATGTTTTCATTTCAAATCGAACATGTACAGTTGGATGTGGAAGAGATTAGCACTATCAGTCAGATTGGGATAGAAGCATCGCGTATGGATTCATACTGGTACATGAATATGTGAAGCTGTCCTAAAAGAAAAATGTGGTAAATCATGAGCTAGAATGAGTCATAATGAGTTATTTAGTGGAGGTGGGCTCTAAAATTAAAAACTGAACCAACCAATTCCCTTCTGCAAAATAATCTGCTGTCCAAGCATAGTATTTTGTTCCAAATAAAAAAGATAAGGAAATAATTTCAGAATTTCCTATGAAACAGGCTTCTTAAAAAAAAAAAAAAATCAACAAATGTTATGCTTGAATATAGAACATTTAATCTTTGGAGGAGATAAAACACATACAAAACACATACCTCACTGAGCAGAAAATATTGGTCAGCCTTCACAAACAACTTCAAAAAATATTAAATCGTTTAAATTGTCACATAGTGTTGCAAAACTTCAAGTTCAGTGAAATCATATTTTTGGACAGAAGGAAATTGTCTCAGGAAAAGATTCAGCTCTGCTCCACTGGAAATCTCACAGTTATTATGATGTGCGAAGTGAGTGCTGGAGTTGGCCCTTGCAGCAGTTTGCGGTGAATTAATTCAACTTTCTGCCCAGAAGAAAGGTAGATTAGCTTAGGGTGGTATTATTACCAGCAGTATGTACATGAAATAGCATGTAAAACTGTGGAGCTAGTAATGTCACTTAACTTACTTTTGGTGAGACCACCCTGGAACAGTATATTTAGTACTATTTTTCTCAGCCTAGGAAAGGTACTGAAAATCTTGAGAAAACCAGGATGGATAACAAACGATGCAGTAAGACACACAGAGTGACAGTAAAAGAGCTAAATATATTTAGTCTAGACAAGAGTAAACCCAGAGAGACGTCATCACAGACTATAAATAATTTCAAGGCAACAAAAAGAGAGAAAGATTATTCAGTCTCAGGAGAAGTTAGAATGGAGAGCAAAGGATTGAAACTAATTAAGGAAAAATTTAAGGAAGGCACTGGGGAACAGCTTTGGACACCCAAAGTAGTTGGGAAGATAGACATAGAAGGAGGGTAATATCAGTGCAGACAGTCACATGAGTGGGCAGCACAGACAATAAAGGTCAAGAAAAGCATGACTTGATTGCATTTTTCAGTTTTATCTCCTGAGTGAGACTTTTGAAACCACCCATAGCCATTTAATTTAAATACAAGGTTCCAAATAAGCCACCTCAAGTCCTACCAAACTGACAGAAAATTATTTTAACCTTTTTGGATCCTTAAATGACAAGTCAGAAGCTTTTTGAAAATCCCATCCTGGATCTCTACACTTCTGGGGTTCCTTTGAAAACCCCAAATTTAATTTCTATGCAGCATTACATGTTGATTCTGAATCAACTTGTGCTAATCCTGATATGCCAGGGACAGTTGGCACTGTGGGCACTGGAGACCATTCCCTGTGGCACCTCCACTCCTCTGCACACACACAAATAGCCTTCAGCAGCATCTCTAATCCTCTTCTGTGCACCTGTTAGCTGCCCAGCACCTACAGAGGGTTCTTCCCTCTGAGTGCCCAACCTTACCTAACCAAGAGTCAGTTTAGACAAAAGCTGCAAACTGGCCCAGGGCAGCTGACAGAGCTCCCAAGGAGTTGCTGGAGGTTGCCAGAACTCACAGCTTCCTGCATCAGTTTTGCGCCCTGACATTCCCCAAAGCATTCCCAAGTGTCCTCCAGTGATCCCAGAAGTTGTTCCCAGAAGGTCTAGAAAATCCCAAAGCAGTGGCCAGAAACTGCTGTGCAAACTGCTGTGTTTAGTGGCTGACCCTGCTAGGCGTGCTGTCAAAAACGTAAAGAAGAGCTGCTGGAAAATATAGATATCTTTGATGCCATTGATTTTCATACAGGGCTCCACATTGATTTCAAAATCAAAGATACAATGAAACCTGATATGATTGAATAAGCACACATAACATAAATTCACAGCAGCCCCAATACCTAGCACATTTAAGGGAATTTTCAATCTGATCACCTTAGACAAAACCTTAAGAAACGCAGCACTAACACAGAAAGGGGCAAGTTTGGGTATTAAACTGGTTATAACAAAACCAGGTGTCAAAACCTCCTACTGTTTAGACAGCTTCTCCCTGCATTTTCTTTAGGGATAATTCTGGCTCAAGGAGCTTGACCCCATGTCAGTCATTCCTGCCTGGTCTATGAGGATTGCACACCAGTGTCTGTGAGATCACGTTACACGCTGAACTACTGAGCTGACCTGGGTTAAAAGAAACCCTGTGGAATGGGGCTATTTTTAACCCAAACCATCTAATTGATTGAGCAAGGTGGGGAGAGATTTGCTCTATTAGTGAAGGGAACTTACCTAGAAACTACTACCTTCATTAATTCTTGTTTCATAAGAAAACTCCCAGTCTCGTTTTACCTGTACAGTGCTCAGTTCAGGACCCACACAGAACAGATTGCAGAGCCCCGTGGAAAAAATGAAGAGAGGTGAATGAGAAAGTACAGTTGTAAATATTAAGATGTCCCTTTCTCATGCTGCCACTGTAGGGTCTTCCATGTTCATTCATCTTGTGAGAGCTGAGCACGTGTTGATAGTTCTTGCTAAATCTACCTTGGGTAAAGAGTAATTATTAATTATATGATCACATTAGTTATACCCACTGCTGACAAAGCACTTGGTGCTCAGTATACATATTAAGCAACAAAGTCCATTCCCTACTCTATTTTTCATTTTGCACCAATTATTTCTGACAGGGAGATATGAGAGGCATTCCCATGGAAGAAGGCTAATCTCCAAGGACTGCAGGAGTGTAACTAAGGAAAAACGAGCCGTGGATGTATAATCATTCAAATTAAGCAGTAGAGTTTAGGGGAGTTTAATTCAACAACTCAATTAAGGAATCTGCTTGGAAGAAAATAATATAAACTGAAAATGAGGCAATAAACTGGCACCATCTTTACCATTGAACACAAAGAAAGACAGCGTCAGCAAAGTTGCACTAGCAAATCCCCAAAGGCAACTACTCTACTCTAAAATCCTGCAGCCTTACAAACAGTTCATTTCTCAGCCCATAAACTTCTGTCTCAAAGTCAGAACACCTTTCAGGCCCAGCTCTTATGTTTATTCCAAATCACACTTATGTTCCTGCCAGGGATTGTTGAAGTTTTCTGATTAGGATTGAGGCTGGAGTCTAAACTGATTTTCAAGTAGATGCTTTGCATGAGGCATATAACATAACCTCACATTATGTATGGTGCATGCACACTGGTTTCACTGCAACCAGCTATGCCCAGTTGTTGTGTGAGAGGCATTACAGAGAACTTCCTGGTCAATTTAGGAATCAAGGACATGGAGGACAAGAGAAAGAGAGCAGAACTACCCTTTATTCACTAAACTGAGGAGAATATACTCAGTCGAGCTCCCCCTGATATGTAGACATGGGCAAGCACCAGCACCAGGCACCTCACTCATATGATTTTAGGATTGTGGAAGATAAGGATGCGAGAGATGTTCAAGCCAGCCTGTACCAGTGCAACCCCCCAGGACGCTGGTTCCTACTGTTGTATGATAATGCTTCTAATATTCTGCATTTCAGAGCTTTCCATACTGAAACACCACACTTTGCGCCCACTCTCTCCTAGGTGCAAACCACCACCATGTGCATCTCTGTGAGTCTGAGCGGCTTTGTTGTGCTGGGCTGCTTGTTCGCGCCCAAGGTGCACATCATCCTCTTCCAGCCCCAGAAGAACGTGGTCACTCACAGACTCCATCTCAACAGGTTCAGCGTCAGTGGAACCGGGACCACTTACTCCCAGTGTAAGTAACAAAACTGCTACCTTTCTATAAGGATGTGGGGTCATGGTGAGTTTGGGTAAAGATGGTTTTTTTACCAGCAACAGAAAGACATTTATAGGTCAGGCTATGTACTCTGTGGAAGGATCACTTAATTTGTGTCTGGAGAGAAAAACTCATCCCTCTCCCCCCAGAATCAGCTCAGAGCCCACTCTGAAGCTCCCTGAAGTCAGCAGAAAGCTTTTAGTGGGTCCTGACTCCGTCATGCTGCACAAAGCAAGTAGAGTCCATCGCTCACTGCCACTCTTGCACAGCGACAGGAACAGATTGCCCTGGAGTATTTCTGTCAAAATGACACACCAGCAGGACCTGGGCCACAATGCAGCATGCCCTCAGTGGTTCTTGTCGCCTGCATTATAAGGAAAGTCTCCAAGCCTGCAGCAAGCGCACACAAGAGATGCCATCAATTGTAACTGTATGTGGAGTGTGTGTAATACTCTTCATAATTGCCACAGACAGGAGAAGCAATCAGTGCTCTGTTGCAAGTACAGTTCATCTGCTCTGCTCCTTTCCTTTCTTTCCTCTTCAGTCTTTTCATCACAAGCAGATTCACATCTCTGATTTTGATTTGAGGCTGTTGTTTCTTTTCTGGGTGAGTTGCTTAGAGATTTTTTTTATTAAACAAAAAAAAAAATAGGTCACCTGTATGTTTTGGTTTTTTCATTGTCAAGCTTAACTAGTCAAGGATGGGAGCACACAGCAGCTTGTTCACAGAGCTCTGCAGACAGCATGACTAACCTGGAAAGTTAATTGAAAAAGCACACTACAACTAGAAAGGGGCAAGGAATGAAAAACAGAGGAAAGGGAGGACACAGAGCAAGGCTTGCCAGCAAGGTCACACTAACCTCACCTCAGCTTTTTGAGTAAATCCTAAATTTCAAAATTGGCTAGAAGCCCTTGGCTCTTCAGACAGAACCTGAAAGGAACTTGGGACCCTACTGTGTATGATATTGGCAGGGAGAAGGAGGTAAATGCATCCCAGCCACCCCTGACTCTTCCATCCCAAACCATACTGTGTCATGAATACCCAGGGGCCCTTCACAAGGAAGTAGCCATGTGGCTCTGCATGTCCCCCCATCAGAGTCAAGACAGCATCCAGTCCTGATACCAGACACCAAAATCTCTTCGCTGTTTTGGAAAACTTAAACCGATAGAAATTCAATGGCCCCAAGTGCCCAAAGTGCTGAGCGCTCCCAACAAGGATGGATTTGCAAAACCACCGGATTCCAAATAACCTCTAGAGGTTTGATCCCTTGATGAAATGGTAAATTCCATGAGATTATTTTCAATCCTTATGAATTTTGTATAAGTGGTCTTTCCTAGCTTTTTAATTCTATCATATGACGGAATAAGTTTAGCCAGAAACCATTTTGATTCTTGGATACTTTTGTACAGGATTGCATTTTGGAATTTGATGGTTTTTATTATAGCAGCTGAATAATACATGTGTGTGCACAAGCACGCATACAACTGAAAGACATTCTGAGTGCACATCTTTACACTAAAAGCCTACCTTTCAGATTTGTGAAGAGCTTTAAGACATTAAGGAAAGCATAAAAATCCAAACTTAAAACCTCTTGCTACTTCATTGTTTAGAAAGGTGGCTGCACTCATTTACTTTTCTGGTTTACACCTAGCTGAATAAAGGCTGGTTGTCTTTGTTGGTCTTTTTGGACCATGGCAAGACATGCACCTGAAAGTAGGACTAAAAGGTCCATCACATACAATGGAAAAAAGTCCTATAGTTTCCATATAGGACAATTGCTTGGGGAAAATAACACTGGGAATTCATTTTCTATCATATTACCAATATTTTTAAGATGGAAAATTTTTCCTTACTCACCCCTATTTATCCGTAAATTACTTTAAATAATTTTTCTTTTAACTGTTTAGTTATTAATAAATCTCAAAGAAATGTTGGCATACAAATTGATTCTAATCCATGTCTAAAATATTCCTCTCATCAGTCCTGGGGCTGTCAGCTTGTTTTTATTTTGATCTTGATGGTGTTTTCGTCAGTCTGCAACGGCTTCATCTGAGGCCGATCACAATTAGCTCCAGGGCATTCTAGTAACAGCAACATCTGAAAAGCCAGTTGTTGTTCATTATCAGAGCTTTAGAGAACAGGAGTATCCAAGCTGCTTAGATGAGCAGTGTGTTTCCTACCTCCACGCATCCTATCTCCACTGCATCTCAGGGCTACCACCACCTCTTCACTCCATCAGTCATTAATGCCATGAGCATAGTGGGTCATGAACAGCAGGTGACCCGTAGTTTCTAACACAGTTCCTTGAACCATGAGATCTGGCCAAACACTATGAGTAAAGGTAAGGGACATGATGCTCCTGGGTAGTGTTGTTTGCTCGAAACGCGTGTTGTAATTACATCCCTAAACTGAGCAGTGGAGGAAGGGCCCAAGTCAATGGTCAACCAGACGAGCTGTGGTGTGGTAGTGGTTGTCAGAACTAAACTAAGAACCTCGGGTAGTCATCTGGATACAGCTCCTCATCTTTGCTGCATGCTCTGCAGAAAGCATGTAGAGGACAATACTTGGCTGCTAAGCAAGGAAACTTGTTTTAGAGGCACCAAGCTTTTATCATTTTGACAGCTGAAGTCTAAACTGAAAAACAATATAGATTTAAGCTAAAGAGAGACAGGATATATGTGTACCTAGGTACATTACATGTTTTGAAATGCATATATCCATATTACTTGAGTTTAAAACGCTCTTTTGGCAGAGTGCTACGTAAGCTCTACTTCCCCTGAAGTGTTTCCCCCATAGGAATGCTCCCCAGTTTTCCTATGGCCTGTTTTATGGGCATGGCAGAGGTATTCCCATGAGGAGAGAGATCAGCACTCATAAAACTTCCCAGAGATGCTCAGGACTCATTTAAGCACCTGCATGATTCAGGTTGAGCTTTTACACCCAGAAGGTGTCATTCATCCAAATTATGTCCACATGGAGAGAAAGCACCCAGACCTGCGTTCCTCCAGGTGTCCTCCACAGAGGTCAGAAGAAGAGTTGAAGCTACAGTTTGGAGCCAGGCTGGTGAATTTTCTTTCTCAGAATTTTTTTTCCCAGGCTTTGCTCCAGAGTAGCCCTGATATATGGCTTTTATACATTATTAACTCACAGTTGTCCATCTGTGAGCATAAGCAGAGGAAGTGGCACAGAGACAGCGAGTTGGAATCTGCCTGTTCCTGACTATGCAGACGGGCTGCAAGGTGCCGATGGCAGTACTGGGCTCTTGCATTTTACCTCTGGTTCTTTGCTTTGGATTATCCAAGCAAAATGAGGGACAGCCAGGAAAGAGAATGTCAAAAGCATGGATTGAAGCCAAATCAAGACTTCTGGTCATGTCGCACATTTTTCCTTGGCCCCAACACAAGCTGGAGATGAAGCATCTCTAGCAGGTCCAGCAGTATTTCAGGAAACCCCTTGGCTGCTGCTGTAATACATGATATGAAACTCAGAACCCTGCAGGGCCAGCAATTAACATTGCAGAGGTCTGTAGGGAAAGTAAGATCTTTTGTTCAGTCTGAGAGAGCTGAATACTCTGTGAACACTTTACTCCACCCTGCAGAGTTAATATCTGCCTCCCAGCACTACAAGAGAGGTACGTGCTGTGGAGGAAACCTGAGAACTGAAAACACAAGGCCATTTGTTTCTCACCTACCACCATATTTCTCTGTCCATTTACCATAGTATTTGAACTATTCATGCTCTTCACTATGTTGGACTTCAAAAAAACCCTGAAGCTAAAAAATTTCTGGGTAAGTGACTGATGTTTACAGAAATAAAATGTTTTTGCCTGTAGTCATACTTGCAGTGGAACAGGAATTTGAATCAGTTCTCCTAAGTAGCACTGATTTTTCTATTTGCCAACAATAAGTAGAAATAAAAATAACAACAATAATAAAAATTTCAGGACAGTGTGCTGCCATATTATACCCAGTTAAAAACTGAATACAAAACCTGATGGTTAATTTTCATGAAATCATAAGCATGATGCCCTATGCCCTTTTACATACAAATGATTACTTCCATATACATGACTTAAAACGCATACCCAGGTTGTGAGACATCAAAATCCATCTACCTCATTCAGCGCAGGGGCTCATTCTTGGCTCTCCTGTTTATCAGGAATATGTCCTGCCCTCTGAGTAGAGTAGTCCAATATGTGACTTTCAATTTCTCTTGTTAAAGCAGTTCTGTTTTCCATGAAATATTTATTCAGTCAATGAACAAATTAGAAATAGTAGCTGATTTGAAGAAAGAATGGTATGTTCTGAAAATGATGCTGAGCGCCTTTGGAGAACCAGTCTGCAATTGAGAGTGTAGCCAGCACCAGTTTTGGAAGACTGAGCATGCCCTTGTCAGCTGCATAAATTGCTTTTTACACTGGATGATTGAGTTTACCAAGTCATTGCTTGCTGGGTGTTTTCTTTGATGAAGGCATCACATTTCTCTGGGTCACTGTTATCATTAACCTAATGTAGCTTTCAAAAAACAGCTTTATGCTGCCATAAGCAGAGATGTCACAGAGTATCTGACAACACATTCCTGATTCCCAATGGATAATTTTAACAGAGATGGACAAAACAGCTTGCTTTTAAATTAAAATCCACACCACTTTAGCAGAATAGCAATATATCCTACGGTCAAAATACAAATACATTTAGAAACAGATTCTGATACTCAGGTTCAGTTGTCACTGAAGCAATGAAAACCTGTTGAATAAAATATTAGGCCATGTAGGCAAGGGCATCAGAATTTGGCCCTTACCTCTGGATGCATATTGAATCCTGATCCAGAGCTCCAAGAAAGAAAGGATATTATGGTTAAAACATATTCTGGAGTTAGGTGAGAAATAATCTCGCTTTCAATTTCAGTTATTAAAAAATTTCTTCATCCAACACATATATAGGATTCTTAATTTTTTTTAATTAAAAAGCAGATCAACATACAGTCCTAATATGCAAAGGAGGATTCTCTCCTGAATTAAAAAATGCATATATTTTATTTCAGGAATGTACATTCCAATTATGTGAAAGCTCAGATCATCAGACCCTAACATTTCTTGCCAATAAAACACAAAAATCCAAAAGTTCGCTTTTTATTCTACAGGAATATCTTCACACCACTCTAGCTATGTTAATTCACACTATCACGAAAAGTGCTATAACACGAGACCCAGTGGCCCAGAATCATAAAAAAAAATAAAACACCACCAAAACCCTTTAATGTATTTTATTCAGATACTTGTTGGAGAAGCTTAGTCACCTTAAGCTCCTTCACTGGTGTCCGAAGAGAAATCGGGTTCCTCCAGAGGATTCTTGAGCCTCAGATCTGGATTCCCTTGTAGAGGTGCAAGCAGAGCCTCCATCAGCTTCACCACCAACACTGTCACTTACAGTGACTTTTCGTTGGGCATGTTGGTTTAAATTGGTTGAGATGGTCCACATCAACATAAAATCTAAACCTACATGTTGTTGTAATTTTTTTGCCGCCCTGAAGTGAGCTGATTTTCCCCTCTTTCTCTTTCAGCATCTGCTAGTATGTACGTACCGACCGTCTGCAACGGAAGGGAAGTGCTGGACTCCACCACTTCATCTCTGTGATTGTGACTTGCAGTTCAGTTCTTGAGTTTTTAGACTGTTAGGTAAAATTTTGCACATGTTGTGCACTCCAGAAAACACCAGAAAGCAAAAGAAATCAGAACAAAACTAGTACCTTTTTTTAGAAACAGTGTAATAAATTATTTTTGAGGATTGTACAGTATATAGTGACGTTCTGGAACTTTTTAGACTGATTTTAGCCCTTCTGTTGTTAACAGTTGTAAGGGACATGTAAATAACCATGGTTCACAATGTCCATAGTCCTGCAGTAAGGGAGTGATTTGTTGCAAGCACAGCTGCAATGTTAGGTGACTTCTTTCCTACGAAATTTTTTTGTAGCTCCTTGTTGTAATTAACTTAGACTGCATTTCTATGTTGTATATTACAGTTACCTTACGTGTAACAGATTGGTTTTCTCAGCACAAAACAGCAGTATTAATGTAAAGGCACCAATAATAAAAAGATAAAAGTTTTTCAGCATGGTTTCATTTTTGTTTCTTCCTCCCTCAAGGTCATTACATTTCCCTAGATGCAAAGATAGATTAAAAGGATAAAAAATCTGCAGTAGTAGTGTGTTTAAACACATATCTGTATGGGTGTGTGCCTGTGTTATAACATCCGTATCACATAATAAATATATACTAACAATTGATGCTTTGTCACGGTCAAGTATAAATTCTCTCTCCTTTAAAAAATGCACATTATTAAAGCATCTCAATTGCTGTTTTTGTTATTAAAATGTCAGGTAATTTCCAGAAGTGAGAATGCCTAATTGGATCTCAATGAGATATTAGCAAAAAAATTTTGATCACTGCTTCACTCATTTGGCTTGAATTAATGCTGTCATGCACACAGTAGATTGGTAGCATATCAAAAACCAGAGAGATTTGAGATTAGGTTGGCAAAGAGATGGAAGAAAATCTGTCAGAAAATTAGCTAAGACTGTTTTACACCTCCAGCCAAAACAAAGCTGGTTCAGTTTGTCTGCATCAACAGTGCTGTGAAAGGTAATTGGAGCACCGCAAAAACACGGAGACCAAAAACAGTCACAAAAGAGAAAACCAGGAGACACGCACATCTCAGGGGTGACCTTTGCATTCAAACCAAACGATTCCAGACACACGTATCGGCTACTTAGACAACTGCAAAGTATCTTTAAAGTCTGGCTTTTGTAACTGCACTCTTAAGGCCCTTCTCACTCAATTGAAACAATCTAAAATCCTTCCTTCTGCTGGGTCCAATAAGTCATTATGGAAACACACACACCTTTGATTAATGTGTCTGGGCATATCTACCTAAGGGCTTGTTCCTGTTGATCTCATTCCAGCTGAGGTCAACAGCAAAATTCACATTGACTTCAAAGGCAACACCACTGAGGCTTGAAAGGCAGACATTACAGATAGATACTACTGGATGTACAAGTTCTCTGGAGCCCAGTTCTCCTGCACTTGTTTTTACACATTTCTGGAAAGGTGCGAGTCCTAAGGGTTGAACTAGCAAAGGAAGCAACTGTTACTTTGGAAGCAAAATTTAAAGATGCAGGTTCTTAAATTTTCTAGTCATGGATAGATGCTTGTTTTTTCTGGACATCCACATACCAGGGGAGGTTCAGACTGATTATTAGGAAAAACTTAATCATGGAAAGGGTTGTCAGGCATTGGAACAGGCTGCCCAGGGAAGTGGTGGAGTCACTATCCCTGGAGGTGTTTAAAAGACATGTAGATGAGGTTCTTAGGGACATGGTTTAGAGGTGGATTTGGCAGTGTTAGGTTAATGGTTGGGCTCAGTGATCTTAAATGTCCTTTCCAACCAAGATGATTCTATGATTTTATGATTCTATGTCCACAAGCAAAGACCTATTTATGTCTGCGCTTCTGTAACTCTTTACACTGGAAGCCATTTAAGCTTCTGCATCATGGAGCTGTCTATTACAGAAATCCCTGTGACTTTCCCCAAAATAGGCGTCGCTCAACTGGCATTAGAGGCAGAGCTCTGCATTCAGCTTCTTTCTCTCCACAGCCTCTGGAGTGCCTGATCTTGGGGGCTTGGTTCCCACCTTGATGCATGGCACAGGGGTCAAGTTTTGATAGGTTGGGCATCTTCCTTTCTAAATCAAGACCCTTAAAGCATCTCAAGTTGGGCAGCTACATTCATTTGACTACCACCATGTGCTCTTTTTTAGATTAAGAGGCTGTTCATAGTGTGGCAAAAGATCAGAATATCTGACCATAATGCTGAAATCCCTGCATCCACATTATCTTTACGGAGCTCTTAAAAATGCCTAAGCCAATGAGAATTTCATCTCAGTTTTTATGGAAACCAACAATCAGGGTCAAATCCAACTTATCTAACATTCATTAGTATGAATAGCTACATATGAGATTGTCAACCTCTTTTCTCTTTGTACTCAGTGGAGATAAGCAGGTACAATTCCCCTGGCTTTTCTCAGGCTGCTACTTCAGGCTGAGGTGACTCTTTCCCAACAAAGGCTAGCACAGTTTGCTCAGATCACAAAGTTTGCACTGAAAATAAAGGCACTGTGTCAGATGAATTCCAGTCCTAGAATCTAAATTGGCATTATGGAAGTTAATTTATAACAGGTGAGGGTCTTACAGCCCTGGAGTTTTCATTCATTTTGATAGAATATTGAGGAAATTACCTGTGTCTGAACATGTATTATGAATACTTAGGTGGTTTGAAAGTCACTTGCATGTGGGTTTTTCATACAAAAAGATGTCTATCCACATGGAGCTCTGGAGTTCCAGTCTCACTGAACGTTCCCGGCATTCTTGTACTTCATTTGGTTTTGCCTTGAAAGCTTTTCACTACTTTCCACTGAATGTCCAGGGGTGCAGTTTATCTGGTATTGCCTGGTTATTCAAGTAATCTGGCTTCAAAACACAGTAAAACAAAATATATCAAAATCTGGTACAGGTTTTTCACACCATACTGGCATGAAAATCTATTGAGAAAGAGATTTTTTTTGTTGGTTTTGTTCCACGCCATCATTTTAGTTTCTCTGTTTAAAACAGTTTATAGGGGTTTTTTTTTCTCATTTGCGTAAAACTTGTCTTTAGAGTATAAACCTCTTCTGGTCTCTTTATTGCTCTCATCATATACAAACATTTGAATAATTCACCTCAAAGCATAGAGGGTCCTGTCACGGTTCCTTGCATGGTGGAGGGACCACAGGTACCTTGGTTGTGTGCCTGAAGAGTTGTCACACTGCTCTGAGCCCTGCACACAGACAACCCAGGGAAATGCTGGGGACGAGAGCCAGGCTTAACCAAGCATCATGGTGCCTTATTGGAGGACGAATAAAAGCTTAGTTTCTCATTCATAAGCCATAACTTCAGAGTACCTTAGCTAACTGACACAAATCAAGAGTGAAAAACTGTTCACTTTTTATTTCTTGGCTGAGTAGAAAAATCAGACTCAAAAAATCATCACAGGTCAATCTGAAGTAAATAAGGTTTGTGGGTTTTTTGCCTTTGTCTTTGTTGTTGGTTTTATTATTTGGTTTTCAGTGGGGGGGGGGTGATTTGGTTTGGTTTAGTTTGGGTTTGGATTGAGTAGTTTGAAAGTAAATCCAAAATCTACTGCAGTAAAACAAAACATTTTATTTTGTCTTCAAATGATTGTTTTTCCTGAATTAATTGAACATAACTGGTTTCAGTCATAGCCAAAGAAATTTCAGAAGTAATTGTTCTTTGAAACTAAAAATGGATCAAAACTTATTTTAAAAAAATACCATGTTCTACCTGAACAAAACAAATGCCAAAAATCAGCTACAAATGCTCAAAATATGCTGGCTCCATCCAGAAGTCTCAGCTCCAGTTAAAGTGGTGTCCACTACAGTCCTTCACTCACTTAGTACACTTAGAGTAAGGCAGAGTAAAAGAAACCCTTAACTCATCACCAAACGCAGTCTGATGTCCATGATGCCATTGCCTACTCATTAATGCTTGCAGTCTGCAAGATGAACAAGTTTTATGAGAACTTGGAGCAGTTGAGGGACCTGGAGGGTTCAGCCAGGAGAAAAGGAGCTGAGGGAAGACCTTCTCGCTCTCTACAACTACCTGAAAGGAGGTTGTATCACAGAGGGTGTTGGTCTCTTCTCCCAAGTAGCAAGAGACAAGATGAGAGGAAACAGTCTCAAGTTGCAACAGGGGAGGTTTAGATTGGATATTAGGAAAAATTTCTTCATGGAAAGGGTTGTCAGGCATTGGAACAGACTGCCCAGGGAAGTGTTTGAGTCACCATCCATGGAGACGTTTAAAAGATGTGTAGATGAGGTTCTTAGGGACGTGGTTTAGTGTCAGAGTTTGGTTAATGGTTGGACTCTACGATCTTAAGCGTCTCTTCCAAGCAAAATGATTCTTTGATTCTATGATATTATTCTGTGAAGGCAGAAGCTCTTTATCCAGATCCACCTCAAAAGTTCTCAGCAACATGGGCAGAGCTGAGTTTTGTCACTGCAAGAAGAAAAGGTGCCAAGGTCAGGCTGGGCTGGTTTCACAGAATCACAGAATCACAGAGTCGACTGGGTTGGAAAAGACCTCAGAGATCATCGAGTCCAACCCTTGGTCCAACTGCAGTCTGTTTACTAGATCATGGCACTAAGTGCCATGTCCAATCTCAGTTTAAAAACCTCCAGGGACCGCGAGTCCAGCACCTCCCTGGGCAGCCATTCCAATGCTGACCACTCTCTCTGGAAAGAATTGCTTTCTAATATCCAGCCTAAATTTCCCCTGGCAGAGTTTAAGCCCATGCCCCCTTGTCCTATTGCTGACTGCCTGGGAGAAGAGACCAATCCCCACCTGACTAGAACTGCCCTTCAGGTAGTTCTAGAGAGTGCTGAGCTCACCTCTAAGCCTCCTCTTCTCCAGACTAAACAAGCCCAGTTCCCTCAGCCTCTCCCCATAGGTCTTGTGTTCAGGTCCCTTCCCCAGTTGTGTTGCTATTCTCTGGACCCGCTCCAGCACTTCAATCTCTTTCCTGACCTGAGGGGCCCAGAACTGAACACAATACTCCATGTGTGGCCTCCCCAATGCAGAGTACAGGGGAAGGATCACTTCCCTTCTCCTGCTGACCACGCTATTTTGGATACAGGACAGGATACCATTGGCCTTCTTGGCCACCTGCGCACACTGTTGGCTCATATTGAGCTTCCTGTCCATTAGTCCCCCCAGGTCCCTTTCTGCCTGACTGCTCTCCAGCCACTCTGTGCCCAGCCTGGAGCGCTGCAGGGGGTTGTTGCGGCCAAAGTGCAGCACCCGGCACTTGGCCTTATTGAACTTGAGGCAGACACAGAGTGCCAACCTTCTTGCTTCTCCTGCCTCTAAGGAAATGGTAGCGTCAGGAAGGGGCTTCTCTCTGCCCAGCAGTGCCACTTGCCTACACTTACCAACCTCTTCTTTAGAGGCAGCAATGGGAAGCCAGGTAATGACTTCACTGCCTACAACCAGCTGGAAAACAAAGCATGTTACCTCTAAAGCGAGTGACTTCCTAGTATGTTGCCATTTTAAATATGGAAGGGGGCAAGAACTGGAATGGGCTGGATGTAACATCAAAGCTCTCAGAGGTCGCTCTTGTGCTTCTTTTATTCAAGAAAATACACATCCACACAACCTCACTTTGGCTTTTAGGTGCTGTTAGAGCACCAGCCTCACAGCAAATGGGACCTTAGAGTTTTCTTCCTGATGAGTACCAAATCTGTGCACGCAGAGGAATAAACAAAACATGCATCAACTCACTTCTCATGTCTCTCTTGTTCCTGCTTCATGTATTCCCCGTAAGCGGGGCTGGGGATGTCACCATAAGTTCCATCACACACTGTGTATTTTCCTGACCTCCTTCAGTTTTTGTTCCTATCTCCATACATGCTTGCCAAAGCAGCACAGTTCACAAGCATGCAAAAGCAGCAGGAAAAAGAAACAAAGGGTTTCAGTGAAAGAAGTATACAAGGTGAAAGACTGAGAACACCACCAAAGGTAAGCAGAACTTCCCAAGATTTCGCTTGAGGTTATCATTCCCCGTTACAATTCCTAGAATAGCTATTTAAGGTCTCCATACTTCATGATGGTTAGGAGATTAAAGGATTGAGAGCAGCCCTAGGGAGGAGGACTTGGGGGTGCTGGTGGATAAAAAGCTGGACATGACCCAGCAACGTGCACTTGCAGCCCAGAAAGGCAACATATCCTGGGCTGCATCACAAGGAGCGTGGGCAGCAGGTCAGGGAGGTGATTCTGCCCCTCTGCTCCGCTCTGGTGAGACCCCACCTGCAGTGCTGGTCCAGCTCTGAGGTCCTCAGCACAGGACACACATGGACCTATTGGATGGAAGAGCTCTCTTATGAAGAAAGGTTGAGGGAGTTGGGGTGTTCAGTCTGGAGAAGAAGGGGCTCCAGGGAGACCTTATTGCGGTCTTTCAATATTTTTTACTCTGAGGGTGGTGAAAAACTGGAACAAGTTGCTCAGAGAGGTGGTAGATGTCCCATCCCTGGAAATACTGAATGTCAGGTACGACAGGGTTCTGAGCAACCTGATAGTTGAAGATGTCCCTGTTTCTTGCTGGGGGAAACAGGGGGGTTGGACTAGATGACCTTTAAATGTCCCTTCCAACCTATTCTATGATTCTATGACCCTATGATTCTATCATATGGCCCAAACAGCAACATTCCTTGCATAGGAAGACGTATCATCCGCATTTGTGTGCCAGCAACATTTTTAGCTACTTTAAGTTGAAGCATTTGTGATGCCACTGCTGAAGATGAGTCAATAACCACTGGCTCCTAAATGGTAACATTTGCTGATATCTTGACTGCTAACAATTAAGTATCTTGATTTTATGGGTACTACTGGGTCTGGCAGGACAGACAAACCAAAACCTGAAAACTTTTCCTTTTACTAACAGAGTCCCAGAACCTCTTTTTCAAGAGCAAATAGTCAAATCCTTTCCTTGAACAAAGATGACAGTTCCTTGAAGCTACTCAGTAACTTTCCATTGTGACTGCAAGACACTTAATTTTCCCAAAACCTAGAGTCTTCATCAATCGTGTTATATGTTTCAAACATTAACCAACATAATCAGAGCCAAGATAGGATACATTCTTTGCTCATTTCTCCCCTAGCAAGCACTGTCAAAGCTGAGAAAATAACATTCTGCTAATTTGCCAATAATTTATATGGAGACACCACTAAAATGTGCTTAATTCTCAAAGATATTCAGTGTCTTGACTGCAGATTTCAAATAAAAGCATGCAAATGCAGCAATAAAATGCATTCTGTTTAATCAAGTGAACACATAACAGACTGATTCACATTGTTTTACGGCATCAAACAACAGTTTCTGATGTGATTCCATGTGGGAGAAAAGGGGGAGGTTTCTGTAAGTATATTTTGGCAGAATACTAGAAGAGGTCACAGAAAGCTGATTTCTTAATGAAGTATTAAAGGCTTCCAAAATTTGTCTATTATGGGAAAATGGAAACTTCCCCTCTGTACTGTATCTTCAACAGAAAGAAAAGAACAGCAGAAGCCAGCTAAAATATGCCAGTTTTAACTTGCTTAATTGTTGGAAAATGCAATTTTCTTAGTTTGAGGTAAATAAAGTTTACAGTATTGGTTTATATCCCACTAGGTTAGCACTGCATCTGATATACTATTAGATTGACTGGAACAATTTTGAACAATATCATGACAAACCATTTTGAAACAGAGCGGAGAAGGGTCATACAGCAAAGTCTGTTAGAGCTGACAAAAAAGAAACCTCACTCTCTGCTTTATTTGGAAAATAAAAGGGAAAGAGAAAGAAACTAAACAAACCCTCTGTGGTATTAAGTAAAATTAAATAGCGTTCATAAAAATTAAGGCATTTTGACATTACAGAGGTACGGGTCCAGTGATGAAAGAAGATATAATGTTCTGGAGAATTAACTCCAACTATACCTTGGAAAACATATGGAAAGAGAAAGAAAAAATAAAGAAAGGAGATGTAGACAGAAGCAATTTGATGGCAGTGAAAAGCCCGAGCCACCACTGCAGACCCACAGTGTTCAGGAAAGGCTGCAGTTCCACCAAACATCTCAAGTCCAAAATTTCAAATATATTTGCACTTTATTTTATGAATGCCCATCAGATATATATCTTTGATGCTACAGCACACTAGCTGAATAAAAATCAACAACATAAAAACCCTCTTCATAAAAGATCCAAGAAGTGAAATCCCGAAGCCGTAACCATTTACTCAGTGAGCATATAATCTTTGACAACCATATATAAATGACATCATGGCGACAAATACAATGTACAATAATAAGTGTGCAATGGTACAAAATATACAAAAAGGAATGTGTATTTAATATACATTCAACAATACCCCATAAAAATCTTTTTTGGGAAAGCGAAGTGCCTTTTCAAGAACAACAAAAAATATACACCACTTCAGTTAAGATGCCTGAAGTATCTCCCATCAAAAGAGTAAAGCCTGTGTTCTTTGACTGGAGATATAAAATAACTCGGCTGAATTTTCCCCAAAGAAAAAAAAATCTAAACTTCATAAAATTTTTGTCAACATCTATAGTATAATAAAATATTTGGAGCACAGAAAATTCGGTTTAATTTTACTTAAAAGTGGGCCCTCTTTTATTGATAGATCTACCTCAGTCGTATAAAATCAAAAATCTGTGTTCCTTATAGTAAAAAGACCATTTCTGCCCATGTGTCTTTTCTGGTTTTTGATGCATTCCACAATTCACATAATTCTTCTATAATGGAAATACGAGTCTGACCAGAAGTCAATATAAAATTCATTCCTCCTTTTCTCCTGGCTCTATACAAGTCTTGCATAATTTTACTCAAATATTTTTTTGCCTAAGTTTCAGATTCCTTTGAGTACAACCTCAATGGGAATTTCAGGAAATTATTACAGCAGATATTATGAGGGTCACATGCTTATAATGTGGCTGATTTTATGAAAAAGTCCACCTAGCCTCCAGTTTTCAAGGCACCATTTGTGCCCTCCTTTCTGTTTGAATTGACAGCAGAAAGTATTTAGATGCTGAGCTGCACAAACACATAACCCACACTCAGCCCCGCTGGGCATCCATGCTTGTTCCTCACATGGGGCCAGGACCAAAGATGGCCGAGGATTTCTAACAAGCCTCCCAACTGACAAAGCTGATCCCTAGTTTCCAGAAGTAGAGATTCTTGCTTCAGCTACAGAGTTCAGGCTTTGTTGGCTTGTGACCCAGGGAAAGGTGACATATTGGTAGACCAAGGGTGGGTTCTGAGACTGCCAACAACCTCTCTTGAAAGGACAAGCTTCCACAGAGATGGGCAGGTCCAGTTTGCTCTGTAGGCATCACTTTCCTTCTCTTTACAGAGTTTGAGTCTACCACAGCCTATAAACTCATGGGCCAAGACCTACAATTCATACAACAGTAGTTAACACATTTAAATTTAATAGCACCAGGTTTTACCTCAGCCCTGATGGCCATGACTTAGGCATCAGAACAGGTTCAACTTGCAGGTGCAACACCGTGCCTCTTGTACTAGAGGCCAGCACAGACCATCCAGCCCTTCAAAGTATTAAAATCAAAAGTATTTTCTAAAGTTCAAAACTCACCTGAGGCTCATTCTGAGTACTATTCACAAGTTTGATTCTAAGAGAGACTCATAGTTATGCTACTAAAGGACAATACACAACGTTTACAGGAGGTTTCAGGCCTCTCAGAAAATCATTTCTCATGAATGCGTGTTGAAGGAGTGATAGGAAATGAAAGGTACCTATAAATCATATGGTATGTCTGAGCAATGCCCAGGAGAATGCAAAAAAAATCATGTTATTTGCAGTATGTATATCTCTTCCTGAGTTGAATTTCATTCCCAGTTTGGAATCCAAGCAACTGCTTTCTTTTTTGGCAAGGTACTCAATCACATGGTAAGGCAATCCAATTTTCTGTTTTGCTTCCTGTCTTATTTTGTCCTAAATGGGTAAGCACTTCTCACCAAGATCACCACTACAATGTGTGCCAGAGTATGTTTAAAATATGGTCCTGTAAAAATAGAAATTCGGTTTCTTTCTTTGAAGGCAGTATTAGTTCTTCATATATTCTGGGATCTTGAAGATTTCAGCTGAACAGATTCAAAATTATCTTCCTTTTCCTGCAATGGAAAAGACAGGTTCCCATCAACTGGAATTCATCAAATTCACTTCAACAGTTACTACAGTCACTTTCCTCTTAATATCTCCAGAGCAGCCTTTTCCTTATTTCTACCACAGTCATTAAGTGCACATTTTGACCCTTTATTTTTAATAACACTACTAATTCTGTAAAAATTTGCAAAATTAACAAAATTACGCCATATGTATTGTTATGGAAATTACTTCAAAGGGCACATGGAAAGTTTGCATTTCATACTCATAGTTTAGACAGGTAGCCAGAGCTGGGGAATTGCAAGGTAATCATATCTATGGTTATTATTATGTTTTCTACAATAAATAAAACGTTTGGAGCAAAGTCTCTGAATGTGAACACCACTACCTCACTCCCAAATTCTCATCCCAACTCCTCTCTGGGAGACTCACAAGACAAAAAGAGCCTACAAATCCTCCACCATCTTAAAAATCAGGGCTGGAGGGATGAGTTTTCTTTCTGTTTTTGCTGAGTGACAGCCTGGCCCATCTGGCCAGCAGGCATCAGGGTGAGAAGCGTGGACGTATGTACTGCGTGTGTGAACAACCCAATGGTCCACGTAGAAGCAGTGAATGAAGAAGCTCTAATAAAACTACTCACAAGAAAATGCTGGGTCTAGCTTCATGTACCTACCTTTTACACGTGATGTACACAAACAGTTTGGAAACTATGCTAAACTAACCTCATGATCTGCTCTTTAAAGCCATTTGCCTCACAGACCAGGACAACCTGGTGCAGATGTGAGAAAAACCAGGGAAGAAAATTGTCCTACACCTGCCTACTGCAAAGTATCTGTTTCTGGTATTGTTATGGTGGAGACAACAGATGGAACAAGAACAGCCTCCAACCTGAAACAGTTTCATAATTCTTTTACTTCCACATTCTCATTAAAAATAACAGTTATTTCATTCTTTAATAAAGCCCTGAATTCCTTGGGTACTCAAAACCATTAATAGCTTCTTTTTCATAGAAATGCCATTGTCTGAAGCTTGAACATATAGTTAGGATATTTCAGATTTTTCTTTGTTTACATTTCTTCTCTTTTTCTCCCCTGTTTTCCTCTGTATATTTTGTATGTATTTTACACACACATGCAGCAGGAGATTAATTTCCTCATCTTTTGCATAAATCAAACCTGATGTCTATAACATTTGTTTTGGAGAAATATATATTAAATTCCAGTTATCTGCAGGGCTACAGGACACAGATTTCAGTAAGCTAATGAGGTACTGGAAGCTGAGTTTGCCAGCTATGATTATCTAGCAGGAAAAAAGGAACCAGCTAGAAATATCTGACAGGTTTGTTTAAAATGGAGAGAATACGCAGGGAGTCTGCTACAACGGATATAGAACTTTAAAAAAACTCTTTTTGAGTCCAAATAGGCATTCAAGCGGTCTGAATACTAAAGTACTAAAGCTTACTTTAAAGAGAAAGAAAAAGAAAGCCACTTCTCCCACACTCTCATCTCTATACTTCTAATCAGGAAGGAGCCAGTGGTTGGTGCTGCAAATGGAGTCGGTAAAGCTTTTATACTTATCAGACATAGAGCAAAACACGACCCTCACCAGCAGCACTGGTCATTACGCTCCTCCATTGCCAGCCAAGACATTTCATGGACAAAAAAACATCGTCAAAAACCATCATTTCAAAGCCAGTCCCTGTTGGATTCAAAACGACATCAGCTTCCGTTTTTGCAACACCACCACAAAATTTGATGTGACTTGATTTTGTTTAGATTTTCAATATTCTTAATATTGAATTAAGAACTAGTATTGAATTTCTGCTCCTTTCCACACGGAACAATATTGATTTTGCAAGACAAATAGGCAGGCTGGGGTCAAGGGGAAGTTCTGCATATTAGCTGTGTAATGGTAACATCTCCTAGGAGGGAGACCTGGGGAGAAGGCAGCATGGAAGGAGGACAGCAGTATAATTAAAAACAAAAATAAAGGAAAAGAACAAAGAGAAGAGAAAAATAAGGGAAAAGAAAGGAGGCACACATTGCACTCAGTCACAGAGAGATAAAAAAAGGAATAAATGAAAAAAGTCTTAACATTCAACATTCTGAAATATTATTTGGACAAGAAACAAGTGAAGGATATTTTTTTTAAAAAAAAAGATCTTTTAAGAAACCTTATTTTGAAAAAACCCTCTCCAGCAAATCTGTTTGAAAGGGAAAATGTATTCCACCCTTATCCTAATCAAAATCATAACAGATGCCCTAGCTGGACAACACTACCCTTCCCATTGGCTTCAAGGTATTCGGAGTAAAGACCAGTGTTTGCAGGATCTGCCATGATGTTCCTCTGTTGCTCCTCTCAGGAACGTTCCAAGGACACCAAACACCTTTGTGCAATGAATTCAGACATGCAACATCCCACATCACTTGTGCTGCAGAAAAAAAAATGCTTATTGCTCTTGCTTCCCAGTGAAATGGAGGAGGTTGCTGTGCTGTGGCTGTGGCTGATGCGTCCTCTTAACTGAATCCCATAGCAGTCAGAATTATGGTGCTCAAGTCAGCTATGGAGCCAGCCCAGGTTAGCTGCAAGCAGCTGGCTGGTGGCTATATGCCAAATTTTATTTTTCTGTGCCTATAATACCTCTGTTTGGCTCAGCAATGCAGGTGTCCAGTAGGAATCCAGGCAGAGAGGTTCCTCCTGTCACTAACTGCTTCGTTTAGGTATCACCCACACCATAGAGAACACTATTAAAATCTCTCTGCAGAAGAGGGAGTGTTTCCTCAGTACCCTGCAACATTTTTTACCATTATCCATACTGCGGATTTCAGCAGATTGACTATGGACTGGGTGATGCGTACGTGGGTGGCTGCACAAAGCACTGTGCAGATTTTCATCACAGCCAGTAATAAACAAAGGTAATAATTATTTTTAGTATTAATAGTAGTAATTACTACTCACCTTTGTTGCTAAGGACTTGAGCTTCCCCAGCAGTGACTGCTTATTTGAATATACTATTTCTTCTTCATTATCTTCTCCTTCCATTATAGCACAGCTGTCAGCAGCTGGCAGTTCACACTCTTTTGAGTTCGCTGTCATCACTAATTTGGAATATTTATACTCCAGCCTGAAGATATAAAGAGAGACAGGCATAGATCTTTTTACAAATGTCACATATTCAATATTTTTGTAATTTAGATTATCTGCAGCCCTTCCAAATAGTTATTGCTGAGGTATTTACTGGAAATTAGACACTTTTCAATCATTAAAAACATGTAACCAAAATAGTATTAATGACACACGGAGCTCCTGCTCTCCAGATTAGTCCTCTATCCTTATAAAAGAACCATGTTTTCCCAGAAGAGCACAAGTAAGTTGAGACGATTGCCTGCATGAAGAAGTGTGACTTGTGTGTTGGTTGGGGCAACAGCAGGTCTGACTCCAGCCTGTGTCAGACTCTGCATCACACTCCTGCCCAAGGAGGCTCTGGGGAAGAGGAGAGACATGTAACAGTGTGTGGCGGGAGGCAGCAACAGGTGGGGACCATGATACTGGAGTTTGGATTTGATGAAGGTGGATGTGCTATGTGGTGATGAAATCCCATGGAGGCAGAACCACCTTTTGAAAGTTAATGGTATCAGATTTGGGAAGCAAGGGACAATGGGGACAGGGAATATTCAGTATGTTCATTCTGAGAAGCAGGAATCTTTTGGGTGTGCACCAGACATGTCCTGCCAGAATACACCTAAAATCAAGAACCTTATTTTAACCCAGCTGAAAGGGACTAATTAGACTGAAGAGATATCCTTTTGGTCTTCAGACCTTAAGAAAGCCATGTTGCTTCAGGACTCAAGGTCAACTTCAAACTCTCGGGGAATGAAAAGACAGTTCCTATTGGGAAATTATGCCATAACAAAATACTGTGGATTTCCTATGCTTTCCTCACTAGCATTCTTGATAGTCACATTTGGCAGAAGAAACCTCAACCTGGTAGACTGATAGACTGATCCAACACGTTATTTCTCATCAACATTGTCATAAGAGGAGATCCATGACATGTCTTTCTGTTCACTACATCAAATTTGTAGCTTACTTTTATATGGCATACAATTTGCAGTACTTACTTCTGGTTTTTCTTCCAAAAATAGCAGGTCAAGGCTATGAGCAGAACAGCTGTGAAAGCACCAACACCAGCTCCAACTTTTAGCCAAAAATCCACTGTTTCACAAGTGTTAGTTCTTTTTTCTGGCAAGGGAACCCCTTTAATGCAATGCTTTGGCTCATTCCAGACATACAAGGTTTCCTTTCAAAAACAAAACACCAAAAAGTGAGTTGCTTGTAGGAAAAGAGAAAACTATTTAGCATTGAAGAAAACAAGCTGGTTTGAGGTAGAAAGGGTAAACATCTTTTCAGTGAAGGCAAACCTAAACATGTTCTTCAGGTTTTCTGACTCTAAGTGGAGTTTTGTTGTCTACTCAATCATCCCCTTGACTATGCCTACAAGTTCAGACATGGCAAAAGGAGGTTTGGAGCTGTGGATCAACAGAACAGTTCTGAACCTGTGATAGGACTTCCTAACATTTGACTAGAGAAGGCAGAACCAAAACAATTGTAAGCAAGGGAGGATGAATTTCTGAACAGAAACTCTGAATCCTCTCCTAGCCTGCCCCTTATGTTTATGGCTATTAAAGGACTGAAGTCTTTTGGGCACTCTGTCCTTCACAAATAACCTGCCTGTATGTGCAAATGCATACAGAGTTCAGGTCCCTATCCACACAGCTGTTCAGCACAACCCAGCTCTCCCCCAGGAACCCCACTGCCATGGACACAAATATCACTGAGTCTCAACACAGCACCTCACCAGCAAGACTTGCACCCAGCCAGCTCAGAGCCTGGACAGAGATTTCTCTACTCCACCTGCACTTGCATATTGCTTTGCACAGCGAATTTCAACAGAGTCCAAGTTATACCCAAACAAACCCATCTGACTTGCAGACAAGGTTGCTGTACCTGAAATCCTTTTTTGCAGGCTCCCTCAATCTCATGGTAGTCTTGCTCCGTGCACAGAGGGCAAGCTTCTGCGCTTTCCCATATGAAGTAGAAAGTGCATCCATCGCAGGTGCCCGCAGGGCATGAGCTAGGAGGAGAGCAAAGCTTAGTTATCACTTACGAAACAGTGGGGTTTGCATCCTCACTCCACATTCTGCTGATAAAGCTTGGTAATGGTAAGTACAACAAAACTTCCATCTAGTCACCAGATGGAAAAATCAGGGGGAAGAATTTTTCCCAGTTTGTAAAATGCTTTCTTAGATGAAAACAGATGTTGGGTTGTCAAAGGTCTAAAATAACAGCTCGGTTCCTGGCAGTGAGTGCTACTCACACACCTACAATGAAGAGAAGGGAAAGAAGCAAGCCTTGGAGACCAGCAGAACTACTCCAGCGTTACACCAGCATGGACTAGCCCAGCAGGCACCTCTACCACTGTTCTTCTGCACTGGGTGACTGTTCCACATGAATGCTGCTATCTGGTTCCTGCTGTTGTTCTAATGATGCCTGGGTGATTTTCTCCATATGGAATGGACTTGTCCTGTCATTGTTAATTACTAGAAGGATGTTCACCAGCTAATGAAGAGATAACAGCTTCTCTTAGTCTAAGAGAGACAAATGGTGCTATTTTGTATTCAGCCTGCAGAAGGCAGTTGTACTGGCAATGACAGGACGTTCAGGTAGGATTTGTTACTGACAATTACATCAGGTCTAACAGCAGCAGCAGCCAAAAGTCCATGCAAGAAGCTAGGTCATTTAAATGTGAAATATATCCATACAGAAAAATTGATTTAAAGGTTTTTCTATATCCTCTGGAAATCTGTTATCCTGATCTGAAGGACTGAAAAATCCACAGCCCTGAAAGCCCATTCTGGCTTATTCTGATTTGAATAACTGACAGCTGTCCTCTCTGGATTCTGGAACGTTTTCTCAATGTACATGGCAAGAGCACTGACAGATCTTTCTCCTCAACCTCTTTCATCTTATACTGTACCTGCATGTGATACTAAACACCATGTCTGAAGGATCAAGCAGTTACACACAGTATTATTTGACTTGTATCAGACAATACCTCATCATTTGAAAACAGCTGTCTGACTGCTGAGCTAATCAAAGGGGGCTAGGAAGAGAGAAGTCAACAAGAACTGAGATAAGGTACATCATGACAGCTGTGTGCTGTTTCTGCCCATGCTCACACTTTTAAAAGCAAGGTAGGTTATTCCTCCCTCACTACTGGTGAGTTCTCACAGCTCATATCATGTTTAACCTACAACACTAGAAGGACACCTGCAGGATTTTGGCTCAGCAGCTGATAGATAGTGGCTTGTTGCCCAGAATAATTCGTAGTGTGTCAGGTCCCTAAGAAACTGGGGTAAGCATCTCCAAAGGTTCAAACATCAATCACTTATCCATCACCTGTGAAGCAGATGCCCCTTTGCCTTCAATCAGATGTGCACAGTTCAGCTGTGCCAAGAGGGACAGGGATCAAAGAAGCCCCCACACTTCTCACGCTGTCAGCTTTTGGGAAGAGGACTTTAAACTTTTAGGAAGGAGGATAAATGAGAGGGCTATCAGCAGATTTACAGTAATGTCCAGACAAAGACAGGCTTTGACAGCCAAAGAGGAGGGTTACCAGAGTTAACAGGAACTGCTGAAGAATGTACAGGGTGTTGCTAAAGAGTAATATAATTCATTCTTTTACTGCTTTTTCTCTGCAACTTTTCAGGTGAAGGCATAAACAGGACTTTGGAAGAAAGAAGCTTTTTGAAGTCACTTGAAACAGAAGGGGAAAAAAAGGTCAGGTAGATTTAACACAACTGGTACGAGGGGTCCAGGGTACAAACTGGAGTGATGAGAGACATAAATACATATAGAACTTGGACTACACAGAGTCAAAGCTCACATCAGCATTGCAACAGCAGATTTCATACTTCCTAGAACAGGTTGCTCTTTTTTAAAAAAAACACTTTGTCCACAGCCACTGCTGTAGATCAAAGAAGAAAAAATAACCTCTCAAAGCACCAAGTAGGTCATTCTAATCAGGAGGCCAAAGATCAAAATAAGGAACTGAATAAAGGAGGAGCCAATAAACCATTACTATATTTTCTTTTTGTTTTAAGCTTGGAACAACCTGCCCAAGCTCTGACCTCTCTCATCACACAGCCTAAACACAGAGCAATTGGTCTACTGGGAGGTGATGGACACACACATCCCTCACCCAGGAGAAATGACTGAGACTGCACTCCTCATTGCTGTTAAGTATAAGATTACTAATTAGTTTTGTGCAGATCACCTGAGGGAAAAAAGGTTTTTGGCACTACTAGGAAACAAATACTTAAATACCTGGGCACAGAAAGCTCTCCTTGGTCTGGTTTGTTTGGGTTGCATCTCATTGTCACAACAGTTGCACGGCCATTTTCACAGGAGGTTGTCACTGTTGAAGACCTAATGTCAAACGAGAGGAGAAATGTAATACATTTCCACCATACTAAATACATGTTTTTCTTTCATAGGTCTCTGTGCTTTCTTGCAACTGTAATACTAAAGAAATAGCATTTACCACAGCACTTTAGCCCCTGTCAGCTGTAGGAAAAAAACGGAGCAACAGAAGCAGAGTGGGTTTCAGCACATAACTCAAATCTCAAAGTGCTCTGAGATGCCACCCAGGGAACTGCTCTGTCTTTCTAGCTAGTTTGAACTCTGCTGAGTCAAGGAATAAACCTGCTCATAAAACAGAATGGAATGATTAAAAAAAGAGAATTGTTGCTGTGGTTGGTGTGTTACTCTGCTGGAGAGTTTATGGTGGCTCTCCCCTTATCCAGTAATCTGAGAAACATACTGTTCTGAAAGAGAACAAGGCAAAGGGGATTCAAAAAATGGACCTTATTCCAACAGGATAGACATTGCAAGCTAAGTTCATAAACTACTGAATGTAGAGTCACTGGTGTGAGGTTCAGTTTGCAGAATCAGACATGTAATTTAAGTATTCACATATGCATGAAGTGTTGATATCTGAAGTGCTACAACCTATTAAGATCTAAAGCCAGCACTAAAGCCAACACAATCTAGAGAGCCAGTCAGTAGAACAAATATAGGTATGTGCCTTAAGATAAGCTGAATAGCTCCACAGGCTTCAGAGTCCAAGCTTAGAAACCCAGTTCCCATGAAGACATCACCATGTAGACATCTTAGTCCAGGTGATCTCTGAGCTGATTCTTACCCAAGCTGAGGTATTCATTTTATGGAGGAAAGCAAAGAACAGGAAAAGCACACTAGTAATTGTGCAGGTTGGAGCAATTATTTTTAAGTATGATTAGTTCATTTTCGTAACATCAAATTAAATACAAATGAATGTGAAAGCAAATGTGCAACAGGAAGTGGCCATATCAAAGCCACACACAAGAAATTATGGAAAGAAACGTAACACTGGAAGTGGCATCTGGATGAATCAAAGCTCTGGTGTCACTTTCTACAGATCAAGTGTAATGTACATTTGACTAAACAGTGTTTGCTGATTTCATAAGATGTTTTTCAACATGCCAATCAACATCAGCCAGATACTGATTAAAGCGATAAGGATTAAAGGTGGATTAAAGATCTCCCCTCACAGTTTTAGTTTCCTTTAAACAAACAAAGACATTTGATGTAGCAACAAACAGTATTTTTAACCTACTTGTAAAAGAAATGCACATCAGGTATTTTGCTTGGAGAGGGAGGAAACATATCTGTCTTGATGCTGATATTTTCTAGTGTTGTTTCAATAGTAGCTCCTAAAATGTGAAGGAAGAAAAAAAAACAATGGAACAAGCTAAGAATGGATTTCTGAGGTGTTCATGTGTAACATTTTCTCAGTTTGAAAGGCACGGATCTCACTTAATAGCATACAATGACATCACTATACATTATACATTTTCTTCTATTCTAGGTAAACTTTGCAGATTTTTATGTTCCTCATACACTCTGATTTCCTCATATAGACATAACAAAACAAAAAATTAATAAAACAATTCTAGTGTAAATAAGTTTTACACTTTTGTAATAATTTAAAGCAACCAAGGGATATTACAGAAGCATAAAATAGTTTAGGTTGGAAAATAACTTCTGAAGATGTCTGATCCAATCAACTGCTCAAAGTATATGCCTTGAACATATAGCCCCAATGCCTATAACCATGTAACACCCTAAGCAATCTGCAGAACTGTGGGAGAAAAACAGAAAGATGTAATGACGAGATTCAGGATTACGGAGTTATAGGCAAGCCCTGATGGCACATTTTGGAACAAACGACAGGCTGGTGTGTGGAACAACACAGGTTACGCAGGTCTGTATGGATTTTGGACAGGAGCTGAAAATGGAAAATTCAAGTAACCAAAGTTCTCAAGATCCTTCCAACCCCATGAACCAAAGAAGACAGAAAATATCGGTGCTCTACTGCAATATTTCAGAAAAACATGGAGGTGTAATAATGGGACAGGCTGCATCCTTTCAGTGAGATGAAAAATTCCTAGAATGACAAGAAAAATTGGTATCAGCCAGCAATAGGTGGGAAGATGAGAAAGACTGAAGAAAAGTTTTCCCCTTGTTCTTGCAAGAGTCTAGACAGCCTAGCTGAATTCTTAGGACTTTGACATGGCTGGCATTACATTTGGGAGGATGATTCACACAGCTGGAAAATCCACGTCTGGTCATAACCCTTTTAGGTAAACATAGTAGATAACTAAGGTGACAGTTTGTACTAGACACTACTACCTGGTATAGAACAAGTTAGAGACTGGGATTGTGGGTCAATGTGCTCAGTAACATTGCTCAGGAGGGTTGCATATGAGGGACAGCTACAGAGCATCCCATCAACAGAATACAATGAGCTGTGCTGCAGTAACCACCAGGAACATGTGCAGGAAGATGTCAGATTATTGTGGAGGGGCCTCTGAGAACATATGCTGATATCAGCAGAGACGATCATTTCCTCTCGTCAAAGACATTGCATTGAACTCAGGGAAACTTAAATTTGGTTTGTGACACAAGGGACGGAGATTAGTTACTCACTAGACTGGAAGATTGGAGCTCCTAGGGACCTTATTATATTCAACACAGGCAATGAGAGAATATTCCCAACCAATATGCACTACTGTAGAAATGGCATCTCAAAGTGCAGTTTCTCAAAAACGAGAACACTAGAAGCAAAATCAAGTGTGGAAAAAAAAAAAAAAATGTCATTCTTCAGAGGATATTAATTATATAGCTAAAAACCCACAATGACTCTCTGGAGAATTACGATAGTTTTGACTAAGAGTCCACTTTGGATCAGAACAGCGGTAAAAGAACAATTCAAATAAAAATATTGACACTAGCTTAATGGAGGGGGAATACAGAATCAAATAAAATCAAAAGTTATAAGTTACAGAAAAATTATAATGGATGCTAAACACTTCAGGGAAAAGCCTATGTTTGGCAGGACTAGAATAATTCTAAGTTTGGAGCTTTTTTAGAAATACCAGAAAGAAAAGTACATCTTATGGATAAGAAAGACAAACTTCAGCCATTTTAAAATGGAACACTTATGACAAAGAAAAGGCTGTAGAAGAGCTTGAAATCTTCCCTCTGTCTTGGGAAAAAATCAGGACTACCTCTTTGCTTTCCAAGACAATGACTGAACACCCCATTGTCTTAGTGGCAGGAGAGGATATTGGCATCTACTTGGCGTGCTGCTTATAAACTGGCAAACCTGCACAAAAAGTGGCTTTTAATAAAGCTTTTAACGATAGCGAAATGTCAGAAGACTAATGGAGAGGGAATATGGTGAGCCAAATGACAATGTGGTTAACATGACGAGGCAAAGAAACAGGAATGGTAAGTGGAAGAAGAGTTTCAGTTAATGGAGAGGTACCTAATGAGTGACTGTCCAGTTGATGGATAGATAGATAATGAGTGGCTGTCAACATGAATTCATGGAGAACAACTCTTGTTGAGCAAATCCGATTATGTTCCTTGAACACTGATGAATTTGGTTGCTAAAGAAAATTATGTAAATTTATCAAGTGTTTCACTAATTACTAATGAGATTTTCATTAAAACTTTAGCAGTGTAATATCAATTAATATCAATCACTCTGGATTAAAAATTATTTAACTAACTAATTATAAAATTATCTGGCCATGAAAAATTGTCGTCAAATGTGGTACATCTCCAGACTCCTCTAGGCATTGATATTGGAATCCCAAATGCAAGATTATCATCAAGGATCTGCAAGTAACTATATAATCACTGGTGGTAAAGTGTGTAGATAAGACAAAGATTAAGAGGAACAGTAATAAAATACAGAGCAACTTGATTCACTTGGTAAGCTAGTCCCTATCAAACCAAACACATTTTAGTGCAGACAAGTGCACCAAGGGATGAAAGTCAGTCCTAAGGAAGGGAGATTTTCCCTTGGAAACTGTAACCCTGAAAAAGATCTAGAGTGGACATCAGATCCAAGAAGCCATCATGAAATCCCATGAGACTGGAGAAAGAAGGACTTGGGGATTCTATCCTTGCATGTAAACAGAAATACAGAAGGGATTTTTATTGCCATCCTTTTGAATTAAATACTGGAATACTATTCCTTACTGATGTCCATGCTTTAAGAAAACCTAATAACAAGTTACAAAGGCTGCAGAAAGAACCTCAGAAAATATTCAGATGCTTGAGAAATACATGATAGCAAGAGACTTAGAAGAACTTCGTCTAATTAGTCCATTCAGAAGAGCAGACCAGGGAGGGTGTGATGATTCCAGTACACAAAATATTTCTCCAAGGAGGAAAATGTGGGTGTGAAATGGAGAAAGAATAATAATAAGAGCGAGCTGAAAACTGAAGCCAAGCAAATTAAAACAGGAAACAAGTCTGCTTTAAAACAAAATACAGAGACACTGTTTGATCAGTGAAAAAAAATACCAATCACTGTGGCAAAGCTTTTATTTCTGGCAGTCTTAAAAGTCCAGATTGAATGCTCTTCTAAAGATGTGCTTTTGTCAAACATGAGGTTCTGGGCTCAGTGCCAGGGAGCAAGAACAAACACTCAGTGCCTGTAATGGATAGGTGAGCAGACTAAATTACTTCATTGTCTAATCTGGCCCCAGACTCTGGGAACTTTTGGGCCAGAGCATTGCAAGACTTAACGATCTGCACAGCCCCATGCTGCCCTAAGCTTCCTCACTTAATTGTGCCCCAGCACCAAGTGGGGACTTGGCATGGGCAGAAACACTTGGACTAGTGTGACTACAGCAGTGATTGGTCTTGTCCTGCATGAGGTGAGTTGGAAATATGAAAGAAAATGAATGCTTTTTAATTACATCCTCCTGATTTTTGTGCTGAAACTCCATGCACCATGGGACCCACTAGACCAAACACAGGGAGGAGTGAGTAATATGGGCATGGAAAGCAAAGAATGGGGGGACTCCATACTCTTCTCCAGCCATCAGCTGTACTGAAACAGCAGCAAAAAGCATCTGTTCACACGTGCTTCACAGAACAAAGTGGGACTAACTCTTGGGCTGCCCCTTTGCTCTTCTCTCAAGATAATACAGCACTTCTGAGCTGGGAAGGATTTACTCTGTGCCCCTAAACACTTGAGAGTACAAACCACGTACCTAAGAACCTATCGGCAAGGCTGTTGGACTGCAGAGCCAGGGCTGTTCGGAAACCCTTGCTGTCCGACGGGATGATGGTGGACTGACAGACAAAAGCTCCCACAAAGTTGGAAAAATCTTCTGATTCCGCAACCATGTCCTTCAGAGTGACGTCTGTGATATTGTCAGTGCAAATAGCCATCTTCTTCCCCTGTGGACAACCAGGAAAAACAAGGAAGCTGTCGGCTGTTGATAGGATGCGAAAAAGTTTGGAAAAGGAGAGAGTGCAAACTTCTTGACTGCAGATGGATGAGTTTCTTCCCTGCACCTTAGAAACAACTTGATGTTTCTGTCATGAGAGGGACAAGTTGCAACAACAAACTGTGCCACTCTGAAACCTCCAATTAAAGTCTTTTACAGACCTATAAACACGATGTCACCTCTGGTATGTGTCTTATCAGAAACCTGTGCTACAAAGCACTCTTTTTTTTTATCTTGACAGCATAGTGTTTACTTGCAGAGCATAATAAAATGGCTTGCAATGGAAAACCATGTTTCCCTTGCCTTTAAAACACTGTAGAATACCTCTTTATTTGGGATTTAATCCAGATCAAATATTCTCAGATCACAAATACATAAAACCCCTAAATAGATACATAGTCTTCAAGGCTGCATTAATGTCACATGCTGAGATCAGTGCTGGAATCTCAGAGCAACAGCAAGGAAAGATGAATTAGCAGACTCAGTTGTCCTGATAGAACACCAAACATTCAGGACCCACTCATACGGTTGGTAGTACTGTAGCACACCTGCACTAATTTGGGCAAATGAAGACCACATGGGAGAGCGCATCGCTGTACCTTTGTGGGTCTAGTTGTCAGCAGCTTTAATTGAGAAGGGTATGTAAAAACATGGTTAAGTCCAAAAGTATGCAAAACACTGTAAAGAAATGGGACTACTCATTTGCTTCAACTCATGCAAACCCTTTGGAACATGGGAGAGAGACTTCAGAACTTTACAGGGCTGAACATCAATGTAAACTGCACGCACTGACCTTTGCAGGACAATATACATTGTTGGTACTGCTCTGAAATTTCAATGTATGTGACAACATGCTCTGGTACAGTCCAAGCCCCAGATGTAAAAACTCTGATTCTGGGGCAAAGACTGTTTGCATTCACAAAGTAAAAACGTTTCCACCACTCTATAAGGCTATAATCAAAGTCAGCAACAAGCACCTCGGACGCTGGCAGAAAGCAGGGGCACCAGGTGCTCTGCTGACAGCAACATCTCCAGCCAAGTCATGAGGGAAAAATATGGAAAGAAGCTGGCAACCAAAAGACTCAGACTCTTCAGTTGAGTTCCTTGGTGCCAGCACAAAAGGTCAGAGTTGTGACCCAAGTGACTTCAAGGCACAAGAACTAAGAAAAGGTAGGGATGTGATAGGGTTTTTCTTCTGACCATCACTTACGCCTAAAACACTCTCATCTCTTTTCTGGAAAATCACTTGGCTGCTCAAAAGCCCCCCTGCACTGCCGAGCAAGATCCAGAGAAAAGTGTTTACAGTGTTGGTGACAGCTCAGCTGTAGAGGAGTCCTTGTCCTTTCTCAGTGTGATCCCACAGAACAACAACACGGGCAGTAAATTGGTCAATGCCCCCCAACACTTGACACCAGGTGAGCTCACCTCATTCCCACACAGGCTGATGTTAAAGAAGTGGAAGAACTTGGTCCCTCTGGAGGTGAAGCTGGGTCCGCTCATCAATGAGCCCACCTGGCTGAGGTTGCTAAAATCATAATTCAGGCTCTGGTTATCCTTGATGTATGACACCAGGCAGTCACTGAAGCAGGCAGAGTGATCCTTCAGAAGAAGAAGCATCCATTAAAGAGCAGTTATGGGCCAGCAGCAAACCATTCACCCGGGAGTTAAAGCAAGCAGGCACAGGCAGAACTGCTCTCCATGTTAAGGATGGAGGAGAACTTGTCCTATTCCTGTAATTCACCTTTCCCTTGGGAGAATTCTCATTCCTGTTTCAGTCCCCTGTAATCACACATCAGGACTTCAATACTCCCTAAAGTTGGCCTTTCTGTTGTCCCCTGCACTAGCCAAGAAAATGCAGTTTCTTGCTTTGTTTTGTGTGGGTGCTTTTAGGATCCCAATATCCCAGCTTAAAGCCCCATAGATAGACCAGAACATGGCCTCAGTTACACTTGTATCTTGCAAAGGAAACAAAAGAAACAGCTCAAGAAACAGGGACAAAATATGAACCCAGCTGGAGTAAGGCAGAAAATTAACCAAATGGAGCAGTTCTTTAAGCCCCTGTGCAGCTCCTTGCCAAAGGATGCTGCACATTATAAATGCTTATCTAGCCTTCAGGGCAATTTCATATAAGAGGAATTTGTTACAGGTTTCTAGAGGCACATAAACGTTATCCAGCTGAGGAAGTCTCTGAGTTTAAAACAGCAAAAGTCTGGGACAGTTTTAGGTGGAACTAACACATGTGCTATTACATTGTCCTCAATGTAGCTTCTTGAAATGAACCTTTATTTGAGCCAGCATGATCCATTTTATCTTCTTATTGCATGTTTATAAACTGAAATTAGACCAGGGACATATTTGGAAGAATGGGGTCGTTGGTTACAATTATACTTCAATGCTCACAATGCTCATACCTGCAGGAAAGCACTAAAATTGACCCTTTGAGTGCTTATATCCCAACCTGCCCTATCTCAGACACACTCAGTTTCTGCACCTTAGTGCTCTTGCTGCCAGGCCCACATGGGATGCAGGCCTCCATGCCGTAGACCTGGTGGATGGACAGGAAGGTGTTGGCCGGACACTCCTTGCACTGGCTGGTCTCCTTCTCGATGTAATGCCCCGCTGGGCAGGGCACACAGGATGAGCCAGACTGCTCAGAACCCAGTGCACAGGCCCGGCAAGAAGAGGCAACTCCATCCACTGCGTTGGTCACCGTGATGGAGTAGATCTTTGCCATGTCATTGATGAACTGTCTGCTCTGAAACAAGAGGCAAGGAAACCACCCTAGTGCCGTTGCACCATTGCATGTGGACACTAAAACCAGTGCTGTGCACCAGGGCAACTATTCCGGGATTGGCTTATGCATTCACCTGACTTTCATTAAAAATAAAAAAAAAATACACAGAACAATAACATAGAATGTCCTGAGTTGGAAGGGACCCACAAGGATCATCGAGTCCAACTCTTTTCCCTGCACAGGACAACCCCACAGTTCACACCATGTGTCTGACGGTGATGTCCAGTCTCTTCTTCAACACTGTCAGGCTGTGACACCTCCCTGGGGAGCCTGTTCCAGTGCTCCAGCACCCTCTGGGGTAAGAACCTTTTCCTAATGTCCAACCTGAACCTCCCCTGGCACATCCTCCTGACATTCCCTCAGGTTCTGTCATTGATTGCTAAAGAGAAGAGCTCAGCTCCTGCCCCTCCTGCTCCCTTGTGATGAAGCTGTAGCCACCATGAGGTCTCCCCTCAGTCTCCTCCAGGCTGAACAAACCAAGTGACTTTAGCCACTCCTCATACAGGTTCCCCTTCAAACCCTTCACCAACTTCATAAACACTCTCCAAACCCTTCACCAACTTCTGGACACTCTCCAGTAGCTTTATATCCTTTTATATCTTTCTTCAATATGGTTCATCCCCAGACGCCTCCCAGGGGTGAGGTGACAGCCATTGACCCTCTACAAAAAACTTGTGAGCTTCAGTGGAGGACAAGAGCTCTGGCAGTGAGTGTCCAAGGAAGGCTGTGCTATAAAGCCATGTACATTAACAAGTACTTACATCTTGGCCCTCGTTTATTCTCTGAAAGGCCCAGGTGAATGTAAAGGAAGCATTTTTGGAGATGATGTGAGTGTAGGATTGTTTCTCTTTACTTCTTTCCCACGATTCCACCACATTGGTATTTTTTCGATTAATGTCCTACAAAATGGATGTGAATCTCTTTTAAAAAACAAAAGTGTGGTCATACCACACTAAACACCAGTAATAATATAGAGATTAGTATATACTTTACAATTGCATTTAATGTTTAATAAAGAAGAGCAAACATATTTATTCTCTTTTCCACTACTAGTAATTTTTCAACTGAGAATGGGTGTCTATTCCAAAATATGTTCTAATTCACACAACAGTTAAGTTCAAAGTCCTATAGTAGGTTATAAACATTATGAGGACAGATTTAGTACAGTGGTTCTTTCAGATTTGAAATTCTGTTCATGTGTAAAACATGTGGGTAGTGCCAGAGCACAGAAAGGGGAAGGCTCAAGTTCAAAGAAAATCATAGTTTATGACATCTTCAGGCACCTACTTCGTTGGCGTCTCTACTGAAATAGAACCGAGGCCAAGAAGGCAGTGTCAAAGTTTACATGAGAAAATGCTGTTCAATCTCTGTTTGTACTTCTTATTCTCCATCAACTGTAAATGTTCCAGTGAAAGATGCTTTTCCTTTAAAACAGATTCCTTTAAATTACCAGTAAAGGCAGATTTCTTCAAATTACCACCTAATTTCCACTTAAATCTCTTTAAATTAACAGTAGATTCATGTGAAGTACCACTAAATCAAAAACAAACTAAAAAAAAAAACAACCAGCTTTACTTTGCAATAGAAGGGGCAAGGGAGCTGTCGCAGATCCAGTTACCTTCCTCAGCTGATGGACTTTCAATAAGCAGATGAGGAAAGTAAAAAACATGCCACTGTGCTTTCACAAATGTCCGCCTGCTGCCCTACGAACTCCCTGGGTCACCAACAGGATCAAGACCAGGTTTCCGAATTTTCCATTTCCCAGGCTTGACTTGTGACTCCACTAAACTTCTGGAGGTTAACTTGACTGCACAAGAGACACTGAGAATTTTATCAGTTTAACAGGGGCAAATTTGGCTCTTTAGTGTCCAGTGATTTCTTTTAAAGTAAACAGATAACCAGGAATTGTTCACAACTCATGTGGTAGAGGAATTTCGCTAAGTCATTCACAAAATCCTTCTTGCAAGGGCATCACAGATATTAAACTAATGTCATACTTAGTCATAATAAACCAAGCGCAACTAATCACGCCTACGTAGAGGTATTAAAGTGACATGTGGAATACCAGGCTCAGTCCTCAGTCATGGAGAGACAGGCCTCACTCACCGCCATAAAGTACAGCACACAATCTGCTGAACAGATGGTCTCAAAAATAAAAGTAATCCGTCCTAGTTCTGACCCAGTCGCTCCTGTCACTGATGTCGGAGGTCTGTTTAACAGAGAAGGAACGAAACATTTACAAGATGCTCTCCAGACAGGCAGCAGTCAATCCTTCAAATTGCTTTTCGTACAGCGGGAAAACCATCAAAGTCCTGTCACATAAAACCTGCTCTTGCAGAACTGCGGAAGCCAGGTTTGCACAGCGGCTCTGCGCTGGGTATTGGGCACAGCAGGGTGATTTTAAGTGTCTGACTCCTTTATGGTGCAGTTCTCTCCTTACAATCAACACCTGAACCTGATGATATCAGTAGGGAATCTTATTGCTTAAATGCGTTACATGCTTTAAATGATCTACACTGATTTAATTGCATTTACCCTCCACCAGTTTTCAGGAGTTTAATGAAAACCAGAAGTATTCAGTGTGCTCCCCTGAAAAGCATTAAATGGTAAACTGGGACATGTTGAGCTTCTCCATGGATATATTTCTTGCTTCTATTTTAATTGTTGTTTGCCCATACTGTAAAATAAAAATCAGGGTTTGCTCACTGGGTGTAAGAAGTCACAAGCTCCCTCAGCTGAGGTACAGCAAAGGGAGGGTGAGGTTAATTTTGCCATACCTTATGTGTCTCAATATTTGGCACCTGGTCTGAGCTAGGAGTCTGAGTTCACTCTTTTGACAAAGAGATATGAGCACCTCAAACAGCTATTTCACCTAAAAGTCCAGGAGGCACCGCAGAAGAACAGGACATCCCACCTCTCCTGGACCTCTCCAGATATACAGCACGAAGTAACTTGGATTTCTGTAAAAAACCTTCAGGGCAGGCACCAGTATCCACCCTACGGTAGGTTCAGCTGGTTACCTTGGGATAATTTAGGAACAGAGGGATAAGAATGTATTTTCTTTGTTCCAAACAGTCAATCAGCTGACATCTCAGACTGAAGCAAACACTGCTAAAAACTAAGGTCTTAGAGAATCGTCTGCTGCAATGGGTTGACTGAGGGCACAGGAATAAAATCCAAGTTTCCTCTTGTCTCTCATTCATTACATCATTGCACTTCAAAAAAGAAAACTCAGTTCATCCCACGGGTAATACATAATAGGTGTAAGAGAAACAAATAAATGAGAAATAGATTAAAAAAAGAAAAAAATCCTGTTCCTCACTTGAATCCCGGGATGTGCAGGTTCAGGATAAGATAGTCATTGTCAGAGCCTCCTGCCCCACTCTGGATGTGATCACCGGCCACTTCCCAACCTTCACAGAAGAAAAAAAAGAAATCAAGAAATGGATGGTTTCTGGGTCATATGGAAAATAAAAAAATATCTGTTATCACACTTTGTAAAGCGATTCAGTACTTCAGTATGTTTTAAAGATGAGTGGTATACACTGTTGTTAGGGAAGTTCCTTTTTCCCTGGGTTTCCCATAGCAGAGACTTGGGCATGGATTCCAGAAATTCTTCAATAAGCTAAGGCAGACTATTTCCTGATACTGTAGAGCAGTATAACAATGCTTTTGAATGACAAATTGTAGTAATTGTATGAACTGATGATTTTATAGGCAAATGTCACCGTGAAATCAGCAAAGCAATTGAAATTCCTTGACCTTTGCTGTGCAGCTCATTGGGGATGATCCATCTGATCTCTTTCAGACTTAAAACAGATGAATCAATGAATCTATGTGCTAAATTTTAAGCATATACTCCAGTGCCCCTTTTCTCAACACACATAAGTTAAAGCTTGAGTTAATATCAGCCTGACAGGGCAGATCAAACTGAGGAAAACCTTGCAGAGAAGGCTAGAGGTGAGAGAAGTCCCGAACGGGATCATTTTCACTGGCGAGCTGTGACTGCTCTCTGCTGCAATCTTAGCATATGTGCAGAGAGAAAGTTCTGAGTGCAAAATGAAGAAAATCACAGATTTTACTTAAGTTTTCCAGAAGAATTATGTGTGACCTCGACAGGCAAAGTTATCACAAAACATGAGAGGAGATGAACTTAGAGAGAAGTCAAATCATTGTGTTTTTTTCAATGGGGATAATCAGATGCATCAAAGTCGATGGTGAGATAGGTCCTTGGCCGAGAGGACTTCGCACAGGCTGCAGCTCCTGCCCTCTTCTGGTATACAAGAGATTTTTTTATTTCTTGTGATATTGTGACATTGCTTCCTACAGGACATTTCAAGCATGGTGCAGTTAAAGAAAAGAGGGGAAACTGCGTTGTGACGCACGCAGCAAAGAGCACGCACATCTTGATGGGTGCTCCATTACAACAGTGACCATCGCAGGAGAAAGACAGGCACATAACAACAGGGGGAGTTTGGCTCACCGTTCATCCCATCGCACTTGGAGTTGCCGACATTAAAGCAAGACGTCTTCATGTTGCCTGGCAGGATGTTCCACCACTTGTACTCAAACCCAAGAGCTGGTTCAGTCCCAGCAGGGCAGGCTTTGCACTCTACAGGGTGAGAGGGCAGGAAAAGGATATCACATGGCCAAAGCGCATCTCAAGGTGTTTCAAAGAACATAGATATTACTTTTTTACTCTCTGGGGCAAGTAATGAGCAAAGAATATAATTTGTTTCTTTATAATTAAATGGTCAAAGACTTATCAGGACCAGAAACGTAGAAAAAAGACTAGCATTTTATAAATCGCAGATCATAACCTTGTGGTAAGTAATCTGCAAGTGATCCCCAAACAGGACTTCCTTTACAATGGCTTCAGCTGAAGCTTTGATCATACTGCTAAACATGAGATCCCACAAAATGCTGTAGGTGACCACTAGGCAAATACATCTCAGAATCAGCAAGCCAGAGTCTAGGCTAGACAATGTTGGCAAGGTACTCATCTGGTAGTGCTTAAAATGGTATTTTCAGAGGGAAGAACTTGGCATGGACAGGAGAATGGGTGAGGAGGAATTACTGACTGTAAAAGTTCTGATTCCTTTCTCAGAATTCCTTAAATAACCCTCAGGATGTTTATACCAGCCAAGAAATGTATCCAGAACACAGCAGGTCAAATTAGAGCAGCAGAAGGCTTCAGAGAGAAAGAAGATATCAAACTCCCTCTCTCCAACATTATTACATAAATATTTTATGCAAAATGAATTCTGGCTTATAATGATGGATCATTAAACAAAGTCACACGGAAGCTGACAACTGCTTTTGGGGACACTAAGCAGTTTTTTTGTCGACTCCTACCCTGTGTCCCATCTGAAAAGGTGCCTGGTGGGCAAGGAGTGCAGGAAGATGAGGCGTTGTTATAAAAGCCAGGATTGCAGGGTGGACAATCCTTCCTCTCTCCAGAAGGAGGTAGTGTCAACGCTTCAGGGAGATCTTCTCTGCAAATCTTCGGTTCAATCCATTTGTACATGATCTGAGTCTGGAAAGAGAAGACACTGAGCTCACATGGTGTTTTAGGAAGTTTTAGAACTAGACGTACCAGTCAAGGTCCTCCTTGTAAATGAAATTAAGGTATTGCCAACATTTTAGGCCAAAAACACACCTTGCACATCCAGGACAATAAAGGGAAGGGCAGTGAAGGGAAACAGAAGTGGCTGGGTTCACAGGTGATTCCAAGATTTCAGGCCTCAAGAGCAGAGCAAAAATGTTTATGGATTTTACCATGAAAATGTTTCTGAGGAATGTCAGATAAATAATTCTAACAACAGCATAAGCAATCTCTGCATTTTAACCATAGTAACCCAAAATATAACTTCTGCATTATAAAATCCCTTTATCAGGAAGGCTTCTGTTAACAGAGAACATCACAAGTTCTGCATTTTCTCTACATTGGCCTGTTCTTCGAAATGTCCTCAATTTCTCTCCAGCCATTTTCACCTACTGAAGAAATGCCAAAACCACACAGGAACAATTCCAACCCCTACCCAGTCCCTCCACATTACACAAGGAGCAGTCCATAAACACTAACATGAGTCAATCCTTGGCATGATCATGTACAACAGGATCACTTCTTTGCCATCACCTCTCTTTGACAACACACAAGGTGAGATGCATCACCCATGGTGTTGGGTTTTAAATTTTATGTGTCTTTGAGTCTATCCCTGAAAGGGTTTAATATCTCAAGACAAAAATTAGTTGAGTTCCAGAGCAAGATTAACTTGCCCAGAGCTCTCCCTCCAAGTAGTTCTACCCTTTCATCCTAGCAGTGCAACCAGGCATCCTTGAGGCCAGAGGCATGGGTACAGAGCTTGTCAGGAGAGATTTAACCTTACGATTTTGGTTCAGGGCCCTGAATATGTGCCCCTGCCAAATCAAATATTGAGCTGCTTGTGCTCAACGTTAGCCCTCTGATAACACAGAGCTGCTCAAGAAGTATTCACCAGTCTTGAAGCTGTTCAGAAAAAAAGCTGGAAGAAGCCTCAGTGCAGGCTCAGGTCTGGGCTCCTGGGAGCTGCAATTAAGCTGAGTGTCTCACCCTTGATCCCTGCCTGAGCTGTGTTGCAGCCATGCCTGTGCCGGGTCACGTACCCTGGCTGATCCACATCCTGACTGATGGGCGGACTCGATGGGAGACAACAATGTCTTTCCAGTGTAAAACCTGGCTGATTTTAGTAAGTCACAGATCCACAGGCCCTTAGGTTGGTGTTTTACAGCCACTGTTCACCTGAAGACGGGCTGCAGAGTCAGGCCCTCTCATGGGACTGCATCACATGGAGAGATGGACCTGTTGGAGAGGGGCCAGAGGAGCCACAGAAATGATCTGAGGCTGGAACAGCTCTGCTGGGAGGATAGGCTGAGAGAGTTGGGGTGTTCAGCTGGAGAAGAGAAGGCTCTGGGGAAACCTTATTGTGGTCTTTCTGTACTTAAAAGGGGTCGATAAGAAAGATGGGGACAAACATTTTAGCAGGGCCTGTTGTGATAGGACAAGGGGCGATGGTTTTAAACTAAAGGTGAGATACAAGCTAGATATGAGGAAGAAATGTTTTACACTGTGGGTGGTGAAACACTGGCCCAGGTTGCCCAGAGAGGTGATGGATGTCACATCCCTGGAGACATTTAAGGCCAGGCTGGATGGGGCTCTGAGCAACCTGATCTGGGTGAAGATGTCCTTGTTCATCGCAAGGTGTTGGATTAGATGGCTTTTGAAGGTCCTTTCCAACTCAAACTATTCTATGATTCTACGGCTGGCAAGTACAGCAAACGCAGACTGATTTCCAGAGACGCAGAGCACTAAGTGGTGAAAGCAGTCCTGAAAACCCCGTATCTGTGCATTTATGACACATGTTGTTGTTGCAACTGATCTGCAGAAAGACCCACCACTCTGTATTCTGATGATGCCCATCAGCAAAGGGAAAACCCACTGACGAGACAGGAAGAGGGTCAATGGCAGGAGCTTATTCAAAGCCAGCATGCCTTGAATTGCACAGAGCAGTGACAGGGTACTCTATAGGAGATTGCAATTAAAGGGGTACCTGGGGGTGTAACAGTGAACACTGTTGCTGATTCCTTGAGTCATTAAGGAAAGTTAATCAGTGAGTCAAGAACAGGTTGTAGAGCCTGCCAGCTCTGGGGCTAAACTCACTGATGCTTTGTTAATAAAGCATGTGAATTCTCAGCTGCATTTTAGAACTGGCTGACAAGGAGACTCCAAAATACTCCATGCTGCCAGCAAATATTGGGCCAGCAACCTACAGGTGCTATGGATTTTGACTAGTTGTTATCCCATTCAGATCTATGAGGGATGGAAAAGGGAAGAAAAAGAGATAAAACAGGCCTGAGCATGTGTCCACACCTCTATGGGCTCTGTATCCCTGTAATTAGGAGTTTCTTCTCCAAATCCCACCAAAATACTGCTGGGACAAAGAGCAGGAGAGCTCCAAAGCCATGCTGCTCCACCAGTGGGTCCCTGTATGAGAGATCCAGTGGATCTAAGATCTCTGGGTGAAATAATCTACTGAGAGTCCAGATGTTCCAAGGCATCTCATGAGGCAAGCACATTATTATCAACTAATCTCTGCTGCTGCACATGGATACTCACAGGCTATGTATATACCATTATTTCAACAGACCATGGGCTCTTTTTTGATGCAATGACCAGGGGACATCATACCTATGCAGAGAAATGTTCTTTCACCTGCAACAGGTACGGTCATTCTCCTGTGCACCTGAATTGTGTCTGGGCATTGCTGGGACAGGGCAAGTTGTCACAAGCCAAAAGGATGCCAGGAAAGAGCACTATCAACTAAACAGTATGGTTTGTTCTGGGACAGTACTTCAGCTTGTGTTCCAACCCTGTTCTTTTATGAGTGTGGAGGTAGCACCAGTGACACAGGTAGACTAATCAAGAGTGAAAGAAGCCTAGCATTTCACGACAGATACCTTAAGCAGACCCACGACAGGCCGATTCTTGCAGATGAAGAAATGCTGGAGAGAAAGTAGCTAAAGGACAAGCCCAAATCAGAGAGATTCAATGCTGAAAGCAAAATTGAGAAAGCAGTTGGGAAAGTCATTCCTAGAAACTCTACCTTGTTTTCAAATCAAGAGATCACAGTAAGCTCAATGAGCTTAAAAATAGTATAGTGCCTACTACTTACTTTTCCTTCCTTATCACATGGGGTGTGGATCTGGAAAAAGTCTTTGCTTGTGCATGGAGGTCGCTCTATACAGGCACTGGATCCTTCCTCTAAAAAGAAAGGGTAAAGAACAGGATGTTAAACTATCAAATGATCCCTGGAAACAACCGTAATGAGCTTAAAATCTGGAGATCAAGGTGAGTCAGCAGCAAAATACAAAATGAGAATGAAAAATCAAACTCTTAATGGAGTCTACATGAACCTTCCCCTGAAATGAAGAGGCAAAAGAGGGAAAATACCAGCTATGCTTGTACTGTCACACTGAAATGCATTGATTTAGTATAATCAGGGAATCACTCAAACCCTCACCCCACTCCTTCAGCTTCAAGCAGTAATTTGTGTAGTTTGCCAAGCACGGGAATTTGTTTTCACTTGATATGGAACAAAAAAACTCTCTAACCCATTAGAAACTTCCTTACAACACTGGTCCAATTTTTCCTGTTCCCAGATATTTTTGCAAAGTTTCCATTCCCATCATGAGCAGAGGCATAGGTCCCCAAGCATTTGTCGTAATCTGTGACAGCAGGTGCTATGGTCAACAAATGATTCTTCAAAAACTGTCTTATAAAACAACTACAACAAAGAAAATAATTTTGACCATGAGGGATGGATGGTGCTTGTGTTATTTGATGATTACCAGCTGGGAATGCAGAGAACTTTGGGGACTAGGGTTATCAACTAGATCACCACATCTTCCAACCACACAGGAGGTAGGGATAGGCCAGGAGATGATTTATAGAGAGGAGACTCCTAGAAACATGACAAGTCTGAAGAGAGTGCTGAAGCCAGTTCAGGTCATCACCAACTGATAACACAAATTACCACAAGAGGGCAGAGCACAACTGTTATTATCTCTCAGAAGAACCATTCCCTTCGAGGTCATAAAAGGTCTCCATCCCTTTCTGCTAACACAGGTGACAGCCAAGATCTAGTATGTCCAGTTATGCACATATGTGCCCTCTGCAGCTTCTTGGAAGCCCCATCTTCATTTCTGTTTCAGTAGCTCAACTGAAGACTACACTTCATTGTTGGATAAAACCATTCTCATGTCTGCACGCAGAAACAGTTTATGAGCTTATGTACTCAGGTTCCCCTGGTTTTGCTTAACCCATTAGATTTCTGTACCTGCATAATACATTTCTTCTTTACATTTGGTGCACTCTTTAGCTCCTTTCTCAGAATAAGTATTTCTTGGACACACCTGGCACCCAGACGAACCTGGTTTGTCACTGAAGGTACCAGGCTTGCATGCGAAGCATTCAGATGTATACGCAACTCCTGTAAGGCAAATTACAGGTAAAAGACTGAAATACAGAGAGGTATGCCCCATTACTGCCTGCCTGCTTATGGGGGAAAGCAAGCCAGCTGGGTAACACAGCTTAAACATCACAGACTTTCACCGCTCACTTTAGACACTTTGGCTTTGCTGAGTCGCAATTTAGGTTTTTAATTTTTGCTCCTCAATGAAAGTCTGAGCAATGTAAGAAGCTTATGTGATACTTCGAGTTTGATCACACTTAGAACAGGACCAAAAGAGCAATCCCAGATCAATTAAGTTATTTAAATAGTATTTTAGCTGTCACTGTTATGATATATACATCCATTTATCAGTGTTGAGAGGCTTATCAATAAGCGTGGTCTTTACCACATTAAAGAAAATCCATTTATTAATCTTTCTCCCTATTTATGTGCTAAGCCAATGTTCCCCAGTAGATGGCATCATTTACCAGCTAAATAATTTTTTCAGCTTTCCCTGAGGGTGCGAAGTTTTGCTGCTCTGTTTCTACACTTCAGAGGAGGAGACAAGGAATAAGGGGGCTAAAAAAAGCCACTTTGGTGCTGGAGGCACACCAGTAGAAATAGCACTGGGCAAACACTGTGACAAAAGAGTGAGATAAGACCTAAAAGGCAAATATCACTTACCTTCAATTGTGATGTTTTTAACCAGAACTGGTTTTACTACTTTGGATCCCATGAGAATCCCTGTTGTTCTCCAGTATAATATGTTGCTACCTGATTTCAGCGTTACCTGCAACAACACACATGACAGTGAGCAGTTATCCCCTCAGCAATAATTTTATTTATTTCTTACTTCCATTACTCAGATTTCTTGCACCCTAGCAGAAATCCTTGCTGTTCCTAAGCTGCTTAGTGAGCCAAGAAGTAACAGGGAGACAGTTAGGCAGATGTGGTAGAGACATCTCTGCAGAGTGCCTACATACGCTTCATAAAAATGCTTCTCAACACTCCAGTTCCATGGAAAAACACCAAGAGCTGTTCCTGACCTTGTTGTAAGCAGAACTGGTAAAAAGTTGTTCCTGCCTCTATCCAATACCCCTGACACTGAGGAGCTTTTATCTCTAGCTCTACGATCAGATACAGTCAATCAGTTTGTTTTTGAAGCCTTGAGATACACTTTCACAAAGAAACCCAACATGACCCAGAGTTCAAAAATCCAGGCTCACAAGTGAGTTTTGTTTATAGGCTTTAAAAATCAAGCTCTGCCTACATCTAACACTATGGCATCATGATCAGGAAGCCAGGCACAAACCATTAATGTTTCCAGTAGCAGTCCCATCCCTCCTGCTCATTTCTGACCCTGAACAGCAGATGAGATGCAGAAAACAACCCAGTTTCATACTGTCTTGACCTACTCGTCTTCATGGCGTGGTTCAGCAAGTGGCTGCACCACCCCCATGCTGGCACAGGACGGGTGGTGGGTTGGTGGCACCATGGCTGGGATAAGGGGCAGAAGGAAGGCAGGACAACTTCTTTCAGCAGCAGTGTTGGTGCCTGCTGCCTTCAACCCACCTGTGTGACTACAATATCACGCTGCTCACTAAAAGCAGCAGGTTTACCAAGACCCTGCCTGCTCTGCAAAGTTGCACCATGGGATGAGAGGAAACGGCCTCAAGCTGCACCAGGGAAGGTTCAGACTGAACATTAGGAAACATTTATTCATGGAAAGGGTTGTCAGGCATTGGAACAGGCTGCCCAGGGAAGTGGTGGAGTCACCATCCATGGAGGTGTTTAAAAGAGACACAGATGAGGCTCTTAGGGACATTGTTTAGTGCTAGATTTAGGTTATTGTTGGACTCAGCGATCTTAAGGGTCTCTTCCAACTAAAATGATTTTATGATTCTATGATATCTACCTGTACAAGATACCTACTGACAACATAGTGATACTGGACTGAAGGTCCTCTATTTTCATACAAGGAGAGGGATAAACTCCACCAGCACAGGGGGCCAGGAAAACGAGATTTACAGTTGTTGTACAGGCCTGGCAGGACCACAGCTTTTGTTCACCCAGGATAAAGAGTCCAAAAATTCAGCAAAGTGGAAACACAGCACATTGTATCTCCCACTCCCCAAGCAGCTACTCTCCAGGGGAGCAGAAGAGAGCTGGGTTACCACAGGTAACAACAGAACTGGGGCCATATTGAACCAAACATCACGTTGTGTGGTGCAGAGATACCCAACATCAGTTCTAGTGCAGCAGGACTAACATGCTGAAAGCAGAGGCTGCAGGATCTGGAAAACTGGGCTCAAAGAAGCCACCGTGACAGGATTTGCAGTGAAGACAAAAGCCTTGAGGGGAGTCAGGATAGTCATCTCACTTAGCTCCTGTGTCTACATTTCAGCCAGGCATCCGAACAGCCTTCATAGTCAGAGAAGACGCACTTCCCCGATGATGAGCTCAGATGGCAGCATCTCTCATGCAGACACTGTTTACATCTCTCAGCGTACGCAAGTAGATGCCTTGGCCTTAGATCAACCTCTCAGCCTGCGACACTCACCCCTCCTCACCCAGCTCTCCTGCCTCCTGATGTGACTGGTGCAGGGCTTGCACTTGAGATAACAGGCACTGCCAACAGGAGCTGGCTCAGGAATACGGTTTCTCCTCCAGGAGAACAAGCAGACCATGGAAAACAGAGACCAGACTGCTGTCTATGCCCATAAAAAGCCTTTTCCTTCTGGCATAATGTCACATATGTTGGGCCTTTGCTGGTATGGCTCTGGGAATTAGGGTATGATGGTATATTGGCAGCCAGGCATCACTGTGAGTTGGTCTACACGTGGTCTGTGCACCAAGCAAACTCAGCCAGCTCAATCACAAGCCAGCCAAAGGGCTGCTGCTCCCAACATGGACATGCTCGTATCGGTGCTGCAGGAACCATCCCAGGGCTGCCAAGTTGCTTTTCAACCAGGGAAAACACCACAGAGCACAAGCTGGGTGCAGTCCAGCTGCTCTGCACAGACTTGGGAATAAAATGCCCGTCCTGCCTCTCTCCACATACACACACTGCTCCCGCTGCTCTGGGGAGAAACAGGGAATAATCTTGTGTTCTCGTGAGCAAACAACTGCTGTAGAAGATCACAGAATCACAGAATGGTTTGGGTTGGAAGGGACCTTCAAAGCTCATCCAGTGCCACCCCTGCCATGAGCAGGGACATCTTCACCCAGATCAGGTTGCTCAGAGCCCCGTCCAGCCTGGCCTGGGATGTCTCCAGGGATGGGGCATCCACCACCTCTCTGGGCAACCTGGGACAGGGTTTCACCACCCTCAGTGTAAAACATTTCTTCCTCATGTCTAACCTGAATCTCTCCTCCTTTAGTTTAAAACCATCACCCCTTGTCCTATCACAACAGGCCCTGCTAAAAAGTCTGTCCCCATCTTTCTTACAAGTCCCTTTTAAGCACTGAAAGGCTGCAATAAGGTCTCCCCGGAGCCTTCTCTTCCCCAGGCTGAACGCCCCAACTCTCTCAGCCTGTCCTCATAGCAGACCTGTTCCAGCCCTTTGACTGTTTTTGTGATCATTTTGTGTAAGATTTCAATTATAATCATGCAGAGTGACTATGGCAGGTGGATTTGCATAAATGTATTTACCTCACAAAGCACTTGATTCAACACCCAGGGAAATCAATATGAAGTCTTGTATCTATATCATATGCTCTGGGATCAGCCCCTTAGAGATCTCGGGGCTTTGCTCGCAGTGCCAGGAAAGCTGCGCTTCCTCAGATGCATTCACAGGACCTGACCCTTATTTGCTCAGAGGAAATCACAGACATTTACAAATGGAATAAAAGTTTCAGAAGGAATTTTTTGCACACTTACAGAATGAGAGCCCCATTCCCCGTTGTCTGTTAGTTTCACCCACTTGTCTGCTGTGGACTCCATCTCTTTGCACTGGTCATTTTGTATCTGTTAATTAGAAATGAGAGATCAGTGACCACAATCACATGTATCTGTCAGCATAATCACTGCTGGCAAGGAATTACAAGATTCAGCTTTGTTCCTGTTGTCTACATATTTAGGATAGCAGTTGCCTTATTTTTGGCAGAAAAATCTCAACTTTCAAAACCTGCTAGCAGCTTAACAGTGACTCCAATGACCACCTCTGAGGCAGACAAAAAAAAAAAGAGCAGGAGGAGAAGATCTCAGGCTTGTCCTCTCACTATCTGGTCAGACTCAGATGCTGAGCATCTTGTCTTGGCTGCCGCCTCTGTCTTCTGAGCCCACCAAGACCAAACTCTCTAAAATCCAGAGGCCACAAGCTTCTAAATTAGAGGGGAGGTAGGAATAGACAGGCCAAGCTAGAGGACAAGCTGCTTTCTCTGCAGCCAGTATCTCTTATGTCTTTATCTCCCTGCAACTGGACCTCACTAGGGATGAGAGTAATGTTATCTAGGGAGAGGTAACATGCCATGGAGGGTCTGCCCTGGCAGAGGTGGGAAGTCAATTGCCCCTTGCCCAGGTCCAGTGCAGCTCAGCAGCTTTTCCTTGCAGAAGGGTTGGATGCATGGCCTCACAACGGTCCACTTCTTTCTTCTCATCATGGTCTTCTCTGAAGAAAAAGTGTCAAGTCCATTTGAGGTACGAGTTCAGTTGCTCAGCTTTTATTCCACCAGGGAGAAAGGCCAATTCAACACTTTCAGAAGACATGGGGTCAAGCATCCTCCTCAAAGTTGCTCCACATCAAGTCTGAGTCACATAACCCCATATCCTCCAAAGCATCTGTGCACTTAATTCCCACCTAGATCAACAGATCTGAGGAAAAGAGGTGAGAAGTAGTATCTAAGTAGAAGGTATTTGCTTAATTATCTTGAGCAATCTGAACTACAGCATCTTTGTTCCTCAGTTCCCATCTGCAAAATGAAGATAAGAATATATAGTCTGCTCTCCACAAGGTGTAAAGGGCATCAATGTGTAAAAAGAACCTGGAAAGGGCAGAATGCAGAGGTACTGGGTATCTAACAAGAAGCATCCACACTTGCTTCCCACATTTGAGGGCATCTCCTCGCTTATCCTCAGACTGGCAGTACAGCCACCTGTGCCTGGCAAGCCCAAAAATTCCACCCTTTCCCAGCAACCTGCCACTGAAATGTCACTGTCCAGAGCTGAAGTGTCATTGTTAAATATATTTAAGTACAAAGACATGCTGGAGAAGAAAAAATACTTTGGGAGCAACATTAAATATGGTTTCCCTGAAATACTGAGGTTGACAAGGAGTCACTGAGATAGGCATTTCTATGTAGGACTGCACCACTCACTGCGTCTTGAACAGGGAATGATAAATTTACAGAGTTGAATGAGTGGTGTATAGATAAAAGCAGTAATGAAAAAAACATTTTTAAAGCCAGTGCTCAGAGAAACAATATATTGGCTCCATTGCAAAAGCAGAGCAATCAGTCAGTCAAGCAGCTGGAGCTAGGATTCGTAATCTTGGTGCATTCATCTGACAGCAGAAATCATATTTCCTGCTTTTTTCCCCATGAAGAAGGCAGGATAGTCTAATATAAGACTGAAATGCTAAATAATATTGTCTGCACTGTCCATTATCAAAGCGTAATAGATTGCACTGATGTAGCAGCAATAGGGTTCCTCCAGCAGCTTATTTTTCTTCTTTTCCCATCTTTACTAAGGATAAGGATACTTTGCATTTTTCTCCAAGCTTCAAGGAACATTAACCAACACTGGCTGAGGTTTGGCACTCCTGTGAGATACCACAGGATGTTTTTTGGATGAAAAGCAGAACTCACCAGGCAGGGAGAAAGGCAGTAACAGAGAAGACTGAAAATTTCCAGTCATTTCCTCTGAGCTGCCCTCCCACCATGTTTTTTTCTGTCCCAAGTGGCAGGTACAATATTGTCAGGGAAAGCAATGTAGCTTTTGGTAGAAACTTCCAAAGCATCTCAGTGATGTGGGGCATTTGGGAAGCTTCTGGCTCTCTGGACCCCAACAAGTCCCTGTGGGCAGAGCAGGGATGTCCTTCCCATTCAGATCCCTGCTTATCAGACTGCTTTAGTAATCTGGGTACAGCATGGTACAAGCCCAGTCAGGCTGCTCCCATTTCAGAGCTAATGATCCCCAGCCCCTCATTTTCGCAGTGGGGACGCGTCCTCAAAGCGTAATTTCTACTAAAAGTCATCTGAATTTTTACTCCTAAATCTCTCTTGAGAACTGTTGTTTCTGTCTCTTCTTTAAGGATCACCAGTTTGTCTCTTCTCCTGCTTTTCTTTTCATCTCAATTGCTATGACCCAAATTGACCTAAAACTAAAGGTACAGCCTCTACTAATACTAATGCCTTGAAGCACCTCAGGCTCTGGATGTCCACCTTGGAAGAAATCTTTTAAAACTTCAAGTGCCTTGAAAGGCATCTCAAGTCAACCACTCCCAAACTGAAGCATCTACCACCAACAGCTGCCTTATAAAAGGTTGGAGTAACTGAGACAGTCATGATTCCTAATGAAAAAATCCCACCACATGGTAAATAGAAATTGAAGCTGAAATTCATTCCCAAAAGGCAGCATAAGCGGCAGAAAGAAAAGGGGTTTTTTTAAAAAAATCTGGTTCAGCTGCAACAAGCTATGGGCATACGGGGAATGCAAAGGGAGGAAAAAGCTGTTTCTGATGGTCTTTATCTGGATTTAATTCTTACAATATAAGGTTGGATTCATCATATAAAAGGCCTTACAAAAAATTCAAAGAAGATATTGTTGTCAATATACTGGTATTCGAAGAAGACAGAACCAGATTTCTTCAGGTGCACAGCATAGATGAGAGAAACTGTACAATCATCCCTGTTCGACTCGATGTAATTCCCTCGAGGTGTCCACGAAGAGCTGATGAACATAAACAAAACAAGCCTCAGCTAAGATCAGAGACACTGAGGAGACTTTTCTTACACTACTATTCAAAAACTTGTTACTTAATAAAGAACCCAGAATCCCACAGTAGCTAACTGCAGTGAATTTATAAATTTATTACTAGAATCCCATTTATTTTGCATGTAAATATAATACTTTTCATTAAAATGCGCATGGGAAAAGGTATGGTTCTAGAAATTTAGGACTCAGCCTACATAGGAAAGGTTCATTATCCATAGGCCCAACATACATTCAACTATACTCAGAAACAGCCTTCTGCAACTACCATGTGTCTCTAAATAAGCTGTGAAAGTACCTTTTAGCCACATTTTAGCCACCATGACCCTGGAGCTTTCCAGTTACAACTAAGAGCAGACTCAGGCTGGTCTTAGACTCACTAGCTGCTGATGAGCCTGAGGAGACCATGATGATGGCAAAGAGATTGCTAAAAATTTTGCTTTCCAGCCACTGCTGTTGGCCATTACTGGGGTTGATCACCCTCCAGAGAGCTCGGGTGAGTCATTAAGCTGGGTTGGACTGGATGATCCTGAGGGTCTCTTCCAGCCAAATTGATTCTACAATTCTATGATTTGTGCTGTTGAGCTGTCTCAGGTTCACCCATGGCTCCGTAACCCAGACACAAACAGAACTTCTTACTTGTTGCAGCTGTCGGCTTTATTCTCAGCCGAGCCCACCGCCGTGTCCATGAAAGTCGCCACGTTGGAGAATCCTGCTGGCAGCTCATCCCACTCGTCAAACTTGATCCCGCTGCCCAGTGAGTAGGTCCCTTCTGCACATTTGCTGCACACCTGGTTCTTCATCTCCAGGTACTCGCCAGAGGCACAGGAGAAAGCTGGGGAGGCAATAATTTCCAACATATGAAAGGAGAAATTAATCCAAATTAATTTCCATTAATTTTCTGCCACTTAATTAATTAAGAGTGAACTGTGACTAAAGAGAATCAAACGGGAACTCCCCAGCACCAGGAATACAAAAGCTGAACTCTCCACTTTGGCTACAAAATTGAGATGTTCCCCAGTGCCTGTTTTTTCCCTGACGCAACAGCACTGAAACCAAATCTCAGATGGCGGCTCTTGATTTGCAGCTTGTCTCTGTTGGCAAAACAAGATTTTAGAAACAAAATCTCTACCCACAGACTCTGTCCAAAAGCAATTCATGAGACTGAGGGTTTGTAATCCAGTTCTCCTCACCCTTGCTCCCCCACCTGTTATAATTTGAACTCAATTAAAATCACCAGCACCTGAGAGCCAGAGTAGACTCGTATCACCCACCTGTAGAGTAGCTAAGAAGGGCATATGGCAGCACGCAAACTGTAATAAAATACTACAAGTCTCAGCTGAGAGTTGCAGACCTAATCCAAGGCTCTCCCCACATTTCTCCTCACATGGGCTGCCTACGAAGCATTGAACATCTTGCCTGATAGACCAGGTGGTCTTGGAAACGATCACTAATGGGCCTGTGTCTTGCAAATGGGGTGATACTAGCATGCTGAGAAAATAAACACTGGTGGCCAGCACAGCAGAGACAGTAATAGCATATGTAACTAGGGGAAGTATAGTTTAGAAGGAATGTCCACAAAGTGTTTTTACTGATGCCTCTAAAATTATTTGCCCCAAGTAACTACACACCCCATGTTCCAGTCTGATCACCTCTACCTGCCAAGAGAAGAATATTCTCATTATACAGAGGAAACCTGGACAGTGGCTGAAGTCCTGTGTGACCACAGAGACCCATGTCTGTGCCAGGAATCGTAACTCATGCCCAGATGCTCTTTGCAACAACAGACCATCCTGCTTTCACAGAATCACAGGATGGTTGTGGTTGGAAGGGACCTCTAGAGACCATTCAGTCCAACCCACCTGCTAAAGCAGGTTCACCAGAGCAGATCACACAGGAAGGTGTCCAGGTGGGTTTGAATGTCTCCAGAGAAGGAGACTCCACAACCTCTCTGGGCAGCCTGGTCCAGGGCTCTGGCACCTCAAAGGAAAGAAGTTTTCCCCAGCCCCATGCTGCACCACGTTCTCTCTGAGACTGAACATCCGGGATGGAAAACAAATGAGCGCTTTCTGCGGAACACAGTATTTCCTATGTTGCTTGCAGATTTTTAAACTTAACTGTGCCAGTTTAGCCAAAGCAGGATTCAGAGCAATGCAGACAACTCGCATACCAAGAGATGGTGGGATTTTTTACTGTTTCATGCATGCCACATTGTGCAATGGTGGATATTTCATACACTTGCTTTAAGAGATATAAATTCATAGTCTGACAGTAGGACGAGACCAGACTGCCAGGCAAAGTGGTGAAACTGGCCCAAAACAACTGATGCCGGCTGAAATCCCAGCATATGCAGTTTCACAGATGTGCTGATAGTTATCTAACTGCAGAAAAACTTGTTTGGCTGTAAGTACTTTGATGAAGTCATGACCGAGTAACTCTAATTTTCATCTGAATCCAACTGCAGTGCAGGTTCCCACTTCTGTGCTGGCTCTTGCAGCATTTTCTTGTGTAATTACCCTTGATGGAATCCAGATAAAAGGTCCATTTTGATGAAAAGATCTGCCAAAGGGTCATTTTTCCCTCTTGGTCATATCAACATACTCTGAATTTGAATCAGTGGACTGGTTCAGCCAACAAATCTGTTTTTCTAACCCCATCACTCATTGGTGATGGATCAGGATGGAAAGTGGGCAGGAGCCTTGCAGGGACGGGTGCTGGGGTGGGGATATCAATGGATTTCTGTGAAAGATGGACAGACAGGAAAATAACCCACCCTCAGAGGGGGAAAGCGGTTTTCTGTAGGCAGTGATGACAGAGCTGTAGGGCCAACATCCCATTTGGCTACATCTGCAACCTCAGCTCAAGCCATAGGATGCACCTGCCACTCAGGTCAGAAGCCCAGCTTTCTTCAGAGACCCTGAGAAAAACGGCGAGCACTTCCCTGTGTGTCCCACCTGGGACCAGATATTATAAAGCTTTTCACCTTAAATACACAAAAGTGTCCTGACTCACTGCTTTAGCATTATTGATAAATCCTGCTTTATTTTTTCCTTTTGAAGAGTGCACAGGGAAGCCATCAGGAAGCAAAGTCAAAAAAAAGTGAGCTCTCTCATGACATATTCAAATTCATGAACAGTTTCAACATTTTTTAAAGAAAGTTCAATATCAAGAAATAGAGAGCGCTGCTTAACCACATGTTCCAGATTTGTGAGTTTCAAATAAGGAGTCAGTAACTGCGAGAGATTCGTGACATAATGAAGATGCAGAAGGCAGCAGAGCCTCCTCTTCAATTCCAGTGAGGATGAGCAGAGATTATTGCTTTAACTGTACTAATATGTTTTAACTCCTTGCAGTCTGATCATTTTAGAGAAATAAAGAGATCAAACAGGCTGCTGCACAGGACACTGCCATCCAACTCTCACCTTCCACGAGAGAGATGAGCCCTTTTCTTATGTAAGTGGGAATAACCTTCTTTCTCTTTTCTAAGAATAGTCTTTCAAAGGCAGAAGCATTTCCCATCAAAACACATGTGTCTGCAAGCAAACAAGCTCTGAGCATGCCAGCTGCTTGCCAGGTTCAATTTGGGGCTGAACGTGGCTAATGGCAACATGAACCACTTTCGACACTGGAACAGATGCACCGCTTGGTCTCGTTCCAGGCAGTTGGGAGCAGCTGGAGGGTGATGGGGGGGAAACACTGTGCGACAAGCACCGAGATGGTCTCATCTCCTAGAGTCACATAATTTCCTCCTCCAGCAAGGTGGGAGACCAAAAGCCAGGTTAAACCCTCTTAAATCTAAGCAGCATCAATTTCGGAGTCTGTCCCAGCTGGAGTTGGGCAGGTTGTGGCTGTGCCCAGAGGGACCCTTCAGAACAGATGTCCCCCATGATGGACCAGAAGGCACCTGCCTGGGGTGGGGACAGGGCACAGGCACTGCACCTTACTTGTGGTTGCTCCATCTCACTTATACACAGCTGAGCACAGATCCAGGGCTGACCTTGTCTACAGAAACAGCTGACGCTATCGCAGCACCGCTGTGTTTGTGGGGGTGACACACGCAAGATGCTGTCAACAGGAAGGACAGCATCACCACATGGGAGGTTAAGGTGCAATGTGAAGTTTCAGGAATCTAAAGCATGTAAAGCTCTGGTTCATTGCCCACTAAACCCTCCCTCTTGCTTCAGATTCCAGAGGGAAAATTAGCCTCCTGGCTCAGAGTTAGCCTTTGTGAACACCACCTGTCCCCAGCCCCAGAGGCTATTTGTTTAAGCATTTGATACCTACTTTTCAGAGAAAACATCTCTATTGAATAACTCCTTACATGTCTAACATGTTTCAGAAAACAGAATTAAGTCTGTTAAATCACATAAGCAATTCTGAAATCTTTCCCAGAACTGACACTATTGATCCTGTTTGGACATTACTATTCTTCTCCCTCTCCAGCTCCATATTTTCCTGTTACACCTTTCGAATATCAGTTTGGGTAGTACACACCAACTTACACGGAACCACACACGTTGTGATGACTGAACTTGATTTTCTTTCTTTCTGTGAAAAAACCTATGAAATGCTTCAAAAGGTTTCATGACCTGGAAGAACATTTACAGAGGCAGCTGGCAACGGCCCAACATGCTGTGGTGCTGGATACACTGATGTCTTCACTAGCTCCAGTGAAGCCGATGCAATTATTCATGATTTGTAGCTGTAGCTTTCTTAAAATAAATACAGAAGGAAAAAAAAATGCTGTGGTTTGTACAGGTGACTGGTCTTGGTCACAAAAGATGCTGTAAAGTACTGTTAGATCGACACTGCCACAGGCAGCCACGTGCATTCATACATGCACGCGATAAACCTGACACAAGATTCTATTCATAAAAAATTAACATGAGTTACAGTACTAATACCCACCAAAACCATTGTATAAGTCTTGTCAAACAGACCTCATTTCATTCTTTAAAAGGATTACAAGTCACTTGATAAAGGCGACTGAGCGGATGTAATAGACTTAGGGTTTCTAATACAGTTTAACTTAGTTTTGCTCGTCATGCTGATGAAGGTAGCACCACACAACCCCAGTAAGGTACATCTTAAATGGATTAAGAACCACCTGAGTAACAGGTCTCAGACAGGGCTGTCGGTGGGAAACCATCACTGAGCAGGGAGGAAGGGGCCAGTTCTGCCGGCCCCAGGACTAAGTCCACATTTTTATCAATGATCTGCAGGCTAACAGAAAAAATAAAGGTATTAAAATTGGTTGGTGAGAGACTGATAGAGTGATAAACCCTGAAGTAACATGAGCGACTCGGATCTGTCAGCAAGCCTGGGCCCACTCAAAGTCTGCAGAAGGCAGGAATGTATCCTGGAGAAGAGAAAACTTGAAGGTCAGAGTGGATCCACTATTCATCAAGACATGCAAAAAGGTGTTAATGAGATCTGCAGATATATTTAGAGCACGTTGCAGGCAAGTGGATTGTTCTAATACTGAATATAGTTGTGATTCAGCATTTTTAAGAGGTTAATGCAAAAGAAAAGGACTTCAAGTGCTTTTAAGATGAGAGGTAATCTCTTGCAGTGAGAGATCTGAAGTGCTTAGTCTTTTTAGTTTATCAAAAGATTGAGAGTCAACTCGATTAATATATAAGTAGCTTCAGAAGGAGAAAACACAGGATCACACTGGACTTTTTAATCAAGAAGAGAACTGTATAAGAAGAACCACCTTCTGGAAACTGAACCCTGATAAATTCCAATTGGATATAACCCACATGATTGATTGCTGGAACAATCTGTCATGGCATGTGATGTACCCTTTGTCTCTCAAGTGCTTCATACCATAACTGGACACCATATGATGGTGTTATCTCGCCTTCATATCAATTTCCTTCTTTATATTCAATCTTAGAGGTTAAACTACCGGATCCAATTAACCTCCCTCCTCTTAAACTCTGTGAGTGGAGAGGGATGGTCTCCCACCTCCCTTCTGGGCCACACCACAGATGTGAGGCATCCTGAAGCAGAACCCCTTCCCACTGCACGTCCACCTCCAAGGAGTGCTTGCAACAGATTACTTTGCAGAGCTGATTGCACTTTCCAATCACTTTGCAGGCATGGAAACCGCTCCCCAGAGGGCAAAACAGACCATAAATCGGCTTGCCTCATTTGCCCTTTGACTGCAAGGTTCCATGGTCATGTTCTGGCTTTTAGTACAGCTGTGGCCCTCCCAGTGATTTTGATGGATTGACATCAGTGTCAGTTGACACATTTCTCTTTTGTTCACTGACCCTAACAATCTCACGTTGTTTAATTTTCTGATGTTGGCAGTCAGGACAGGTTTATCATGAGCACACCTGGACTAACAGAGTAGATACTCACCAGTATATTACTACTCAACTTCTTCTGAGGTATGACACCTTCCTCTGGAGTGTTTTCTTATGTCAAATATCTCTCAGATACAGCTACCCTGTGAGAGGGATCAGAATATTTGTGATTTCACTCTAAGATCAATCAAAGCTGTCTCAGTGCCCTTCATCAAAACCATAACATATTAAATTGCTTTCCTCCTTTATGCAGCCCTGGCTGCTCAGTCTCATATCTTCCCTCAGGTAGTTTCCCATCCCACATCACTTGGACCCACTACTTCTACCACAATCAGTCTTCTCAGCAGACATTTTTCTCCAGACATTTTTCAGTTATGACACCTAGAACTATTTCAGCTCTTCTGTTTATTCTGTTGCCACTGAGCATGTGCACATTCATGTGCATCCTTCTGTGTCCCTCTCGCTTTCAATACGTTACATTTTTAAAAAAGACAAAGGACTGAGTTTTGCCAGATTATAACATCATTAGAAGGGGCTAGCAATGGAGCAATTCTACCTAAACCAGTGAAAAGACACAGAATCACAGAAACCCAGAATGACAGGGATTGGAAGGGACCTCAAAAGCTCATCCAGTCCAATCCCCCTGCCGGAGCAGGAACACCCAGCTGAGGTTCCACAGGAAGGTGTCCAGGAGGGTTTGAATGTCTGCAGAGAAGGAGACTCCACAATCCCCCTGGGCAGCCTGGTACAGGCTCTGGCACCCTCACTGAGAAGAAGTTTCTCCTCAATTTTAAGTGGAACCTCTTGTGTTCCAGTTTGAACCCATTACCCTTTGGTTTACCATCGGTTGTCACTGAGAAGAGCCTGGCTCCATCCTCGTGACACTCATCTTTTATGTATTTAGAAACATTAATAAGGTCACCCCCTCAGTCTCCTCTTCTCCAAACTAAAGAGCCCCAGCTCCCTCAGCCTTTCCTTACACGGGAGATGCTCCACTCCCTTCAGCATCTCTGTTGCCTTGCACTGGACTCTCTTCAGCAGTTCCCTGTCCTTCTGGAACTGAGGGGCCCAGAACTGGACACAATATTCCAGATGTGGTCTCACTGGAGCAGAGTAGAGGGGAAGGAGAACCTCTCTCGACCTACTGACCACCCCACTTCTAATACATCCCAGGATGCCATTGACCTTCTTGTCTACAAGGGCACCAGTGCTGGCTCGTGGTCATCCTGCTGTTCACAAGGACCCTCAGGTCCCTTTCCCCTACACTGCTCTCTAATAGGGCATTCCCCAACTTATACTGGAACCTGGGGTTGTTCCTACCCAGACGTAAGACTCTACACTTGCCCTTGTTGTATTTCATTAATTTTTTCCCTGCCCAGCTCTCCAGCCTGTCCAGGTCTCTGGATGGCAGCACAGCCTCTGGTGTGTCAGACACTCCTCCCAGATTCGTGTCATCAGCAAACTTGCTGACAGTGCACTCTAATCCCTCATCCAAGTCACTGATGAACATATTGAACAGTACTGGCCCCAGTACTGACCCTTGAGGCACTCCACTAGATACAGACCTCCAACTGGACTCTGCCCCATTGACTACAACTCTCTGGCTTCTTTCCTTCAGCCAGTTCACAGTCCACCTCACTACCCAATTATCCAAACCACTCTTCCTCAGTTTAGCTGTAAGGATGCTGTGGGAGACTGTGTCAAATGCTTTACTGAAGTCAAGGTAGACCACATACACCACTCTGCCGTCATCTATCCACCTCGTTACATCTTCATAAAAGGCTATGAGGTTGGTCAAGCACGACTTCCCCTTGGTGAAGCCATGTTGACCCTCTTATCCTTGATATGCCTTGAGATCACACCAAGGATAAGTTTTTCCATCACCTTCCCAGGGATGGAGGTGAGGCTGACCAGTCTATAGTTACCCAGGTCCTCCTTCTTGCCCTAAGGCAAAAAAGGAAAAATAATCTCAGACACTGGCTTTCCATCTCTCTCTATTCACTTCCTACGTTGTTCATCCAGAGCCCCACTGCCTGGGATGCAGGTGAGATGTTGCCATCTCCTGCAGGCAGGGTCTGGGCTGAATTGTCTCAGCCTCTCATGAGCAGAGACAAAAACTGTAGCTCAGAAAGGAAATATGAGGTGGGCAGCATCCCATAGTTGTCCCTCTGAGCAGCTGCAGCATTTAACAGACACATGCCACAAGCCTGGATGGGAAGATGTGGCCAAAAACAAGTACATAGAGTTCAGTGATACCCTGTGATGTCAAGGTCCACACAACATGGAACCAAGGACCAACTGAAATACAGGATGAGGAGAAAAAAAGAAAGCCAAAGAACGTGAGGAAATCATTGCTTCATTATTGATGTTTCCTATAATTTCAGCTAGCTTCAGAATGTCTCCCGTGAATAATTTATACAAGGCTTCTCCAATAGACTGTGAATAATTGATGTTCGTTTTCTTCAGTCATTATATCCCAATGTGTTACCAGGAACCAGACTGAATCTTAATTTAAGAAAAAAAGTCTGTCAAGGCCGTTTAGGCTTGAAATGTGATCACACTGAAAGCTGATGTAACTTGGGGAAAAGCAAATAATTTTTCTTTTTATCCAAGAAATTACAAAAAAAAAAGAGCAATGATCTTTCCAGTTCACATCTTTGACAGGAACATTTACCCCAGTTGGCCTGGCACATAGGACAGTTTTATTATCACTTTTATTTCATCATTTGCACTGAAAGGTGTGGTTTTGGAATGGGAATACTCAATAAATTCATGAAAATCGGGTGCAGAGTGGAGGAAAACAGTCATCACAAAGAGGTTAGCAAGCACATTTGCTGCCAGGGTTGCAGCAACCACCCTAATGGTTCAGCACTGGAGATGGTATGAAAAATACCTTAAAGTGAGTATCTCTCCAGCACTGAAGTGCTGGTGTTCCAAGAGGAATATTAACATTAAATATAAATAAAGGCATTACAACCAAAGCCATCTGTTCCTTTCTGTCGCTTACAAATCTGTTCTCCTTACCCTGCACTACTGCAACCTCATACTTTCTCCTGCAGCCTGTCTCCGTGGCACCTCAACAAATATGCACATACACACATTTGACACCAATTACCTCTACATGGGGATTCAGATCAGCCTGACAAGGGATTGCCAACAGCGAGGAAACAAGTATCTGAGCTCCTAAGGTCTGTAGAGTTGGATAGAAAATATCCTGATGGACAGTGAGAGGAAAACATATGGGGGCAACTCCAGACCCCACTGACTCCATCAGGCTTATTTTGACTGCTTCTGGTGCCATCCGAAATGTCCTCTGCACACACATACACACAGTGATCACCTCTCATCCCTCTACCAAGTCATAGCAAATCTCAAGGTCTTTCCAGCTGCTTTCCTGTTGAAAGAGAAATCAGTGACTCAGAGGAAGCTGCATTTAACTTACTTAATTACATCGTCTACACAAATAGGGTGAAAAAATCATCAAAGGATACTAAGGCAAACTCCTTTCTTGGAAGTCTCTATACACACATCAACATGCAGTACGCAGTAATTCTTCTCCAGGAATTAAACTCTGTGGGTTCAGTGCAAGCTCTTTTGCTTTTTTAACTATTTACATCATAGAATCTTTGCTTCAAAAAGCCAACAATGGGACTTTTTCTGCAAAGGCAATGTATTGCTCATGCACAGAGGACAAAATCTGGAAAAAATTACTTGTAAAACTGGGGTATCTCTCAGGGTATCAATACACATTAAGAAAACATCCAGATGGAAATGCCATGTCAAAATGTAGCCATGAGCCTCAATTCAGGTGAGAAACCTAATGCCATCAATAGGACTTATCCACCCAACTTGAGTTAGGAACATGCGTTAAGCAGGGATGCTCTAAGAATAGAAATAAACATCTGCTTGAGTGCTTTGCTAAATCACAGCCTTTTAGCAGCAACTCTCAAACTATGCCATGCACACCACTGCTGGTTAAACATCTTTGCTACGTGACAGCCTTGCATTAATTTCTCAGCTTCAAAGTGTTCCTCAGAGCAGCTTCTGCTGATGTGTGTTAGTCCCCCACCCAGGGTGCTCTAGACTTGGCTTTTCCTTCCAGAAAATGCATTAAAACTTTCCTATGGGTACTAAAGAGACTCAGATAAAATTGAGTTGCCCAGTTACACACAAAAGTGCCGCTATAAAGCTGAGGACTTCGAAATCTACTTCTTGCGCATCTTGCTGTTCACGTCAGAGGTGGCTCGAGAGCCAAAGTTATATTGTTGTTTTCTCTGTCAGACATCCTTAATTGGTAGGTAATATATGACAAGCCAAGGGCCAAATCTATAGCATATGAAGAAATTCTCAGATTCCCTGGATTTCATGCCCACTAAGAATCTACTTGTTTCATACTAAGGTTTGAAAGAGCAACCTTCCATATCCGACTCTTATATGTTGACAGTCAGTTTCGTGGGAGCCGTACAACTGTTCAACAGAGAGGGGAGAAGAGAAGGTGTTAGTGAAAATGAAGGAAGACATCAGCATCTACCATTCGAGTGAGCAATCTCAAGGATGGAAGAACAAATTGGGAGATCTTCTGAACACATTTTTTGAACATTATCTCAAAATAGTACTTCCCTGCAGTTCAGGATACCCAACAGCATCTGTCACCTTATGTATGTATATCTGTGTGCACATGTCAGATCTAAATGACGTGGTTAAACACCAGCAACCATTAATAGCTTGACCTCACTGCTTCCTCCAAGGTGAATACTCAAAGAAGCAAAGTCTGAATGACAACTAAAATGAAAAAAAAATATTAGTACATCAAGGTTGATGAAGATAAGATCCAGTGCTTTCAAGCCATGAGAGAAAATGAGAATGGATACATGTCTAGTCCTCAGAGCTATGCTGGTGTCACCATATTTCCTCTCTTCAGTTGAACCAAAGAAGTTCCAATCATTTCAAAGACCATTAATGAGACCTGAAAATAATCTTCAGTGAATGTCAAATAAAAAAAAAATTTAAAAAAAAAAAAAAAGGAAAAAAAACCTTCTGATGGTTTCTTAGGATTCCCATTTGCTTCAAGAGGCCATAACTCTATACTCATTTAAGATAAATAAATGTGACTATTTAATAAATAACACCATTCTCATGGGAGCATTTGTATGGACATTCATATCCACATGTGTAATAAAGTAAACATTAAAGAAACTACTAAAATTTATAATTGGAATTTTCAGCCAAATTTGAAAATTCTAAGTAAAACTCCAGAAGAATCAATTCTTTAGCACAAAGACTACACAGAATTTGCTTGAATACAAATCTAGTTGAAAATGAACAGGTGTAAACTTTATGTCAGAAGGCCATAACACAAGCACACAGATTTTGCCAGATGTATAACATTGATTTTATATTATCCACTACAGAGGTACGTATGCTTCTACACCATATGTTATAAAATTGCCAGCTTCCCACTGACTTCAAAGGAATTAGGAGCAGACCCACTTCTTACTGGCTTGGGATACCCAGTCTTACCAGAGACTGAGAGAACACAATTTAAAACCTTCTATTTAAGTTTTCTGTTACAAAAGCATAATGTTAAAACTCCTGCAGATCACTTATATTGCCTTGAAGTGTTATAAAACCCACAAGTCTTAAAAAAAAGATCATTTGCCCTAATTGTATCTAAAGTGCACAGCAATTAGCACGAAGATCCATATCTCCTCCTGTGGTATCCTAGGAGCAGATTACACACGTTAGAATAAACTCAACAAACACAGCTCCGTAGCAATAAATCTGGGCAAATCTTGCTCTCGGTAAAGACCCCAAAGTCCCTCGGTAAAGTCCCCAGTAAAGTCCGTTGCCCCAGAAAAGCCCATTGTAATTAAGGACGGTCTATTTTCTGAAGTCAGTGGAGCTTTTCACACGCTAACCTCTTGGCACAGGCTCACAGGCCTCGCCTCAAAACTGAAGCACGTTTCTGATTTCAAACAAGTTGCTCCCGCCTTAGTGGCACCAAGTAAAGGTGGAGTTTGCTAAGCAGAGCCATTGACAACTCCACAGCACTCTACTTGGTCAAGTTCTTCCATATTATCAGTATTTTTGTGTCTCCTTTCTTAAGAAATCTTGCTGATTCTAGCTGGTATTTAGATGCTGACTATAGCAGTGACCCTATCAGCACTTTTCCCCATTGAACATGGCAAATTCAGCTCATTTTGAAGTTGCACCATTGTTCTCTCTACAGTTGCTTTATTATGCACATGGCACCCTTAAAATTAACAAATATTTATGAAATAAGGTGCAACCCATTCCTGTTTAGGATGGCAAAAATAACTTATTTTCTGTGGACTAAGATAGTTAATATTAAAAAAAGAGTTAGAGGACAAATGTGAACCTTTTAAGCCCTCTTTGGTCACAAACTCTGCTGAAAGAAGCTTATCAGTGCCCCTGGGCACAACAAGGGCACTCTCTGAACCAGATACTTGGGTTGTACTTGAGTAAAGCGAGATAAAAAGGAGGAAGGAAAGGAGACTTGGAAGGAAGGAAGTGTCCAAATGCAGACTTTTAATTTGACTGTAAAACATGCAGCAGATGGTCAGGCTGGTAGAAAAACCTGACTGTGGCCACCGAAACACAGTGTAGTGTCTATGCCAACTCCTGTTCCCACTGCCAGGCCCTGAATGGTCCCCATTAGACACAGCACACAGCCCCCACACCAAAACAGAGGGTTTTCAGAGATACCAGCCATATGGGGGTGCAGGCAAGGGCTTAGCTCCCAAAGTAAACTGTTCCCATTGACTGCCATAAATATTTTCCATTTAAAAAGCCAGGCACACTGCCCTGGTGGCAGCAGTCCTTATCAGCTAAATTCCTTTCTTGCTATGAGATGCATGAGGAGATCATAGCGAGATCTGTTGTAATTAAAAATGAACAAGACCAAATCAGTTAAGCACATTCAAGTTGCAATGTAGTGATTCAGAAGTCGGGGTTTTGCTGAGGGAGGATATCTGTCTGTCACCCACCCAACACAATGCTACCCTGCCTCCAAAAAGGTTCTGGGAAGATGCCTAGAGGGGACATCTTAACCATCAAAGGAGAGCCACAGAGAGTAGCTTTAGGAGTCATAAATACTGTGTTTTTCCTGGCCAAGATCCTTGCTGCACTATTAACATATCTCTCTGCAGGATTCCTTGCAATTGTCACGTGCCGGTGTCAAAAATATGGCTCATCTCTGACCAAAGACAAGCAGGAGAGGTGGCCGAGCAGTCTGGCATGGCTATACCTTGAGGTACTGCACCCAATGACAAAATGCAGGCTGTCACCTTGATGTGGGGTCTGAAAGCGGCAATGGCCACAGCCTCACAGGGCCAAGCAGATCGGGGGAGAAAAAAAAAAAGAGGAGAGTGAAATATGGAAAGGGGAATGTTGTCCCAGTTCATTGCAAGTGAGCTACTGTGCTGTTCCTGCACCTTCCCTCCCACTTCTGGGGTCACTGCATGGCAGGACCTCCTACAGCATCACAAATATCTGCCAGGTGAGGTTCCTTCTTTCCTCCTACCTCCCTGGATGGTAAAGGTGTTGTGGGGACAGTGGCAGGAGGGGAAGGTGGTCTCATCACGCTGCTCTCTGCTCAGTGCAAGATGAAGTAAGAAAAAAAACCCTTCATCTAATACTCAGGTCATAAAGCAGTCAAAATATTACAGTCTTTTGTATGCTGAACCTCATGACTAATCCTCAGAGGACCCTTTGTTCTCTGCAAGTAAACTTTGCTGATTAAGATTTTGAAGACCAGAACGGGATGAATCCTGGCATGTTTGGGAGCCTACAGCCGTTTCGGGCAGTTGCTCTCGGCAGGTCACAGTCAGCTGTGCTTTGCAGGTCGGCGTGTGCTTCAAAATGCAGCAGAGCACAGAGATACCCAACCTAATTTGAAATGGGTTCATTCGAATGAAAAGCCATAAAACACAACATCCTGAAAATGAGCACATCTCGAGACACTGGCTAAGTGCCAGTGCCACAGTTAGATTGCTCCAGATACGTGAAGCACCTGAGCTGGTACATTTTTAGTAGTCTCAAGTGTCTTTCCGCTCCACTGGAGACCACAGACTAGACATATTTACAGAGATGATTGGAGACATTTAACACATTGTTATACCGTCTTTCAAATTCCTAGTTCAGGGACAATTTAAAAAGAATGACTGCTGAGCATTTGGAAGTAGGAGAGGTTGGCATAGTGTTGTCAGGATCCAAAATTAATGAGAGTCTGCAAGTCACTTCTGTTTTCAGGGAGCAGTAAAGATCAATAGCAGATATTCTCAAGCGGCAGGCATTTCTGAATAGATGAAAACAACTGAAAATAGTGCATCATGAAGTCAGCAGCAATGGCAGATAGATGTATTCCAAAAAAACACACATTTTCACCCAGATTCCTCCATATCCAGTGTCCTAACTGCCGCCAAGGACCACTGAGGGCTCTGCCAGCCTCAAGGAGACAAAAAAAAAAGCCCTAAGAACTCATGCTGCTATACAACTGAAACCCTTTTTTAAGAGGAAAGACATAGTTGGCTCAGCTATATCTCAGGACTAGTAGATAACAACCAAAACTTCTGAAGATAACAGATCTGCCTGTGGTGACTGTACTGTGGTCCCCAGCTTCGCAGCTTGAAGAACTGAAAGAGACACCTAAGGGAGGCCAGGACTCTACCAATCATCAGGATGAGCCCTAGTGTCCCGATGCTCTAGTGTAGGGTAGGATCCACCAGATGTAGTAGAAACTGAATAACTGTGTAGAATGACCAGAAAGACTCATCACTCATCTCAAAGGATATGCCATGCTTAGCGGTATTTCCTGATACGCTTCAAGATAAAATAACTCTAGACATAAGAGAAAAGGAAGACATCCCATGGAATCATTAAATACTTGGTGAGATGTGTTTGCACCCCCTGGCCAAGCCTGTAGCACAGCTCTCGCTCTACACATGATCCACTGAGAACATATGTTGTAGCAGCCCCAAACGCAAAAACTTTCATTTTCCTGAGGCTATAGCATTTTGTGCTTTTTAGTATAAGACATCCTTGGTCCAGCTCCTGTGTTGTCAGATGAGACAGTAGCCACCAGTTCAGAGAAGACAAGACAATGAGGAACGGTCTATCTGGCAACATTTTCAGTACGACTCACCATCAACAACTCCTATTGTACAAACTCTGAAGAGCTGAAGGGCACATAATTTCCAGAAGCTGCCTCTCCCAGTATATCCCACCCACTGCAGAATGGACTGTCAGCCAAACTCTACGTTGGTTCAAATATTTCGCAGTAAAAGCCACAGTGTTAGCCAAGCCGAATGGGAGGGGTGTTCCCTACACATTCCTGCAGTGATTGACTGCTGTTGACAGATTCATGTTTTCAGCCTGAAAGATTAGCTGTTCTTAAAGCAAAAGGTGAAAGACTATGAGACAAGAAACCTAAAATGACTTTTGCCATCAGAATACAGCCAGACATCTCCTGAAGCCGGATAATCTACTGCAGACACACACAAAAAAAGACAGAACTACATTAACACTGCTGCACTCCTAAGACCCCAGAGAGATGAGATCTGAAAGGCTCAGTAAAAAAAGTCAAATACCCAATTGCTTCTCAAACCAGCTGAACTGTCATGGGACTTAACAGCAACATGAGGAGAAACATAACTGAGATGAGTTTTCCAGTGTATTTAACTGAATCTTCTACTTTGGTGTATAATATCACAGACAATTGACTGGGCAGAATTTTCCCCTTGTCTAGCAGGGGGCCAGATATGGAGAAGCCAGAGATTAATTTATTGTTATAGAACAGTTGAATTTTCATTGAAATTGATTTAAGACCAAAAAGACACACAAATAAGAGGAGATGAAGAGGGAAGCGCACCATTTGTTGAAATCTGTGGCAATAAGTTGAGGACAGTGCAACACTGCTGAACCTTAAACCATTTATCACAAGGTTTAAGAAGAAAAAGTGAAAAAATGAGTTATACGTATGTTCTCTGGCATACACCAAAAGTGGTTGCCCAGCAGAAGGAATAACACTATGTGCTCCTTTATAGTGCAGACAGCAAAAAGTAACAGGCTTGAAGTAAAACAAGGGAGATTCAGCAGCAGAAAAAGCTGTAACAGGAGGGAAATGAATAGAACAAAATAGATGACCAAATATCTGGGGAGCCTGCAGGCCCTTCATCACCAGAGGTCTCTGAAAACAGTACAGCCAAGCATCAGCCATGAATGACAAAGTCATTGCTACTATAGCTATTTGGGCTGGGGCGTGAATTATGGGATCACCTGAGGTGCTTCCCAGCTCTGTATTTCTGTAATTAAAAAACACATCCTAAGGATATACAGAGATGCCACATTTAAAACCTTAGAAACTAAACCCAAATGCTAGGAATGACACAGATAGTTTTATAAATCATGCTTGCAAGCAATCAGATATCTTTCCAGTGGTCAACACTGCTACAGAAAACATTTATACGCCTTACACTGGAACATATGCTGTAAAGAAATGAACAATAAACCTTTACAGGAGGAGAATCAGAAGTGAATAAAATCTCACCATTCCTGCAGTACAACTGAAAGGATGTTGCCATTGTTCATCCCACTTGTCAGATACAAAAATTTATACCCTCGTACAAACTACTGAGAAAGTAAAGCACTTATAGGATCTTTTGTGAAGAGAATTGCTAGAGCAAGGAAGTACAATGGGAACGGGCGTTCAGCTTGGGAAGCTACAAATCAGTGAGGGAACAGATCAAAAGTGCTTGCAGAGCAGCAGTTCACTTATGTCCCCAGATACAAAGAAGTGTTTTAACATTAAAAAAAAATGCAGGACCACATGATATGAGAACACTCCAAGTTGTTAAAAATAAATACATAAATAAATAAAATACAAAAGCTTAATCATGAAAATGACTCAGGCAAATAAGATATCTGCCACTACTTATGCATTCAGCTTATTAATTAGCTGATTAATTAGGTAATGAGAATATGAACACTATGCAAATATAATTTGGCCACTCCTGGTCACCATTTTGTCCAACACAGCTACAGTCGAACTGGAGAGCTGCAGAACTTAAGAGTACGGCAGCTCAAGACAAGCAACCACATCTTTTCAAGTCGTGTTTTAAGAGGTGTAGCTTGTCTATGAATTAGACCTGTAGCAGATATTGAGTTATACAACTACACTACAAAGACAATCCCTGCTCCACAGCTCCAGGCGAATAGAAGGATTGGAGGGGATGGACTAGCCCAGGGATGCTCAGGACATCAGAGACAGAGCTAAGAAGCCACACAAGGGTAAAGAGCACAAACAGCTAACAGCAGTCTGTAACATGAAAAATGCCAACATACTGCATTCTTTCCCTTTCACCGGGTCGGGTAGTCCAGAGCACTCCACCGATGGGTTCGGGACAGCCACTCTCCATCTGGAGCCACTGCTGTCGCATTCGGTGTACTCGAAGTGGTAATCTGTCTGCAAGCAATTACAAAGAGTTTCAGTTTCATCATAACATTTGCATAATAAGCTCATTAATCAAGACTGGGATTAGTAAATTCAGTTATAATTAAACCAGAAAGGAAGTAACTGGAGTGGAACATACTGTGCAGCACTCTCACTGCTTTGATGATCACCGTGTATCATGACAGAGCAAGCACAAAGCACATTGGACATCGTGCAGAACAAATGTTAAAGCAGAGGGTGGGATTTGCAAAAGCACTTGAGAGACAGGACACAGATTCCACTAGAATTTTTTTCCCAGTCTCTTAAAGCAGGATTGATTCCAAACTTCTGGCCATCATGGTATGTGACCTACAGCAGCCAGCCAGGCTTCCTCTTTGGTCAACAGAGCAAGATGTACCCAGAGCACAAGTCATCCCATGTTAGGCTGGATGTCTAAGATGGACGGGATGAATAATCTTTTGCAAGTGCCTTCCCCTCTTCTCCAATTTCAGAGGAAGCCCAGAGAAATTAGGGGACATAAACCCAGTATTGGGATACCTCTGAAAATGCCATCCAGTTCAACTCTGAGGAGTGCCTCAAGGTATGACGTGGGGAAGATCATCCCCATGGTCTCTGTGACCAAGATAAACCCTGAGTAGTCTAATGGAAAAGCTATAAACTTCCTAGCACTAGCTAGAAGAGAACATTAGCTAGTTATCTTATGAATAATATTGATTCAGATCCTAAATACAATCAAGACTCATATCTACTCACATTTTTAGTTTTGTCTTTGTAGCTTTATTTCCAAATTCATGGCCCAGAATTTTAGTACTTAAATAAATCCCAGCAACATCTCATTCTAGAATTGGTTTGGTATCAAAAGGGAGTTTGGATGAAGTTAGCAGAATTGTTGCATACCTTTCTTCAAAGGGAACAGACCTATATTAAAATGACACAAAAAAATGGCAAGCTCCATGAGGTGGCTCCACAGGGGCAAGGCCACCTCCAGCTCCCTTTGTGGCCAACAGAGGGAAAGCATTGGCCACATGCTTATTTTAGACACCTGCTGCAGAACTGGTTTGGACGGAGACTTCCCCATTTCCTCAGGGGAACCCCACCTTTGACACTGCACAGCCCTGTGTGGCCCATAGAAATAACACAAAATCATGGGACTGAGGAAAACGGGACCAGAGCTTTAGCCACAGGCTCAAGATTTACACAGCTTTAGGGTAGACTAGTGTGGTGGATCTATAAAATGTGTTGGTTCCTTTCAATTTAGCTGGCTTGTCCTGGCAGGACTGGCCACAAATCGAAGTGGGGAAAGGCAATGGTCATGTCCACCACCCAAGAGACAAGGAGAAGTGCTCCTTAGCTGGCATAGCTCTCCCATGAGGCAGCATAAATCTGCCTTCCTGAAGATCTCTGCTGCCACAACTGCAGACATCAGTCCCTAAGCTATGGGCCCCGAGGAGGAGGTATTCTGTGCACATAAGGATTATTTTGGGGGAGATCTTCTCCTTCTACGGCCCCTTGCAGTGCCAGCATCCCACATGATGGAGCAGAACAGGGGGAATCAGGTGGAAAAAGGTCGGTCCATGCTGGGTCTGGTATAGATTAGTTAATCCCTGCAAATATTCAGCAGGCTCATAAGAAGACTTGCAATTCTGCTCATTTACTTATAGAAAAACAAACAACACTGAGTTTAATACTTTTCTTACTGCTACCATAGCTCTCCAGAGATATTCAGACATTAATATAGTTCTATCTAAATATCATTAAAGCCTTTGGTATTTTGCTTCCGAGTGCAAATAATATTCTGATTTCTCTGGAATTAATATTTTCATGGTTCAATAAATGCCTTTGTGGTTCAGCCTGTGGTTTACAAACTTAACTAACAGCACAGCAGAAAGAAAAACTATTTGTTTCAAAAATAAATTCAAGTATAGGAAGGTACTATCAAACTCAGAGCTATATATGAAATATAATATACCACATTCCCAACTCTATGAATATATTCAATTAAAATACACATTTTCCCTCTTTCATTATATAATCTTCAACAAACAGAAAAGAAACAGTCTTTAATCATCTTCATGTGAAATCTGCCTGTAAGACAACCAGAATATATAAATAACATATCTGTAAAAGATCCACCTCATAGTTCATATGACATAAGAAAAAATGATCTATTAAATTAAATATGCAAGACTGGAGTGAAGTAAGGAAAAAGATATAGAAACTCTCTGAATGCGACTCCTTTTCAGATCTCATTTCTATTTCATATCAGGTCAAAACAATTATAGAGAGCAGTTTGGTACCAACAATCCAGGTCATTCTCACGGCCTCCCACCCTCTCAAAATCCACTTCAAGGGACGCCGAGCCAGCAACCCCTCTGCAGCCATGGAGGGGCCAGGAGGTCCCAGAAGTGGTGCGGTTGGCAGAGACACCCCATGCTGTGCAGAAATGGCCCCTCTAATGGTGAATGACTGTCAGCTATCACTGGAGATTAAAAAGTCAGGACAGTAACTAAAATTATAAAGAAAAAAAGGGTTTCTGCTCTCATTCCACATTCAGGTGGAAGAGTCAGGTCTCCATCCTTGCTCTTTCACCTATTCATGGAAATCTCTCCAACTTCAATGAGCAAAATGAGGTTTCCGGGGGAGACAGACCCAGCAAATGTCCTTTCCTCTGAGCACCCCATCCCTGTGTGCAGCTCGCTGTGTCCACCGAGCAGTCTCCAGACTCACTAGGAAGGCTGTACAGCTGAACTAAGTTCTTACGTGGCCTCTTTCCATTGCTTTTTCCTCTACCATGATCAGTTCTTTTATGGAAGAGGGGGAATATTTTTTCAGTTTTCTATCTGACTTCCAACTCAGTTTTATGTCTAAAAACTGCTCCATGGACCTGCTTGTTCCTCTAGTAACTGACTGTAATAAAGACTTTGCAAATTAATTTCTGCCGTTGGTCACACATACACCACTCCAAAATCCATTCCAGCTACCATCTTCTCCCTTATGCTATAGTTTTCCCTAGAAACAACCACTGAGGGTACAGTTGTATCTCTTGTTTAAAACCAGAAAATACTGCGTTGCATCACAGACATGACAACAGCTCATAGCTCTGGCTGCACCATAGCTCTGGCTGCCAGCTTTAAATTAACCACCCTGGCTACTTATAGCAGGTGAATATAAATGCATAGATCTTTCACTCAGCTAAATTATCCAGCATCTCAAGCTGATTTAGCAGCCATAGTGATGCCGTCCTCAGCACCCAGCATAGCTCAGGTCCATCCTATGAGTTGGAAGCAGCCCTGACGGCAGCACAGACACACATGATGTATGCAAGCCCTGGAAATCGCCCATTAACGCTGGCTTACCAGGCTCAGCACTTCTAATCTGCCTCGGCAATTTGAACTTCCAAATATAGAAGGCTGACAGGAGCCTCCTCAGCACCATGGGATGCTTACAACACCTTTGCATCTCACTGAAAAGTGTTGTTCCATTATGCTGGGATTTCTTCTCCTCCCTGATGGATAGAGAAATTTCTTCACCCACTCATTCTCTGAAATGAATTTCATTGCAAACCCATTGCCAGATGTTATCTGTTGCCAGCTATTACTCTGTTTTTGCTTTCAGTGTTTTTTCCCCACTATCATCCAGACATATAGTATCTTTAAATTTGGACATGGGCCTGTTTTCATTTTAACTGTAGTTCTGACTCTGTTTTATTACTTTCCTGGGCTTGGCCCTAATGTTCTAAACATGTCCCTCCCCCAGTTCAGCTGTTATTTCCTATAACATTTCCTGTTTTATTGCTCATAATTCCTAGGCTTTGGCAAAAAAGGTTTGAGTTTCAGACTCAGAGAGTAGGTTTCCATAGTAAAATATCTCTCAGGAAAAAAATGAACACCACCACATATAGGGTTAAGCTTAAAATAAAAGCAATTTTCTAAATGGAAAATTGATGCTGTTCCAAGAAGCTGCTCAGAATCAATGTGTAGTCCTCAGCATTAAATTTCAAATGAAAGGTTAACAGTAACCTGAAAAACGTCACCAAAAATAGGCAAGTGCATTTGGCTTACCCTACAATGAATCTTGTGTTATTGTTCTTGAAGAATTAGTGAAATCACATCTGCAGTACCACGCAAAGCCATTATAGGAAACTCTCTGACGTACGTATGCTCTCTTTGAAGGACATTGTGTACAAAGAGATGCCCTCATGCATGCACACGATGTCAAAGAGATGGTGCACTGGTCACAGCTCTGCCAGGGGGAGAAAAAAATGACAGAATATGTCCAACATCCTATGTTCAGAAAGCATCGATATGGGATTGATGGCGTGGGTCTGCCACCCTTGTACACATCCTGTGCAAACCTCCAGCAGACACCTCCTGGCTCTGTGGCAGCACCTGCACCTCCTGCTCTGCAGCCCTTCCCCAGCTCCCAGACCACCACGAGCTGGCTGAGTGACAATTCAGTGAGGCATTTCCCTTCAGCGTCTCCTCCAACTCCACTGCCCCTCTTCTCATACAATCCTTGGCCTGACTTCAGGTGGCACCAAGTGGTCCTCCTTGCTCGGGTACCCAGACCCAGTGCCTGTAGTGTTAGATGTCCCCAGTGCAGAGTTCTGCATCTGAGATAGTCACCTCATGGTCCTTTACAACAGTTGACAGACACAGGGCACAGCTCCTCTCAAATGTCCATTTCCGGGCTTTTCTGAAACTCTAGAAGTATCAGTTTCCTCTCCAATGGCTGAGAGCTTTCTCACAGGCTCCGTAGAACTGAGCTGTCTCCATGACAAAGACCAACATCCACTTCAATGCCTTTCCTACTTTTATCCACCAATCTTTTCATTCCCTCCTTTCACCTAGATCACCTATATCACAGAATCACAGAATCACAGAATATCAGGGATTGGAAGGGACCTCAAAAGCTCATCCAGTCCAATCCCCCTGCCGGAGCAGGAACACCCAGATGAGGTTACACAGGAAGGTGTCCAGGCGGGTTTGAATGTCTGCAGAGTAGGACACATTTTTCCTTCAGCCAGTTCGCAGTCCACCTCACTACCCGATCATCCAGACTGCACTCCCTCAGTTTAGCTGTGAGGATGCTGTGAGAGACTGTGTCAAAGGCTTTACTGAAGTCAAGGTAGACGACGTCCACTGCTCTGCCATCATCCATCCACCTCGTTATGTCCTCATAAAAGGCAATGAGGTTGGTCAAACATGACTTCCCCTTGGTGAAGCCATGTTGACTGCCCCTAATGACCCTCTTCTCCTTGATATGCCTTGAGATCACACCAAGGATAAGTTGTTCCATCACTTTCTCAGGGATGGAGGTGAGGCTGACCGGTCTATAGTTACCCAGGTCCTCCTTCTTGCCCTTTTTGAAGACTGGAGATGCCCTGTAACCCTCCCCACTCAACTAGAACTGAAGGGCAGAGAGGTCACACGTCCTTCACCCAGTTCCCAGTGGTTGATCTGGGCAGAAAACAATGGATGAAGCCCCGGAGCAACAAACATTTGCTATATCTGTTACGAAATATAATAGAAGAGTCTCTTGCAATTTAACAGCTTGCTCTGCTCATGTTGTTTTCCAAACACAGACATCACTGAAGCAAAAAAAAAAAACAAAATAATTGACCCTACCTGCCACAACATTACTAAACAACAACTCTCAAGAGGTCCATCACTTATTCCTTCCCTGAACTCACGCTGCTTGTTCCACTGATACTTTTGCTTAACCCGATTTACGGCACACAATGCTATTAAAAGATATTGTTTGCCAAAAGGGGTATCCATAATCTTCACAGACCCATGTGCTACCTGTTTTTACATGTGCAACAGGGATTAGCTGTGTATTTAAAAAAAAAAAAAGAAAAAAAAAGACCCACACACAAATAAAAGCCTCTTTAGGGAAAGAATGAATATAGGAGACAATGCTTTCACTTTCCTGGGACACCAAGATGTGATATGCCAAAAGACATCAGCTGTAGAAAAGATGTAAAAACCTGGCAATGTCTCTACCTGGCTGTTATCCCATGTCTGGCCTCTGCATCGTTTGCACACTCAGGAATTACATTTTCAACACTTTCAGACCACTCCAGTGCTTTCAAGTGCTGCCTATCAGTCACTTCTCCTAATTCAAGCTTTAAAAGAGGAGATGTAACTTGCCATTTATTATAAGTTTCGGGCTTCTAGCCCATTCTCCTCTTTTACTGCACTCATTATTTCTAATTATATCCTCTGGCATCAGTAAATATTCCTGCTTCCCCTCTGTGCTGCCATCATCCCCAGCCCATGAGCCAGCAGCAGACCCGTCCATCACCAAGGCTCTGTCACATCACTCATCCAGACCTAATGCCCAAATCTACACTTCTCCCGAATGTGAACACATTCTTCTTAAATCTCCTTTGAAATTACCTATATTAGTGCTTTTCAGATGAAAAATTGAGCTGGGCTTTTAATTATTTCCGTCTTTAGTCCTAAATCCCTGAATTCCTTAAGACACTTATGTGTATTCTATCACATTTCTCTTTCCGGACTCCTTATTCATTTGTGGCTTTTTTGGCAAGGAGAAACCCAGCCCTAATTGCATTATGTAGAACCCCACAAGGCAGCTGCATATATTTGGGCTTTCTGAAAATCAGGCTATTTGCATCTTGAGCCTAATTCAAGCACTAGGTTTCAGCCACCAGAAGCTAAGGTTGAAACACTGCCAAAGCCATCTGCAAATTAAAGATGAACTGAAGAGGTTTGCTGAATGTAAGCCACAATTCAGCAAAAATATATCATCAATATTTGTGAGGAATCAGAATAAATTACACTTTAGGTAAGTTTTTATATAACCTGTTTAAACACAATTTGCAGGATTCTAACCCAAATGTACTAAAATAAATGTCTAGTCCTAGGCCAGTGAGCAGAGTGACCTGCAGTGGAGAGCTCTCTGCAGAATCATGGGGTGAGTTCCGACAACCATGAGCAGTTCCATCAGCAGAAGGAGGACAGAGACAACCCTTATCAATATTTAGAAACAAATAGCTGATAAAAAAGTGTTTGGATTAATATTGTGTCCCAGTGAGAAGGGTACTGAGCTCTCATGCCAATTGGATTAAAGGATTCTTTTTGCCTTTGGTGAACATACTGCATCATGGGATGATGGTCAGCAGAGGCAGAAGGTGCTTCCAGTACATCTCAGGTGTCCAGAGCAGGGCATATGAACTGTACTTGTTTCTCCCCCTGGAGCTGGAGGAGTTAACTAGCTTAGCTTGGACACAGAATCACAAGAATAATCGGGGTTGGAAATGACCTCTGAAGATCATCCAGTCCAACCCACCTGCTAAAGCAGGTTCACCAGAGCAGGTCACACAGGAATGTGTCCAGGTGGGTTTGAATGTCTCCAGAGAAGGAGACTCCACAACCTCTCTGGGCAGCCTGGTCCAGGGCTTTGGCACCTCAAAGTGAAGAAGTTTCTCCTCATATTCAGATGGAACCTCCTGTGCTTCAGTCTGTGCCTGTTGCCCTTCATCTTGTTATTGGGCACCACTGAAAAGAATCTGGTCCATCCTCTTGACACCCACCCTTGAGATATTTATAAGCATTGATAAGATACCCTCTCAGCTTCTCCTCTCCAGGCTGAACAGACCCAGCTCTTTCCTCATAATAAAGATGCTCCAGACCCCTAGCCATCTTTGGTAGCCCATCGCTGGACTCCCTCCAGTAATTCCTTGTCCATAAGTTTCCATGCAAGCATCTGAGTTTGGGTGGGACAAGTCCATTCCTGTGTATGTCCTCACCCAGCTGTGACACACTGGGCTGAATGCGCTGGTGCAGCCTCTGAACAGTTCCTAGTCCAAGAGGCATCCACCTCTTAACTGAGCCTCCCATAGGTGCCTGCCATGGAAATTACATGTTATTACTACGGCAGAGCTTGAAAGTAAGAGACAGCAGGGCTAGAAGGGCACTTCAGAAGTGATTTAGTCCATCTTCTTGTCCCCCATACCTAAAGCATTCCTAATAGAAGTTTGTCCAGCCTCTTAGAAAACCCCCAGTGATAGATCTTCTGTAGCTTCCCAGGGTGAAGCTCATAGCTATTGGCTAGATAAAATGATGCTAATGTGCACAGACTATTCATCAGGCAGCTAATGAAGCAGTTATTGTCATCAAGGAGGCTGAGCACAAGAGCTGGGAGAAATATGTGGGTGTGAAGGGTTTATTTGTTGAAAAGCACAGCCCATTTCAACACAAAAACAGATTCAGAGAGTGGGCTGGCACCAAAGGCTGGCTGCCTCCTTCAAGAAACTGCATTTACTATACTATACATTTACTATATGGTTTGTTAAGGATGGTGGAGATTTCTCCAGCTTTCCTGGGCACTGGACAGGGTCTCACACAATCATTTTTCAGCAGGGATGGTGTGCATTTTCACTCTGACATTTCTTCAATCAAATCTCTTTCAGCAGCAGTCCAGTAACGACTAGGAGAGTTTTTATTATCATTATCTTATTTACCCTTTCAGTGACCATTTCCAGTCTGAAAAGGTCAGGTCAGCCAGTGGCCCTTTGACTGTAAGAAATATATTTCTCTTTTATATAAAACTTCACAAAGAAGCTATGTGCAGCACTAGCCCTGCCATCTTTGATAATCTCTGAGATTATTTGTTTTTGCAACATAGAGAGACAAGTAGTTCCTACTAAAACAGTGGCTCTTTCATCCAGGGCCCCATCTGTTGCCCAGCTATGTCAATACAAGATATCCATCAACTCCATAGGACAACAGGATGAGCCCCAGTCAACGAGCTCATTTATTCATCACCGTAAGTATTAAATAACAAGTGATGGGCATTGACAGCCTTGCAAGTAAAACTCTAAGGAAAATAAAGATGTTTCTACCTCTTAAGATCATTCAACTGAATTTAATGGGTGGAGATGCCAAATACAGAATTCTATAGGATGGTGCAAAATGGCCCTCAAAAGATTATTTTTAGCCAGACAAACTGTATCTGTGGTGGCATCTCCACTGATGGTTCATTAATTTTATAAGGTGTATAGGGCAGTTTGCTTGTCCTAACTCACATTTTTTCTCTTCCCTTGTGTCAGCTCTACAGCTTAGAACAACCCGATCCATCATAAAGTCTTTGGGTTTTCTTCACTATCTTTCAGCCAGAACAGCTCCTGATCCAGTTCATTGCACGCTGTGTGAGTGCTGCTGTGAACCCACGAGGAGAAAGCAGCAATGATCAGCCAAGGTGGAAAGATGGAGAGCAGAAGAGAAGGGAGCAGAACGGACCTAATGGCCACAAAGACTTAGACTGGGTTAAACCGATGGTGAAAATGCATTCTTGATCCTGATGTCTCCTCTCCCAGCTTTCAAAGCTGTGTTATTCAAAGGTTTGGGTCTCTCTTGGGCACCAAAGAACAGTTTAATGAATATAGAAATTAAAACAGTGTCTAGGGATACACATCTCCTCAGCCACTCAATTTCCAAATGCATATTCTGGTTCATAGCAACAAAATCTCATAAGTCTTCATCAAAGAGAGTTTTTTCTAATGCAAATCAGGCCATTAAAATAGAGAGTTAAAGAACAGACTTTGTTTTCTAACTGCATCTTTGGTGAAATGCCGACTCCAGTTTTAGTATTTCCCACCTTGCTTTACATAAAATAACTTTCAGGAAAGCCATCAGCAAGAAATTCAGACATGATGACACGTGCTTGCATGGTATCTTAAATCCTAAAATATTTTTTTCCTAAAGGAGAAAGTAGGAGTTAAACTCTCCCATTGTGCTCCATCACTTCCCCATAGCTTGACTTGAGCAATTTGGAGCTGTGGGAGTGAGGGCTGTAGAGCCATCTCAGATAAAGTATGTGAGATGGAAGTAGTAAATGGCACCTCATAAAAATGGTGGGAGATCTCAAATCCCCTAGCAAACATGAGGATAAGGCCTCTTTTACAATGCACAGGTAGGTTAGTTTGGACCAGAGGCAGAAGTCATCCTCCTTGGTCAAGTGCTGGCTTGCTGTGGAGTCTCAAAGAAGTCTTCACTCATCTGCCCTACAAGTATAATCTCATTTAGCACACCTGGAGAGGATACACTTATCTGAAGAGTATTTTGGGAACCTGTCCATTTTGAGTGTATCAGCTAAAGTCAAATTATACAGCAAGTCAGGAGTGGAATAGAGAAGCTGATTCCTTAACCTGATAATACTTCTTACGCTACAGGCAAAGGGCAAACCCACAAAACAGATCTCAGCTAATGTAATTCCACAACATTTCACCCATGGTCTGCATAGCTCCAGAAGAATGAAAGGCTTAGGGCACTTATTTTCTTTACATTTAAGACTCTGTAGTAGGCCAGATACAGAAGCCTCAAATATGATGCTTGTGTCAGGATAGAGCTTATACAAACAGCAGGTTAATGACCTGTCGCTGTGTCTCTGAGGGGTCATTCCATGTACAAGAGCTGCCAAACACATAGCAGAAAGGGGGCATAAGCTGTCAAATAGTATAGCACAGAAAGCAGAAGTTTCCCCGTTTCTCCACTGAAACATCCTTGTCATCGTCTGATACAAGAAGTCTCCTCTCGAAGCTGAAGGGATATTCTTGCAACTATTCACTCTTGGGCTTCACTGCCCGAGACTATGAAAACCAGTGCTGGTTAATACCTGTGGAGTGCGCTGGTTTTAGAATAGGATGCCAGTCAAATAAGAGTGTTTCAAGGATCAGGAAAAACATTTCAATGCAGCTCTCAGGTGGGACCTGCTGGTTCAGGACTGGGATAAGGAGTTCCATCTTCTCTTTAGAAAACTTGTAATGTACCTCCTGTACCTCCTACAATGTCACCAAACCTCTTAGCTGAAAGTTGACTGTCTCAGGAGTGGCACAACTTTCTCAGGTCACAAATAAATTTAAATGATGGTATGAAACTGTCTGGCCTGTTTCCAAAAGCAAGGATAGAAGAGAAATGAGAGAGACACATTCAATACCAAGAGCTTCCGCTGGTAGGAAAATCTGCTAGATGTGATCAATTAATTTGTTGTAATAAAGAGCGCTGTAACCTGCTATCGATCATTTTTGTCCCGTGCTTTCTATTTGATGGATTTCTAATATATGCACATGTCAGGGGGCTGCATGGAATATTACTCAAGCAAGTCTTTCAATTGGCTTTTTTTAACTACAAATCATGCAATTATATTGTTAACAAGTCAGCGATGTGTAACGATCTGATGACATTTCATTTATGACTGTTGTCTAGGTAGGGCCTCCAAGGTACACTAAATACAAACAAATAAAAAACGCAATCACCTTTAACTAGTGTGTGGGCACATACACACCTGCATGTGCATTTTTAATACACACACACACAAAAAAACTCACACAAGGATAATTCTGTCATCATTTAACCCACAGATTCCATCTCTCCTTGGCTGAAAAATGTTGGTACAGCTCCACTGTCTGCAGCAGAGCTACGCTGATTTACACCCACAGAGACTAGAGCTTCTGGTTTATCTTTTAACAGAAAGACAAAAGGTTGTTAAGGGTACACATAGGTGGAATTTTATGTTTCTCGCTGCTGTTCCATGAGAACCCTCGATCGTGCAGCCAGAACTGCAACTTTTTGTCTCTGCTTTCAAGTCCTTCCAGCAGCGACAGCTAAGTAGGTGCCACAGAATCACCTTTTATCTTCCACCTGTGTGCTGGTGGTGACTAATTGCACTCACAGAATGAATCAGAAAGCAACTCCAAGCATTCCAGTAAATCCCACCATGGGCCAGTGCGAGGAGACTCTATAAGGAGCTAGACAAGGTGGAACTGACCTCGCCAGAACACAGATGGCAAGGATGACAAAGCAGGAGCTTGATGTCTTTCCCTACCTTGGAATTAAAAAAAATGCTCTTGGAATTTCACGATGCATATCTCACTGCAATTGGGGTGCTGGGCACAAACGCTGCTCCATTCTGGGGTCCCACAGTGGTTTCTCAGGGTCCATGGCATGGGAATGTCAAGGCAACATCCACAGAGCTCCAGAGGAGGGTTGTAGGTAACTTCTGCCTTCTGCTTGCTCACAGTCATTGAAATACTGTGGCAAAGTCCATGGCTGGATTTCCTCCTGGGATGTGACAAACCCATTTCCCTCATCCTCTCCCTCCCCAGATGCTTTTATGTTGTGTTACACATCATTGAAGTGCTGCTGTTCCAAGAGGAATATTAACATTAAATATAAATAGAGGCATTACAACCAAAGCCATCTGTTCCTTTCTGTCGCTTACAAATCTGTTCTCCTTACCCTGCACTACTGCAACCTCATACCTTCTCCTGCAGCCTGTCTCCGTGGCACCTCAACAAATATGCACATACACACATTTGACACCAATTACCTCTACATGGGGATTCAGATCAGCCTGACAAGGGATTGCCAACAGCGAGGAAACAAGTATCGGAGCTGCTAAGGTCTGTAGAGTTGGATAGAAAATATCCTGATGGACAGTGAGAGGAAAACACATCAGGGGGGCAACGCAACTGCCTGTTCATAGAACATGAAGTGCCTCAGTGTGTGCTTTACCTCAGCCACCTGGAGACGAGGCCGTGACTCCAATAAGACAAAAATCACGCTTCAAATGAAGCACATGCTGCTCTGAGACACATGCAGGCGTTTGCAGAGCTGAATCATAGAACAGTTTGGGTTGGAAGGGACCTTCAAAGCTCATCCAATGCCACCCCTGCCATGAGCAGGGACATCTTCACCAGATCAGGTTGCTCAGAGCCCCATCCAGCCTGGCCTGGGATGTCTCCAGGGATGGGGCATCCACCACCTCTCTGGGCAACCTGGGACAGGCTCTCACCACCCTCAGTGTAAAAAATGTCTTCCTCATGTCTAACCAGAATCTCCCCTCCTTTAGTTTAAAACCATCACCTCTAAAAGGTGCCCCAAAAAACAGGAGAACAGAAATGTAACTTGTGACAAAGCAGAAAGGCATTCAGACCCACAGGAGCAACTAAAGGCTCTTCCCTTTCCTTTAAGGACTGTGACCTAAAGCTCCAGATAAAACAGCTGCAGTAATACTTCCCTATAAGATCCACATAATGACTTTTCCACCTTTCATTATTTCTATTTACTATTTCTATGCAAAACTCCCATGGGAAAAGGTCACAAAAGATTTGGACAGAGATAGTCTTCAGCAAGCAGAGCAGAAAAAACAACTTACAACCCTTTTCCTGGGGTAGTGACAACCCTCTCTTGACATTGGAGATGCTGATGAGCATTTTTCCTAGTCTTGTGTCATTGCCAGGCCAGAGCAGACTCATCCCCCAGCAAAGAACAGATGCCAGAGTCCCCATTTTGTCCCTGCCCCCTCGGCCACCCTTCATTGTCACTGCTCGTGCCTGTGAGGGGTGGCCAAGCTGCTCAGATCTGCTCCAGGCAGCAACAATAGCTCAGGAAACCTCTTTGCTCCCTCAGTTCCTCTGCAGGTAGCATGGAGCAACGGAGCCAAAACTCAGCAAACAGAAGCTCAGTCAAGGCCCAAAATAGAAACAAGACCGTGCTGACTGTTACAACAGAGCTCAGAAAGAGTCGCAAGGGCTTGATTGCATGCAAAGCTAAAAAAGGCACAATATTTGTTCCTGGGGCTGCAGAGTTTGCATATGAATCCCTCTGCGTTTATCAGGCAGGAGGAAGTAAATAAGCATTATTAATTATGAGTCAAAAGCAGAAGAGCCTCCTTGTTAAACAGGAATTCATAGAACTGAAGGCTCAGGTTCGCTGTGCTGCTCCACAGTCACCAGTGACAGATCATCAGGCTCCGTGCCTTTGCCACACAGCTGGGGAAGGAATTGTAGGTAACACCCTAATGCTAAAATGTACAGGAATCAACCCAAAAAAAAAGCACCAATGGCAAAATTCATAGCAAGTCTGCAATTATAAGAACAAAGCAAATCTACACCTCTCCCAAAAACTGGAGCATCACCTGAGGCGCAAGTATGAAGATAACAGTACGTGCTCAAGTCAATCTCTGTTCAGCAAAAGTCTTCCGAGCACGCTGAAGTTCAGCATCTGAGTTCTTGACCAGCTCATGACGCACACATTGACATTCCCCTGGATTGTTGAAAATTCATGTCCAAAGCAGCATCTGCTTGCAAGGGTTCGTGTTCCAGCTCTAACTGGAAAATGTGAAATTCTGAAGTGGCACCCATTGAAACAGGTGAGAACAGCCCTGATGTCAATACCTGCTCTGCACTGCTCTTCTCAGCTTCTAGATCTGAGATCAGAAATGAGAGACTGTGAAAAATCTTACCACTCATTGTTTAGCTTACATCTGCTTTCTTACAACAGAGAATATCAAAGCATACCTTGGGTGATCCGGGGTCTTTATCACAGTATCACAGTATGTTTGGGATTGGAAGGGACCTCGAAAGCTCATCCAGTCCAATCCCCCTGCTGGAGCAGGAACGCCTAGGTGAGGTGGCACAGGAAGGTGTCCAGCTGGGCTTTGAATGTCTCCAGGGAAGGAGACTCCACAACCCCCCTGGGCAGCCTGGTCCAGTGTTCTGTCACCCTCACTGAGAAGAAGTTTTTTCTCAAATTTAAGTAGAACCTCTTGTGTTCCAGCTTGATCCCATTATTCCTTGTCCCATCATTGTTTGCCACTGAGAAGAGTCTGGCTCCATTCTCATGGCACTCACCCTTTATATATTTATAAACATTAATAAGGTCACCCCCTCAGTCTCCTCCAAACTAAAGAGGCTCAGCTCCCTCAGCCTTTCTTCATAAGGGAGGTGCTCCACTCCCTTCATCATCTTTGTTGCCCTACGCTGGACTCTCTCCAGCAGTTCCCTGTCCTTCTTGAACTGAGGGGCCCAGAACTGGACACAATATTCCAGATGGGGTCTCACCAGGGTGGAGTAGATGGGAAGGAGAACCTCTCTCGATCTACTGACCACCCCCCTTGTAATACACCCGAGGATGCCATTGACCTTCCTGGCCGCAAGGGCCCAGTGCTGGCTCATGGTCATCCTGCTGTCCACCAGGACCCCCAAGTCCCTTTCCCCTGCACTGCTCTCTAATATGTAATTTCCCAATCTATACTCGAAGCTGGGGTTGTTCCTGCCCAGATGCAGGACTCTACACTTTCCCTTGTTAAATTCCATCAGGTTATTCCCCGCCCAACTCTCCAGCCTGTCCAGGTCTCTGGATGGCAGCACAGCCTTCTGCCGTGTCAGCCACTCCTCCCAGCTTCGTGTCATCAGCAAACTTTATCCTCATAGCACCTTTCTAGGGGAGACAAGTGTCATAATCCCAAATTTAATTCTTCACAAGAGCTCAGACCCAGGGTAATCAGGCCAATATTTGCAAAAGGTACGCAAGAGCCTTGCTCCCATCCAGGCACCTTTTCTACAGCAGCTGGGCTCTTGACTTGCTTACAGTCATGCCCCAAGTGATAAGACAAGGTACCAGACAAGAAAGTCAAATGCAGGTCTCCTGAGGGTCTAAAGACTGGATCAATCTCTTCCTTAAGAGCATCCTAAATCTGTAGTGTCGATCCTGCCTGAGGGACTGGTGGAAATGAAGTGCTTTCACGGTCGGAGGAAATCTTGTAGCAGGCCCCACCATGGCAATCCCACTCAGCACCTCAGCAGAGATCCAAAAATCAGGACAATAGGAACACTTGGCCCCATTTTTTTCATTCTGCAAAGCCTTCTTGATTGTTTTCTTGCCAAGGAAATCTCATCACATAAAATCGGGGGCACGGGCTTCTCCAGCCAATTAGGCAGATAGCACTGCTAAACACGGTTTTATTGAGCAAACAGGCTTCCCCCTTGGAAGGCAGCAGGTGCCGTTCAAAGGCACTTGGCAGGCAGGGTGCTATGCCAGGCCACCAACATCATCCATCTCATGTCAGCCAGCATGATGCAGCCAGCACAAGGTTAATGTAGTCTAGATGCAAAAAAAAGAAAAAGAAGAAAAATAATACACTGAAAGGCAATGCGCACATAAAGCAGCTGATTTCCAAATACTGTGCATTTGTCTGGCTAACATTGGTGTGGGTTTCCACAGCATCTTCCCAGCCCTGACCACATCGCACTTCGCAAGCATTGAAGTTTTAAGCAAGACTCAACATTTAAAGACCAACAAGTGGAAATGAAGAGATGTCATATGAGCAACACATTTTGACCTTGCACTGGGCAACCAAATGCATTCTTAATTGGCCCAGAAAATCCTGTCCTGTATCCAAAATAGTGTGGTCAGCAGGACAAGGGAAGTGATCCTTCCCCTGTACTCTGCATTGGTGAGGCCACACATGGAGTATTGTGTTCAGTTCTGGGCCCCTCAGTTCAGGAAAGAGATTGAAGTGCTGGAGCGGGTCCAGAGAAGAGCAACAAGACTGGTGAAGGGACCTGAACACAAGACCTATGGGGAGAGGCTGAGGGAGCTGGGCTTGTTTAGTCTGGAGAAGAGGAGGCTTAGAGGTGAGCTCAGCACTCTCTAGAACGACCTGAAGGGCAGTTCTAGCCAGGTGGGGATTGGGCTCTTCTCCCAGGCAGTCAGCAATAGGACAAGGGGGCATGGGCTTCAACTCTGCCAGGTGAAATTGAGGTTGGATATTAGAAAGCAATTCTGTGCAGAGAGAGTGGTCAGGCATTGGAATGGCTGCCCAGGGAGGTGCTGGACTCACCGGCCCTGGAGGTTTTTAAACTGAGATTGGACATGGCGCTTAGTGCCATGATCTGGTCAATGGACTGGAGTTGGACCGAGGGTTGGACTTGATGACCTCTGAGGTCTTTTCCAACCCAGCTGATTCTTTGATTCTGTGATCAGAATTAAGCACAGGCATAGAATGATTATGTTTTCATTTTTCTCCGCAAACTGTTCGTATTTCAACAGAATCAAATCTGTCCTGAGCTGGGCGTCTGGAAGTTTGCTGTCCTCATTTAAATGAGCCTAAATGTCTCTCTTCACTGTGCAAGGAGAAAGGTAGGTCCCTCAGAGGACAATACATGTCATTTCAGAAGGGTTTCTGCCACCAGAGGGTCTTTAAGTTGAAACAACTCAGGATGTCCAAGTCATTCACTCTGAAGGCTGGAAGGAGGGAGGGAAGGAGGGAAGATTGTTTGAGTCGTGAGGTTTTCTCAGTTGAAATATCAATTCAACAAGAGATGGCTTGCATTCCAGCTAAAAGCATGTTTGTCAAAATGCATTAGAAAACATTAATTTTAATGTGGAAGTCTTCAAATTTCACTCACTGAAACATTTTTTCTAAGGAAAAAAAAATAAAAAAGAAAACACAAAACAAACCCAGTGGATTTTTGGATATTTTCCTCTCATTTCACTCATTTAAAATTCTGCAGACTAAAAGTTTTGTGAGGATTCAGAATATGACCTTGGCACAACCTGTGCGACAGTTCCACTTCAATGTGAGCCAGAGAGACCCCAGCCAGAGCTTTGTTGTGTCAGATGAAGACACCATCAGTACTAATTAGTCGTAACACCCAATGCAGAGATAACCCAAATCAACATGATTTAAGGGTCTCCTGCAGCATTCAGGGAGACTCCAGGGATGGAGCAGCCCTGTTGAACCAGCCAAAGCCTTTCCAATCTGCTACTTTCCACGGGCCTTTCTCTGTGCAATGTTCTATCCTAGTTATTCACAATTTGTCACACACCAAACAACTGTCTGCCTAATGCCATAATTCAGTCTTTGTAATGAATCATTATAATTAGTCTGCTCATCCTGACTACAGTAAATCAATATACAGCTATGCACCGTTAGGCACAGAGAGGGAGAGAAATAATTATGAATCCTCTGTCGCTAAGTATTTCACACACGTATGTGTAGGTACGGAACCAAACACAGTAAATCTCAATTACAGCCTTTCTACCCGCCTGATACCTCAGGCAGGGCTGGAAAATCCAACACAAGAGGTGACAAAGTCAGTGAAGCTCCTGGGGCTTTCCTGCAGAAAAAAAATAACAAAAGCTTTACATCCATGGGTTTCACTAAGAGAAGGAATAAAGTACTAAATCAAATCCGCCATTAGCAACCACTCCCTCATTCTCTGTAGCCTCCCCATTGGTCTCTTATGAAGATCTGTGACCATGTGAAGCCTCTACAAAAGTTTCCCCACACCACAAATTAAAGGCTGAGACATTTCTTTAAAAATAGATAAGCACAGGGGAGGGAAAAGGTCATGTGCCAGCAGATTATCTTGATGGGAATGAGGTTGCTTCGCTTTCCAAAAGAGTACTTTCCTCTTGTGTGTTAGTCTTTGGGTAAGAGATGCTCAAGCGAAGCAAACTGCTAGAGCCAAGTTTCATATCCCAGGAAAACTGTTGTCTCTGCTGGAAAACCCTGACCAGCAGAGAACCACAGCTGCTCTGTCAGGAGCCATTACGATGAAGGATTACCAACACAGGCCATCTGCCCCAGCTTGGGGATTTGCCTTGCTTTTTTTTTCTTGTTGCATGATGCTGCAGTAAATCATGACACAATTAAACCCAGGAGTGAGCGGTCCCTTTGGCGCTGAGCTGCGCTGGAGCACTGCTATCCCCACCCCACGGGACAGGCAGATTAAAATAAAAAAACACAAAAAAACCTCAACCCGGTGATTTATGAACCATGATTCAGCACAATATGAACTGCGTAGCTGACGTGTCCTTGTTTAAAAACATAAGCAGTGTCAAACAGAAAGGGGGGGTTAAATCAACAGCCATGATTTGGGCTGCGTTAATTCCAAATCCCTTTCACTGTGCAAATACATTAGTGTGATTCACGGAGACAGCCTCAAAGATATAAGTGCCTCTGTGTTATTATGCAGCAAAACGTTAGGTGCTTGGGAGTCATCCCAGGCAGACAGATGATAGCATTAGTGATTTAATTGACCTTTAGAGATAAAAATGCATATGGAGCATGGCAGGGCCATCAGCAAGCAGTGGGGCACACAGAAGTCAGGCCAACGGAGAGCAGAAGAGGAGTTAAGATGTTTCCCCTGTGCTGGCAGAGCAACACGGCTGTTTGCTTGGTGTGAAAGCCGTGGCCGAGTCACTGAGGGATGCAGCTGCGTTTAGGTATGGAGAGGCATGAGCATCCCCTGGGGATGGCTTGGTCAAGGGCCACCTCCGCCTGGAGACCACAGGGCTGTGTGATAGCCATGGTGGGTGATGGATGCTTTGAAGAAGGTATCTGGAGAAAAGCCACATACTGACAGTGCATGTCATGGAGATGCAACCAAGCCACCACTCACATGGGGTTTAGAGGTGCATCACCAAACCTTATCATTATAAGCAGGAGATGCCCTTGTCCCACTCACAGACAGGACACAGAAAATGTCCATCATTACCTGAAGGTGGAGATAATGGCATTTTGGTGCACATCCTGACCCCCCTCCATCTCCCTCAGTCATTGCAGCTGTGCAGCTGTACCCATCATGCCACAGACAGACAATTCACATCCTCATAATCCCGTGCCGAGAAGAAATTCATTAATGCCAGTGGCTCGGCCCTGCCCACAGCCCCTTGGCTACCAGTGGCCACACACCTGCACCCTGGCTTCCAACGTAAGTGCTCCCAAATGGAGAAATGCTCTGAAGAGCCAGGGGCTAAATTTTGTAGAGAGAGGTGGGTGTAAGCAGAACATTAAATGCCATTCCCTCATCCTGCACAGAGAACAAGCCTCTATATTTTGAAATAGTTACAATATAGCTGAATAACAGCTATTTGTACAGGGCCATTGCACTTACACGCTCAGCAAGGTTTTTAAGACAGGAAAAATTGTGCAACTGATGCTACCAGGCACATAATCAAGTTCTAACTATTTTCTTCTTCTCCAAACACATGCTACCTAAATCATAAGCTGTGTCATGTTAGATCATGGAGCAGAAAGCAGCTTTTTGATGTCTTTCCTTGCCCATCGGAAACTCATCGCCAAGCAAGGTCCCACCTGTGGGTTAGCGGTGAGAAACCCACAGCTCGTGAGGCACAGTCGACCACCCAGCTTATTTAGGACATTTCCACAGACAGATGCTTCACGCACCTGGGTCCTGGGGTAGCTGTAACAGGGCTCCCAGATGTGTAAACCATCCAAAGATACCCCATGTAGTGCAGACTGTGGATTGTCATGGAATCATAGAATGGTTTGGGTTGGAAAGGACCTTAAAGAGCACCTAGTTCCAGCCCCCCTGCCATGGGCAGGGACACCTTCCACTAGTCCAGGTTGGTCAAAGCCTCATTCAACCTGTCCTTGAAATCTTTACTTAGCAGTTGAATATCTATACCTCTGCAACAAGCAGAGAGCAACATGCTTGGGAAAACCAGGCAAAACTGATATTGTGGGCTGTGCCTTGGGTAGGATGGTTTGAAGGCTTAGAGGCAGCCACACATGGGGCTGGGGAATTTGAGTTGTGAGGCTGTATGTAGAGCTGAAGGGGAAGAAAATGCCAAAAGAGTTGTATTTGGGGTAACAAAAAGGACTGTAGGGTTACACAGGCTCTCAAGGGGAAGAGTTTAGCACATTTGTTCACACAACTGGGGCATTTGCCATATAATTATTTGTGTCTGGATCTCATGGATTTAATACAACTCTAACTGGGTGTCTCAGAGAGGACAAATTCTGATCTAATTAAGTAATCTTCAAAGTACAAAGGTTTTCTAGTACTTGCATGCAAGCAATGTTTGTCCTTTTACCTACAAGGATCTCACATATAATTCTTCCTGTTACAAATGGTCTCATTATTCAATATTGTAGTTCACATAACCATAATCCTTTTATCCCCAGGAAAAAAAAAAGTGCTCTTTTATAAGCACGTTCAGTCACATTTAAACAGTCTCCCCCTGAAGTCCTGATGAACCAGGGTGAACTCACGGAAATGAATGTAAGCTTAAACATTATTTTTCATGAGCAGAAATCTAGGCAGGAAAGAGAGAGAGACACAGATTCACTGGCATATGCAACCCATCTAAAAGTCAGGGAATGAATAATAATTCTTAACTGCTAGTGCTCAGGCTGGGGAGTAAATGCAAAAACACTAGGCAGATGAGTCTGTGATCCCTGTTTAGAGAGAGAATCAAACTTCTAGCAATTAAACAATTGAATTTTCCCAAGTGATGACAGAGATGAGACTAAATTAAGTTTATGGTATATAAGGAAAATGCTAGACAGCAGCTTTGGTGGTCTCTTCTTCAGGTGAATAATGTATTTTCCTTAGCAGAAGGCCACAAGTTTCTAAATAAAACCCTTCTGGATTTAGACCGTGCTTTCATGAACATCCATGCATGTGAGAGAGAAAAGACTTGTCTTAGAAAGGATTAACTCCTCAGGCCAAACAAGCTTTAACACACGACTAAGGATCCTCTGAAGATTTGAGCAGCCAGGAAAGGGAAAAAATAAATTAAAAAAAAAAAAAAAGAATTTTAAAAATAAAATGGTTTTTGCAAGCCAATAGGCACCGTGGATGAATTAGGTCTGCCTAATGCTTGGTTAAGAACTGTAGCCTCAGGAAATTATTTTCTATTAAATAGGTTATATTCAGCACAAACATAGCGCATGTGTAAGCTTAATGTTAAAAGGCTATACATGAAAAGACACAAAATAAATTGTTCTGGGAATAAGGGCAGGAGGAGAACTATAGGTGAAAAAAAGTTTTTAAACTGAGGAAAGGAGGTGCTTAGCGTTTACCAGAGACAATGATCACCCCTCAGAGAACATCTTCTTACTCCATAAATACGTCTAGGATACACAAACCCTCTCCTGTCCTCCTAGCAAAATGAGGAATACAGAGAAGGCTCAGGGAGACACAACCCCAGGGCTCCTGCTGCTGCCGAGATGCTCCAGACCACATTGGGGCAAGTTTCTTACCCAGGAGAACCTCATCTGACCTTACAGCACAGCAGAAGCTCTGGCTCAGAAAGGTCAGTACGTATGGACAGGAACTGCCCAGGCGTTTCTGGATGAAAAATTGCTGTTTGGAAAAACATCAGTTCCCTGAGATATTTTGTGGGAAATCACCACATTTTGGTAAATTTTTTAAACGGAACCATTTTAGAAAATCTGTATTGTCCACATGTGCTCATTAGTAATTTTATATATAGATTATCCACTTTTGCACTCAAATGGTACAGAGCACTTTAACCTCCAAGAAGACAAACTCTTAACATCTTGAAATCTTGTCGTTTCCAGACTTTTTTTCACTTTTTAGACAGAAAAGGAAGCTCAACTTCCATAATGAACTGGAGCATACTTCTTCTGAGCTCCCAGTGCTTTTGCTGAGCAGCGAAACAGCTGAATCCAGAGAAATTGCGCTTTAAATGACTCAGAAAAGGGCCAGCATCCAAATCCACTAAGTCAGTAACTCTATTTTAAACAATTCTAAGCAGGTCAACCAAAAAAAATTCACTCAGGACCAAACCCTGCAATACACCAAACTCTCTTCATTTCCACGATGCAAGAAAGCTGCTGTCTTCAAAAGATGAAGCTCTGAAAGGGCACCTGGGATTTGATCCATGGATCCTCCTGCCAATGGGCATTTGACATTCCCATCAATTAGTAACGAAAAAATGCAATATAATCTCTCAACAGAAAAACAGTGTTTGGTAAAATATGTGTTATCTGTTTCTCCAGTGGCTGGAAGAGTGCTCTGCTTTGCTGGAGAAGCAGCTCATGCTTTGCTATTTTCTGTCTGAATGTATTTGCCACATTTATGGATTTGTAAGTAAAGCCAAAGCGAGCAGACTGAAGCTGACAGCAGTATCCCAGCTCTGTCAACCTATAAATCCAGCATGGACAAAGAAATTAAATGAGAGAAGGAAAAACCTCTTCTAAAAGGAAGGTTCTCCAAACAGCAAAAATATTTTAAAAGTAGATCCAAACAGACCAAACCACCCAGCCCAGACTTCAGCTGGGCTTTTGACAGAGCTGGAGCCACAAAGAAAAGCAGAGCGGATTGCCTTGAAAAGCGGCAGCCATTATCTACTGATGGAGAAATCAGTAATTAACAGCCTTCTGTACCTGTCACTTTGGTGCTCTGTATCACAGCAACCCAGAGCAGAGACAAAGGTTACGGCATCCCAGCATCCCAGCATCGCAGGGGCTGGTACCCACTGTGCCCACTGACACGCCGTGATCGCATCATCCCTTATCAGCCCCTTGCCCAGCATATTTTGCTATTAATGTCACCAGGAGTTTAAGTGGACAATTGAGGACCGAGATGTAGCCGCAGCGATCATCAGCTGTAAAGTGACAAGTACAGGGAAGGTTGTCCAGACATTTATAGCAACCCGCCAGCACTGGCATTCACAGGGAACCAGATTCAGTTGCAAAAAGGGAAAGGTCCTGTCCTGTTTAACATCTTTATTGACGATTTAGATGAGGGGATTGAGACCATCATCAGCAAATTTGCTGATGACACCAAGTTGGGAGGGAGTGTCGACCTGCTGGAAGGCAGGAGGGCTCTGCAGAGGGATCTGGATAGACTGGAAAAATGGGCTGATTCCAATGGGATGAAGTTCAATAAGGCCAAGTGCCGGGTGCTGCACTTCGGCCACGACAACCCCCTGCAGCGCTCCAGGCTGGGCACAGAGTGGCTGGAGAGCAGTCAGGGAGAAAGGGACCTGGGGTACTAACTGACAGGAAGCTCAATATGAGCCAACAGTGTGCCCAGGTGGCCAAGAAGGCCAATGGTATCCTGTCCTGTATCCAAAATAGCGTGGTCAGCAGGACAAGGGCAGTGATCCTTCCCCTGTACTCTGCACTGGGGAGGCCACACATGGAGTATTGTGTTCAGTTCTGGGCCCCTCACGTCAGGAAAGAGATTGAAGTGCTGGAGCGGGTCCAGAGAAGAGCAACAAGACTGGGGAAGGGACTTGAGCACAAGACCTATGGGGAGAGGCTGAGGGAGCTGGGCTTGTTCAGTCTGGAGAAGAGGAGGCTTAGAGGTGAGCTCAGCACTCTCTAGAACGACCTGAAGGGCAGTTCTAGCCAGGTGGGGATTGGTCTCTTCTCCCAGGCAGTCAGCAATAGGACAAGGGGGCATGGGCTTCAACTCTGCCAGGGGAAATTTAGGCTGGCTATTAGAAAGCAATTCTTTGCACAGAGAGTGATCAGGCATTGGAATGGCGGCCCAGGGAGGTGCTGGACTCACCGGCCCTGGAGGTTTTTAAACTGAGATTGGACATGGCACTTAGTGCCATGATCTAGTAAATGGGCTGGAGTTGGACCAAGGGTTGGACTCAATGATCTCTGAGGTCTTTTCCAACTCACTTGATTCTGTGATCTGTAATTCTGGGATGCTGAGCGTGCCCAGCACCCACCAAGAAACGAGAAATCCTGTCATTCCACATCTCCTTTCCTTCCCACAGTCTACAACAACACCCCGTCTCACTGAAACATAGAAACACAGAATCATAGAATCATTTTGGTTGAAAGAGACCCTCAAGATCATTCAGTTCAACCATAAACTAACTCTGGTGCTAAACCACGTCCCTAAGAAGCTCATCTACATGTCTTTTAAACCCCTCCAGGGATGGTGACTCCACCACTTCCCTGGGCAGCCTGTTCCTGTGCTTGACAACACTTTCCATGAAGAAATTCTTACTAATATCCAATCTAAACCTCCCCTGGCACAACTTGAGGCCATTTCCTCTTGCCCCATCACTTGCTACTTGGGAGGAGAGACCAACACCCTCCATGCTACAGCCTCCTTTCAGGCAGTTGCAGAGGGCAAGAAGGTGTCCCCTCAGCCTCCTTTTCTCCAAAGACACTGTGTTTGTGGCATTAGTAACAGACAAAAGGAATACGACCCCCAAGACATTATTATTATTATTATTGTGGTATCTGGGACCGGGGCATCCACATCCCTGGAGGGAGAACAAAAAGGGACCAGTGGGACCCGTTTCTCCCCAACACCCTCCATAAGAAGAGATCCCTCTGGGGAAGCTCCAAGGGAAACCACAAAACTGGGGCAAGAGGGCTGAAGAGGAGGAAATAAAGGTCCTTCCTCATTCACTGTTCCTGAAATGCCCTGGTGAAAAGATTTAATAGCAACATGATCTTCATTGCTGTCACATTTTTGTGCTATCCAAATTATAGAAGTCTCCAGGTCTATCAGCCACCCTTACTCCTTTGTCTAGCTGGGAATATACAGCATGGCTAGACATATAAGGACAGACTGAAGACGAGGTTTATTATAGCCTGGAACTGCTCATACATCCTCATAATTTTAAGGTAATTTTAATCTTACAGCATCTTATGACACTGTTGCAAAGCCAGCTATAAAAAGAGCAGCTCTGTGTTTTCATCGTGACACAGCTAAGACACAGATACAGAAATGAGAGCATGGGCTGTAAGTGACAAATGGAGGGAGGCGAGGACATGGAGAAGTTCAAGAAACCCCTGAATTAAGTGGAAAAACTTCGCCTGCCTTCAGTACACTTTGAATCCATCCTCCTTCAGTGTAAATTGAGGAGAATTTGCATTTCAGACTCATATTTTAAATAAAAACCTAAAAAAAGTTACTTCAGAGCTCAAAACCGTCCTGGAGTTCAGCTGAGGAGAGAGGTTTTCTCATTTCTTATCGACTTCAAGGACAACTTCAATGCTTTTCAGGATTGCCACACTGCAATTTGCAAATATCTATGAATTTCCAGGCGCCTAGTCCAATTTGGCTTCACTTGTGGTTTCTTATCAGTTTCCTGTTAGTAGTAAGAGTTTCCTTCCTTGGATTTCCCTAATGCGATTTTTTTTTTAACTCCAAATTCAATAAGCGAATGATAATTCTGTTCCTTTAACTTGATTTTAATCAAGTCTTGTAAAAGTTAAAGAGAGAGAAAATTATAAATTCAACAAAATTCCCACCTTGTCGCGTGTCAGGTTTGAGATCTTATTTAGACTGGTGAAAGTGTTCTCTAAAACAAGAGTCAATTGTTTACTAAATCACATGTATCTATATATAGCACATTTGTACATTAAAAAAATGTAAATGCTCTGTAAATGTAATGCTCTAAGAAAGAAATGAGACCTTCCAACATATTTCACAGCTTGAGTATAAATGTAAAGGTTTCACCCCCCATCTAGAAACCACGTCTCACATAAATATTTGGTATTATCACCCAGTTATCCTTCAACGGAATAGAATCTGGTTGCCAATATTTGTCTTTATCTTTGTTGCATGTGTTCTTGTTCTTTAAACAAACGACTGGCTCTATCTATCTACAAGAACGGTCTGTAAAATGACCCCTGGTGTATTTACATCTAACTTCACAAAACTAAATTTCTGCTCCAAAGAGCAAGCAGTGAAAACGTAAAATCACAAAGATTTCTACAACTGTCTTGATTAAAAGAAATGTCTTTGCTCCAAAGTCACCCTCCTACATCTTTAGTGAAGCTACAGCTTGTCACAGGGCTTTTTCCCTAGAACGTGCATTCTTCAAAGGAAACTACTGAGTCAAACTGAGTATCAAAATTCAATTTCATTTTCATCACTAAGTCTATGGAGTCTCCTTACAGCTTGAGCCAATGACACATCTCAAAGAAAAGATGGAGGGGAGAGTGGAAAACCCATAGGTTTATGAATAGCAGAAATCTTCCCTGGCTTCCTTTAGGATTGATTCTCAAGGTTAATTGGTCTTTTATGTACAGATGACTTGCAGGAGTTGGCTCTTTATCTCTGTAAAGTTCAGTTCATGAAATCATTTCTAAACCCGACTGTGCTATAGCAGGGGATGAAGCTCACAGCTAACACAGAAAGGAGATAAATGGAAGGATTATAAGGAAAGGGAAGAAATAAGAATTAGGATGGAGGCAGAAGGCAAGGTTATCACTGCCAAAGAGTAGGTAGGGGCTTGTTTTAACTGTAAGAAATATATTAGAAAGAAATATATTAGTTACCATGTTATATATTCATGGAGTAAACAAAGCACCAGCAGATAATATTGCAGCACAGTTAAATGAAGTCAACAGAACAGACCACATTCATGGTTGGCCTCATTTTACAATAACGAATTTTAAATTGGGTTGTTTTTCCTCCAACATGACTTTTTTTTTTCTCTTTTTTCGGCTTTTCTCACTGTTTCTGGGCAGCGGACAAAGGCAGCAGGTAGAACAGCCTCTTCAGCTGCAAAACACAACATCCTCACGGGAACTAGGATGCATTTTCCTAATTAACCTAATGATCCTCAAACCTAAACACTGCCTATAATTGGCCCTTCATCTCCACCATTGTGCGAGGCAGACTCATTAAAGTCTTTCTGGCGTCAGGCACTGTCAGGAGCCGCGTATCAGGAGGGGACAAAGCTTTCCCTCAAGCAGCCCTAGAACATGGGGTGCCCTCAGAACTGGTCCTAAATGGACGCACACCTCATGCTGCCGGCTCCCTGGATCCACCACGGCACACACAGGTGCTTCGATAAGGCAAAAAGAGTCGTGAACAAGAGTCAAAAGCTGTGCCAAGATTGTTTTGGTAACTGTCCTACCTGCATTTGCCACACCTCTGCTCCCCAGGGGAAGGAGCCTTGGAAAGCCTCCATCGCTGATGGATCCAGGAGCCCTGGAACCAGTCCTGGCCACCTTGCTCATCTCAAATTGTCACCCTGTTAGAAGTGAGATGTCCTCATCTCATGCTGTCAGTATTTCACACAGTTCAGCTTCAACTCAGTGTTCGGGGGGGCCATAAACAGCAGATCAAAACTCCTGTTGCATTTTCCCTCTCCACTATAACTACTTAGAACATATTTGAATTTGAATTGAATTTTTTAATTGTATTTGAATTGACTTTGAATAAAATTTGAATTTTGATTAAAATTTTCCCTAAGCTATCTGTTTACACCCCTCATCATTGGTATCTTTTATTATTTCTTCAGAAAAAAGCCACCTGGAGACAGACTATCACTCTCTGTCACCAAACTGATGTTTTTCACTATGCTACTGGACAAATTTAGTCTGTTATGTTGTCACCCTGGATCTCTTTAAACACTCCTTATTTCCAGGTTTCTGCTTTCTACTGAACAGGTCTTTTATTTTTACTACAGATACTTGAATTTTTCACTGGAAGTCTGGTTAATATATTCTTCCCTTCTCTAAAAAGTCATTAGAAAGTCATTTTTTATTATCAGTAGATATTAGCGAGCATGCAGGAACCAAGTCATCTGGGAGAGCATTCTCACTTGCAGTTACATGGTGGATCACTCCAGCATGTGTCAACATTTCCATATCCCCCATTTCAACCCAAAATATAGAGTATTCTTCTAGTATCCAGTCCAGCCTTAGAACTAAGCATGTATCTGTAGGGGGTGATGAATCAGGGGCTGGGATCTGTACACTCTTACCAGTTGCATGCCCTGGTGTGTGTTGTATCAGATCCTCTACAGGAGAGATGGAAAAATTAAAATGATCAAACATAAATGTGGACAAAAAGCTGTATAAGTATCCAGTGATGGCCTTTGAAAGGGATGTAAGAAAGAACTTGATTTCCATCGCAAATTTGGCCAACATCAGCTCAGTCTCCCGAGTAAAGCAATGCAATTCTGCTGTTAAAACATATCCAATTGATTTACTGCATATGGACAATTCTTTCTGTTGAACAGAAACAAGGAAGAGTTTCATGTATTTTTTCTTTGTGTACACCTGAAATTCTAAACAAAAATTAAAGCAAACAATGAGGACATAAAAATAACTCATCAGATGCTCTGTCACTAAGTCACACATTTATCAATCAGATATCTCTAGACCATTAATTATTCCCTTTTCCTCAGCATTTCCTATACCTACCTGTTTATACCACCTACACAGTTTATGACAGTTCTGAGACTTACCCTGATCTATGGAAATGCTAAATAGAAATGTGTGGGTTTTCTCCATGAACTAGTTACCCTGCTATGAATCTGTTTGGACAAGTCATTGCTTTGTTTAGAGTTCCTCAGCCACTTATCAATCCACGCCGTAGGATTCCAAGCACACACTGAATTTGTTTTATGAGCAGGTTTCAATGCAATACGACAGCAAGTGCTTTATCACAGGCCAGACATAAATATTAAACATGAGCTGTAGTCACCCCCGTCTACTGCTTTGTCTCTATCAGAAAAAGAAATTAAATTTGTCTGACATCATTTGTTCCAGTGAAATCCATGATTTTGCCATTTGCTAGATAATGATTTTCTCTCCTCTGTTATTTGTTACGCTGTTTTAGTCTGGTTTATGGGCCAGTGATAGCCAAGATTGCCTTTTCTTTGAAAAACAGCACAGCATTATCTTTTTTCAGTTTCTCAGAATTTTCCATTACTAATTATTGTATCAAACTCTTTATATACATTAATTGAATGTTTGCTTTCTAGATTCAGATCATCCTCCCAATTACTGTACAAGTTCTTTGCCACTTTCTAATTATTTCCCATAAAGGTATTTCACAGGTGACTATCCCTTTATCTTAAAATACTTAAGACATTACAGTAATGGAGTTAGTGTAAAGCAAACATTATTCTCTCTTCTCTAGAATTCTAAAAGCTCTCTCTATTTCCTTGATATATTTTGGCCAACATCACCTATTTTATATAATACCCAGAATTCCTCATTTTTGTTTGCTATTTTCCCCATATTAGTCAGAGATGCCTCTTTGTATCTTCATCTGGTTGTTTACCTTTCTCAGTGCAGATATTTTTATCCTCACTGCTCTGATAATACTGTTGTTTTCATTTCTTTTTCTGAAAAGCTTTGGTTAGCTGGTCCAGAAAAACCTTACATACTTTACTACCACTGGATTTTTTCTGCTACTCCCCAGTAGTCCCAGTCCCAATAAGAGCACAGGCACATTGTAAAGAAACCCCTGATGAGCCAGCACTGTGCCCCTGTGGCCAAGGCCAATGGCATACTGGAGTGTATTAGAAGGGGGGGTGGTCAGTACGTCCAGAGAGGTTCCCCTTCCCCTCTACTCTGCCCTGGTGAGACCACACCTGGAATACTGTGTCCAGTTCTGGGCCCCTCAGTTCCAGAAGGACAGGGAACTGCTGGAGAGAGTCCAGCGCAGGGCAACAAAGATGATGAAGGGAGTGGAGCATCTCCCGTGTGAGGAAAGGCTGAGGGAGCTGGGGCTCTGGAGCTTGGAGAAGAGGAGACTGAGGGGTGACCTCATTAATGTTCACAGATATATAAAGGATGAGTGTCAGGAGGATGGAGCCAGGCTCTTCTCGGTGACAACCAATGATAGGACAAGGAGCAATCAATACAAACGAACACAAGAGGTTCCATTTAAATTTGAGAAGAAACTTCTTCTCAGTGAAGGTGACAGGGCCTGGACCAGGCTGCCCAGGGAGGTTGTGGAGTCTCCTCCTCTGCAGACATTCAAACCCGCCTGGACACCTTCCTGTGGAACCTCATCTGGGTGTTCCTGCTCCGGCAGGGGGATTGGACTGGATGAGCTTTCCAGGTCCCTTTCATTCTCTGACATTCTGTGATTCTCTGATTCTGTGATGCTCTGTCCTGGCACCGCTGCCCTCAGAGCACCATTACCAGCCCAGCAGAAGACTCTGGCCATGCTCAGGTACCACCAAAATCACCACCAGGGTCATCACGGATCAGGTTCTGCAGTCCAGTTTTGCTCTGGTCAATCTTTTTTTCTTTCTTTTTTCAGAAGAATTTCCAAGCCCCGCTGCATACACAGCTCATAGGAAAGTAATATTTTTGTGCTATCAACTGCATGTTGCAACACCCCATATCAAAAGGTCCATTGAATTAGATCACCAGAGGAAAAACACCAAATGATAAAAGCAGCACAACTAAGGCTGCAGACTCTTTTCCAGCCATTCCCACCCTACATCTCACCATGGAAAATGCATTGGAACTTGAAAACAATTTGGAAACATTATTACTTGAACTGGTGGCTATCTTAGCACTTTTTTTTCCTTTTAAACATCTATAGATAACAGTTTTACTATATCCCAGTCTGTCTGCATTATTTTAACCTGCCAAAGAAATTATGACTAGTGAAATCAGTGGAGTTAGGCTACCAAATCTATCAAAGACCTGATCACTGGCTTGGAAATTAATATGGCGGAGATTATTATTCATGGCAAGAATGTACACAGCTTCTAGACTAATGGAGACTCTCCCCACTGACCCAAAAGCATCTAACCTTATCCAAATAAAAATATAATAGGAATTTTTGACAGAAGCAATTTATTGAGTCATGTTTCCTAAAATGATGAAACTACTGAGAAGCGATGATTGCTCATAACACCATCTACTCAGCAAGGCTGCATCTGAGCCATTCTCCTAGAAGCAGCAACCCTCCTTTACCAGCCTCCGCTTCATTAAGGACATACAGATCTGGACACAATGACTAATGGCCTCTGCTCAAGCCAGTCATCCCACTGATTCCAGATAAATTACCCGTGTGAGCCAGAGTTGCCAAAAAACACCATTTCTCATCAACTGATGCTTTCAAACATATTAATCTTACTACAGCTGCTTCTTGTTAAACATTGCTAAAAGATTTACTGCTGGCGCAACTGGGTTATCAAGCAAAGATTGACAACCTAAAGGCTGTGGACTCTCCTTTGGCCACATAAATGGGTGGGAAGCCACGTGGTAAGGTCTGTCTATAGCACAAGTGGGTCTGAGCATCCCCAGGTTAACATGAAAGGGCAGATCCTTCCTTAAGAGATATGGTCCCCAGATGACATTTAACACTAAAAATAGCATCCCTTTTGTTAGTGCCCTGCTCTCATATTTCTGTCAAGGAACTAAAGACTTGGCACCCTCAGCATCCATTCTCCCAAAGCTATGCTGCCTGGAGAAAGGGAATGGAGACCATATCCCAAAAAGACAGATGCCTTTTCCATGAATTCAGGAGTGTTTTTTCTTAAGGTCTGTAGGACTGGCAGGACTAATCCTTACCCGCTCTGTGCTTCCCTCCTTGATGACTCCTACTAGAGGCACCTGACATTTTGTGCATGCTGCCTTGCAATACTATGCAAGAAGATGCAGGAGGAACATGTTCAACCCCACACCCATTCAGAAATTGAATTTGTTGCTGAGAATTTAATGATGGAGAGCAATAAGCACAGCAAACTGAGAACTGACTGAATGTGAAACAGGGGTTAGTGCAAAGCATAGGCATGATATAGCAATGCATCTCTTCCTGCACATTACACTTCATGTGCATCCACAGTCAAAGAGCTTTATAACATGCAGGGATGACATTATACCACATAAAAAGAATGTGCTTCAATTACCAATAAATGACTGCTTAGGTTGGCCAAAAGTAATGGGGTTTTTTAAATCAGATTTTACCATTTCCTCCAAAACATTGTTTCTACAAAGCTTAGCGCAGTACACTGGTTTTAACATGATATTCATTAATTAAAATGTATTAACATTTTCCGAGCACACATTACCCTTTACATACAAGAGTCATTTCTATTCCTAGAAAAGATCATTTTTATCATGACATTTCTAATTAAATGAAAAACGTTGCTCATAGATAAATAACAAATGAGACTACAGATGCTCTTTTCTGCATGGCAGAAAGGAACAGGGAATGTCTCCAAATGAAACTACTAGACCTGTCCACAATATGCACACCTGGGTATCATAACAGCTAGCAAGTCACTGACTAGTTTTCCACCCACTTTTCTCCAGTATCCCACCTAACCAAACGTATCATTTTATTTTTCTTCCTGAGGAGTCCTGTGATGAGTAAGCACAATGAAAATGTATATCTAAAAATGAATGACGTTGTTCTTTAGGCTGTAGGTAGCTTTGGTAGTCACCTTAAGTTGTACATTAGCTGTTATGTTTTTCCCTGAACACAAGAAACTACTATAAGTAATCAGAGCTATTTCCATCATTTCAGCAGCTTGATTACTCATAATGGTATAGAAGAGTGAGTCAGGACTGTGACTCTGTATTAAATGCCTGGGAGGGCTGAAGATAACTGGCTTATAAACATCCTGAGTTTCACTCTCTTGGATATTTCACAACACAGACTTTAGGTTTTGGCTTTGCATTAGGAAAAGGCACGTTCATCAGTATTTAGAGCAACCACTGGGAATAGGCTTTACAGCTCCTGATCCTCCTTCTGCCAGAAGCTTGAGCTGTTTTGTGGCTTTGAGAGAACCGCTGGGCCTCAGACTTAAATCTCTGCATCCCTAATACCTTAAAAGCATGCTCTTTTAAAGCCCTTTTCACAGGACACAGGTATTACTAAAGAAGGGAGATTGAGGCCAGACATGAGAAAGAAAGGTTTTACAATGAGGATGGTGAAAACTGCCAGGTTGCCCAGAGAGGTGGTGGATGCCCCATCCCTGGAGACATCCCAGGTCAGACTGGACGTGGCTCTGAGCAACCTGATCTGGGTGAAGATGTCCCTGCTCATGGCAGGGGTGGCACTGGATGAGCTTTGAAGGTCCCTTCCAACCCAAACCATTCTATGATTCTGTGATTACAAGTATATGTGCACACAGAGGTTTGTAATGTCTTAATATTCCAGTGGTTAAGGACTGCATAATATTGGATCATGCCTCACTGTTGGAAAGGTGGAAAACTCAGAAGCAAGGCACAATTATTTATAGGCTGCTTAACTTCCAAGCAGTAATGCAGGTTTCATCCCCATCCATTACCCTACACAAGTAGCTGCAAAACCCAAACCGTGTACCTAAAATAAAAAAACCAGGTAAGACTGCAGTTGTCCTGATTGTGTTGGGAGCGTGGGTTCCCCTGCACATCTGATGGTCTGAATTGACCCCTCTGCTCTCAAGATCACGGCAGCCACTCATGTGCCCACGGTGGCTGCAGCTGCCTGCCCACAGCACACAGTCAGCTCCTGCTCTGGTGGGCGAGCGCCTTCCCAATGGTGTCAGAGGGGAAAACACACTGTGCTTCTCCTGGAAAATCAATGTACAGTAACCTTGCTCCTAAGAAACATTAGTGATAAAATGCTAACATTATTTAACACCATTTGGTCTAACCTTACTGACTGGAAAGCTGTTAAGGCAACAATTGAGGCTTAGTCACAAAAGGGTATAATTAACATTTCACTAGGGATTCACCTAAGTATCCAAAGCACTTCTTATCTGAATGTTCATTGTTATTCGGATTATGGTGCCCAACACGCCTATCAGTAATTCCAGCTCCTTCTTAACTTACTCAGACAGGGTCAGTATTTATATCAGACCTTGTTTAAATCCTTTCCCTCCTCACAGGCCATACTAGCATGGGGGAACGGAGGGAACACTTATGCACCATCATATCTCCTCAAAATAATTAGCTCAAAGACCTAGAGATTGATTCAAAAGGCAACATGTAATAACAAAGAGAGAATTAGCCATTGTTAAGCCTACAGTTTCAGTACCACATCACTTAATCCTAAAGGCAAAATAACAACAAACAAGCAAACAATTTCCTCTATAATTTTATTTTTATTACTTCTGCAGTAACAGAGAACAGGACCAGATTTTACCACTAACTCTGTTGCTCTGGGAGTAAAAGGCAAATACTGTGCTACTCTGTGTAGGAGGCTGAGAAACTGAGATGTCAATTTTCCTCTTTCATAGAATTAGAGGAAGAAATTATATCAGGTCATAACATTGAGTGAAAATAACAGCTTTGACACTGAAATTGCACAAAGGTGGGAAAATGCTGCCCAATTCTAAACGTTAAACATTTCAGATAAAACAGTGAGGCCATAATAATTACAGACGAAGACCTCCAGACTGTCAACATATCTTTAAATCATAGCTAATTAATTCCCTAATGAAGCAGTGCAAGGTATAAAGTTACTACCTATCCCCTTAGCTGGAGGGCTCAGGGAGCACTAGGATGATTTTATGGTAGATATCCTAAACATCTTCCCACCCAAGTGAGATGTTTCGGTAGCCCCCAAGCACACAAACCCTCACGTGTTTTCCTTAAGCACCCCCACATGGTGATGGGGCCGCCCAAACCTCATGGACCAAAGGGGCTCAGAGAATGATGATGGTGCCTCAGGCACAACACATCTCTGGACAGGCAACAACCATGGCACAGCACCCAGGGTGGTGGAGAGAGCAGTGAGGAGATGCCACCCATCAGGGCCCAGCACGGAGGTTAATGTCAGTCATGGCGACATCTGCATGGCTAAAGCTAAAAAAACACATCAACTATGCGGGGAAATGTAACCAAAATCAAAGCTTTGAAGAAGCTTTGGTCGTTCAGGATTTCCACAGGAGTTGTAGTCATGTTTATTTTACTCACTCTGAAGGCAAAAATGAAAATCTACTTGAGTTAAAAACTGATAAATTCTGAAAAAATTCAGAATTTGTCCTACAAATGGTCAGGATCAGGATAGCAGTTCAGGCTTTTCTCCAAATGAAAACTAACATAGTAATATTTTAACAGCAGTCAAGCATTTGTGAAATTGCAAACTTGCCCGAATAGGCTTGGTTTAGACATACAAGTCAGAAATTGACCAATTTTGCCTGTGCCTCTTGGCTCCCATCTGTGTGCTGGCTACAGGCAGCTCCAGTACATTGGAGAACACAGTGCCCAGTCACACCGCCACCAGAGAGCCCCATCTGTAAAGCCCAGTTTCATGGCTCCACCTGAGTGCAGACTTTCACACTACAGTCTTGGAAACCTCAAGGACACACCATAACTACAGACTAAAAAAAAACAAGGATCAAACTTTCACAGAACAGTCTAAGTCCTCTCCCATTTCAATCAGCAGCAAAAATTCCACTGATTTCAATGGGAACCAGACCAGACCATCATCAAATCCTTTGTAAAACCCTTTCCACCTCCCTAGGACTCAGGATGTCATTTTTTTCCATCATTAAGAAATCCACCATAATCAAGCCAAAGAAAAGGTCTTGAGGAAACTCCAAATCTTGTTCTGACAATGTGCTGGGAAGATGAAGCCTTGTAGGCTGGAGCAGGAAAGGGGTCCAGGCTGGTACCTCTCTCCATCTCACAGGTGGAGATCTCAGCTGTGAGCAGGAACCCTGTAGTAACACGTGTCAGCAGCCCAGCCCTGGAACACGGGAATATCATAGAATCATAGAACCATAGAATAATTTGGGTTGGAAGGGACCTTCAAAGGTCATCTAGTCGTTACAAAGAGGGATCAAATGGGCATTTTTCAGAATCAAACGAGAACAATCTTCTCTGAACTGCAGCTGGATACACATAAACCAGTCACATCCACTGTTATTTTTAATCTGTAAAATAAGGCCAGAAGATATTGGCTCTGCTACAGAGCCACCACAGGAGAACATGTATAGCGTACTGTGAGGCATGGGAGTATTGCAGGATGGATCCCCATGTATGGACCACAGACAGTCAAGAACTAGTTTCCCACATAGTCTACAAGCATTTAAGGTTTTTCTCTGAAATCGCAAGAATCCATTGTTTTTTTTAAAAAAAATTAATTTTGATTGCAACTCAACGAATATTGGTCAGCAGCAATAATGTGGATCCTTTTGCACAAATGGCAAAGACTTTCTGCTTCTAACCAAAGTGTGATCACGCACCATGTCTCGAATGCCACTGTGGTAAGTGAACAGGGTTATACTCTCCACACCTGCTACTCGCCCCAGCTCACTCCCCTTGCTCCCCTCTCCCACCCACAGGATGACCAACCAGCTCATCCAATCCCTCCTTCACCTGCACCACTGGAAGTGGGACAACACAGCTCTCACACACTTTTAAACTCCATCTGGAGAAGGACTGTCAGAGGTGGCGATGCCCCTTCCAGTCCCTACAGCTGCAGCCAGGAAGCCTTAAGCTTGTCACAAGCCTTTCTGCAATAACTAGTGCCTTGAAATCCAGCAGCATTTGTTGGATTTACAGAAACTTTACAAGCAGGAAACAAGGAGCTGCCTAATTAGGAGAACATAGAATCATCTTGGTTGGAAGAGATCCTTAAGATCGTCAAGTCCAACCTGCAGGTAATATTATATAATATTACATATAATATTATATAATACAATTTAGTTTATAATATAAATTTATACAATTTTTGTGCAAAGAACAGCCAAGCCATCCAGTCTCCAGGACAAGGAAGCAGTTCAGATGCTGCACTGGACTGTGTTAACCATCCCCACCTCCTCCTCTGCAGCCCCTGCTCCAGCCAGGACATGCTACACCCAGTTCTCACCTGTCAGTGTTTCACCACACATTTAATTATTGTTCTTTTCAGCCCCTGGAATACACCTAATGTTTTGTTAACCTGTGCTAACCTGAGGTGTGCATCAATGTGCCCTTCAGAATTCCCAGCACTAACCCTATGTATTTCTGATACACACTCACACAGCTACAATGCTTAAAGCACTTGGAGTCATTCCTTCCTGATCCAGGGGACCTTTCTCAAAGGGTTTTACAGTCTAAATACCACATTGGATTTGATTTTTAAGGCCAGATTTTACCATTTCTGGCCTTAAATAACAACTGCTTGAGAGGAGGTCAGCTACTTCGACACCAGTGTTGTCTTTGGTGTGGAGCAAAGAAATTGGTGCCATCATTTTGTCACGGTTCTCACACAAAAATTCTTTAAAACACTTTATCCTTTGTAAAAATATGCTGAACACAATAAGCTACAGTCAGACCTCACCGATGTGTCAGTAGCACATTGATTACTGCAGGGCAGCGACATGTCATCTGCTGTAACACTGAGCACTTACACAGCCTTTCATCCTCATACAGCCCTACAAATACTAAAAGAGCTCAAAGGAGAGTTCAGAGCCTTTCCTCTGGAAAATTAACCTCCATGAAGGTGAATTCACTGGGGCTAAATCCCTCTCACTTCTCCATTTTCTTCCCCAGAGTGTGTCATTGAAAGTCCCTGGCACCAGAACTCTTGGAAAGCAAATACTAAATCCTTCAACATGGCAACTCCACCATCCAGAGAGGACAGAGACGGAGGGAAAGCCTCATGTCCATTCAGACAACACCAAGTCTCAGTTTTGGCTCTTGAGGGCATTCACCTCCAAGACACAACTTGCCCAGCTCTCTAACTCTGCCACTGCCCACCATCATTGCTGGACGAAGACCAGCAGAAGAGGGATGGATTTATCTCATTGGATTTCAGCCATCTACATGGTGGGACTTCTCGTGTGGTCAACAAGCGGATGCAGAGGGTGGACCTAGTACAGGATAGGGTGGGACACAGGTTGGAGATGACACTTGCCCACTGGAGAAGCACCACAAAGCAATATGAATACTACTGCGTTTCATACACTGAAAGCCCAACAGCTCAGATTCTGAAAAAAAAAACCAAACATGCTATTTGCACATACTAATTTAGATAACGGTTTTGTTTAACAGAAAAACCTGACCATTCCATTCTGAACAGGTAGAAGCCATGGTTGGACTCGATGATCTTGAGGGTGTCTTCTACCCAAAACGATTCTGTGATTCTATTCTACGATTCTAAGTGGATGACCATTTCAAACACCGCTTTGAAAGCTTGCTTCACACCTTAATTAACACACAACATACCAGTTTCATCTCAATTGACCAGTCTTTCATCTCAGGAAGCTCTTCGGTGTCATTTACACAGGCTGAAGTTAACTCCACAAACAAAGCAAAAATCCTAATGGAGTTACAACAGAGGACAGAAAGTGGGCAAGTTTGAATGTGACGTTACATCCATGTTCACACCTGGGTCCAGACCGCAGCAGAAAGGGCTGTGGTGAGACACATCCACCCAGTCAGGCTACACAGCTTGGAAGGACTCGAGACTTCCCCACTCCTCAGCGTTTCCCTCCTATAACTACCAATTTTCCTACACAGCCTGTAGTGGAGACTTTAAGGCCTAATCAATGATAGGACAAGGGGTAATGGGTTCAAACTGGAACACAGGAGGTTCCACTTAAATTTGAGAAGAAACTTCTTCTCAGTGAGGGTGCCAGAGCCTGGACCAGGCTGCCCAGGGAGGTTGTGGAGTCTCCTTCTCTGCAGACATTCAAACCCGCCTGGACACCTTCCTGTGGAACCTCAGCTGGGTGTTCCTGCTCCGGCAGGGGGATTGGACTGGATGAGCTTTTGAGGTCCCTTCCAACCCCTGACATTCTGTGATTCTGTGATACAGAAATTAAGATCTAAATCAAGGCAAGTATGAGCAGAAAAGTGGAGAACCTCTCTTTGACCCACGTGTCCTTCCAGACTGCCAGGGTCTCCCAGCGATCAGGAGGACATTTCTGATGAACTCAGAAATTCAGGGTTGGGTTGTGGGGTTTTTAGCCCTTCAGTCTCAAAACCTAACAAATTCACTTGCAAATCTCTACTGTTTCTCAAAAATATTTTAGACAAGGGTGATCAAGAAATATATATATTTTTTTTTCAGTAAGCTCCTAAATCTTCTGGGAAAAAAAAAAATAAAAACAAAACAACAACAACAAAACCCAGTCAGATTACAGAGAAAACTGAAGTGAAGAACATGGTGGTAAAAGACATTAAGATATTTATATTTATCTTTGTTGTATCAATGCTACTGAGTCCTCCAGTGTTTTAGTAACCCAGCAGTAATATTTGGACAGGTTTAATTCAGTTCCATAAACTGAGTATTCTTCCATTAACTTCAATGAGCTTTCTATGAGCTTTTATCATTTTCCTCTTATATTTACAGCTAAATAAACATAGTTTGTCAAACTGAGAATTACTTTTATTACTACCAGTCTACACACAACTGTTCTTTATTATCATGACAAGAAATCTTGCAGTTTAAGGGTTAACCATGAAGAGTGGTTTTTTGTGGGTTTTTCTTGTCTAAGAGTATCGCTTGCTACAAGCATTTAAATGCAAATGTAATAACATTTTAATAAACACATACACACAACTTGCTACAAGGCTAAACTTCTTTAGTGATACTTTCACTATCCATGGCAGTACATTTGCGATTATTTTACACTACCCTACAAATATTCACTCCATTGCCTCATGTCATTTTTCTTCCACATAGCAAAAATCACCTTTTCCAGGAGTTATGAGATCCCACCATTTCCAGCCTTTTCAATAATAATCCCTTTTCCTGAGGTTATCCCTTCCAAAGCAGGAAGCCCTATTTCAACAGTCAATAAAAGTATTGGAAAATAACATTTTTTTCACTTGTTCTTGTTTGTGACAAGAGGTTTTGAGGCCACTGCACATGTACGTTTGTGGCGGAAAATGGGGTCACAGTGGTACTGGGCACATCTTCACCTCAACCCGAAAAGATCAACCCCTTAAATAAGCTGAAATAAGCTCTCAGGGCTTACACATGCAGCATTGAAGCCAGCTACTTTGAAATATGAAACATTAAAAGAGATGTTAGGCTTAAGGAAAAAATCTCAGGTTCAATGCCAATATTCACGATCTCATGCAGGTCCCTCAAAAGTCGAATCAATGGGCTACAGCTTTTTAACTATCAATATTTAAGCATCCTATTCACAGCTTTAGCACTTGCTTTGTTAAGTACTGGGAATCTATCCCTTATCCACTCTTTTATGTCAATAAAAAAGGTAAAAAGAGGTGTACTGCCTCACACTTTTGACTTGATAGCATTTTCCCTCCCCCACTGTCATAAATTTCTACCTATAAAACTATAGAGGAGAAAACACACTAAATCCTGATGCTTTATTGCTTGGTGTTCAACAGTCAGAGAACAAGCCAAATAAGCTGCCATGCAGAGGGAACAATGACACATTTACTCCACGTGCCACATTTCCGAGGAGTTTCCACATCCCGCTTTAGCCAAGAGCTGCAGGTGATGTCCGTGCTCAATACTGAAGGGTCTTCCAAGACCACCCACATGATGATGATCATCTGTCTTCCCTATGGCAAGGAAAGCTTTGGGTAGAAGTGGAAGATGTTCCCCAAAGTGTTCCAACACACCAGGTGTTCGGGCACAGCCCGTGTGCCATGGTGCCACCAGGATGGGCAGTCCCCAGCTGGCCGGGTGCCCCTCACCTACTCTCTACCAACTAACAGAGCAGCGTCCAGATGTATCGGCAGAGAACTGTTCGCACAAGGTCACTTCCATGCACACAAACCAGCTTTTGTTTTCAGGAAAGCAAATTTTAGTGCCTATTATTCACAAACATCAAGTACACGATACATCTTATGCAAACATTGTGTGCATATGGACACTAGATGAAGCCACCCACGGCATCTCAGTACAGCGTACTCTAATTCACACATGCTGGCACTGTGTAATAAGCCAAAACGTTCTCCAAGAACAAGATTTATATGTCACTGCAAATATGGTTAGGCTTTTTATTCAGAGCTGTGCAGTTATTACAGTTGAGAAGGCCTGACAGCATCAAAGTTGATCGCAGTTCTAATTATAACTTCTAATATGCTGAGTTTTATTCATTTCTTCTCCTTTTCAACCTTGATGTTTTATTCCCAGCTATTCAAGGTTTAAGACGCATAAATGCAAAGAGAAGCTTCTATTTCTTTGAGTACAGATGTTGCTGACTTGCCTGTTCAGAAGGCAATCTGCACAAAAAGAGCTCAGGGTATCACTGTTTAATAACCCAGAAGCAAATCCCAAGAATGCAACTACCTAAGGTACCCACAGCATCCCAACTGACATACAGGGTGTTTCAATAAAATGGACCCAGTTTGAAAACACAATATACGAATTCAACTATCATCTCGACCTTGTCCATACAGCAGGTGGAGGGAACGTTTATAAAAAGGTTACTAAAACTTGGTAATTCATCAAACCATCTCCAAATTTTTGTGTAATTGTTACACATTGCCACCGTGAAATTGCGTCCATCTTTTTGAAACACCCTGTATTAAAGCCACATGGAGGATTGCTGAGCTTTTGTTTGTTAAGGAACTAATGCCACCAGGAGGTTCCAGACATGAGATGGAGAGCAACCAAGTCAAGTGCTTCAAGGCGAGGGAACTGATCTTGGTCCCAGGTGTCCTCTGCTCAACAGATATACAAAGCTTTCCCCAGGTTTCCCTTGGACAGTCACTTTTCCAGCCCACAAGACTTCTCCCTTTTTACTTCTGCCCCCTGCCCTCTTTCTGAACACCCACATCAATTCCGTGCCCAATTTCAGCAGTTACTTAAGCACCTGACAAGTGAACTCACTTCTCGTTATGCCTTATCATGTCCTTTTTTATATCAGATGCAAGACAAGATGATAAATTTGGCTCCTTTTTTATACTCTCAAAATAGAGGACACGGAAAAAAACCTCACTTAGGGTGTTCCTGAGATGTGTAGTCAACAAATTAGAATCACATTAGGCATAAAACAGCTAGGTAGAGTAAAATAATTTATTTCAGATGAGGACCTGAGCTGAGAATTTCAGAGGGGGAAAAAAAGAAAAAGAAAACCTATGTACTTGAGAAAAACGAGACAGATGGAGCAAACATTAAGGTAAATATTATAGCATATTTATCTATGAGGCTCCTCCAACCTGAGTGGACCATTTAGTGCAACATAAACATTTTGGGGCATGTCCCAGTACATCCTGGAGCCTGTGCATCTCCTTCGGTGTGGCCACTACCTCACTGAGCCACCACTGTGAACCAAGGTTAACTTCTGCAGCTACAGTTTCAAAAGGAAAAACGCATCTTCAAGGATTCAGTTCACAAATCATCACCAAACCTCCCACCTCATCCTCGTGGGGATCTCAGAAGGTTCATGTGGAGTAGTATAAAGGTAACAGGATTTTACAAGTCGTCCACTTGAATCCAGGTAGGACCTGAACTATGGTCAGATTTAATCATCTGAGGAATCCATGTGGCCCATTCCCTGCCATTTCACCTCCAGCAGCAGCATCTTGTCCAATCTGCTACACCAATTAAATCTTTAAAAGCATATAAAAGGACATCATCAGTTAGTCTCAAAAAGTCTGCTTAATGTACACAGAACAAAATAAGTATTTTTAGGAAAACCCATAAAAGAAAGCATGAAATAGGCACTAAACTGACTTAACATTTAAACATTTCTAAAGAACATCAGTCAATGCATTTTTTTCAACACTGCACCTAAAGGAAAATCTTCAGTTTACTGCAAGTAGAAAGTTTAAATTCAATAATATATCTCAGTTATGTCAGAGTATTGACCCTCTGCAATTCTCAGAATTCCCTGATCTTAATCCAGCATGGTATTTAAGCATGAACTTCATCTTAAATAAGGCATCAGTTTTCAAACTCAGTGGAATTATTCATGTGCTTAAAACCAGGCACATGAACGAGCGTTTTGCAAAGCTTCCGCTCCTTCCCCTCTGCTGCCGGTTATCGGTTCCCATTAGGTGTGTGATTTTTTCATATGGCACTAGGCAGCAGAAAAATATTAGAAAAGGAACAACGCTGTTATTAGAGGGAAGTCTGGGTGATGCTCGCTCATCTGACCTTGTATCATTTTTCTGCCCTGTCACCTCCTCTACAATTTCCTACCAAATGCATTCGCTCCACATTTCCTTTTCTCTCTTGAGAGAGTTTCTATATGAAAAAATATCTGCTTACCTATTTGGCTCAGACAGGGAAGGAGCCAAGTCCAGCTGTGACAAGCCCATCCCTCATTGCCTCATCACTGTTGACCCAGGTCTGTGTCCTCTTGGTGCGTTCCTCACTTAGGCCATGGCAACGGATAAGTCTGGCTTAATTCTGAGCTTGGCTTTTCCCTTTCAGACCATGCCTCCCTCAAAGGATGAGTTTTAGGTACAGCCAGATATATAATGAAACAAACCTCAACATGAGAGTATTCCATTATTACCCCAACACAAAGGCTCCTCCACCAATATATATATAGCCCCCAGAAGAAGAGACAAGAGCTACAGGTATTCTGTGTCAGTATAAATTATTTGCAACACAACTTGAACTCGAATAATTTCTTCAAGGCAGGATTTTAACCAAAGTGGTCACACTGAGCGAAAACGTACTTATAACCAGGACTCTAATTGTTACACTTACATATAATATTGCAAAGTAAGGATTCCGATAATGAAGAAAAGGTGTCCTTCTTTCACTGAGTCTAATTAATCCTGGGGGGTGGGAAGTAAAAACAGAAATATTTTTATTGACTTTAGGCTTTGCCAAAACTGTGTTTGCTTATATGAAGATCATGACCAGATTCTGCTTTATACAAACACAAATTTAACTCAGCAGTCTTCTGTGTGGGGAAAAAATTGCAAAACCAAACCCCACCAGACTACAGAAAGACTGTGAACTGCTTCCTTCTCCCATTAGTTGTTTTTCTGCCAATATCATGCAGCATTTTATTTGTTTGCTGACCAGATGGCTGAATATTTTCAAACAGGGAAAAAAAAAAAAGCAGCCCGTAGCAAATAAGACCTTTTTTACAACTTTTAGCTGAATCTTCATCAATATTCAGCTTTGTGAATGCTGCATGTTTTCATGACTATTCCTTTTTTTTGGGGGGGGGAGGGAGAAGGAAAAAAGAGACTGATGACACCTGTAACATCAGAGGGAGGTCACGTTTGGGAGGTTTAGCTCAGGGACTTCTGCTTGATTTGCAGTCACTTGTCTCAGGATAGGACCATGCCCTTTGCGAGTGCTTAACGTATTACGTGTCTGAAATAACCCTGTTCATTGAAAGAAGCAAGATCTTAAATCACAGCCTGACAAGAAAAATATGTAACTGTATATTCTTATGAGGAAGCCTCATCCAATATTGCCCTCTTGGGTTGCCTCCAAGCCCACAGAGTCCATTTCCATTGCAAGAATAACTAATACATAAAAGCAAGGACAAGCTAGTAGCCCAAGGCAGCCTGAGCTAAGCAAATGATGGAGAAAACGCATCTTAGATTTAACTCAGCCATCAGCTGCGTTCAGCTCCTAGACTCTTCTCTGTACGCATGCTGCTAATCCCATTCAAAATGATCTCCAGCATCAGGGTCTAACCAAGCCCTGCCCAGTGCACACTTCTTCTCAAGCCCAGATCTACCCACACAGCTAAGGCAGCTTTTTAGGTAGCTACAAATCCAAATTTATTAGCATTTCTAGCAGCCAGACGGTGCCTGGAGCTACAAGCTTCTCTGTCATGCAGGACCAAGGCTGGGTTGAGGTGTGAGCTGGGGGTGAGAGTGGTAGGCAGAGCTTTGGCTGCAGCTCCATTAAACCCTGTCCGGGGGGCAGCGTAATGTGTAATCACAAGGGCTGTGTCAGTCAAATAAATCAGCAGCGACTCATCAGCCCACAGAGCAGGGGAAGGACAGGACAGGGAAGAGCGTTTTGCTCAGGCACTGTTCCTTGTTACTGATTGCACCCGCGAGATACCGTCCAGTCTACAACACGAAGAAAGAAACGCATTCATTCCTGGTTTTCCTGCAGTCAGTCTGGAATCATGCATATTGTCAGCAATCATAAGCTGACCACCCGCCTTTGGAAATTAAATCCAAATACAACGTCTAGCACACTTGACAAACAGTTGCTATAAATTACAAGCTGACCGTTACATGCAAGCTTACATGTTAGGTTTAATCCTGCATATGTCATAGACAAAAATTTACACTGGCATGAGTGTGGTGTTGATTATTTCCTAGATAGGCAGGGTCTCTGCTGTGTGATAATGCACCTTTGGTAGGAAGCTGCTACAAGGCAAAACAATAGACAATTGTCTCTTAACCAAATAGACAATAGACAATAGAAATAGCTCTCCAGAGCTAAGGACCAAGGCTGTGCTCCTGCTGCGTTTCCATTTCAATACAGCAGTCCAGAGGCAAAGATTTAGGTCCCTTCTCCAGTGTAGTTAGGTCATTGCAGAGACCTCGCTCCTCCACTGCCATGTCCCAGCCTTATCAAAATACCTTCAACCTTGCAGTTTGTGTAACATCTAATTTAACCAGTTATTATAGTAAGATTAATTCCACTGATGGGTCCAGATTCATTTTATTTTACTAAAAGTTGAACACCTACCTGATATAAGCCAGAGTCCCTCTGTAGTCAATAGAAAAATATTGATACATCCAGTAGAAAAATCACACCACCCTTTCAGGATGGGAATAATTAGTCTCTATCTTAACAAGAAGACATTTAGGTCAGACTAGATGCCTAACTTGTACAGCTAAAAGTGAGAAAAGTCCTTTCATGGTATGAAAGGCTGGTTCTGCCCAGTGCTCAGCTACTTCCATACCACCAGGATCTGATGCTTGGACTATGCACGGATCACTGGAGCAAGTTTTCAGCTCAAATTGATCTTCTGCTGACCTGGAGGACTACAGGGTAGTCCTCCTAACATGGTGCTGTTTGAGTAACTGTACCCAGTTGTCATCCCATGGCAAAACTGCCTCCGCTCACCTTTATTGTCTAACCAGAGGATGACTGAGGGAGCTTATCCACAGCTTCTACTGCAACATCTCATCTCATGCCAGTTTTCATGGGCAAACCCACGCTAGGGACGCCACTAATAAACCCTGAGGTGATCTGGACAGTTTGAGGACCAGAGCTCTTCAGGTCTGTCATGCTTAGCAGGCTAGAGACTGCCTATGAAAGCAGGATATCACCCCAGTAATATCGCCCCAATACTTTTATTTCCAGCATGTGTGGTGCCACTGGGTCTCCCCATCAAACCATCTACAGTGTAGATGCCAAAGCTGAATAATGGCAAAGTTTGTTAATTGAACTGTACTTTCAGTAACAGTGACATAAAGACTCCCAAAACCTTGAGTCAGGCATCCTTGCTTCCGCCCCATCAAATTCATACGACTTATTTAAGTGCTACAGGACCTTAAAACACTACAAAACTTACCTCTGGTTCATTTAACTTTCCAGATTTTTGTTTCCAAGGTTCACATTTTCGAACTCTTCTCTGCAATACTGAAGAGCTGAATTATTTTTCTTTTCCCTTTTTTTTTTTCAATGAAAGCTGTGATTCCTGCATAACCACATGATGAGGGTTTAAGGAAATCTTTTCCCTAGTTTAGCAAAGAAGTTCAAGAGATTAGCAGGTCAGTATTGCCGTGGGCAATGCTGAAAAACAGCTTTTTATTTTTAATTTAAAAGCTGGAACTAAAAAGCGATGACTCTTCAGAAAAACCAGCAAACATTTACGTAGGGCTGGCTTTAAGTGCAGTTAAAAATACTGCAAAACAAAAAAGATATGGGAATTGATTCTTTTTTACATTATGGTCCCTCTTAGCTAGGGTGAATGGGAACTGGGTCATCGATCACAGCTATTTCAGTAGCAGTGCAGGGCTCGGTGCTGAACTATTTGTGATGCCGGGTCTGTGTGTCCCTAGAAGGATGCTGTGACACTAACAGGACATGATGCTTCAGTGCAGGACTGAGCAGCTCCTCTGGGTCCCCTTCCTCTCGCCGTGCAGAAGCTAACACAGAGCACAGTCAGCTTCCAGCCAAAAAAACAAAGGAGAATCCTGGTGAATCCTTATTCAGCATCAGAAACAGACGCTAATCAACAGAGTCACCCTGTCTGCTCTTCTGGAAGAGAAGACAGTTGGCCTGGGTTCAGCTGTTACTTGAGCACCTCTGGGGGATACGGTCATTACCTACTAACCAGGACACTTGACATTCATCACAAGGCCAGGTGAGCTGCTCATCAGCAGGTCTGCAGGTCAGGTACTTGCCAAGAGAGGTGCGGTGTGAAGAGCTGAATGGTTTCTCCGCTACAGTTCTACTGAGGAGCCCCAGGTTCCAGTATAAGTTGGGGAATGACCTATTAGAGAGCAGTGTAGGGGAAAGGGAGCTGGGGGTCCTGGGGACAGCAGGATGACCATGAGCCAGCACTGTGCCCTTGTGGCCAGGAAGGCCAATGGCATCCTGGGGTGGATTAGAAGGGGGGTGGTCAGTAGGTCAGAGAGGTTCTCCTGCCCCTCTACTCTGCCCTGGTGAGACCACATCTGGAATATTGTGTCCAGTTCTGGCCCCTCAGTTCCAGAAGGACAGGGAACTGCTGGAGAGAGTCCAGCGTAGGGCAACAAAGATGCTGAAGGGAGTGGAGCATCTCCCGTGTGAGGAAAGGCTGAGGGAGCTGGGGCTCTTGAGCTTGGAGAAGAGGAGACTGAGGGGTGATCTCTTTAATGTTTACAGATATATAAAGGGTGAGCGTCACGAGGATGGAGCCAGGCTCTTCTCAGTGACAACCAATGATAGGACGAGGGGTAATGGGTACAAACTGGAACACAGGAAGTTCCACTTAAATTTGAGAAGAAACTTCTTCTCAGTGAGGGTGGCAGAGCCTGGCCCAGGCTGCCCAGGGAGGTTGTGGAGTCTCCTTCTCTGCAGACATTCAAACCCGCCTGAACACCTTCCTGTGTAACCTCATCTGGGTGTTCCTGCTCCAGCAGGGGGATTGGACTGGATGAGCTTTCGAGGTCCCTTCCAACCCCTGACATTCTGTGATTCTGTGAGCAGCCTTCCCCCAGCATCCCTACGATCCACGTCAGCTCAGATTCCTTCCACGCAAGCATAATCCTGCTGGCTAGGGCCCCTTTCAAGATAAGTCAGATTTAAAAAAAAAAAAAAAAAGGATTGAATAAGACCAAACAAAAGAGAGAAGAAAAGAACCGTCTTGGGAAATAGCACTTTTTCTTCATTTGCTTTAAGGAACCACAGAGCGGGAGATAAAAAGCAGCTAACCAGAAACAAGCAGCATTTGATCAGCACTGTTGACCTGCCAGCAGGAGGGAGCCACGGATGTAAAAGCCTCGGAATAAAATCACCAGCGATCCGTTTCTGATGTACATCTCCCAAAAGACGCGGCACCAGCCCGATGTTTTTATTAAACACGGATGGCCTGTGTGAAGATCTTCCTTTGAGAAACTTCAGAGAGCAAGTACAAAACCAGAAGTATTTCACACACCACAAGAAACACTATCCGAAATTAACACTTTAAGCGTCAACAGTTGAGGTCTAAATCACCTTTACCCTCGAGTTTGCTGCTAAAAGTCACTACTTCAATGCACTTTAGTTTTCTGGGACAGAACGAACAATTTAGACACTGATTTCTCTACTATTAATTGTATACTGTACTTAATCAAGCCAGCAGCCATTATGTTAATGGCATCTTCAGGTTTTGCACTCCCCATAGCATCTTTCTCTAGCTTCATTATCTGATGCTTTTCAATTTTCTGACCATATTCATTACATCAAAAAGACCTATAAGCAGGTTAAGCAGGTTCAGGTCCGTTCCAACCTCAGAGGGAAATTTCACCCTTTTCCCCAAGCAGGGCTTTTTCATCAAATGGATTATAAGATTAGCATCAGTAACCACAGTGGCAATTATTATAATATACAGAAATAGCTTTTGGTAACTAGAAGAGGGCCACGGATCTGTGCAGTGTCGTGGATCATCTCCCCCTCCTTACACGAACCTCTTCTCCTGATGCTCCTGTACTCGGTAGGACAGGCATATCCTTTTAACCAACCTCAAGCACCCTGAGCCACTTTTCTGCGGATTATCCCTGGAAAATATTTGTACCTATAAGGTGGAACAAAATCTAAATGAAAATTGAGCTTCCCATCATTTTCACTACCAAATAACAAAGGTCCTATCATTTTTCGTAGGTACTTTCCAATAATCTTCAAATACTACCCTCTCTGTTACATGTCGTATTTCTTGACCATAAAACACTAACAGATAAGAGAGGTTATTGCCGTATTGGCAAGGGAAAATGGGATGAGTGATCTGCCCTCTCTTTGTAGCAGTAAAAATTCCCTGTCAAAGAAATTTTCTAATAGGGAATAGCCCTTCATCTGATTTATTTTTCTTTCATTGAAAATCTGTCTTACAGCCAGCGAACACCCCTTTCCTTGCAGAGAGAGCATTTGTATCTCTGGAACCAGAGCACAGACCTCCACAACGGAGAGCAACAATCCAGTTCTCTCACACCTTTAACACATACAGCTCTTATTCTCCTTACATCAGGAAATAAAACCCTCTTGCCATTATCTCACACCAGCACCAAGGCAGGGGAGCCAGCAGCTCAACTCCATGTGTCCTCCCAGATCACCTTCAATCAGCTGAGAGCCCATGCCCCAAGTACATAGAACTTATTGTCTGGCACTATTTATAAAAGTGAGCATCACAACACTTGTGAAATAAGATCACTATTAGATTTGGCTAATGTTTTGTATTGAAAGTTCTGGTTGGTTTTTTTTTAAACAGGTTATCGAGAAGAAGGTTTTTAACTATTCCTCTTCTTCAAAACCAGAGATTTTCAGAAGACTGAAGAACAAAATGTTTCCTCTACCAGCAACCAAAACCTAAAGAGATTTTCAGGTCTGGGATAACAGCTAAAATATTATCAAGGGGGAGTGGGAGGGACACTTTTTCAAGTAGGTGTATGAATTAGGAAAGACATGGCCATTCTGGATACCAGCACAAGACCTTTGCAGTAGAAGTCCCTAGAAACACCTTGGCAATGTTTGGGAGATAACACAGGACCTGTTCCCAAACACTCTCATTCCTATCTCAGGCACGGGGAGTTCAAGGCTGCCTTTCTTGTTACCAACCATTACCTATTCTCCACTTTTTAATTTTTTTCCTATGTAACTGGTGCTTACCACTTCCTTCAGTAGGTGTCAATAGCAACTACATATATGACATAGGGGAAGCCTGCCATGATGGCATCTCTCCATTGCCCACAGAGATGGGGCAGATGTGTCAGGAACCCCAGCAGAGCTCCTGTCCTCACTCACCCTCTCTAAATCTACACAAGCTATGAGGAAGTCTGCAGAATCTCCTCCTCTGCAGACATTCAAACCCGCCTGGACATCTTCCTGTGTAACCTCATCTGGGTGTTCCTGCTCCGGCAGGGAGATTGCACTGGATGAGCTTTCGAGGTCCCTTCCAATCCCTGGCATTCTGTGATTCTGTGAAAAAAGGGCGGGGGAAAAAAAGAAGAAAATAAAACCATGGGCTTTTTTATAGATAATAAATACTCACCCTGAATGATCAAGTGGTGGTTGATGGTGGAAGAAATGTAACCCCATCTTGGCTTAATGTCTACTACACTTTCGAATTGATGGTCTGTTATAGCAGTTTCCACCGTGCCTCATTTACTTATTCTTGAATCATTATGACCATGGCTCACTTTCCATTTTTTATACCAGCACCTGCCTCCTTCTCAGGTTCCAAATTCTGACACCTCACGAGTTTCTCCCGTGCTTACCCCCACCTCCCGCCTTGGTTTGCCTACGTGTTTCAGTGGTGATGCTTTCTGCTGCGGTGCCTGTGTCTCGGCATCTGTCTTCTCACCTTTTGTGCACCTGTTTCCACTCCATCAACTTTATTGTCAGCAGTTTTATAGCACAGGGTTTTGTGCTTCTCTCCTCGTCTTTCTGACCGTCCATCACGGTAGCAAATGGAAGCTGCACATTTCTCTTTTCGCCTCAAAGACACATAGCACAGCAAGAGGTGATAAAAATAATACGGTCTGTCTAGGAATCTTTCTGCAGCCTCTTCTGCTGACTATGAACCATCCATAAATTAAGAGTTCAAGATCTTTTAGGGTGTTTAGAAATCAGGGAATACAACACTGAATCACCCAGCAGCTGATGCAGATAGTGGCTGTGTTGTTGCCAAAATAGCCAGTGCAGATGCTTCAGAGAACAGGACAAGCGTACAAATAAGGGACAGTGAGGGAACCAATTTAGAAGGAGAATTCCCTCCTAAATGTTTAGCAATGAGCTAATCTCTGCAGAGATTTTAAGGGCATCAGAGACTAAATGAATCCCAGACATCAAGATGTCCCAGAGGCTGTTTACAATTACATGAAAACAAAAAAGTATTACCTTTTAAGAGTAGTAACATTTAGCCTTTCAAGAGCACAATAAGCCTTTTTATTTCTACCTTGTCCTAAAGATTTGCATCTCATTAATTTTCTCTACCCCATGCATTAACACACGTTCTTCTTTCTCTTCCTCAAGTTATTCCCTTCTTATTCAGGCAGCACAACCCTCTGCTGTGATCACCGTGTGCTTATTGACCAGTTAGAGCTCAAACACAACATTCGCAGTTCCTGAGTATTAATAATTAGGCACAAAAAACATTCTTACATGTTTGGATTTTGGTTTTGTGTCTGGTTTTTTTAATCACCCATGCAATGCCCTTCCACGACTGACATGTATCTCCTCTCCATCCTTTACATGGAAAGACACAACTTCACCTTGCTTCCCAGGCTGCTTGGCTTAATACATACTATCTTGATTTAATATACTAATATACCTAAAATACCTTGCACTTAACGTAGACACACCCCATTTTTCAAACCTTTTCTCATAATGAAAATTGACATTATTTCAATATACTTAATCCACTGACCTACTTTCAAGTTCATGCTTCTCCACTCTCCTTAAGACTTCCTTGGCTTTGTCTTGCATGTGATTTTATAAAAGACTTTTTCATTGTCCAAATAAATTTCTTCTATCACTTTTATCTTCTCCAGAAATATTCCAGCAGACTAGTATAACAATACTTTCCCTTATAGAAGGCATTTAGCATTACTCTTACTATTCACTTAGTCACTTTATAATTCTATTTTGGGTTTACCTGCCTACTGGAATGCCAGGTAAACCATCTAGTGTAGGAGAATCACATTTATTATCTGTATCAAAAACATATGTGTTCGCTTGCAATCTGCTTAGTAACTGAGAGTCAAACAGGGTATATGAAAGAAAACATTTTTGACAGCAGCTTGGATATTCCATCTCTCTCTTTGCAAATAATTTGACTGAATGGGAAATAACAGAAGAGTCACTGTGTCACTGTGATATATTTTTATGGTTTCAAAAACAACAGAGAGAAAGGAATAATGAAATGAAGAAAAGATCCATTTAGACTGAGTATCAGTTAAAACCCCCTAAAAGCAAAATCTGTTCATATATGGAAGAATCTGTAAGGCAAAGACAAAGAAGATTTGTTCAGTTGGAAAGTTTAGAAACAGCACCAAACACTGGAAAATAGGGTGTAGCAAAGATGCTGTCTCCAGTGGCAGTGGGGTGAGCGTGAATATCTCATCATTTCCATCATAATTGCTGAATGTGCAATTAAGAACAGTGAAAAGCATGTGTGTCATCAACTCCACTCGAAGTCAAAATTTATGCAACACACGAAACATTTGCATTAGTATCCCATTCATCAATGGCATAAGCAGAGTTCACCAAGCAGTTATTCTGCTCCCACCATCCTAATTGAGTTGTCAAGTCATCAGAAGCACAGGATACAGCAGTGGGTCTCCCCAGCTTCTGCATCCCAGAGGTACCACAGCCACCCAAGCCCAGAGCCTTCTCCATCTCTTGGAGCTGCACCTAACTCACCTTCAAACCAGCTGCTGGCATTGCAGAGCTCAGCAAAAGCTCATGATGTGAATGGGCATCGCACCCCGAACTGAACACTATTATGTCAGAAGCTTATACCTGTGTCAATTTACTCCAAAAACCCATGGGAACATTCATTCAAGCTGCTTGTACATTTGGTTTGCAGCACAAACACACCTTTCCTAAATCCAACTGCAGTCCCTGATGAAAGAAACCAATGAGAAAAAGGTTCCTGAAAAGTGACATTGCTATGAATTATTATTTTTACTATCTATGTTATAAGAGCACCATGGAGCCTCAGGCATAGTCAGAGATCCCACTGCTCCAAACGCTGTACCAGCACAGAAATCTCACGAACTGGCAGATAACCATATTTCTCATAACAGTGAGGAAACAGAAAAACAAGCTGTGAAGGAAGAAGGAAAACAAGAAGCGCAGCTAAAGGAAAGATCCCCTATCGATTCAAAATGAACTACCTGCCAGTGCATTAAGCCTTGTGCTTCTCAAGCTTTTTAAGTCAAAAACAATAAGACCTTCACCAAGGAGAGTCTCTTCCAACCGAAATGATTCTACGATTCTAAGTCTTCAAAGGACTGTAATACCCTCGCACAGGTTGTACTTTTCATTTATCAACTTCATCCCTGTCTGAATCTGCTCAAAGCAGTGAGAGCTGTTGTGATTTCAATGGCAATACACCCAGATCACTTGAATGAGGCTGAATTAGGGCAAATGGCAAAGTTTTGAGACCAACACATAATAGTCAGGTATTAGCCATGTTTTACATGAACTATTCTGTTCTTTCCTTTTTCAAATCAGCTGATCTGATATCCTGGCTCTTTTCAAGCTCTTTTTTTTTCTTCTCTCCATCCAGACATGTTTGTAATTATATTCCCTGGGACATATGGTTGCATGGATGCGCACACACACAACAGCACGAGTTACATACAGCTTTTTAACCACGTGAGTGAGAATTACCTCTGTCTAAAAGAATATTCAAGGGAAAATAAAGTAAAACAACATTGTCCATCATTCTGAAATGAAACCAAAAGCACTCAGGTTCAGATCCAAAGGCACACAGAAGCAGAGCTCAGGAAAGAATTTGCACACCTAAAGCACAGTATTAATGCTCAAAATACCAGCTCTACATCTTTGGTATCTCTGCTGAGATTCAGCTGTCACCTTTAACTGTCTGCAAAGGTCCATTTTTTTAAGCAAAGAGTTTAGGACCAGCTCTATAATAGAACGGTCTCTTTCCCTTCACTAGATAAAAAAAGAGATGGGTAATTCAAAGCAGGTGGCTACATAAATCCTCCCCTCTGTGGATGACCAACATTTAGGAGAAACACACCCCAAACAGCCACTGAATTTGGTATCCCTCTATTGCAACACCAACACTGAGCTCTGGTGCTGAGGCTCTGCTACTTGGAAGACAAGAAGTAGATTCAATAGGCAAAAAGGAAATATTCCCCAGGTCAGGGATGCCCTCTTTCACCACAGGCAGGAGACATGGTTTTCTACAGCTCCAGCTGAGGAGGTCCCACACTGCAATAGCTTCCAAGCATGGATCAGGAGCCCTTAACAAATGAGTGCTGTGATCTGGCTGCAGCCATTTACCTCCAATTCAGAGTGAAAATATACAAATTATTTCTTGCTAAATGGTGCAACTGCAGTAGGAGAGATAATGAAGCCCTGTACCAGGACCATTATTGAGGGGTAGGAGAAAGGAGATCAGCTACTGCCAAAACACTTGAGGCTTCTGCTTGCTAGAGCACTGCCTTGGCCACCAAGATCTGTTTGGGTAGGTGGTATTAGCCTCACCATCCCTACACCTGGATCTGAAACACAGGATAGGTCCACTTTCTCTTTAAAAGTAGCAGAGAGGATCACCCTGCAGTTAGGAGTGAGGATAGAAACCCTGGAGAGGAGTGTCAGCCTTGGTCTCCTCCATCAGGGCTCCTTCTTGGCCACCTGGAGCCAGCCCAGGGCTGGGCATCCCCGTCCAGCAGCCTCAGCTCCTGCATCCCGCACAGCCCTGCAGATCGGTCCCTGATCCCAAAACACCGAATCCCTCGTGTTTCAGGTATTTTACAGTAGAAGGAAGACAGAAAGTTTCTCTCCCCCTGTCAAACACACAGCTCAAGCCTAGGACACCCCAGGCTGACACGGGGGGTCGGGACAGCTTCACCACCGGCCCTCCTTGCTGTCCCTTTTTTGCACGGATTTACCGCGGTATTTAGAAAACCAGCGAGGTCAGCCGAGTCCCCCTCGTTTGGGGGGGGCTCTTCTATTCCATTGCACTGGAGGGAGCAGCAACAACCCGAGGGTGCGGGGGACAATTCGCGACCCACGGCTAAAGGGGCCGATCCACGCGCGATGAGGGGCGGGCTCAGAGCCCCGAGCAGCACCGCGGTGGAGGCTCCTTCTCCGCGGCTCCGACCCCTCTATCGTCCCACGAACAGCCCTGAGGGGGCCAGCAACACCCAGCAATAGCCCCCTCCTGAGTTGCCACCCCTCAACCAAGCTGGTGCATCCCCCCCGACCCACCTCCCGCCCCTAAGGATGGGGAAACCCCCGGAGGAGGAGGAAAAATCTCACCTCTTCGCAGGGCGGCAGCTGCAGGGCGGCCGCTTGCCAGCCCAGCAGCCAGCAGCACACCCAGGCTGTTCCCGGGTACCCCCGCTCCGCTCCGTGTCGCCGCATCCTCATCCTCATCTTCATCCTCCGCCGCGCACCCCTTTCCCCGCCGCCCTCAGGGGCCGGGGGGGTGGGATCACCGCCCCCTGGCCCTGCCGGAGACCTCCCTGCCCCGGCTGCGGCCGGCGGGTCGGGCTGCCCCTGGCCCTGCGCCCCGCCTGCAGCCGAGCATAACCCCGGGGGCTGGCACGGACCGCAGCGGCCCCGCCGGCCGCCCGCTCCGGCTGCCGGTACCGCTAAAGCCGGGAGGAGGGGCCGGAGGGGGAGGAGGAGGAGGGGGGAAGGCAGGCAGCGCAGGCGCATGCTGCCGAGGCTCGTCCAGCCCCGGTGTGGCAAGCGGGGCAGCAGCAGCAGCACCCAGCGGTTGCACCCCCACGACCCCAAAGGCGCTGGGGTGGGAGAAGCAGCGAGGGGTGAAATCCTGCAGGCAGCCCCGGCCAAGCTCGGGGAGTACGACAGCAGCGCAGGTTGGACCCCCGGCCCCGAAAGCGTCTGAGGTGGGAATGGCATCTGGTATCACTTCTGGAATATTGTGTCCAGTTCTGGGCCCCTCAGTTCCAGAAGGACAGGGAACTGCTGGAGAGAGTCCAGTGCAAGGCAACAAAGATGCTGAAGGGAGTGGAGCATCTCCCTTATGAAGAAAGGCTGAGGGAGCTGGGGCTCTGGAGCTTGGAGAAGAGGAGACTGAGGGGTGACCTTATTAATGTCTATAAATATGTAAAGGGTGAATGTCACGAGGATGGAGCCAGGCTCTTCTCAGTGACAACCAACGGTTGGACAAGAGGCAATAGATACAAACTGGAACACAGGAGGTTCCACTTAAATATGAGAAGAAACTTCTTCTCAGTGAGGGTGCCAGAGTCTGGCCCAGGCTGCCCAGGGGGGTTGTGGAGTCTCCTTCTCTGCAGACATTCAAACCCGCCTGGACACCTTCCTGTGTAACCTCATCTGGGTGTTCCTGCTCCGGCAGGGGGATTGGACTGGATGAGCTTTTGAGGTCACTTCCAATCCTTAACATTCTACGATTCTCTGGTTCTGGGGGGTGAAATCCCCAAGCCCTGGCCCTGCTGCGGGACACTGGTGTGCAGCCCCCAACAGTCCCCGCTTGGCTGCGAGGACCTTCGCTCCCCATCCCTGGGCATGGCAACGCCAGGCAATGAGGGGACCTTGCACCCATCTCCCTGCTCCTCCAGTGCTTGGGATGTCCATGTCCTCCCTTAAGGTGGGATCCCACCATTTGGGATGTGTGGTGGACCACTCGCCTCCTCACCAGACCATGACAGCGACCCTCCTCCATGGCATGGGACAGCAGTTTCTTTGTGGCCTGACCCAAATTATTATTATCCCAGAATGATCATAGAATCATAGAATAGTTTGGGTTGGAAGGGACCTTCAAAGCTCATCCAGTCCCACCCCTGCCATGGGCAGGGACATCTTTACCAGCTCAGGTTGCTCAGAGCCCCATCCAGCCTGGCCTGGGATGTCTCCAGGGATGGGGCATCCACCACCTCTCTGGCCAACCTGGGGCAGTGTCTCACCGCCCTCATTGTAAAAACATTTATTCCTCATGTCCAGCCTGAATCTCCCCTCTATTTAGTTTAAAACCATCTCCCCTTGTCCTGTCATAACAGGCCCTGCTAAAAAGTCTGTCCCTATTATTCTTATAGACCCCCTTTTAACTGTGAAGGTTTCCGCGGAGCCTTCGCATCTCCAGGCTGAACAATGATGTAGATTTCTCCCTCAGTGGTTGCCTTTCAGTTCGGATTTTGTCTCCCCTTCCCCAGCAATGTCCAGTTACTCATTCCTCATGAAGCGTTTTACCGCCTGCGGCGCTGACGGTGCTCTGCCTCCCTGTCATCTCTGCCAAACCTGCTCACTTTCCGGCTCCCCATCTCTTCCCTCCCTTCTGCCTCCTCTTTTCTAACCAGCAAAACCCAGCACAGACACAGCACTCCCCATCGCTAGCACAGCATGTTCCTCTCCCTATTGATCTACCTTTTCGAACTCCAACACATTGCACTTTTTTTTGGTACTTCTAATTTGTCGAGTGACTGTTTTTTGGCAATTTACTGCGATTCCTGCTCATCGTGATCCAGGTTTGACTCAGCCTTTATTCATCTCTGGAAAAGAGACGAGGAGTATAAAGGTAGAATCAGATCTTTGCCTGCATCATGTAAGCCCTCTTGCCATCCCTGGCTGGTGTCATCACTGTGACTGTATGCTAACACAAAAATTGATTAATTCTCTCATTTTATGTCATTTAAGGACCTTGGTGGAACAGTCTGGAGGGACTTCTGCAATCCTCCGCTAACAGAGACAAATTTGAAATTTCCCTTTGTTCTCATACCAAGCCTTGCTCTGCTTTTAGCTCCAGCTGGAGGAAGGAAAATGGGTTATCGGATCTTCCAGTGATGGTCCCCATTCCTCACCAGGCTGCCAAATGAAGCAGCTTGTGTCAACTGTTAAACAAAAAAAATGTTGACCTATCTTGCCAGAAAAAGTGAAGAACAGGGTGGAAACTGTGGTGCTTCCTCATGTTTTGTGCTCCTGGAGCAGTTAGATCACAAAGTCACTCCCAAGGATTCATTGCTGATATTAACTGTGGGATAAAATCCAGTGTTTGAGGAACACTGATTTCAGCTGGAGCAGCAGTTTTCTTTACATCTGCTAAAATAAAGCACACAAAGCTGCAGGCACTCCTAGACAGGCAGCAAGGGACTCAACCTGCAAATACATAGAGAAAGAATTATATTGGTTGGATTCAGCATGTCTTTCATACAAGGAATATGGGTACAAGGTCAGCTTCCAGAAAAGTGCACTGTTTTCTGCAGCTGTTGGCCTTGAATTAGAATTGAGACTGGGAAGTAGAAGAGGCAGGGGCTGCTTGCAGAATTGTTTCCTGCAATATTAGGTTTACTGCCCCAGTGCTCTACTGATCCCAGGCACTCTCAAGGAGGCAATGGGGCCACTAACACAGCAACAGCACGTGGTCCAAGGGAGCAGATCTCCCATATGGCACAGGGATGGCCAGGAAAGGGAGTACCAGAGTGTGCTTTGTCAGCTGTTCTGACACCCTTTTTTTTCACTAAATTAATTTATTTTAAAAGTCAGAATGGGAAGAACTCAATTTACAAATAAAAGGCTGGATACTCATCTTCAGTGCTCGCTGTATATTACCCAAAATTATTTACTGTCCTCTGTGGGACTTGCTGTCTTCCTAGCAAGAAAAATCACTATGATCTGAGATTATTTTTGTCTTGCTTCATGTTTCCAAATGACAGAAGGCCCAGAAATTTCTTGAGCTTTAAAAGCAATATTGTCACTTTGGTTGCTGTGCTATTTGAACAGGATCTGAAATCCCGGTGATATTAAATCCTGCAAAGCTTACCTGAAGGCAGCATGGCAAAAATTCTGCAGTGCGTAGTAAGCATGAGGCCAGAAAACGAAATAAAAAAGGATATACTATTTAAAAAATTAATCAGTTTAGATAGACATGAACTAATGAGGTAGAGGAAAGTGGTGCTGAATTTGAGGAGCATCATGTAACTAGCACTAAAAAACAAAACAAAACAAAAAGTAACACCTATATATAAGGCAGCAGAGTTAAAGGATTTTTAAATCTAGTAAAAGCAGATGACAGTCAGTTAACTTGTCAGGTTTGAGAGCTCTATCTGAAATCTTGACCTAGTATTTGGATTCAAGTGAGAGGATGCAAAAATAATTCAGAAGATTCATTCAAGCTGAGTTAAAGACAATTGCCCTGCTCTACTATGTTAAAGTACAAAAGAAAAGGAAAGAATGTAAGTAATAATTTATACTGCAACAACTGTGAGATGTGTTTCAAGCCACATCTCCAGAATATCCTGTGCTTTATTGTGCCTCTCCATCACTCTTGAATAAGTTAAAGATGCCCTTAAAAGTGTATCTTCGTACTATTGTTGTAAGCTGTACCCAGAAAAAACCAACAGCTTTCAGGCATTTAGGATCCAGGTCTGTAGATGCTTCTTCCTGGCATCAGTGAGATGTTTGAAGTTAATCATGGACGTTCATGTTTGCAGAGCTCCAGCCATAGGTTTCCTCAGTTGCCATTTAGCCGTGGCTGGGAAGCAGCCATATGTCGCTAATGTTAATGACAACAAGTGAAAGGGAAAATTAAATGGCTGCCAGCTACTGTTTGGATGACAGCAATTAGTAACTACACCCGGGATTAGTCAGGCCTGTAGGCTGACATTGGCTTGCGTGGGAATACATCATAGGATAAATTAAACTATTAACCCTTTTTTGCTCTGCCTGCTCGTGATGAAAGCTCTTTAAAGACTTTGCCTACATTTCACTGCAACTTTTGGAAAAGGGAGGCAATATAAAGCAATTTCTTGGAATTTATTCATTGGAACTCATTTTCCAACACTGGTGACTCTCCATGTGGTTAAATAACACGCTCACTCTACAAGAGTAACTGATTTTTCCACAGAAGATAGCATGTTCTTTTAATTTGCGAACACATCCATCTGTGGGCTTTACCACAGTGTGTTTTGCTCAGACATCTCCTTTTTCTTATGGACCATATACTTTCCGCTATAACCTGCTCATCTGTGCACCCTGCACCATGGTATACATTATCTGAGATAAAAATTAATGTTCAAGACATCTGGTCATCCTGGTGCTCTATTTGTTCAAGATACATTCTTGCTCATGCAAACATTCTTAGTTTTGAATTCCCAGAAGAAGTTATAAACATGTCAGATACACATTTTAAAGGATACCTTAAAGTGTTCTGAGCTGAAAGTGATGGTAGCACTCATCCAACCTGTTTTAATCACCTATTTTAGGAGGAGCTCAATGTCTTTTCTCTCCATTGACTGCATGGGCAGCCCAGATATGGACACCTACACATGGTCAAATAAAACCCACCTCAGATAGTTTTCTGCTGCCTGGTGTCCTCTTTAGATGAGGTTCATGTTCTCCAGCTTTAGGTGTGTATTAAGTGATACACGTCCTTATGTAAACCCACACCTGCAAAACCCTGGGAAAAGGCTTTCTGGCTAGAGAAAAGCCAGGATCAGATTGTACTGCCTTTTTGTAATTCTCACTCCTATATGTAACACTCAGGATTTATTCTTTCCCCTCCTTTCTTAATATCCTTGTTTCTGAGCGCTGTATTTTCGCATCTTCTCCCTGAAGATGCTTAGAGTGCCTGTATTTTGCTTTTGTGCCAAACTTCATCTTTTGCGTCCCCTTAAAGCCTCTGGGAGCCTTCCAGTTGTGATCTCTTTGTTCATCCTTTCTCTAGTTGTGACTTTAGTTGAATTTTCCTATAAATCTTGCTTGTGGCTTAACATTAGAGGAGCTCCTTGAATACATACAATTTCATATTGGCCGTGCAAAGGTTAGACATAAAAGATCCAAAGCATCTTTTTAATCTTATGGTCCTGGAGAAGAGGTTAGAGAGCTCAGCTGTCTTGCTTCAATCTGAATCACAAGACATTCAACCATAAGAGAAGAATTTCTCTGCTTTTGAGGTAGCCACATGATTTCACAGTTCCTTCTTTGCTTTCCAGACTAAGGGGAAAATAGGCATTTTCAGTTTTAAAATGTATAGCCCTGCTGATTTTTTTCCCCAGTGCATCCATAATAAAAAGCAGCGTTCACTGCATTAAAATCAGCATGTTTGTTTTGAGTAAGGAGAAACAGCAGTGGTAAATATTTCAAAGATAACTGATGATAAACAGCAGGATCAGCATCCGAAGCCCTTTACTGTTGCTGTTAGTTTCTTAGCCATTCATCCACAGATGCATTTTCCCAGCAGACTTACTTATCTGCTATCATGTAGCAGGAATGTGTTGAGTAATGATGATTCTCTTGACTTGGTGTGCAAAACTGAGCCTCGTTAGATGACTGTCAGGGACCCATCACAACATGGTTACATCCAAAGAGGACACACAGTCTGGGTGGGGGCGGTTAGGTGAGAATTTAACGTAACTCTATCTATAGAGCACCAAGTGCAAACTCTTAGACCGCTAAATCTATATGTTCTGGCTGTGACGATTTGGTGTGTGAACTAAGTTAGGATGAATGACACTGAATAAATAGTTCTCCGCAGTAAAGAAAGGTTGTTTGGGCTCATCCTGTATCCATTTTTATGGGAATATCAGGAATATTGAGGCTCATGACCAGCATTGTAGGTTAGCAAGGGCTCTGCAGATGCACATGCTTGGCCCTGGGAAAGAGCAAAAGCTAGAGTGGCTTCCACACAGTGCTGTATCCCTGCCCAAAGGGTCCCCACATTATCCAACTTCTCCAGCCACAATTTGGTTTTTGCACCATCACCACTATCCCATGGTGTGGTGGAGAGAACTCCCTCTCCCATCCACCCCACCAGAAGCATCTTACTCCTCCAGAAAAACAGAAGTCAAAATGTCGCAAGGCTTTCACATAGTTGGACTAGGTGACCTTTAACATCCCTCCCAACCCAAACCATTCTATGCCTCAAGTAGTGCCAGGGGAGGTTTAGATTGGATATTAGGAAAAAATTATTTCAGAAAGGGTTGTCAGGCATTGGAACAGGCTGCCCAGGGCAGTGGTGGAGTCACCATCCCTGGATGGGGTTTAAAAGATGTGGAGGTGAGGTTCTTAGGGACATGATTTAGTGACAGTGTCAGGTTATGGGTGGACTCAATGATCTTGAGAGTCTCTTCCAACCAAAATGATTCTATGACTTACAGTGTACCCTGGAGGCAAAAGGGTCTCATATTTTCTATTGACCAGTTTGATCTTGATGAAGGCTTTTGTGATTAAAAGGCTGCATTTTCAAAGGTCTTCTCAAAGGTGTTTCTGCTCCCCCTGAATCAATGACAACATCTCCTTACTCTTCATGATCTTCAAAGCAAGCAATGCTGGGCTCTCCCAGGCAAACTGGTGGGAGCCACATTGAGCCAAGATTAAAATGCTTTGAATGTCCCACCTGTTTGATAAACAGGAACTTTTGTAGATATGACATATTCTATTGCCGTATTGTTGCTAAGGTTGGCAGCAAAATTAATTGAGCTGACATTGCCAATAGCGTTGACACACGCAATGGCAGCAAACAACTCTAACTCAGTGTTAACAACAGTATTGATTTTCTGCTCCCAGGAGAGCCTTTGTAAACTTTCAAAACCCAGTTTTTCCAAATAAAAAGCACCCAAGCAAATGTCAGAGACTGTAACGAAGTCATTTCAGTAGAAGGCAGAGATGTAATTTGTCATGTGAGAAGACTGACTCTGATCCCACATATGCAGGTGTGAAATTGCAATGACCCTACATGACCACACAGCTGAAATAGGTCTTTTCAAGGTGGCTCCAAGGTGATGCTGTGACCAAGCAGCCTGACCTATGCTGACAGGGTGATCTACAGGTCAGTGTATAGTCCCACCTATATTTGTGGGGCTTCAGCTGTAAGGAGGCTACAGCCACTCATATTACACCTGACTCAAATGCTGTGAAAGCGTGTTCCTGTGGGTAAGAATCTGAGTTAAAGCAGAGCATGTGGTGTTAGATGATTTTGCAGCTATGAGAGGGAAAGTTTAAGATGCACAGTGCTGTTAGAAGCGCTCTCGATATCTGGGGAGGCTTTCACCTCCATCATCACCAGTCACTGAAGCAATAAATACCATCAAACATCTGCACTAATGCAAAACCTTCATAACGACCTTTTCTTCCCTCTGTCGCTTATTGCAATTAGATGAGCACATCTAACTGCCACATTTGTCATGTATTTCAGAAGTTATTTTGTCCCAACACTGCGACAGTCACTATCTGGATTTTCTGTAGTTCAGCTCTGTATGAGTCACAGAGTATTTACCCAGCACACTGGGCTCGGTTATGTTTAATTTCTGAAAACAATTTCCTGCATGCTCAAAAACAAAGATCACATAAACCCTTTGCCTGTCTTGTTGAGTTTCCAGCCTTCCTCTCCTGAGACTCCGACACTTTTTCATTCATTAGACCAAACTCTCTTTATTGATCTTCGGGGAAAGAGGGAGGTTTGGGGCCAAACCCCACAGAAGAGCAGCCCCCAAGCTTGGGAGCTTTCACCCCTTCCCCAGAGAGAGGAACACTCATTTGGGGGAACGGATATACAGATCTGGATGATGGCTGGGGTCGCAGGAGGAGGGAGCAGATGTCTGTGTACCATAGCAACCCTGTCCCCACCTTCAGGAGATGCCTCAGACTCAGCCTTGGTTGCTCCACAAGTGGTTTTGGGGTGAATTGTCTCTGAAGCAGATGCTCTGGGTCCTATAGATTAAAGAGTATTACGATGTCTTTAGGAGTACCAGCTGTTTCACTCACAGGGAATATGGCAGTATTTGAACAGGGATTATACCTTTGGCTACACGTGTTCACTTCCCCAGCTCCCTCAGAGTGATGTTGTTTTGACATAAAGTCTCGGTTTGATTTGCTCCAGAAAATACCGATTGCTCTGTCAGCACCTTTAAATTGGGTAACACACCACAGCCTTCAAAATACACAAATGTAAATTTACAGTTTAGGGGGCGAAGTGATTTATTGCACTATAAATAGCCTGCCACATTAACATAAGAGTGCTCAAGTGGCACTAGGATAAGTAGAATACTTGTAAAGGTAATTTTGATGCTTTATTAATTGTTCCCTCGTGGATTTGCTTTCCTCTTTACCACTTCTCTGGGTGTCAGGTTTATTCCCCCTTTTTAAACTGCTGCTTAACTTATTACCTTACCCAAAGGTGCCATTTCCCCAACGTCATTCCCAATGCCCCCTCTCCCTACAAGCGCACTTGAAAGAAAATATTTTGAATTAAAAGTCTGTGAGACACTTTGGCTCATTTTAAACCCTACTTTCTGAACAGAGATTCAGCTCACGTGCCAGCCCCGCTGGTTATGAAGATGTAGAGCAGAGCAGCGAGGACGGGTCCCTGCAAGAGACATGCGACTGGTGGGTAAAACGAGCTCTCCAGGGACGTGTTTTCCACTCTCGTCACTGCCACTGACTCATTCCAGGTACAGTTTATTCTTCTGCAGAATATCAGCTCGAAACTTAGACCTTATTTGGGCTATAGTTAAAGGTTCAAGGTGGGATTTCAATAGAACTGAATGATGATTTTACTTTTCTTCCGCCCCAGACTGAACTGTAGCTTCTGCTTTCTCAGGGAAGCCACTTTAGGTTTCTTTATTTCATTTTTTTTCTCTGTAAATCAGTATTTACTCAGCCTTTGAGATGCTTGGGTAAGAAGGACTTACAGCAGGACAGGAGTGGTTTATCTGCCAGCTGATTATGGCCAAAAAAGTGCAGTATCTAGCAAATTAAGATGTAATGCAAGTCTCCTTGATCCAGGCTTCTTATAGGAACACAGACGCTCATGCCAGAGCACTTCGTTGCTTCTTCTTGGTACATGGATGCTCATTCCTGCCTAGACATGCCCAAGGAGAGATACAGGATGACCCATGAGGAGCCTGGTCCTGGCATAAGCTCCACAGGGCTCCAGAGGAGCATCAGGCATCTCAGGATGGAATCAAAACAGACAGCACAAACCCAGATCAAAAAGAGCAGTGTTTCTGTTTTACCTGTGTTTCATTACCCACTGAGGGCTGGAAAGATTATTTTTTAAACCCCTGGTGAGGCTCTGTATTAACTCACGACTAGATATTACCAAGAAATAGTGAAGGTGACAGCAAGGTGAATCTTTAGTACCTCCAGCTTTAAAACATACAAACATGACTGTCATTAGAAACCCACAGACATGCAAGAGATCAGCCTGGGAGAATTTGAACTTAACCTTGCAAACTGAATAGTGTGTTTGAATTAATGTCTGAAAATGTGCTTTACCATGGAGGTAAGGCAAAATGTCAGCCTGAAGTTAAAAGCTTTGTCGAAGCAATCTCTGTTTTAAGACTCAAAGTGACCCTTGATATTTATCAAGGTAATGAAAATACTACAAGCCTTTTCAAAAGCTGATGAGAGGTTGTATCCCGCTCACCCATCATAATAACCAGGTGTTTTTGCCATAGCTGGACAACTCATTTCTCTACCACTTTTCCACATAGGGAAATCCTTCAGCCTGCTAATTCTTATTTCACAGCATATTTCTGCTAGACTTCAGTGTTAATTAAATATACATATATTTATTTTATATTTGTATTTAATATATAACATATACCTATATATATTTCTGGTGACTGAAGTGGCCTGACAGAGGTAGCCCAGCTGACCCCCAAACGTCCCAGACAACCCGGCAGACAAAGATGCTTTAAGCAGGAGGGATAACAGAGGTGACTCAGCCCTCTTCCCGCTGTGTCACAAGCGGCTGAACAGAGACAGACGTCACCTCCCCACGCGCGGGCACAGGCGATGATTTGGCCGGCTGAATGTGCAGGCTGCTGTTGTATAGATAATCCATTAATGCCTGAGGCCGATGACAATAGGTCTTTAATTTGCTGAGCACAATACAAATAGAGAAGACAAAAACTGGTGAAGCCAAACTGCAAAGAAGTCCTATGTCAAAAATATCAAATGAGTAAATCATAATTTCTTTCCAAATGCAACATTTCCCTGCTTAGTCAATGCATACTAGTCATACTGCCAAGGACTTTCTTTTCCTCTCCCCAGGAAATCACAGGAAAACATTCAATCCCCCATTTGGAAGAAAACAAGGAGAACCAACCAGAGGCTTGTGTCTCCAATAGTGAGGTAAAATATAGCCATTTTTTTGGCACTTGTGTAAGATGAACTGGGTGTTTCATCCTGCTCCAGTTGCAGTTGTCCTCTGCCTACAGTAAGATCCAGCTCCACAGGTACCCCTTTGCATGTCCCCAGTAAACACAGGTAAATGGGATTTCACAAATAAATTATCAGCCTAAAGCCGGTAACCTGGTGGCAGTGGAAGTACAATGGGGTCAAAAATCCTCCAAATCCTGAAGGTTTAAAAGTTGCACAGCTGCTGTGAAGCCTGATTCCACTTTTTGCCACCCAGCACACTTGAGTTTTTGTGCTAATGGACTGTAATCTTGGACCAGGCCAGCTGGCCAGGACCTTCTCCATCTGTAATACATCTCCATCTGTAATACACCCCTGATTTTCAGACATCCCATTGCCAGTGCAGAGGTAACTGTAAGGTATATTATTGTTTATCTTTTGATATGTCACTCTAAAACTGATTTCTTATTTTGCATGTTAGTCAGTGATGCTCATTTTACTCTTACCTTAAATATTCCTTAATTGCTTGGGAAATTTGCAACATTCTTGGCAGAGTGTCACCTAAGGAAGAGCAATATTAAAACAAACCCAGCTTGCTCTGCCAAACATCCCAAAACGGTGGCAGGAGTCCCCAAAGCTGGCAACTGCGGGGCTGCTGCAAAGCTGGCGACTGAGCTTATGGAGAAGGGACTCTCACCAGCAAATGTCAACCAAAGCTGCTGTAACATTCAGCAATTGCGAGGGGAGAGATCGTGGGGTCTCCATGCAATTGTAGGACTGAATTTATAAGACATATTTAGTAAGTGAGGTAAGAGTATGAGTGTTTTGTACCAACCGCAGTTTTGATTGAAGAAGATCATGGGATGATTGTTATGCATTAAGTTATCGAAGGATTTTGTCCTGTTACACTGATTTGCTAAAAACAGATTAAAGCGCTCTCTGATTTTTAAGGTGGAGCAGCAGCCGGAATATCAAACATTTCAGAGCCATCTGTTGCACATTTGGATTCACATGGCTTATTTCAGACATCTGCACTAAAATAGGATGAATGACATCCAACAGATACCTGTTTCTCTCCACTGGCTAGAAGGGTCTGGGCAGCTTGTTGAAATGCAGGTGCCTGTGCTGTAGAAACACACTTGCTCAGGGGCATTCCAAACCAGTGCTAGCTTCAGAAGATAATTAAAAATCGCTGACATTGCTAAGAATATTTCCACTTGTTACAATAAGGATTAAATGCGACCCTACAAAGCTCCCACAAAGTATTTAAATGATTTAGCCCAAATCAGGATTGTTGTTTTCACCCAGCTTGTATCCAAACACAAGGTTATTTGTCCAAGTGACGGTCCACAAGTCACAGCAGGGTGATGCTGGCGAAACCAAGGTGCCCTGGGCCCAGCTCTGGGTGGAATTCCTCTTCTCCAAAAGTGTAAAAACGTGCAGTTTTCTACATAATAAAACTGAATTTGAACAGCTTTACAAGTTTCAACACTGCTTTGATTTTTGACCAAGAAAAAAGGTATGTTTTTTTTCAGCAGAAATGCAAAGCTATCATGTACGATTTATATTAAACGAACGTGCCCCATTGACATGGTACCATTATGCAGAATAACTGAAAGCAGAGCCCTTGCTAATCTTAGAAGCGTAGGTCTGGAAGCAATCTCCAGGGCAGGGGATACCTCATCCACATTCCAGGCACTGAAACACCCGGCCTCGTGCAGCCATTCTGGGAGCTGCTTTTAGGAAGATCATTATCTTTTTTAACCTCTATGCAAAATTCATAGGAAAGGAGAGCGCTCAGAGCCAGGATTCACTTTATACCACTCATGGTAATAGTCTGACGCTCCTGAAGTCCTTATTATTCCATACAGCGAATAAAAATATATGCATCCAGTTTTCATTTTGATTTAGACCAAAGAAGACAAATCCTGGTTTTCAGAACCAGTCCTGCCTGCTTAATTCATAAAATCATCCCCTGAGAACCCACTTTTGTTACCCAAAGACATTCTGCCTTTAATCAGGTCATTAGGAGAATCACCCGTCAGATCCGCTGTAACGCAGAACTGCTCTGGGTTGCCTCAGAGAGCGGCTTTGGACAGAAAACAGCATAAACTGCTCTCTGAGTCTTCATTGTAACCCTGGAGCATAATAACAACATTTCTTCATAAAACAGAGGCAAAGTTACTGAGTTGTAATTCTGAGGCAAAGAATAAATAAAGCAGAAGCAAAGCTGAAGGGGAGGGAGCAATGTTCCTGCTCTGTTTGTTCGATAAAATAGTGTTATCTAGGAGAAAAATACAGAAACACTGATCTTTTGCCCCTTCACAGCCAACTCATTACATGGGCAGAGCTTTAATTTTGGGTGGAGCCCCACTGTCATTTACATGGGACAATTCAGCTTACACATAATTTCAGGTTATTATTAAAATTATAAGAGAAAGGACTCCAGTGTGACCCTGCTAACTGGGATTTGCTTCCTAGCTAAGCCCTGTCTATAGTGGTGCTTAATAGACGGTCATGGTTTCCTGCTCAAATTTTATTCTAAGGGGAATGTGGATGAATCAAAAGATGTAAATCACGTGAAACCTTTTTACATGCTAGTGCTAATCACGGGATTGAGACCTTCCAAACTCTCTTTTGGAAGATGTAATAGAGTGGTACAGAGATGGACAAGTTACCTCATTAAGAAGAGTGATGTGAATCAAGCTAGTTTTTTCATTTCATTTCTTTTCTTTTCTTTTGGGTTAGTTTTTTGTGTTTGTTTTTGGGTTTTTTTAGGAATTACACAAGATTTCATATGAATAGGATTCCCCCTAGATAAAACTGAAAGGAAAGAAATTTCAGTGCTTTCACACACTAAAACACCATCTGCTTCTATTTAAGAAATCCACGATAATGGAACCCGAAACACTTTGATCAGATGTTTAATGAGACTTTAAAAGTTTTGAATTAGTATTCCAGATCAGCCTTGCAAAAAGTTGTCGGCACCAAAATTGCTTCTCAGCTCCTTCCCGTGGCAACCGAGAAAGAAAAACACAATATTTCATTCTCTGAGAACAATTAAAAAAATACTTCCCCACAAATGGATGAGTTTGTTACAAACACAGAAGAAAACTCTGACATGTACACAGTTATAAACAGCAGATTTGGGTCAGACCAAATGAAAGGGCTCTTACTCTGAATCACCCACTTAAGGAGAATTTAAGAGTCTCTTCCTATAGACTGTAAATTGGAATTTAACATCCCAGCATAGTAAGACCGCAAAATGAATACGCCACAAAATGAAGATTGAGTAGAAAATTAAAATGGCAGAAGGATGTCTCTCTAACCCCCCAAAAAATATTAGAATCTCAGATACAATTTAATGCATTTCAAAATAAATGGCTGCAGAGGCATCACTATGACCTTGCAGGGATTTTTTTCAACCATGGTAGGACATGGCCAGGGGAAAGGACAACAAAATCTGGTATTGTTTTAGTCTGGATCAGGACACCAGACACGCTCAGGAACAACTCAGAAAGGGCTCAGGACTCGATCAGAGGCAGGCAGGTGAGGCAGCTCAACATGAAGGACCTGAATTAGGAGTGAAGCGACTTCAGAGACCAACAGGCTGAGAGAGCTGCAACAAAAGGCCAAGGCAAGGTCACACTGGTAGGGCTGATACTGGTTTGTGGCAAAGGTAGGGAAGAGGAGCCACCTTAAGAAGACATCGTCCTTAGCCACAGACTAAGCAGAGCCTTGTTTTGGGTGAAGCCCGTCTTCTCCAGCATCACCAGCACATCCTGTTGCCCTTGGGGTGGTGGTATGGCCCAGCCTTGCCCTTCTGTAAAGCAATTTATGGGAGGTGTCTAAGCTTCTACCAGTCTTCAAGATGGGAAATCAATACACAGTGTGGGCAGGCATTTAGAATCATAGAATCAAAGAATGGTTTGGATTGGATTGAAAGGGACTTCAAGATCGTCTAGTTCCATCCCCCTGCCATGGGCAGGGACAGCCCCCACTAGACCAGGTTGCCTGAACCTGGCCTTGAACTCTTCCAGAGATGAGGCATCCACAACTTCTCTGGGCAGCCTGTGCCAGTACCTCACTACCTTCACAATAAAGCATTTCTTCCTTATATCTAATCTAAATCTACCCTCTTTCACTTTAAAGCCATTTCCCCTTGTCCTGTCCCTATGTGCCCTTGTAAAAAGTCCCTCTCCATCTTTCCTGTAGGTCCCCTTTAGGTACTGAAAGGCCACAATAAGGTCTCCCTGGAGCCTTCTGTTCTCCAGGCTAAAAAACCCCAACTCTCTCAGCCTGTTTTCATAGGGAAGGTGCTCCAACCCTCTGATCATGGGTCTCCTCTGGACCCTCTCAAGCAGGTCCAGCACTGCAGGCAAGGTTGCACCAGAGCAGAGTAGAGGGAGGGTTTTGACACACACAGATTTCCTTGACCATTTTGGTAGAGAGGAACAGCCCTTTCATAGGAAAAACACAGATATTCTTGTCTTTAAATATTCCATGGTCAGTACCTCATGGTCATCTCTGGAGGTCACAGCAAACTTTCCAAAGCTTGTGAAACATGGGCTGGGTTGGGTAGATGAGAGTGGCCCGTGGCTGTTCTTACTTGGGCAGGGGTGGTGAGGGATCCAGGAGAGAGCACCAGAAACTCTGCACTCGGGACTGTTGGTTTCTTTAGCTTCTTCCTGACAGCATGGAGTGTTTGACTTAGAATTCGCATTGTGGCAGAAATATTTGCTCTTCCCTAAGATTTATAAGGAAATAAGACACAGTACAGTGACGAAACCCATTACTTGTACCCCAAAAAGAAGAGAGCAATGGAGCAAAAAGCTGTAACAACAAAATTGCAAAATAGCAAAAAGAATTCCAGAGCAAGTCATGGCACATGTTCCTTGTAACCTTGCTTATCTCAAATCTACTGTAAGATACCTATGTGCCCTTAAAAATACCCACTTAAAAATGCAAGATTTGTATGTGTTCGTGTGTTTCCCTGTATATATAAAAACAAGTCCAAAACTGTTCTGTAACATAGAAGCTGGCAACTTCCCTGTCAGTTTTGGTAAAAACAATGAGTTCCTCTCTATTATTGTTGAAAACAGTTGCTTTTCTTCAGTAAACTATGTAAATTATGGCTGTGTCAGTATTTATTATTTGAAATTCAAGAAGAGTTTAGAAAACATACTCTAAATTACTAAAATGCCAGGCTCCCAAAACATTACTATTTGGATTTTATGTATTTTTCTGCAATTGTCTAGAAAATAAGGACTTAAAATCAAACATTTGTGCCCTACCCAATTCTGGGACAAATAAACCTTTCACAGGAAAAGAGTAATTAATGCATTTATTCTCTTTACCCAGTTAAGGAAAAGGTAAACGAAATTCATTTTCTAGAGGCGTTACAGTAAAAAGCAAATGCCATATGGTTTTCCCTAGGATTTGTTAACCTATATTAAGTGCTAATTGAAATCGGATTACTTTTAGATTATTCAGGTTACGTTATTTTAAAGGCACGTGGACACAAGTACATTTTAAATCTTGAAGATATCAGCAATCCTCCCCTTTCATCTACGCTTGATGTGCATGATGAGGAAGAAACAGCCACTTCTTTAGATTACAGTGGAAATGAGATGCCCAGCTCCTACCTTCAAATCTCATCTCCAGTACCATTTCCACCCCAAAACCAGACATTTTCTGTCATATCTGTTGTGATGCTCATAAGCTAGGAAAAACCCCCAAAAACCCACTCCCTGAACCATCCAGCTGCTACAGCATTTAATACTTAGATATCAAAATATCACAGATCAGACCAGCATAGGTTTATTCCAATTCTTTCTGTCTTCTCCATTTAATTTGTACACTTGGCACTCTCTCAGTATTGCCCAATTTGTACAGGAAAAAATTAGACGAGGTGTGCATATCAGTGAAGTGATGCGCCTGGATTGGAAAAGCATGTACCCTTGCCAAGACAAATAAGCTGATCAGATGCAATCATAAGGAAATTTTTAAGAATGTCATCTTTAATTCCTGTGAAATACACCTCTGTCTGGGGTTCCCGAAACGCTGAATGCCTTCCTATAAAAGCCTCAGGGAACAAATAGAATCTGCTGAGGTTATTTCAGTCTGTAAATGACTGTAGCCTCATGAAGACAAACTCACTCTTATAATCTGTGCTGGCTGCAGAATTGCTTCCAAATCTGCCTAGAATCTAATAAATCATTCACATCACCTTATTTTTTTTATTAACAGATGAATATTCATGGTGATGGTTTGCAATTATAATTTGTAGGTTGCTAAATTAGTGGCAAAGTTTGCACAGAAATAGCCGGTTCCTATTTAATTATCACATATCTTTAAGGCACTTGTTGGAATTGCCTATAGGAATTCAGAAGAATATTGTCAAGCAGTGAAACTTGAAGTTTGCAGAGAGTGTTGCTAAGAAAGACACAAGTGAAAGCTTTGATATGAGAGAGAGAAAAGGTTAGAGGGGAACTCCCTCTTCAGTTCCTCATTGCTTTTTATCTTTCCTTTTGGAGGTTCTCAAATATCAATGCAGGCAAAGTCTGGAAGCAGGCAGAGTTGCACTGTCATCCCTGGCCTTTTTGTGTGTCATTCTGGCACTCCTGGCTGTGCAAGCTTTCCCCCATTTGGCAAAATAAAGCCTGAGTCATTTTCTCCTTAGGGAATAAAGCACAAAGCTGAACACCAGGACTGAAATAGCTGCACACCAAGCATGAAATTTCTCTTTGGTACGAAAGCTAATTTGTGTAGAGGGAGCATCTGTTCAAAAAAGTGATTCTGCCCATCTCTGCTCATTGGAGTATTGACGATGTGAGTTGGGTGATTCAGTCCATTGCAGATGAGGTCTCCAGCAGAGTGCTGGCTCTATAGATAATCTACAGTTTCCTTAAGCTCTGTAGACAACCTGCAGCTTCCAGCTCTTCTGCAATCCTATTGAGATAGTGGAGATGCACAATACTGAAAATCACCCTCTGGTGCAACCATTCTGAAACCCTCACCTGTTTCCCTCTTGCTCTTACGTAGTCTTATGTGTTGCATTGGAAACTTCCTCATTAAAAATTAAAAGAATGCAATGGTAAAACAAGCATATGTGCTTTTATTCAGGGCTGATTTTACATCTCTCGTTTTACAGAGCTGAAGTATCACAGGGCTTTTCGTGCCAGCTCAGGTTCTCTGTGATTTTGTGAAGGCTAGATACTGAGATTTTATTAGTATTTTGACCCTGTAAAACGTCTCTATGGCATTAAAACACTCATCAAACTTAAACACAACTAGTGAGTGAGTACTGTCCCTTCATGTATGTCAGGGCTCTTGCAGGATCCAGGTTGGGTTCAATCACAAACCTGACTTTTTCTTTCTCCTTCTTTCCCTTCCCTTCCCTTCCCTTCCCTTCCCTTCCCTTCCCTTCCCTTCCCTTCCCTTCCCTTCCCTTCCCTTCCCTTCCCTTCCCTTCCCTTCCCTTCCCTTCCCTTCCCTTCCCTTCCCTTCCCTTCCCTTCCCTTCCCTTCCCTTCCCTTCCCTTCCCTTCCCTTCCCTTCCCTTCCCTTCCTTCCTCCCTAAATCCTCCTCTAAATCGCTAATACTCTAAATAGGATATAAATGCCTGGACTGTAAGTGAGTGTTCACTCCAGGGTTTACCAGAGAATTAAGCTATTATTTTGTCTCCTAGCAATAGAGTGACAATCCAGACATTTTTGCAAAAATTTTTACCACTGCTGGGGACTGACCCCATCTCCCTCCCTCTGAACCAGGTGCTCCTCTGGCAGCTCTGTCTGATCCAGCCAGCAGCTACAGCACAAAGAAGAGGACGGGAAGGGGAGGAGAGAAAGACTTAGTAAATTTTCAATATAAATCTGTTGCTGGATTAAGCTCAAGAAGTGGGGCCATGCAAACCTCATGAGGTTCAACAAGACCAAGTTCAAGGTCCTGCACCTGGATCGGGGCAACCCCCGGTGTCAATCCAGGCTAGGGATGCAGGGATTGAGAGCAGCCCTGCTGAGAAGGACTTGGGGGTGCTGGTGGATGAGAGATCGGACATGAGCCGGCAATGTGCGCTTGCAGCCCAGAGGCCAATGGTGTCCTGGGCTGCATCACAAGGAGCGTGGGCAGCAGGTCAGGGAGGTGATTCTGCCCCTCTGCTCCGCTCTGGTGAGACCCCACCTGCAGTGCTGGTCCAGCTCTGGGGTCCTCAGCACAGGACACACATGGACCTGTTGGAGAGGGGCCAGAGGAGCCACAGAAATGATCCGAGGCTGGAACAGCTCTGCTGGGAGGACAGGCTGAGAGAGCTGGGGTGTTCAGCCTGGAGAAGAGAAGGCTCCGGGGAGACCTTACTGAGGCCTTTCAGTGCTTAAAAGGGGCCAATAAAGAAGATGGGGACAGACTTTTTAGCAGGGCCTGTTGTGATAGGAAAAGGGGTGATGGTTTTAAACTAAAGGAGGGGAGATTCACATTAGACGTGAGGAAGAAATGTTTTACACTGAGGGTGGTGGAACACTGGCCCAGGTTGCCCAGAGAGGTGACGGATGCCCCATCCCTGGAGACATCCCAGGCCAGGCTGGACGGGGCTCTGAGCAACCTGATCTGGGTGAAGATGTCCCTGCTCATGGCAGGGGTGGCACTGGATGAGCTTTGAAGGTCCCTTCCAACCCAAACTATTCTATGATTCTAAGATATGTGCCCTGGAAACAGAAACCAAACCACTGTCCTTCAGCCAGCAGGTAGGACTGCGTCAGGTCAGGACAGACTGTGACTGGTAAAGGCAACAGAGGTAACTCTGCATGAAGGATTGTCAGAGCAGAATTTATCAGATTATAGACAAATCACTAAAGAAGCATTCTGACTCCTTGTTTCCCGTTTCTCTTTCTTGATTCTTTAATGCTTTTCTGAAAGCCTACATTAGCTACTATTTATTCACTTGACAAATGTATTAACATGTTCTAGATAATCTGCATTTTGGAGGAAGCTCTTTCATGGTCTCAAGTCAAACCATGGGCTGTTTGGAACAAAAAGAGGTCCTGCAGGTGTCTTGAGATCTGTTGAAGAAAATGGAAATGTGCAATTACATTCTGGCAAGTATATTCCTGATGAGATTGATTTCTCCATATACAACTGACAAAACTCTGATAAAAAAGAAGTGGATTTCTGCAGCTCCTGAAATCACAGCTCTTCAAATTAATTCTGATTCAGCATGGCGATTACGTACTTAATCAAAATTATAGCAACACATGGGAGCTGCAGTGCTAGGTGTCCCTGATTCTTCGTGGCTGTAATAGATGTAGATGTAGATGTAATGGATGGACCTTTCCACAGAATATTTATAGGGTGAGACTGTTCTGTCATCCATAGACAGATATTTTCTGAGGCTGTGAAATTGTGGAGCCAAAATTCAGGTATCTAAGACACCAAATCCTATCTGAAATTGAAAAAAAATAGACAAGGAAATAATCTAAATAAGTCTGGAAAGCAGGTCTTGCAGCAAGAGGGAAAAATATATCTTTTTCCTCATTTATTCAAAGAAAGTTAAAATGTGCTTTGTGCACAGATGCCTTGGTCACAGCCTGTTCAATAAATGTGTTTTGGATTCTAGGCAGTTTCTTCCCCCCCAAAAAAGACATAATGAGAACCAGCTCCAGCTGGAAGCTGATGCTAAATAATTTCACATTAAAAATAAGATAAAGCACAGAAAGGTGACAGGAAAGGTGAGTCATGGAACAATATGCATAGGGTTGTGCTGGTTGCATATTATCAGAAATCTTTAAATCACGGCCAGATGTTATTCTGAAAGGTCTGCTACAGCTGAAGCAGAATTTCCCGCTCCATGCAGAAATTACGAAGTGGGACTCAGAAGTTTGTGCTGTGCAAGATGTGAGTTGGAGGCAACAACAGACCCTTGTAGCTAAAACCTGATTTTGCAACACTGCTGAAAAGTACATGTGAATGTAAAATGATACTGCTAACAACAGGCACGTGAGGTCTCAAAGTCTAATTCATAAACTCTCATCCATCAGAAGATGACACTCGGTGCAGCATTCATCCCTCCAGAAGCAAAAGGCTTGATGGGGAAAACAAGAAACCTGCCAGCAAAGGTTATTTTCAGCACACTGGATACTGTATGTTATGGTGACTGTTTGCCTACCTCCACTTTATAAGTCAAGAAATTCTCTCTGCCCCTCTCTCTGAGCACTGTGAAAAGGGGAGGTCGATAAAACCTCCACTGAAACTATAACAGAAAAAGAGCAAACAAGAGCCAAAGTAAATACCAGCTGGTTCAACAAATATGAATTTCGGGTAATGGTCATAAACAACAGGCTAGAGCTGTGGATGCTAATAAAGTGAGAGCAAAGATCAATCCCTGCTTTTTAACAACAGGGATTGGTTCAAAACAACAAATAAAATGAAAGTTTGGTCCACAAAAAATAAAAAAAAAAGCATTTGATACTGTGAGTAGCGAAAAGAGCCCTTTATCCCTGCAGTCCTCCTATTCGTAGCATGTACAGGAGCGGTGCCTCCAAACAAACTGGCAACAAAAAGGCACCTGGGAGACTGAAATTGCTGCCAATTCTGCTGACCAAGCTCCCTGTTTCGTAGCATTTTTCGATCTGTTGATTCACATCTGCCTGCTATCTCTTCTCTGATAAACAGACTGCAAACTGTTCAGAGCAAAACCATCTCTTTTCATCTTTCTTTGTGTGGTGGGTCACACAAGGGGGTTCTGGTCTTGCCTTTGACACTTTGAATCTATGGAAGCAGCCGTAACAGTAATCGATAATATTTCATCCTTAACTACTAATGCGTGCAGAGCCCCTGGAAATAAACAGAACAACTCACACTGGTATCCTGGCTTTGAAGTTTAGGGAAGAGATTCAGCAGCTAGAGAGATACTGAGGATATTCATCTATTGCAGGTCAAAACCCAGGGAAGGTCGGTCTCGGTGAGGTTATTGCTGGAGTTTATTTCTTCCCCATCCGCTCGTGTGAGGTTTCGGATGCAGCTGTGCAGACACACCGGGGGCAGGATGCTGAGCCACGGGGATGTCGATACTGATCCAGACTCTCAGCTCCTATGAGAAGCATTAGCCCTCAGATAGCTGTAAGTAATAATAATCAGATATCGTGTTTATCACAAGAGAAGTCCCATCATCGTCTTAATAGCTCTATAAACAATTTGTCCCATTATTTATTTCTTTGTTTGCCAGTGCAGTAATCTGAACACAGATGGCCAAGGAAATATATTTTTCCATCATGTGACATTTGGGGTCTGTTGTCAGCTTGCTTTCTGCACAGTGGCAGAAAAAAGGTGGAGGAAAAGAAAACCATCAGCATAGCCAAGAACCTTGTATTAAATGTGTTCACTTGGGCTGGAAAAATGTATCTCTGAGTCAAAACCATCTCAAAACCAAGGCACAGAAATCTCTGGCTGACCCAAGGATTAATTAATTGATCAGAAAAAGCATAAAGGATCCCACAGGAGAAACCGAGGATCATGCAGGGAGCCCAGAGCTGTGGTGCCATGGTGTGCAGGAGCTCGGCTGAGGTCCAGATCACCACCCTGGGTCAGGACTCCAGCCCGGTGCTGTCACACATCTATTCCTTCCTCTACCATTTTTGTCCTGTTTCTTCCACAGGGAAATTTTACTTTTGAAACTGGGAGGCAAAGGCAGCCGGAGGTAAAGGAGCTTTTCTCCAGCTTCCTGTGCTCTAATGAGGATTGTGGTTCCCAAATTGTGATGGGTGAATGAGTGAACGGCAGTCAAACAACCTCCACGCAGTATAACCCACACGTTATTCAGCCCTGGAAATGACTTCAACCCAGCAATGGCTACCTAAGTGGCCACGTTAGAAGGCAAAATTAATGAGTCAATTTCAAATTCAAGAAATAAATGAATAAAAATGTTTGCTAATTATTTAGTTTGTGGATATTGCATCAATGTTGATCAAACTTCATGGCATTTTTAAATAGTAAATAACATTCTCCTTATCTCAAAAATGGAAAACCTGTCAGGCTCACAATGATGAGAGAGAAGGAAAAAGATGCTAAAACACACTATAATATAGCAGTGCCTGGACTGGAATTTAAATTGCTCTTGTACCTTTCAGTGGAACTAAACTCGGCTATAACCATGTTATGAAACTGTGAAAACCTGTATAGGAGCTCAAACTGGGATATGTCACACCACGAGAACAGCTGTGTTAAGAGATGACACCCCACAGGCTGATGTATTTTAAAATGACAGCTCAGCCTTTTCACTCTGAGAGAAAGGAAAATAATAATATGTATTATTTTAAAGGATATTTTGGTTTGGGTTTTCTTACTGAAAATAAAGCTTAAAACCTTTTTTTTTTTTGGTGATCAAATAAAAAAAAAAAAATGATACCCATAACAGTTTAATCAACAACTTTTTTGAGAGAAAAGCCTCACATTTGGAAAAAGGGTGAATTGAAAAGTGAATAGTTCTAATTTTCAACCAGGACAAGGCATAAGTACTTCATGCAAGGTTAAGCAGCAAGGCAGGAGTGAAGTGAGGAGACACAACTCCTGGGTCCATGCTGTGTGTGTGGCCCTACCCCTATACTGCGCTTCTTTCCATATATTTACAATAGCCAGGGATTTCCTACATGGGATTAAGTGAATTTGCACAGAGCTGTTCAAGTCAAAAAGTAATGATTACCTGCAATGAGCAAACAGAAAACAGAGAAATTTCTAAAGGAATCTGTCTCTCATATTTGCCGCTGTGATAAACTTGACTCACCTTTTTCCCTAATGCCAAAGCATAAAATAGATATATTTTTTAATTTACTAATAAGTTAATTCTCTTTGCAATTTTTTAGAGTTGGGTGGGGAATAACCTGATGAAATTTAACAAGGGAAAGTGTAGAGTCCTGCATCTGGGCAGGAACAACCCCAGGTTGCAGTATAGGTTGGGAAATTACACATTAGAGAGCAGTGCAGGGGAAAGGGAGCTGGGGGTCCTGGTGGACAGCAGGATGACCATGAGCCAGCACTGGGCCCTTGTGGCCAGGAAGGCCAATGGCATTCTGGGGTGTATTAGAAGGGGGGTGGTCAGTAGATCGAGAGAGGTTCTCCTTCCCCTCTACTCTGCCATGGTGAGACCCCATCTGGAATATTGTGTCCAATTCTGGGCCCCTCAGTTCAAGAAGGGCAGGGAACTGCTGGAGAGGGTCCAGCGCAGGGCAACAAAGATGCTGAAGGGAGTGGAGCACCTCCCTTATGAAGAAAGGCTGAGGGAGCTGGGTCTCTTTAGTTTGGAGAAGAGGAGACTGAGGGGTGACCTTATTAATGTTTATAAATATATTAAGGCTGAGTGCCATGAGGATGGAGCCAGGCTCTTCTCAGTGGCAAACAATGGTAGGAGAAGGGGCAATGGGATCAAGCTGGAACACAAGAGGTTCCACTTAAATTTGAGAAAGAACTTCTTCTCAGTGAGGGTGACAGACACTGGACCAGGCTGCCCAGGGAGGTTGTGGAGTCTCCTTCCCTGGAGACACTCAAAGCCCGCCTGGACACCTTCCTGTGCGACCTCACCTAGGCGTTCCTGCTCCAGCAGGGGGATTGGACTGGATGATCTTTTGAGGTCCCTTCCAATCCCAAACATACTGTGATACTGTGATACTGTGATAATGACATTGCATAAAAATAATTTTTGGGAAAACAAATCATGCTTTTATTAATTCATTCATGCAATGTTCACATCTCAGCTCTTTATGGACATTATGAAGCTGTTACACACTGTAAGGTTTAAAGAGAGTTGCACAGAAAACAACTGAACTTGACCGGCAGATTCCATGAAGGTCACAGAGCAAGAGGGACTTCACACAATTTCACAGAGTACTCAGGGTACTCTGAGTACTCAGAGTACTCAAGTACTCTTATCCTACTGAATTTTGACAGATGTCCACATGCAAATCCCTTCCTCTGAATCCTACCAAAAGAAGGAGAAGGCTAGATGCAGATACAATCTCTCCAAGTGGCCTTTGCCAGCTCTCAGCCTTGACTTTGGATATAAGCAGCTCCAAATTAGGAAATATTCAGAACTGCGTTTGGAGCACACAGGAAATCTGCAACCAAATCCTACTTTTTAATGCTAGAATCTAAATTCCTTCCTGCCAACAAACAGTGTCTGAGAGCTAAGGCAATTCCATCAGCCTGAAAGAGCAGGATGTAAAAGGCTGGATCCTCTCTAATGTCAATTAGAAGGGCTTCTGTAGAAAATCATCGTTAGAAAGGGAAGCAGAGAGGAAAAAGCTGATGTGCAGCATCCCGCATCAGACCTGGTGGACGGACTGGCCTGACTCACAACAGCTGCCGCAGCGGGCAGCAAACAGCTCTGAGATTAAAGGCACAGTACGGAAAAGTAAAATGCAGATAAAAACAAATAAACGAAAAAAACCCACACTGATCTCAGCCACATCACTGCATTTATATCACCATTATTTCATTGTTCTTTTATTGAATGAAAAACTTCAATATTTACCGTCTATTTAAACGTCTATCTCTTGGTTTTGTCTCCATATTTTTCCACTTACTCTTCACAATGGCAGTGACGTCCATACACACCACAGGCATATGTGAATTATTAAAAGCTATCTTTTCAAGAGGGCTGAGGTGCTATGAAATACCTGAAAGGGACAGTGTTACAACAGACATTCTTTCAACCATGCATTCAGTGTTTTCCTAGATGTTTTCATGTATGTAACCAGAACTGAATTTTTTTCTGAAAGAATTAGGAGTTGCTCAGCTTTCTAATTGTAGGGTTGTTTGCCACAGCTGTCTGAGACACAAAAGACAATATATCTCAACAGGAATTTGCAAATAAAAGCCTAAAAGGGATTTGTAATACTTGTGCAAGGACCTCAATTTCAGGCTTTTTACATTCTATGACTCCCTGGATTCCAGCCATTCTGAAAAGGGTCCTCAATTCCCAAATATCAGTTAAAAACATTGTATAGTATTGGCTCCCAACATGCATGTTCCTGATGTATATTCATAGAAACAGTTATGACTGAAGTTAAGAACGTAACTCAGTATTTACATGCTGAGAATCCTGAAGGCTGATATTTTTCTCAGCAGGACTGTGCTGAAAAAGGTGAAAATCCTACAGATGCTGAATGCACATATTTCCTCCTGTTCACAGAATCATAGACTGGTTTGGGTTTGAAAGGACCTTAAACATCATCCAGTTCCATCCCCTTTGCCATGGGCAGGGACACCTTCCACTGGACCAGGTCGTTCAGAGCCCCGTCCAGCCTGGTTTTGAGCACCTCCAGGAATGGGGCATCCACAGCTTCTCTGGGCAGCCTGTGCCAGCCCCTCACCATCCTCATGGTAAACATTTCTTCCTCATGTCAAATCTAAACCTCAAATCTTTCAGTTTAAAACCATTGCCTCTCATTTCATCACTACAGCCCCTCCCCATCTTTCCTTTTAAGCACTGAAAAGCCGCAATAAGGTCCCCCTGGAGCCTTCTCTTCTCCAGCTGAACACCCCAACTCTCTCAGCCTGTCCTCCCAGCAGAGCTGTTCCAGCCTCGGACCATTTCTGTGGCTCCTCTGGCCCCTCTCCAACAGGTCCATGTGTGTCCTGTGCTGAGGACCCCAGAGCTGGACCAGCACTGCAGGTGGGGTCTCACCAGAGCGGAGCAGAGGGGCAGAATCACCTCCCTGACCTGCTGCCCACGCTCCTTGTGATGCAGCCCAGGACACCATTGGCTTCTGGGCTGCAAGCGCACATTGCTGGCTCATGTCCGATCTCTCATCCACCAGCACCCCGAAGTCTTTCTCAGCCAGGCTGCTCTCAATCCCTTCATCCCCAGCCTGTATCTGTGTTCGGGATTGTCCCGACCCAGGTGCATGACGCTCACATTGTCTTAAATGGAAGAACGTGCAAGAATTCAACCTCAAGGCTATGATCTTAACATCGATGACTTTTGACTTTCTTTACAAACTAGCTGATTGATGACACAATATTTTAATTGGCATATTGTTCATTTAGAAGGAATAAAGAGTGATTTTGTGTTGCCTTTTTCTTGTCAGTTCTGTAAGTAAAGATGCTTTTTTTTCTGCAAATATAGATTTTTCTGATGCCCAGTGACATGGCTCATCAGACATAGAGATAAAGAAGAATTTGCTACACAGATAACTCAGAATCACCTGTTAGAGGCAGGACAGGTATCCTTTCACTGTTCATTAGATTGATGGCTAAAACTGGTTTTATAATGACATAATGCTTCATTTTTCTGCCAGTAGCTTTGCCTTGTTATCAATATTTGAAAAGGCTGTGTTTCTGAGATTCAGAAGCATTTTGGATTTGGTGAGAGAAGGAGATGGAAATACAAATTTTGCTTCTAGCTGAAATGTCACTTCCGAATTCCTTGGTGTTACCGACTGACCTCTGTCACCACCAGCACCTCCTTCTCCTGTGTCCCACTCCTAGATAACGAGTTGCACTGAAAAGTGCCCTGCCAGCAGCCACGTACCATAGTTAAGGTTTGTGATGTTTTAATTTGAGAACAAATTCATCTCAAAATCCAGTAAGCAAATGAAAAGAAAAATTATAATGGGAACCAGGATGCAGGTTGCAGTATAGAAGTCACTGCTACAAGACAGGAAATCAGCCATATGTTTGCAAGTGTAATATTTTGTGTTTTATTTTAATTCTGGTTGGTTCAAGATGATTAGAAAGCTTTTACAAATTAGTTGAAGGAATGAGTCTGATATCTGAAACATAAATCCTACTCATTTAACTAGTAAGAGTGGTCCTACTAGCTAAATCCAGCAGTTTAAACTAAAAATCTGTTAGAATGCACTGGAAAGACTCTGACAAGAATCAGCCAGGTGGGATAAACCCAGACTTACAGCAGTGTAAATCAGGAGGATATGACCCACCTGGCATGAAAAATAAAAAGAGCACATAATGAAAAGATCTTCCAGATGCATCCAACTCCCTTAGAGGATCACTCCTTACTGCTCATTAAAGTGAGAGAATAATGTGTTTCAGTCCTTCAGAGAGAAACTGCCACTATCAAAATTATTGTAACTAGGAAACTCATAATAACACAAATCATTTTCATACTTGAAGCAAAGTTTTCTGCTTGGCTGTGATTTGGTTTCCACTGCAGACAGCACGCTGACATTTACTAATGGATTAGCACATCATTCGGCATCCCATCAAATATACCGTGGCAGCACAACCTCTGGCCCCACACATATGGTTGCTATTCGATAGCAATGGGACTTGCATGAATTCTGCAGCTGTGAATTTATCCCTTTTTGAGCTGGTTGTGAGCTGAGTCCTGCAGCTCTTAGCTGGGGATCTCTTTGCCATGCTCCCTGTACCCCAGACTCTGGGAAGGCATTTTATTAATAACTTCTGCCCAATGCTTGGTCCTGAGCTGACCCCACTGAGAGGTGGGTGGTGAGTGCACGTCTTTCATCGTAACCATGAGTTCCTAAATTGCTAAAAGCATACATTTCTGGGCTTAAAAAAAAAAAAAAAAAGAAACTAATCAAACCTTACAGGGCCAGAGTGCTCCACAGGAAAGCAGAGCTATGTATGTGTCTCCAGGTACAGACTGGGTTGGGAACTAGAGGAGAAACTGTGACTGGGTGGTGAAACCCTGGCCCAGGTTGCCCAGAGAGGTGGTGGATGCCCCATCCCTGGAGACATCCCAGGCCAGGCTGGACGGGGCTCTGAGCAACCTGATCTGGGTGAAGATGTCCCTGCTCATGGCAGGGGTGGCACTGGATGAGCTTTGAAGGTCCCTTTCAACCCAAACTATTCTACGACTGGGACAGTCCTTGGGCAGTATGTCACCGAGCTGATGGAGACAGTAGGAGGGAGTGAGCTGAAGAATCCACTGTCCCTTATGTCAACAGATCCCTAGAGCTGTTATCATCTCACAGGGCTAGAGCAGCCCAGAGGTTCTTATCAGCAACCCAGCTGGATAAATCAGTGCTCTGGGAATAAGGAATTTCTCTTGCAGTCTAAAGTGATTTGCACAACCCTCTACCTGAGCTGGGAGATCATTGCTGGAGCACAACCAAAGGGCAGGACCGAGATATATTAAAAATCTGAAAGGCTTTTTATTGCTGGAAGTTGAATTTGCAGTGCAGTTTCTCATTTGATAAATCCATAGCTCTCAGCAACAGATATTTCAGGGCAGGTTCATTGCGTAAAAGCACAATGTGCTGTACTTCCAACTCTGATCTTGGCAGATATAAATGTGAAGAATCAGTTTCTCACTCCTTTGTTGGAAACGTGGCTGTGCGTAAATGCTGATTGTAAACTCATTTTCCATGAGATTCATGTCCCCATCCCTTCCTTCCACTATGTAAAAGTATCCAAAGTGCAACAGAAGGCAAAACCAATCATATGGTAAAGGTGGGATGTACAGTGCATGATGATGGTACATGGGCAGTTCTTGCTCCATGTCAGAAATGTCAGAGATGACATTTGCAATAAACCAGAAAAGAATATGCAGACAGACAGATACGCTGCATGTGGATGGGACAAACTTCCAACTCATTCAGTCCCTATGGAGTCACATCTTTAGTTCATCTAAATTTGCACATCTCGACCAATTCCACTGGAGTGGATTGGGTTTACAGTTAATTTTTTTTTTTTGTCCCAAGAAATGTGAGGGTTGTTGGGACCATGGGGGAGCAAGTCCATCTGTAGCCTGAAGAACTCAATTTCTCCTTCTGCAGAAAGTGCTAAACCAAAGGGCTTAATGAAAAATAAGGGAAAATATAGACACAAAGGACTGGAGTAAGTGTGGGGACAAGATTGTTGCATCATGTAGTTCCCCCACCAAGGCAGCAATAGGTACCAAAAGCCATAAATTTTCCAGCAAATTCATTCCACCTTTATTTCAGAGGCAGAGAGCTGACAGCCGAGTGCGGACTAAGGGACTGAAGGGTTCACAACCACCACTGAAGGATTTAGACCTGATGGGTCTTGAGTAATCCTTTAAGTGCCCTGGAACACATTCTGCCAACTGTGGGACTGTGGAGATTGAGACACAGACACAAGAGAGAGGCTCCTGCAAATGCAGATGTGGAAGCCCAGTCTGCATTTTCACACTGGGCTCAGGGCTCCCACTGGTGACTGAAGTTACTGATGGCAACGTCACTGGTGGAACAAATTCAGGAATCATCCCCCACAGTGAGCAGCTTTAAATTAACCTGATTATTTCACCCCAGGCCCTTGACAAATGAGTCTGATTTATTTAGCTCATTTGAAACAAGTTCATTTTAATGAAGTTATTTATATAGCTCCTTGATGCCATTAGCCAGATTACATGCTGTCCAAAGGGCATAATGCATGATCTCATTTCCAGCTTAAACCCCGTCTACTTCTTTCATCCTCTAAGTTAAGGAGCAGGAGTTCAGAACATATGTTCTTCCGTTTTCTCTCTAGACAGCAAAACGTCATTTGACAGCTGCCAGGTAGTATTATCAGCTCATTTAGTCACTTTTTCTCTAGCCTAGGAAATCAGATTAGAATGTGAAATATATTTCTGCTAAACTGCATGAAAATACAGGCCTTTTTAAGGTCTGGAAACATATCACTCTGTCACTTCTGGAAATGGATAATGATGTCCTGGCCACTGCACTGTAAATTGCCAAATTTCATTTACTGCTTTGATTGCTTCTGAAAATTGTTCTCACCGGGTTTTACACATCATGACATGAGGAAGAAATTTTTTACACTGAGGGTGGTGAAACCCTGTCCCAGGTTGCCCAGAGAGGTGGTGGATGCCCCATCCCTGGAGACATCCCAGGCCAGGCTGGATGGGGCTCTGAGCAACCTGATCTGGGTGAAGATGTCCCTGCTTATGGCAGGAGTGACACTGGATGAGCTTTGAAGGTCCCTTCCAACCCAAATTATCCTGTGATCTCCGACAGGAAAAAGTGGATTGATTGGGGCTTGGGTTCCAAGCCCTACCCTGCAATGAATTTCCCAAGACATAAACTTTTTGCACCTGTATCCAACCTCCCCGGCATCAGCACATCGGCATATGGGCACAGAAGTCCACTCTCTAGAGCACCTGGCATGTCCAAGCTTTGCTCTGAACACATCAGGGAGCCCCAAATGATGGACATGGGCACTTCAAATCAGCACTAAAGTTGGGCACTGGCCCTGGGACTTGCACTGAGCCTCCTCGGTCAGCTGTGACTTCAGGTGGAATTACAATCAGCAAGATGACAAATGTATGTGAAGAACTTGGTCCTGCGGGATTTGACTGACATTATTGATGTTATTTATGAAGGGTTAAGTGTGAAAACTACTACCTGAGGCCCAGATGTACTTAAACGTCAGAGGCCTCTCCATGGTCCCTCTGGTGTAAATGCAGATGTTTCTCAAGATGTTGGAGGAGAGAGAAAATGCCTGTGAAGATATTTGGAGGATGTTCCTGTCTGCCTAAGTTGGTCTCTGTCTCCTGAGTGCGAGGCATCCACAGGAAGTGTCAGGCACCTACATCCTAAGAGGTCCCATCCACCTGGTCATCACCTCATAACAGGTCCCTGATGGACTGGTTTCTTATTAAAAGGGAAGCATGTGAGAGGAGCACTGGTGCTCACTTCTTTTTGCGTGAGAGTTGCTGCCACAATTCCTGTCCCAGTTGGCAGGCTTGTGTCCGGGCACCTCCTCAACATGGGATGTAGGTCCATGGACATGTTCTCATCAACAATGAAGCCACCTAAAGAGGTTTCTAAGCTACTCCTCCTGCAACTGCTTCTGCTTGCATGTCCTGCAGCCCCTCTCCTGTGGCTTTGTAACAGCTTTGTGGGTTTGTGCTGAAAACTGGGTCACTGACAAGATGCAGGGAAAAGCAGAAAAACAGCAAAACACCTATTCTAGACTTTTTTTCTTATCCTAGATCCTTTCAGCCATGTTGCATTCTGGCAAGGGCGATGAAGGCTGGGGGGGACATAGATGCTCCCTCTCTCTTGATGTGGAACCAGATGATGAGCCTGAGGTAGGAAGCCTGATGCTCAGCTGGGCAAGACAAAATTGCGGTCTCCCACCCAGCTCCCTGGAACGTGTGGGGCTTTTACATTAAACTCGTATTAGAGAAACCTGAGGCCAGTGACAAAAATCCTTGTTTGGTTCCAAGTCTGCTGGAACAGGATCTTTCTCTTTCTTGGTGTTTCTGGTATTCAGCTCTAGTATTTTCAGCCGCTCCCCAAGAACATGAGTGCAGCGCTGCAAGGACATCTCAAGCAAAGCAAGGAGACATGTGAAGAGTTTAAGCACCTCTTGGACAGCAGTTCCAAAAAGCAGATGAGGTCTATCAATGATTCTTCGGTAGCTTTATAGACCTTACAAGTTAGAGATTAAATAGACTGATCCCATCCTTCACTAATTCCTTCAAATATTCTTTTTTTTCAATAAAAAAAGCTTTGGTGTTGTTTTTTTTTTTGGTTTTGTTTCTCAGAAAGAAAGCGCTGAGAGAAACTTTGAATCACACTGTACGTTACAAGAAAAACAATCAGCAATGGGCCACAGTATCAAGCGAGATAAAAAGAAACATTAAAAACTGGGGCAGAAGTGGCCCTCAGAGGTTGTTTAGGTTGTGTCTCTGGTGTATCTACTAACAGAAGTTCCAGACGGCTATTGAAGGGAGGCTGCAAGACCAACATCAGCCCAAAGGACAGGTTTCACAAACACAAAAAAATCCTGCATCGAGGGGAATAATGCCACGAATCACTTTTCTTCCAATGGAAAGATTTAGGTTTGGAGTTGAGTTCTGCCTGCCAGTTCTGTGCTAATCCAAAGTGATAAAAATAACACTCGCTGACATGCTTTGATAGTTGAAGTTGGAAGCAGAACAACAAAGAGGTGTTGTAGTAAAACAAATTTAGGAAGAAACGCGAATGAAAATACAAAGTAGATGCTGCTTGCTCTCATCTAAGGGCTGAAGAAGCTGGTTCCAGGTTCCTGGATATGTCACAGCACCATCTGCCAGCAATGAGCAGAATTACATGATCAGTGGTACATTTTGCCTGAAGACTTTGTCCCCTTCAAATGCACAGGAGCTTTGTTATTGCATTCATGGTAACCAGCATTTGGCAAGCACTGCCAAAAAGCTGAACCCACATGAAAGCTAAATCAACCTGCAACTCCAGAACAGGATGCGTTTTTCCAGAGTGGAATACATCAGTCTCCTCCGAGAGTTCAAGACCATGGTGATATATCTCCGATTATTGAAATTTTATGGATTACATAGGCCAAGGGACCAGCTCTTGTCCCCTACGTTGTCCCTCCCTCCCCTGCACAGCTGCTGGTCCCCTGCCCACCCACCGCCCCTGCGCACAGTCAGTGTGGGATGCCACGCAGAAAGCATCTGTCCGCTTCTGCCCGTCCCTCCTACAGCAAGGACTAAATTTTGCCACCCTCTCCTCATGCCTTCTCCTGCTATCAGCGCCTTTGATTTCGGTGGCACACAGTCAGTCACTTCCCAACCGGGATCCATCTGCTCCTCCCATCTGCTCTGTCCTTTTCTCTCTCTTTTCTTCCACCAGGGATTCTGTGAAGCCTCATTCCTTTTCTTCTCTTACTGCCCATATACACCCATCTTACAGAAACTGGTTCCTCCATCCTGTTCTCCTGGATGTTCCCTCCAGTCAACAAATTCTTTATGTTTACAGTGAACTGTGCAGCTCCCTTTCTGCTAGACCCACTCCATCATCGTGATGCCACTGGCAGCTCAGCCCCATGTAGACCTTGATTGGTAGCTTGCCCTCTTCTGACTATCTCTGGGACTCTGTTCCTTTTTCTTCTTTGTATTTAGCTGTATCAACACAAATATTGCCAGGCTTGGGTTAGGTTCAGTGGGATCACTACTGCTATGGCCCCAGTCTGTGAGGAGAGCTGGGTACCTCTTGATGGTAACCCAGGTGGTAACTGCACTTGCCCGTGTGGCCCAGTCTGTGATCCCCATTCAGGTGCCACAGTAGGGGTTTCAGGAAAGAAAAAGAAAGGAAAATGCCCTCCTGTCCAGTTCCAGACTGTGTATCGAGGCTCCTGCATACACTGACATTCTCTAATATTTTCCAGAACTCTGACAGTAGGTAAGTGGCACAGCAGCCACTCAAAACATCACCAGAGGCTTTCAAGGTGGGTCAGTCCATTACAGCCTCACTCAGGTGCAAGTGAGGACATGTATGAGATTGTCACCAAAGACAATGTCTCAAAATGAGTGGCTGCTCTGTACAGGATTCTTCTTAGGCCAGGCTGCCAGGTAATAATTTTTCTTACAGGAGATTCACTCTGCCATGGGGAAGCCACACAAGCTCACACTCTGCTCTGTTACTCCTTCTCTGGCATCTCTTCTATGGCAGCTCTTCAGAGCCTGAGCAATCCTCCAGAGCCAGCACCTACCAAACTGTGAGCATATAAATGAGCATGTGTTATACAAATATGAGATTGTTTATATAGAAAAAGATATTTTTATATAAATAAGTAATGAATATATTTGCTATACTCATACATAATCAGATACATATATACATACACAGAAATCTATGTAAATATGAATAATCTCATAAAAAAACAGGAATCAGACTGTTTGCAGGATGGTGCAGTGAGGAGAGGTGTATTTCCCTCCAGGTTTGTTCCCTCCAGCTTGTGCCAACTACTACCCCCACTCAGAAATTCCTTGCCCTAGAGAGTAACATCTCCATGTCTACAACAGCAAGATACAGTTCCTTGGGAAAGGATGGAAAAACCCACGTACAAACGCTTAGTCAGGAGATTCTCCAGCTCTTCTCTGTGGACTTGCCTTTTGCTTGGAGGAATATTTTTATGGCTGACATGAAGATGCCTTTTTGGAATGTGAATCCAAAACCGCTGCTCACTAACCTGACACCTGTCAGTGCCATTGGGAATGGATGAAATTAGAGCATCAGATGGTTGGTGGGTCAAATCAGTGGTTCAACTGTACCAGCCCAAAGTGAGAGAGGGAGCATCTCATCCTAAGTGCGCACAACAGATAAATAAAAGCATCTAAATGAAGAGAACCACCAGAGCTGTAGATTGCAACAAGCCGGGGGAACAGGCACAACTTGTGACAGCATCTTTCTGTGAAACTGCAGACAAGAGTAAACCAGTCCAGGGTCCAAACTGGAACCAGTGCACCAGACTGCATTAAGGAAGACACATCTTACATACCAAGGCAGAGCAGAAGGACCGTTCCCCTGTGAGCACCAAAGCTCCTTCTGATGTCAGGGCAGAGACATAAAAATGAAAACCTCCCTGGTGAGATCCAGTCCACTGAAATTAGTACATCTTTCTGCAATTAATGTTTTCATAGAACTATAGAATCATGGAATGTCCTGAGTTGGAAGGGATCCACAAGGATCGAGTCCAACTCCTGTCCCTGCACAGGACAACCTCAAGATGCACACCACTTGTCCAAGAATGTTATCCAGTTTCTTCTTGAACACTGTCAGGCTTGGGGCCGTGACACCTCCCTGGGGAGCCTGTTCCAGTGTCCAGCACCCTCTGGGTGAAGAACCTTTTCCTAATGTCCAACCTAAACCTCCCCTGGCACATCTTCCTGCCATTCCCTTGGGTTCTGTCATTGATTGCTAAAGAGAAGAGCTCAGCTCCTGCCCCTCCTCCTCCCTTGTGATGAAGCTGGAGCCGCCATGAGGTCTCCCCTCAGTCTCCTCTTCTCCAGGCTGAACAAACCAAGTGACTTTGGCTGCTCCTCATATGGCTTCCCCTCCAAACTCTTCACCAACTTCATAGCCCTCTCTGGACACTCTACAGTAGCTTTATATCTTTTTTATTGTGTGGCACCCAGAACTGCACACAGTGTTCCAAGTGAGGCCACACCAGCATAGGGTAGAACAGGAATGGTCCTGTACCCCTCTACTGCAGGACAGGGCTTACCTATTGGGACAGGAACGGAGAAGCTTCACCTTAAATGTTTCTCTGAAAGTGCATCTCAGTGGAGCTGAGGATGGGAGGTGGCTGTTTGTCTCGGAACAAAAATACTTCATGGGAAATTAAATTAGGAGCCTAAGGGACTTCCCAGACAGGGGAGCCCAAAGAGGGTAGGCCAATCTGAAGCATAAGTCTGGACTGCCCACTGGGATCCGCAGCACTTCAGTGTTTAAAACAATTTACGTAGGTTTTAGGTACGCTGATCCCAGACAGTTAACACGAGAAAGACAGAAATGGAGGGTTGTGCAAAATATCTCCTGCACCTCTGCTCCTTGCTTTGACTTGACAGAAGGGAGATCCCTGTGTCACTTCCTCTGTGCCACCCAGCCGTCCCTGCAACTGCTCCCCCAACCCATCCTCCCACCCTGGGGTGCCTGTCTCCCTAACCCAAGAGGCAGAAGGCAGTATGCCATGAATTCATAACCCAGCCTGTGGATTTGTCAATATAACCGAGATCTAAGATTTTATTTTCTAGCTACATCAAAATCTGCTTCAGGTCTTCCAATATGGATTATTACTCCTCTCTGTCACCTGCCTCATATCGAAATCATACACACCCTTATGGGGCAGTTCAAAATCAAGGCCAGACACACCTCTTGTCATCTTGTACATCATACACCCTGCCCACCTCCCAGTATTTAATACATATAATTCAAGGCCTTCTCTAACTTCTACTTTTTGCATTTCTTCTCTTGAATCTTGTAGAATAAAACTTTTTTCCTTCTATTAAGAAAAAGGATCTATACCAAGCTTTCAGTCTTCTATAGTTTCTGTCACCATGCATGTAATCAGATCTAGGATTATTAAATACATGCTTTTCTTTAAGGATTTATGGTGAGTCAACAGCTTGGTGATTCTCAGTCTCACATCTTATCAAGCAGTGCCACAGTCTCACTTTTCCCCTAACACCTGATGAGGAGCAAGTGTTCTGTACCTACAGGGCAATGCTAATTTAGCTTTAACTTCATTGCAGCAAAGGGAGAAAAGTTCCATCCCTGAGACGCAACTGGTGGTCCCAGAGCACATACCAGCAGAGACACGTGGAAGAAAACTGTATGGATGGTTGTAAAACAAACTGCTACTTTAAAAAATGGATTGTTAAGTCCATAGCAATATATATTATATGCATGTCATTGTTCCCTTAACACAGCTCAGGATGCATCAATCTCATTTCCTCCACAGAACAAGAATCCATTAAGAGTATGATTTCATTCTGTTCACGAAACACCAGAGAACTGCAGTCACCGCTTTTGCTACAGATACCTTCAACTTGATATAAAGTAAATGTTCCCATGTGTGGTCATATAATGTATCTGTGAGGCACCACCTTTCAGTGGTGCCCAGTGATGGGATGAGGGGCGATGGGCACAGACTGAAGCACAGGAGGTTCCATCTGAATATGAGGAGAAACTTCTTTCCTTTGAGGTGCCAGAGCTCTGGACCAGGCTGCTCAGAGAGGTTGTGGAGTCTCCTTCTCTGGAGACTTTCAAACCCACCTGGACACCTTCCTGTGTGATCTGCTCTGGTGAACCTGCTTTAGCAGGTGGGTTGGACTGAATGATCTCCAGAGGTCCCTTCCAACCCCAACCATTCTGTGATTCTGTGATTTCCATTGCAAAAAACAGGGAATGGCAGACAAAGAGAGGTCATAACCACCAAACTGTGCAAAAAGTCTTGCAGATCTGTGATTAAAATATAGGATGGTGGCATATAATTCCCAGTGCTCCAGTCACAAAGTTTATCATAATCATATCTCACTACAACACATCCTAGAACAACACCACTATGTAAAAGCTATATTTAAAAGCTTTCAAGGTTTGGGGGACAATGACACTGAAGGTTCACCACATAATTAGCCAAAAGGCAGCTTTGTGATGTAGATGCAATGAGATTTTTACACATAAAAACACAAGCAGGGGATTCCACTCACTCTCTTGCCTTGATGTACCCGGTGACTCTGCGAGGAGGCTCAACGAGTGCCTTTATTTTTACCAACCCCACGAGGTGGTGAGCACCACAAACTACACACCACTAGACATTTCTTTATTCTCATTTTTAAAGCTCATTATGGATTAATATGCCTTTTTTTTTTTTTCCCGCAGGTCATTTGGCAGGAGGGAAGAGGAGAATATAAGTGTAAATGTATATATAAGTATACCAGTATAAGTTGGGGAATGACCTATTAGAGAGTAGCGTAGGGGAAAGGGACCTGGGGGTCCTGGTGGACAGCAGGATGACCATGAGCCAGCACTGGGCCCTTGTGGCCAGGAAGGCCAATGGCATCCTGGGGTGGATTAGATGGGGGGTGGTCAGTAGGTCAGAGAGGTTCTCCTTCCCCTCTACTCTACCCTGGTGAGACCACACCTGGAATATTGTGTCCAGTTCTGGCCCCTCAGTTCCAGAAGGACAGGGAACTGCTGGAGAGGGTCCAGCGCAGGGCAACAAAGATGCTGAAGGGAGTGGAGCATCTCCCCTGTGAGGAAAGGCTGAGGGAGCTGGGGCTCTGGAGCTTGGAAGAGACTGAGGGGTGACCTGATTAATGTTTATAAATATGTAAAGGGTGTCACAAGGATGGAGCCAGGCTCTTCTCAGTGACAACCAATGGTAAGACAAGGGGTTATGGGTTCAAATTGGAACACAAGAGGTTCCGCTGCTATTTGAGAAGAAACTTCTTCTCAGTGAGGGTGCCAGAACACTGGACCAGGCTGCCCAGGGGGGTTATAGTGTCTCCTTCTCTGCAGACATTCAAACCCGCCTGGACACCTTCCTGTGGAACCTCATCTGGGTGTTCCTGCTCCGGCAGGGGGATTGGACTGGATGAGCTTTCGAGGTCCCTTCCAATCCCTGACATTCTGTGAATCCGCGATTCTGTGAAGCGCGGATGGAAACTACAGCTTTTCCCTCAGGGCTGGGCACAGCGACCCTTTCCCGCTTCCCGGGCAGCGGGGACGGCAAAGCCCCCGTGCGCTTTCTCGCACCACCGCTCCGGCGGACCCCGCGCCGTGCGCTTCGTGGCGCCGCGGCCGAGGCGGAAGCGACGGGCTGGGCTGGGCGGCGGGCCCTTCCGGCGGGCTGGCGGGCTGGCTGCGCCTCGCCCCGCTGCTGCCTCCGCCTCCCCCACTCGCCGCTCGCTGCCGCTCGGCGCCTCCATCCTGGTACTTGGGATCTCCATCCTGGTTTCTCAAGTGCCCGGACCCAAAACAGGAAGTAAGTGCGCGGGGGCCTGCGGGCTGACAGGGCCGGGAGCGGCCGGGCCGGGGCGGCGCAGCGCGGCGGCGGGATGAGGGGATCGGCGGGCGGGGAGAGAGGCGGCCGTGTCCGGCCCCGCGCCTCAGCCGCCGGCCGGACTGCGCCGGGCCGGGTTGGGCTGGCAGCGGAGCCGGCAGCGATCTCGTCCGGCGCCGCCGACCGCCGAGAGAACGGGAAAATGGCGGCGGAGGCGGCCCGGGACCAAATGGCGGCGCTGGCGGCCGGGGGGCACTGGGGGGTGAGGCGGGCCCTGAGGCGCGGCCTCCGCCCCGGGGCAGAGCTGGGCGCTGGGGCCGGGCTGTGTCCCGCCGGTTCTGCCGCGGTGCCTGTTTCGTGTCCCCGGTTCGCGTGTCCCCGGGCGCTGCCGGCAGCGCTGCGCAGGGAGAATATTTGGAAGCGGGGTGGGGTGTGTGCAGCGAAATAGGGAAAACTTGCAAATTACTAAACCTCAACTCCCTTGGGAGGGCAGGAGAAGGGAGGCGTGCGGGGTTGGTTTGGTTTTGTGTTTTGTTTTGTTTTTTCTTTTTGCTATTTCTGTTTTAAACTCCCTTTACCTTGATGTCTATAATAAAAGACCACCTGCATGAACACGTTTCAATCTCCCGATTTCTCCTCGCTGAGTCTGCGGTTGGGGTATCCTGAGCTTGTGGCTTTTATCTGGTTTGTTTTATTCTTTTTTTTTTTTTTTTTTTTTTTTGCCAACGAGAGTTGTGATTTGAGGTTGCTTGGGGCTTTGTTTTTGAGTCTGAAATGTGTAACTTTGCCAAGATCAAGACTTTAATCTAAAAGCAGCACCAGGCTTTTCTGCACTAGAGTTATCCTCCCTGTTTTGCCAAAATAAAAGATTCTGGTTGGACAGGCCTCCCGCCCCCCCTTTTTTATTTTTTATTTTATTTTTCTTTTATCTCTTTTTAGAGATCTCTTTATTCTTGGTTGTGGACTTAGACACACTGAAGTGTCTTACAGTTCTAGCTACCTCTTTAGCTGACAGATAGTATTTGTGTGTATTTATTCACAAAGAGTTCCCATTGTTTGGCCCCACCTGCACGTTGTAAGTTACGTTTTTAAGTAATCTAGAAAATGCGTTTTGTTTGCCAGCACTTTCCTGGCCATTGATGTAAGTTGGCTTCTTGACAGCGTAGTTAAAATCCCATTGCAGGACCAGGAGGTGGTGGCTTTGGAGTGAGATGGACACATCAGAGTCACATTCTGATTTCCACCATTCCACATGAATATAATAAAAGCAAGAACTTCATGCTTGTTTTCCAGATACTTACTGAAGCTTTCTAGATGATGTTTATGATTTACTGAAAATATTGAACATTAATTAAAACTCCTTAAATAGAACACCTAAAATTAACTGATTTTTGGCTTAAACACTTAAAATTATGAAAGGTGGATGTATAAGAGACAAAAACCTCCGTGTGCCTGTACTGTATTTTACATTTGCTAATAATCCCTTATTTATGTGCTCGTATGGCCATCGGAAAGCAGCAGAGCCGTGGCTTTGTTTATCAATCTTACGCTTCATGCAATTAGGATAGCAATCAACTTTTCATATTTTATTGTACACTAAATTTCTGCCCGTTGTTTACAAAAGTGAAGTTGTTACTGGAATTCTTAGAATGAAGCTGGATTTACATGAAAGAAAATATTTGGTTTAGTACATATCAGTCTTATCAGGATTTTTATCCGTAGTCGTAAGACTGTGCCTGAGAGCCATTTTCTGTTACTGAAAAAGGAAGCTAACAGCTTTCTGTGGTTTTTTCTTCTGAAAGAGCTGGGATTTGGGGTTTGGTTTTTTTTTGTTTCCCCCTCCCCCCCCCCTTGTGACATTTAAAGCACATTCAGTGCTTTTTATTAAAATATCAATGGATGGAATTGAAATCATGGAGTTCTGCCAAATTTGGATCGATGCAAATGTGAACAGTTTGTCCCATTGTGTCTCCCTGCTTCTGTGATGGTCCATTTCTTTAAATACCCCTAATGAGTATAAGTGATCTCATACTGATACAGTTTAATAAATCTTTGTGTGTCTTGAACTCAGGTATTTGGTTCCTTCTGTTTGATGTCTGTCCAGTTTGGTTCTCTCGTAAATCCATTGTTGCAGCTGTTGAAGACTATTTCCATGTGGTGGATTTTTAGATCTGAGTGGAACCCACTTAGTGTGTATAAAAGGTTTTTTATTGAATAATCTTAGAATTGGCGCTAGTTGAATAGTAAAAACTCCTAATCATGTAGTTTAAGTATAGACTACATAAGAGCTATGGTATGGAACACACTAAACATTGAGGCTTCCTTGAATATGAGGTATATGTCCTGTAATGACTTTGTTTCCTCTTGAATTAATGCCTTAAAATCCCAGTGCATCCCATGTGGTTGTTCCCATTAAATGCCTTAATAGCCAGAAGTCTCCCTTAAATAAACTTCAGTTTTGGTTCTTACAGTACTTAGTGTAATATGCTTTATTTCTTTTCGCGCAGTGCAGAAAACACAGCCTTTAATACAGTTTCATGTAGAAATTTGGAAAGATTTACAACAGTCCACAGAAGACTAGACATAACATTCAGTTAATAACTAGGCATAATGACAGGATTCTGTCTGCAAGGGTAAAAATACTATTTCTTATAAGTGCTTAATTTCTACTGCCCACAGAATAATTGAGCCCATCTGCCTGATGAAGATGATTTAGAATTACAGTAATTGTGTATAAAAATGTTCAGTTTCTTTGTAACTTGGTATAAGACAGATTGGTGGGGAAGGAGGTTTCTGCCTAAATCTGCTGCATGTTTCCCAAATAAATAACTGCCCTATTATGTGGCTTTAGTGGAAAATTTATATTGGAATTCTATATTAAATTATTGTTGTAGGCAAAGTATTTTCCTGTCTGTTTGGTTGCATGTTGAAACCTGTTTAAAATTGTAATGCAACTCTTAAAAATGTTTGATTTGGTGAATGCATCCAAAAACCTAACAAGCCAAAAAGTGCTTATTAAATTTGCACTGATTTCTAAGCTGCTTAGAAGTTTAAGATTACATTATCTTCACTGTATTTCATCATACACATCCATACTGTTAAAGTATGTGCATACAACGTTTCTTTCCCCCACAAGCTAACAACCTCCTTCAGAATATAAAATATTGGTGATAGATTAGTATCTTTATAAAGACTGTTTGAATCAAGGATTAAAGAAAAGCCTTAGGTGATGCATTTAAAATTAAAGCAAGCTTTTTAAGTAGAAAGCAATGCCTTTTCAAAAGCATACCTAGTGAAGCTGTGAAAAGACAGTTGTATTTTAGAGGTGATGTGACTACTCGTGTCGTAATTCTCACTGATTAAGAAACATTGGCTGTCACTAACTTTGTGTTTAACTTATTCCAGAGTAGGTGTGTAGTGGGTTTGCAGGTGTCTTTATTAAGAATTTGCATGGCCTGTCCTAAAAGACCCCTGCAGTGGCACGGCTTCGGCTGTCACCCCGTGATAAATCAGGGACGTCGGGCGGGTATAGTGTCCCTGCAGCCCCATTAAAGAAGCTGCGGTAGCGGCGTTGTCCCTTTAGCAGCACTGTGCTCACTGTGCTTCCTCCACTGAGCTCATCGTCAGCCCCAGGTGGTCCTGTCATATGTCATATTTGATATATCTTCAGCATACACGGTAGTTTCGTCATTATTTAAGTGTAAACGGGGATTTTCATAAGATCTGGAGATTGTTTCCTATTCACACTGAAGAACCACCACAGTTATTCTGTTATTTTTTTTTTCTTCTCACCTTTTGTTCACTAATTCATGTGTTTATTGGTTAGTGCCCCTGTCCTGGGTAAATGTAGCTTGAAAAAACAAATTTGTTTCCTTCAGGTTTTTTGTATTTGTGTGGTCTAATGAATAAAAAACAATGTCCAAAACATGCATTTGACTTTGATTTGACTCCTCATGTTCTTTGCAGTCAGTTTTCAGTTGAGGTCTGAGACCGTATCCATTAACGTTGATGAGAATTTTCCAGTCAAATCAAGGATTTGGCTCTTCCTGCCTTCTTATCAAAGCTTGGTTATGATTAGTGCCTTTGCTCAGAAAACTTGAAATACGCTAAATCTCAAGTATCTGTCACAGAACATTCTTGTTTAGTCCTGTTACAGCTGTTTGTCTGAAGTGCCAGGATAGCAGCTGCTGATTGGTGGATCTTCCTCCCCACCTTTGATGGAAGTGCCAGGTTTGGATTTATGGACCCCATTTATGCCGCGTCCTCTTCTAATGTGACGAACCAGCAAATGGACAACGCTAATTATTCTGTGGTTTTGACTTGGAAGCCTAACCGTATAATCATGTTCTTTGATTCTCAGCAAGTCCTGAATAACTGATGAACAAATGGCCCTGGTTTGCTATCTCTGTGTTCAGTTTTCAGTATTTTGTGTTCAGTTTTCAGTATTTTGTGTTCAGTTTTCAGTATTTTGTGTTCAGTTTTCAGTATTCTTTCAATAAAAAGAAGGAACAGTCTTCTGCAAACGATGCTGTCGTTTCCTTTGCTTCTAGATCAGCTTTAGGTGAAGCGTGTGATTGACACAACGTGTTTTGTAAAAATAAACCTCGTGTCTTTCAAACATTTATAGTGGTGAGGTTAAAAATGGGTACTTTCATCTGATTAAAGAAAAATGAATGTTATCACTATCTGTTCATGCAAAATTAAAGAAGAATCCTCAGTGGCATTTTAGGTAACATTGGGAATTTTTGCTACAGCGTTCCGTGTAGTAAAAGTTATTCAGAACGTACATATGAACATGAAAAAGAGAATCTGTTTCTTCTGGCCATCCAGAATGATCCAGTTTCTTCACTCCCGAAAAGCTAAACGAATAACTCCAAACTGAGTTGAAGAAGTTACAGTCTTCTAATTTAGCTGTAACATTTTTGATTTCTTTCTTAATGTTTTAGAGTTAAGGGTGCTTCTTGTGGTTCTTAAAAATCAGGACTGCAGCAGTGCAGCCGACATCGCTTCTAGTGAAGGATGGGGCAGAGGCAGTAAAACACAGATGAATCCCAGGAAAGTTATTGCCTTCTACACTTGTACGTGGCAAGGAGCTATGGCTGATGGTAGATACGAAAGAAAATTTGAGAACCCTCTGATATAAAATGTCAACGGTATCTGAAACTTCTGACACATTCAGTCTAGGAATCAGTCACTACATGTGCTTAGAGATGTGCCAGATCTTCATCGAGCTCGAGAGGTGATAAGTAATTTCACTGAAAGACTGGCAGCAGTTTTATCCTCCCAAAAAAACACTGCTCTTGGGAATCTTCAATACGAAGGAACATGTTCTCTGATTAAAAATTTAATCATTTCCTGCTGAAGCAATATTGTTAACATTATACGGGGGATTTAGAATCCTGGTTGTATGTTCCGCTTACATAGTGGGGTATCCCTGCCTGGTACATGGAAGCTTTGTAATGTGTGGATTTTTTAACAATGTAGGTTAAAATTGTTGATAACAGTATTTTAGCTTCAAAATAAAAGTTACAAGTCATTTTTTCCTGTTAACGTGAGAGAAAACACATACAAAGCACTGAGCACTTCAAAGAGAAACAAGTGATACTTTTAACAAATCTCTGTCAAATACAGTCACCAAACACAGGTGCTCAGAACTGATTAAATCATTGCAAAGCTTCTTGATATTTTAGATGTATTTTCATTTAGCTTCTGCAGCAGATTTCTTTATATCTGATGGATTGCAATTATTTTGTGGGGTTTTATTTCAAAATTAGTAATAGTGCTAGTTTACATTGAAATTCTTATAAGCCTTGGGTTTCTTCGTGGTATTTTTATAGTGGAAATGAGATTATCAGAAGTATTTTTTATTACCCTAATTCACTGACTGCAGTGTGTACTGCTTATCCTGGATAACTTATTTTCTGAGTCATTTTTTATACTGGTGGTTACCCACACCCAATTTTTCTGTTGCTTCTATGGTGAAGAAAAAATACTTGCTTCACAAGTTGGTTATATGCATGGAAAGAGAATAAAACTTCACAACTAAGCAATCTGTAAGTCCAGCTATGAGTACTCAGTCCTGACTAGCTGTAGGTTACACAATAGTAAAATTATTAAATGAGCAGCGAAACAAATATTAGAGAGACAAAAAATATCAGATGAGGAGAATTTAGAAATGCTGAAGAAGTGATAGCCTAGGTTTGTGTTAAAAAAAGGTCATAGTAGATTACAAATGCCCCTGAATAGGGAGTTTAGGTACTATTTTTAATTGGAAAAGCAGATTTGGAGCTATCTGATGTGACTCTCTGCAATGTATAAGTATGCAGGAAAAGTAAAGGTGGGTGAATGTCTTAAACAGTGGGTTTTTTTCATGTGAAAGGACAGACGTTCATAATTCTCTGCAGGAGTTCATGCTGGTTGTTTGAGATAAGGGATGCAGCATTATGCTCAAAGTCTGAGTGCAGAAAACTAACCTGTGTGTTGCTCTTTCAGGTTTGAGTATGAGCACAGTTGAAGAAGAGTCTGACACAGTGACAGTAGAAACCGTGAACTCTGTGACTTTGACTCAGGACACTGAAGGGAACCTTATACTTCATTGCCCTCAAAATGGTATGGAATTGTATTGCATAGTATTTTTTCCTTATTTTTTCATTGATCCACCCATCGTACTTCCCTGCCTTCAAATTCTGTGAGGTACTTGGATTCTGCTTACTAATGCGATTTGTTCTGTTTCAGTTTAAAGAAGGATAAAGTGTCAAATTAGGTGTCAGTCACAAAATTATGTATATATATGCCCAACAAAGGTACAGCTATTCTGATTTCTTTTAGTGGAAATGGGTTCTTAGAACCAAGCATGTACCCAATTTTGTGTAGACTTAAAGATCTAATGAGCTGCAGATGGAACGTACAAAGAAAATCTATGTTGAAGAAAGCATGTGAATTGTTACTGCCCATAACTCAGACCAAGTTCCTGGGCAGCGGTAAAACACCGAACCAACCTATCACATATGCTTCTACCTTGTGTTTTGGTCCCCTTTGTTAACAGATCTTGGTCCAAAGCTCCACTTAGTTAACAGAAAGTAACCTGCGTATGTTTTTGTTGTTAGAAACTGATGAAGTAGACTCTGAAGACAGCACCGAACCTCCACACAAGAGGCTTTGCTTATCAGAGGATGATCAAAGCCTTGATGATTCCACTCCCTGCATTTCTGTTGTTGCAGTTCCAAGTAAGTTCTTTTGAGTTTATGTACAAACTTTTCTGTTAGTAAAAGTTAAATGTCGACTCTTTGGATCACCTTAGAATATTTTTGCATGTTTTATTTAAAAAAATTCATTAATATACTAAGGTATAATCTTTACCTCTCAGAGCCTTGGATGATTTTGCAGCAATTGTTATCTAGACAGTACTGGCAAAGTAAACCTGCCTTACTGATAGAGAACTGCAGGCACTGGTACATTGAATAACTTGAAGGATAAGTGAATGAACAACAAACCAGATGCTCTCCTTCTGCAAAGACAGTATAAGCTTTTTAATGATCAAACAGTATAGGTAGTATTTCGTGTTTTATAATGTTGAGATGAATGGTCTTCCTAAGATAGAGATTGTTGTACAAAAGGTAAGCTGAGTACTCGATTAGGCTTAAGGAAGTTGATTCAGTATTAGATAGTTCAATATATTCAGTATAAATAGTTTAATATAAGGGAGGAACAACCGGATCTAGCAAGTTAAAACACCAATTTACAATACCTAGAATGTCTCTTTATTTGGTGGAACTTAGTAGAAATGCCTTAGAAGTAAAGGCATTATAATGTTGAAGGAAAACTGGGGAAAAAGAGTGCAGTTGAAAGATTTGAACATTGTCCTTTAGTAATTGGAAAATACCAAAGACAGGGCTGGAAGGGAATCATTAATACCGTACCAAATGTTTGCACCAAATCAAACACCTTTTATTTATATGTATCACATTAGGCCTCTAGTTACAGTCAAGTGTAAAAATGAAGGTTTCAAAACCCATAGTTAAATTTTATGAAGAGGAACAGTTGATAATAATTTTGATGATTTTACTGTGTCTACAAATAAATACAGAATAATACCTGTTTAAAATTTTCAGTGCAAAGGAAGCAATTTACAAAAGGTGTAGCCTGCCTAAAAAATCTTACAAGAGTAAGGTATACAACTAACTTACCCATTCTCAAGTTTCAGAAAATGATCAGAGCTTTGAGGTGACCATGACTGCTACCACTGAGGTAGCTGAAGATGAGATTAATGAAGGAACCGTTACTCAGATACAGGTACAGTAAAACTTCAAAATTGACCTATTTGATATACATTTTATACAAATTGAAATGAGAAAGAGATCATTTTTAGTATGAAACTACTGTATTTCAGCATGGATCTTGTTTGTAAAATGTTGTGCATTTGAATCATTTTATATATGAAAGAGGTTATTTGTAGTGTGACTTACTGCCCAAAGCACAAAACAGCAAACATTAATAGACGTAATCCTGATAATTACTTGCTCTGTGGTGATCTGCATAGAAGACAAGTTCACCTGTTATTTCTGTCGTTCTTTGATTATAAATTAAGCTTTATAACAGGCCTAAATATGCCTTGTCTTATCACCAGTCCTAGCAGTTACGTGCAGTTCTCGTGTGTTTACTGTGTTTGAAAGTTCCAGATTGGAGATGCTGGACATAGTTCTCTTTCCACCAAAGCCAGTGAGACTCTTCCTATTCACTGTTCAATAAACAGGATGAAGAATGTTCTCTAATTAACTCTCACAGAATCTATATGTTAAGATGCTAAATCTTACTCAGGTGTCTTAAGAAAGGTGAATGTACTTTTAATGCCATATCTAAAAAGTGGCACTTTCTGACCAGTCAGCAAGGTAACTAAGTGTGCTGCTTTCATTTTCCTTCAATTTATGCCTCCATGTTAAATGCAAGGTGATAGAACTGAAGATCTTACTGGATGATTTCGTGTTGGTCTTTTCAAGATTCTTCAGAATGAGCAGCTGGATGAAATCTCCCCAATGGGCAATGAAGAAGTGTCAGCTGTTAGTCAAGCCTGGTTCACAACCAAAGAGGATAAGGATTCTCTAACAAATAAAGGTAAGTTATTTCAAATTCAGTTCTCCTGTGCTATAAAAAGGTAAGCTATTCCAGATCTCTCTGAACATTTTGCAGGTTGCATAAAGTAATGTCCAATCTGGCTTCTTTAGTGAAGATATTTGAGAAGACTGATTCTAAAAATGCTGAGATGGAGTGAATTAAGTGTGTACCCTCCCTCTTAGGCTTGTGTTTGTTCCGTTTGCACTTCTACCTGGTTAGGAGATGGGAAGCTGCAGTCAGAAAGGGGTACAAAAAAAATTAATCTGTGCTCAGGTTAATACATCTTCCTCCAAATAGGGCTTATTAGTCTGGCGGCTGTGTTGTGATTCATATTAAACAGTTTCTGTAGGCCAGGATCTACTGAAATAATCACCACTACTTCTAAAACTGCCTCCCCACTGGCATTCCTCCTTTTCAGAATGTGTCTGTGTAATCATGAAGTAGCTGTTGAACCTTAGAGGTTTGGGGTTTTGTTTCTTGTGGTTGTTTGTTTGTTTGTGGGTGTTTGTTTGTTTGTGATTGTTTGTTTGTTTTCCCCCAGGGGAAATGCCTTTCCAAACCTAGAGAAACATCTTACTGACAAATGAAGATGTTGTCTCTCCAGTTTCCTCAGCCTCTCTGCTATTTTTCTACCCTGAATTTACCTCTTTCAAAGGGAAAATAATTTAAATCTTTTACAGTCAGTCCAAAGCAACTAATTTTTTTATTATAAAACTTGAGGAAAAGAAGTAATGCTTTTATTTCACAGAAGTAAATGATCTCTTACTGAGTTCTGCTTCAGAGAGCCGAGTGTACTGCTGAGTGAGTGAAAAAATGTGGGTGAAACACACAGGTGTTAGATGTGAAAATTGCAAAGAAAGGGAGCTGAGCAACTCTGTGATTGACCATTTCACTCACTAATCCCAAGTGTGCGCTGACAGTTGCTTTTAACAGCCAAGAAATAATTTCTCCCCATTTTCTCTGTCCTTATTTGTTAGATCTATAGGGCTTCAAAAGTATTCAGTATTCAGTGCAAGAACTGGGGCGGAGATGGGATAGCAGAGAGATCCCTTTGCATCACAGCACTGAGGCAGCTGGGTAGAAGTAAAGAGAAATCCTGTTGCTAGAGTTGCTGTGCTCCATGGTGAGAAGAAGCCCAGAGATTATGATCTTTCCAGTAGCCGGTGATGAAGGACTTTGGTTGGGAGCAGCACGTTCTCAGCTGTGACTGGAGGACCACGTACTGGTGATTTGGCATAGAAATTACTGTTTTCACATGACTTGGTGGTCTCATGTTTGATGCATGTCTTGTTAAGCATATTAGAAACTTCCTGCATTTAGAATCATAGGATCGTTTTGGTTGGAAAAGACCTTTAAGATCATCAACTCCAACTGCTAACCCAACACTGCTGAGTCCTTTTGTTCCTTTTGTAGCCGAATCACAGGTGAATCAAGTGACCGCACATCACAAGTGGCATTTACAGTTTTGAATGGATGAGGGCACTAAATCTGATGATTCTAATTAAGGCATGAATAATTTGAGGAAGACATTTCCAAGAAAATATATAGAATCATGGAATCATTTCGGTTGGAAGAGACACTCAGGGTCATCGAGTCCAACTATAACGTAACTCTAGCACTAAACGATGTCCCCAAGAACCTCACCTATATGTCTTTTAAACACCTAGAAATATATCTAGAAATGTGTTTGAGAATCCATACTAGCTGAACCTTTCTTGGGGTCTCTGTGCTGCCACAGAGATCAGCTGTGAAAGAACCCCACTGTGCATCTCCTTTTACAGTAGCTGGGAGTTCAACATGTGTTGCCTGAGCTTATCATTTTATAGCAGCCTCCACCTGATAATGCTTTCTCTGAAGACCTGTGGGTTATAATATAATAATCTTGGCACCGAGTATGCAGACAGATGAAGTGCAAAATACGTTGCCTTTCCTAATATAGCTGGGTGTCCCTTTAAGTCAGTTTGGATGCTCGGATAGAGGTGTGAATGGCAGCTACAGCAGCAGGTTATTGTTCTCTCTCTGTAGCTTTGGAAGAGGAGATTGAAGCCATCAGACACAAGGGAAGAGTTTTCTCTCATCAGTTCCAACAGAATTAGTAATAATGCCTGTACTTTTTGTTATAATTGGATTTGAGTAAACAGTCTCTTTGGTGTGTTCTGCCTCTCAGCTCTGATAATTAGCAGGCTGAGAAAGAAATAGACTGATTTTTCTGAGCAGAGATGGGCAGGTAGCCAGCACACACCAGTACGTAAACTGGGTCACCAGCATAATCTTAATTATAAGTGATCATTAAAATGAAGTATGGTGTGAGCATGAGGGGAAGAAAGAGGAATCTATGTATAAATTCAGGGTAGGAATGTTTTAATGTTTTATTGATAGACTTCAGGTTTGCAAGTTTCTCTCTGAATAAAGTTGATTGGTTTTGCTTTTAAAGCTCAGCTGGCATTGTAGTTACTAAGGGCATAGAGGCACAAAACGTAACGTTTCTTTCTATTGGTTTGCCACTTTTATTTGGGAAATAAAACACTCAGCAGGAGTCTTTATCTTGACTGTGACCACTGGGCATTATTCCCAATTAAAAAAGAGAGAGAGAGGGACCAGCTTGTCAAAATCAACTGGGTAGAGCATTTATGTCCATGAAAAGCACTCACAGTAGGTAACACTACTCTCATGTCGGGAAGTGATAAGACATGCAAGAGAACCCCACGATATTGCCAATTCCTCAGGTAACATTTTGAGTTGCATTTTAAGTCCCAGCTTCTGGAATTATGTGAGTACATGGAAATTTCAGCTGTTGGTTTAAAGACAGAAATTTTCTAGCTGTGGCTGAAGAGAAAGCCTGAAAATGTGTCTTGATAGCACAGAGGAATCCATGTTCTGTTTAAAATCATTTCTAGTTAGTGTAAGTAGCTAAAATAACTACTATTTTCTTTGTCAGTTGTAATAATGAGGGTTGTGTTTTTTCTGATATTTTTGTTGTGTTTTGCTAACTTTCACTTCAGTAATTAGTTTGCCATTTCTGTATTTCAGGCCATAAATGGAAGCAAGGGATGTGGTCGAAGGAAGAGATTGACATTTTGATGAGTAACATTGAGCGTTATTTAAAGGTATGTATTAATTATCTGCTAATTAACGTGATGATGCAGCCCCTGCTAGAAACCAACTTTCTTTAGTACTTCCCAGCATGTGCAATAAGTGATTCTGATTGGTTCATAGTGAAAATGATGATTACCCATTTGAAATAAGTAAGATAATTGTATGCAACCCAGAATGTAACATTGCCTTTAGTTTGTGTACTGATAATAACCCATTTTAAAATTTCATGTCGGTGTCCTTAAGTGGCTTAATTTCTTTCTCTGAATATTCATCAGTCATGTCTTTGGTGAAGGCAGAAGAAAAATTGCTCTAGGAATAGAGATAATTTTCCTTACAAAGCTTTATGTACAATTTCCACATTTCTTTGATGCTCTATCTGTATTTGTTTGCTACACTAACGGGATGTCAGTGTTGGCTTTCTTCGCCTTAATACATAGTTAATACATAGTCAGAGTTAAGTGTGAAAATAAGTGTGCAGTTAACGTGCTGACAGTGATAATTGCCCGTAATTCATTCTGGTGGTTGGCTTACAGCTGAGAATATTTGAGCTGAGAATGTATGACCTGGATATTACGGGTTCAACCGCCTTCATTTGTGAATCAAAAAAAAGCTCTGAATTTAGTCTTCATTGGTAAAGAAACCCTCAGTATTCATCATAGGAGGTGTGCCTGCCCCTTAACCCTATTAGAATTTCTGCCACAAAATCAATCATAAGTAATACTTTTTAAGTCTAGAGAAGCTTTTTTAAGGTAGCTAAATAATTTTTTTGAGTTACTGATAACTCATTTGATTCATTATTTTCCGATTTATCTGTTCTGTTGTACTGCTTTGGATAACTGAAATGTAGTGATTTTTAGTTTAAAGTGAAGTTAAACTAAAACTTTCCTTTTATCGTTAACTGTAATGTTTTTGTATCAAATTTGCTTTTAATTTCCATCAGAATAAGAAGAGTAGTTTAATTGAAAAAAAATTGCTTTCAGATTAAAAATATCTAAAAGCATGTAATGAATGGATATAGCACTTTTTAGCAACCTTCCACTGTATAACCCCTGGAAAATTCCACCACAGTATGTTTTCCATTATGTTCTAAATGGCACTTCAATGTTTGATCTTAAAATACACATTGGGCAGGGTTTTTTTTTAGTGTAGATGAAAATTAAAGCTTCCATGTCTACCTTGACTCCAGTGTAAAAAAATCCTGGTGTTCAAGTGTTTGTATTTGAGGTAGCTAATTCATAAACACTCAGTTTATCTTTTGGGCTGTAGTATTTGAGATACATAGAAATTGCATAATAGTATGCTAGGCTTCAGTTCTTAAGTGTTCTTCGTTTCTAGGAGACTGTCCAAGGTGTTTTGTTTGTGTGCTGCTTTAATTTTTGTTTAATGCTTTCTTCTAGGCTCGTGGAATAAAAGATGCCACTGAAATTATATTTGAAATGTCAAAAGATGAAAGAAAAGATTTCTACAGGACGATAGCTTGGGGTCTGAACCGGCCTCTCTTTGCTGTCTACAGAAGAGTTCTTCGCATGTATGATGACAGAAACCATGTTGGAAAGTATGAAACCCTCTAATTGCTGCATGGTTTTACTGGTATGAGTAGGGTCATGTATTGAATGTTTGACATTTTATATGTGAGACAGAGGATTTTAGCCAAACACACCTGGCTCCTCCTAATCATGTCACCTCTGCTGAATTCTGGTATATCAACCTTGGCAATGGTTGTGTTAAATTGATGGTATCCACAACTTAAAATAAAAGGTGCAGAGAGGATTCTGGTACGATTAGGAGACTTTTGACACAAGCATGGATCTGCTGAGATATAGTTTATTTCTAGAACTGTGACCTAGAGCGAATTAACCTTCATCCCTCTACCCTTAGCTTGCCAGTCTGTAAAGCAGTGGTTATGGTGCCATCCAGCAGTGCTGAAAAGGATGTTAGATTTTCGTTTTTAAAGGTAGTTGAAAATCAGAAAAGCCATCTCAATGTTGATTTGTTTTTGATGGAAAGTCATCCTGATGGTGATTGCGAACTGAGATGGAAAGGAAGAAAATGTTAATAGCTGTTTATTTTAGAGGCTAATCCACAAAATTCTAATTCTGCTCTTAGTACGATCACCAAGAATGAGGAATTTTGCTGACAAATGAGAGGGATATTAGACCAGCTAACCTTAGAAATGCACTGATGTGGAAAATGGCATTTCTTCCTGTTCTTTTGAAGCATTCAGTCGGATTGTTTCTTACAGCTGAAATTCCTTAGTATCTTGTTGTAACTAAATATTTACCATGTGGTTAGTAAAACAAAAGTATTTGTACTGTACGATTTCTGTTGAAAGTAATGCCTTTTTATTTACCTGTTTCTTAGGTATACTCCTGAGGAAATTGAAAAGCTTAAAGAGTAAGTGTTTTTATTAGCAGGGTCACACTACCTTGTTTATATTTAGCAGCTTGAGTAGTTTTCACAAGTGTTGTATGAAATCACTGAAAAGTTACAAGTAAATTTGACTGCTCCAACTCTATCAGCAATCAGTGGTCACTTCATTAACCTGAAGAGAAATGAAACTACATTTGGATTATTTTTTTTATATTATCTAATGTGTATTCAGGACATAAGCAATAAGCAACGAAGTTCTAAAGCAACCCTTCCATTGAAACCAGTAACATTTCAGATTTTTACAAGCACAGTCAACATTTGCAGTCATGTTTCTGAAAAACAGGAATTCTATTTCTTTAGGAAACTTGAGCAAAGGATATTTCTAAAGAACATGGCAAGTCAAGGATAGGATCTCCCTTATGAAATATTAGAGAGAGACATAAATTGTCAGGAAGGCTCTTTGATTTTGTCTGTAAACTTGAGACGTTGCGGGGTGAGGGGACTGGAGATTTATCTCCTCTTGCAGCTTTCCAGGGTTGAGCAGTTGGAACAAACCATGTTGGACTGAAGGAAGAAAGGGAATATATTTCATTGTGTTGCTGGATATGTTGGGATCTAGTTAGCTGGTGTGTATCATTCGCAAGATGCCCATGGTTCCAGAGGTATCTGAAGTAGTCATGGCTCAACATATTCAGCAACCTGTTGTCATATGTGGGAGGAAGATCATAGTTAACATTATGAACATGATTATGCAGGGGTTTGCCTCATTTAAATTGTAGGATGCCTGGGTTTTCTTCGGGCATTATTTAGATTTCTCAAGGCTATTAGGAAACATTTCTTCCTGGAAGGGGTTGTGAAGCACTGGAACAGGCTGCCCAGGGAAGTGGTGGAGTCACCATCCCTGGAGGGGTTTAAAAGACACACAGATGAGGCTCTTAGGGACATGGTTTAGTGCTAGATTTAGGTTATGGTTGGACTTGATGATCTTAAGGGTCTCTTCTAATCAAAATGATTCTATCTCTATACCCCCTGAAAATCCTTGAGGAACTTTTGCAGAATGGATGTTGGCTGCTTATCTAAACATTCATATTGTATTTAAGACAGTAATTAAGCCTCAAAGCATTCCTACAAGACAGTTAGTTATTAAACATTTTATAAGTGAGTGTCATGTGGGTTAGCTGGCCCAAAAGGCTGCTAGAAACACATAGAAAAATTAGCAGCAATGACAGAAAATATGTTAATACTGTAGTATCAAAGAGACTCCCCATTCTGTCTTTAAGCCTGTAAACTGCGTGTTTATCCTCGTTTTATTAGAGCGTATTTGATATTCTGGTAATCTCTTCACTGGATATAGTGCTAATGAGCATGTTTCTATTTAGGCTGAGAATAAAGCATGGTAACGATTGGGCCACAATAGGAGCTGCACTGGGGAGAAGCGCTTCGTCTGTAAAAGATCGGTGTAGATTGATGAAGGATACCTGCAACACAGGTGAGGTAAATGTTGATGTGAGTAATGGATATTCTCGTTAGAACTGTGTCACCTCTGCCCTTGTCACTGGTCTGTTCAGAGATGTGTAACTCTGAACTGAGTGACTTATAATGTGAAATATGCAGACATTTTTAGAACAGACTTGGTATAGGTTTCTCCAGTTTCACTTCCTAAAGATCAGCTTATTTTTACTGTCCATTATCCATCATACATGTATGCCACTGAAGTATATTTTATTGGGGTGGATTTAGAAGTACTTTCCCTCATGTTTAACGTTTATAAACATACACTGTATATTTGGTGTCAATTAAGAGACAGATGTACTTTAGAAGTAAAGTATTGTTTATTTTGTAGTGTATATTTTCAAATGGAAGAAAAATCTAGTCAGATGTCATGTAATTAGTGTATACTAAATTGTTGTATGGTTAATTTACTTCAAATAATACAATTTGGGTAGCTTGGACCAATTTGCTTTGTATCAGTATTTTGATTAAGTTCCATGTGGTTTAATTTACTTGCGAGAGGAAGGTAAGAGAAAGAAACTTGTCTGCAAAACAATGGAATTATGCATTTGTTAATCAGGAATGGATATAATGTAAATCGTTAGTAAGAAGAATTGTCTTCTTCACAAGTCAGTGTTTACATCTGGAATAAGGTGCTAGACACTGAAGATAAATGTCTGACATGTTACAGATCAGAACAGAGGGCATCTGCTTTTAGTTAAGTCAGGGGCTCTTCTCTCTTTCAGGAAAGTGGACAGAGAAAGAAGAAAAAAGACTCGCAGAAGTAGTGCACGAGCTGACCAGCACAGAACCAGGTGACATTGTCACACAAGGTGTATCGTGGGCTGCTGTAGCAGAACGGGTTGGCACACGCTCTGAAAAGCAATGTCGCTCTAAGTGGCTCAACTATCTCAACTGGAAACAAAGTGGGGGCACTGAGTGGACCAAGGAAGATGAAATAAATCTGATCTTGAGGTTTGTTGGTTTAGTTACTTTTAAAGGTTCATGATACATGATGCTAGCAGGATTCCATTGGGGTCCCTTTTGCTGGTTTCTTAGACACTAAAAACTCTAGAACCCTCCAAAAATCACTGCTGTGTTTACAGTTCCCAGAGATTTATTATTGAACATATTTTTTGTTTGTTTGTTTTTTTAGTGAATGTTAGTGTTCGTGAAAGGTGTCAGATTGAAAACCCTGGAGACTGAAGTCTTTATTCCACAGAAAAGGTACAGCACAGGCAGCGACCGTGCAAGCTTCCCACACGTTGCCCCACCGATGCGCTTTAACCCTTAACTGGAGGGTAGCTCAGTCTCCCTGCCCGTTCAGTCCTTGGCCTCTCTGCTGAGACGACCAACAAGGGTCAAGTGTGGTGGTGGTTTCTGTGATGTGGACGTCTTGTCTACAAAGAATTAAACCAAGACTGCAAATTAATTTCATGTAGGCCACCAGATACTGATTGGTTATCAGCATCTTTGACTATATTTGAACTGGCAGCCTGGTAGTAACTTTGGAAATCTTTTGCTCTCTCCAGTCCTCCTCCCGTTTTGAACGCCTTTAACTCAGGCTTTTTAGCCAGTGGATTTTTAGGGGTTGATAGTTTTGGGTGGGAATAAAAAGCAAAGACATACAGGGAATCTAAACATTATTTACAGACCAATATTCACTAATTTGCCGAAGCTGTTTTACTTGAACTGAAAATGAGGAACCTGATTGCACATTTCAGAATGTGTTGGTTATCTGGTTATAATTCTTAATATTCCACTACAGATGATACCTGCTCGGGTCTGTCCAGATATCCTTAACATCCTATAGGATCGTTTGGTTGGTTTTGGGAGCTCTTTTTTCCATTTTGGTTTTTTTTTTTTTGTTATTGTTTGTTTCAGGGTTGTTTTTTTTTGGGGGGGGAGGGGGTGTTTTTGTGGGTGCTTTTTAGCTAGCAGGAGTGTTCAGTGCTATTTCTTGCTTTGTGAAGAGAACCCTTCTTAACTTTCACAAAATCTTTTCCCTCTCACTGTTCACCTCTCATTCGTATGCTCCAGGTACAGATGAGCTGGAGGCAATTCAGAGATATTTATAGTATTCAGACAGATTCTGGTAGAATCCTGTGTGCATAACATCTGCCAAAATAGCGTGAAGATTGTCTGGAGAGCCCGATGGAGTTAATTTATGAGGAACTGTTTAATACTGTAGTTAATTTCATCTGCTTTGGCTAAGAAGCACCTGAGAGGAGGCAAAACTCTATGTTAAGGATGGATGAGTATTATTTAGGAGAAAACAGGAGTAAATACCATAACATGAAATTAATTAAATGAAAGTTCAGAGCGAATCTCAGTAAGTTTTCCTGCCTTGGAGATGTGTTTGGGGAATGGTTTTCCAAGGAGAAAAGATGCAAGCACCATCATGTTGAATGCTTCACAATAATCTGATCAAACACCTAATGTGTATGTAAATAAGGAGAATAATCCTGCATGGCAAGGAGATGGACTGGATCATGTAACAGGTCTAGTCCATCTTCTGTTGTTTATGATTCTGCTTGACCTGTGGCAGCGTGGAGCCGTGGAAGCCCGTGTCAATTCATGAGCTCTGGTGGACTATTCACTAGCATGCCATTTTGCTGCTGTTACGTGTGACAAGACCAGAGATGTGCAACACCCCTTCCAGTCTGGAGGGTAGTTTCTAACACGTAAATATTTTCTGTATCCTGCCAGGATAGCGGAACTTGAAGTTTCTGATGAAAATGACATCAATTGGGATTTACTAGCTGAAGGATGGAGTAGTGTCCGCTCACCGCAGTGGCTTCGGAGTAAATGGTGGACCATTAAAAGACAGATTGCAAACCACAAAGATGTTTCATTCCCTGGTAATGTACTACTTGCACACTTCTCTTCTGAAAGCTGCTTTCACGAATGTCAAAGGAATAAGGCTGCGTTTTGTTGTCTACTTAAATCACTGCTGGCCAAAATGCATGTTGCTCCGTTGCTGGAAGTTACTGGCCCCTTGGATCTGCTGGCTGAATTGCTTCTACGAACAACCCTTAAGTGTTTCAGTCGAAACAAGCCAAGCTGATGTACAGAACTAAACGGTAGATTTTGCCAAGTCCCCTCACTTTGGCTGAAGTGAGAGCTGTATATAAACAGCTCATCTGACAGATCTCAGATGATGATCTTTGATATGGAGGGCAGTGACCTCTTCAGGTGGAAGAGGATGTGTATCTGCAGCCTAACACATCACCTCAGGTTAGATCTGTTACCTTTAACTTGTTAAAATGTAATCTGCGTGAGGTGCTGTATCTTCGCTGTAGAAGGAAGGTAGATCTACTACAAGCTGCACAGTGAGAAGGGGAGGAATCGGGAGTATAAAACTCTCCAAACACATCTCTCGTAGCTCTCATTCCTGGTCAGAGAAAGCAACACCTGAGCCAAAGGGTGTTTCAGTCTCTGTGACTTGTCATTCAATCCTCCTTTTCTCTGCCTTTGGAATAGGAAAAAAAAAAAAACAGAGACATTGTTAACATCATAATGCAAGGTGTAATTTAATGGACACTTTTGCTGCAGCCATCACTGTGGTTATATATTAGTCATACCTGACAGCTGCAATTGAGAAGGTAGCCCTGTTAATATGGTATAAACCGTATGTTAATAGACAGTTGTTGCATCGAATAATAATATAAACACACCACTGAATCAAGAGGATCCACTCTCTTTGCCCAGACAAAATGTCATGCTGCCAGGAGTGGGAGGTGGTTAAGCAGTTTGCTGTATTGAATCCTGGAAAAGCAGAAGCCTCAACTTTTGTAACCTCATATATGTCAACCCCTTCCTCAGTGGGACCAAAGTGATCATAGGGAAGAAACCTGGGCAGTTTTATTGGAGCAATGAGCCACTTCTTGCACAAAGAACGGTAGTATAGCCACTGCGAGATTAATTCTCTCTGGCTCTCTGTTTGCAGTGACAATTCTGTCAATCTCTTGAACAAACTCATCTCCATGTTTTGTAAGATTGGAGAGTTAATTTCTGCTAGCAGCATTATACAGCTATGATACTGGCACTTGATTGTACCTTGGGGATATACCATACATGTTTTTAGAGAGGTCCAAAATTTTATGAGCTTTTTTCTTTTTACAAGCATTGCAAAATATCCAGATTCCTCGACAAAATCAAATTCACTCCAGTAGTTGACTATAAATGTGATTAATGTATGTGCTAAATTTCTAGTTGATATGTTTCTATAAATTGTTTAGATTCCAAATTCAGAAGGATTTTGGTTATTTTTTTCCCTCTTCGATAGATCTCGCACACAGCATTTTAAATGTTCTTCTTCAGCATGCTTTAGCATGAGTATTCTTTCTCTCAGTGCTGATAAAGGGTCTTAAACAACTCCATGAGAACCAAAAAAACAATCCGGGGCACCAGCTTTCGGAGAACAAGTCTGGAAGTGGATTACCAAACACTAATTCCAGTTCGGGGGTTCAGCACGTGCAGATTCGAGTGGCTCGTTTGGAGGAGAGCGCAGGCAGCACACCCAGCACCGTGGCAGCTCTGCAGATTCCCGTCCAGATCACACATGTCTGTAAGTAGCTGAAACGAATGGCTTTTGGCCTCTAATGAAACATAAAGCTTTCTTATGTTAAGGTGGTGAAGGAGGAGTGGGCATGTCTTAAAGAATGTTAATAATTCTGCTTCGATCTTGCCATAACTTCAGATTAAGGATTTCTGGATGCCATTTGCCAGGTTAGGAAAATGCAGATATTATTGTGACAGTGGTACCAAGAAGCTGCAGTTGGAGCACCTGGACATAGGGGGTTGTAGGTGTCTGTGTGTGTGCATGAACACAAGAACTTGCTGTATAACGTGGTATTTGAAGAGGCTTTAGTACACAGGTATCTTAATAGAGATGCAAAATATATGCTTATTTCTGTAATTTCTTGTGGTAGCTCTTGTCTAGAGCATTGAACATAGAATCATAGAATAGTTTGGGTTGGAAGGGATCTTCAAAGCTCATCCAGTGCCACCCCTGCCGTGATCAGGGACATCTTCACCCAGATCAGGTTGCTCAGAGCCCCGTCCAGCCTGGCCTGGGATGTCTCCAGGGATGGGGCATCCACCACCTCTCTGGGCAACCTGGGCCAGGGTTTCACCACCCTCAGTGTAAAAAATTTCTTCCTCATGTCCAGCCTGAATCTCCGCTCTTCTAGTTTAAAACCATCACCCCTTGTCCTGTCACAACAGGCCCTGCTAGTCTGTCCCCATCTTTATTACAGACCACTTTTAAGTACTGAAAGGCCTCAATAAGGTCATGGACAATATCTCCTCTTGTGTAATACATTCCTTGCTCTGTGCCAGAGTTCTGATGAAGGACACTTAAGCAGGAAGGTATATAATGTTTTTCCTACCCGTGTTCTTTATTATGCAGACACAGACACTCTGAAGAGCATTAATTAGTTGGTTCTCAGGCACTGGAACAGGCTGCCCAGGGTGTAGTCACCATCCCTCAAGGTGTTTAAAAGACACATAGATGTGGTGCTTAGGGACATGGTTTAGAGGTGTTGGGTTAACGGTTGGACTCAATGATCTTAAAGGTGTTTTCCAACCAAAATATTTCAATGTTCAGCTGATGATCTGCTCTAACCACTGTATTTTTTTGAGTTGGTGCTTCCCATCCTCTTAAGGATGAACTTTGCTCATTATCAAACATTTATAACCAGCTCTACTTTGATGGTAGTGCTTATTGGGTTTTTTTGTAACTAATCTTACGAAGCAACTCCAGTTACTCCAGTCCAGCCATCCTGTATGCAACACATCATCTCTATGGCCTATTATTTTGCACTGCTTGTCATTTTTTAATTTTATTAGAAAAATTAGCTAATCAGACGAAGAACTAATTATTCAGGCTATGACTAGATAGGCATTTGGTAGACAATTTTTTGTGTATAATTTCATTATATTAGCCTATCTTAAGTGCTGTCTTCATTTTCTCTGGTTTGTATCTTAAATAAAATGTCATGCAATACCAAGCCAAGAACTTGTTATCTGTAGTAACACATTGGTGGTCACATACTTTGAACCAAGCTGTTCAAAGCCACTGAGTTTTTATGAACAGGCAAGATGTGCTGGGACTCTGTAACCTTTAGTCCTTTCTGAATTGAATCCCATAATGGTTATTTTGTGATGACGCTTGCCCTGGTCTGCCTAAAAAGCCTTTTTTCCCCGTTTTAGTCTGCTTGGCTGAAGAATTTCTGTTCGTGTAATCCAAGTGAGTTTTGTATTGCGTCTTTTGTGTCTTTCCCAATCCCATGAGAGCTGATCCCATCAGCCACTTGCGGCTGCATTAGACAGAATACTCAAGGTTTCAGAGGGATAATTCCTGTAATCTTTATGGATATAAATCGCTGAGTAACAGACAGGCCACACTTTACAGCTGTCTGCTACTTGATGCCAGGAAATCTGCAGCAGGAAACCTCGGACATGCCACTACAACAACAAAAGCTTTAAAATCGAGCTTCTATCTTCCTAAGAGACCAAAATTAGTCTATTTTGAAGCCAGAGTCTGAAAAGGCCAAGTTTCCAGTGCTCAGAGCACCACTGTCATCATGTAGGTCTTTTGCCCTTTTGTTATTTATGGCATTAGTGGATAATCCCAGGCAAAGTATGAATTTGCCTGCAGCATTTGAGTTTTTGAAGAATAACTGAAAAATCATAATTATGGTTCTGAATAGGTTTTTGATAACTTATAAAGCTTTGGATAAGAGCTGTTTGGACCTGATAATCTTGAAATGTCTGATATGTAAACTGTGCTTATCTTAGTTTTAGAATTAATAGAGATAATTAAATAATTACACACTTGTGGTAAGAAAGCTTACAGCTTTTATACACAAAATCATGACACACAGGGCAGGTAAATATGTTGGGGAGCATCTGTTTCATCAGCAGTGGACATACTGAGGGGGGCAGAAAAGGTTAAAAATAAAAAGACCATATTAAACCTGACACCACTTTACAGCAAGTAATACAAGATCCAAAGGATATCATGACACCAGAACTTCTTACAAATCTCATTACAGAAAGTAATTCGGTCGTGTCAGGTAACTTTATTTTTCTGCTTTTATCCCTGTGCACTAAAACCATACTTTCATTCGCTCTTTTGGATTGTAGAATTCCCTCTTTAAATTGCATTGTATCTTGAGTACCAATTAGAAAACCATGTAATTAGGATTGCAGCCAGTTTTCTCTTTCTTATTACTGGAATTAACAGTACCCCGCTATGTGGTAATTATAGTATGTTACGCCCTCTGCAGGGCTGTACGTTTTGGTTTACATACTTTCTTTGTCTTTTTATCTTCCTTTTGCAGCTTCAACTGATTCCCCTGCTGCTGCTGTTGACTCTGAGACAATAACACTGAACAGCGGAACACTACAGGCCTTTGAGATTCTTCCAGTAAGTAACAGAGAACTGGAATTTGTTTCTGTGGTTTTTCTTTTAAGCACAGCTACTTCTTAGACTCTGGAACTATGCATTTATCAAAAAAAAACCCAACCAAAACCAGTTCTGAAGTGAAAAGATCTAAAACTCAAAGTTCAAAGCAAAATGTATTTCTGAAGGTGTAATTCACGTTTTACTTCACAGACCTAATGAGTTACAGTTAAATGCTTTAAATCTGTCTTAATGCACTAGTGCTATGAAGTTTTCTTTTGTGCTTCTGGGGGTATTTTGTTGGTTGGGGATTTTTTTAGTTTGGGTTTGTTTCTTTTTTTTTTGGTTGTTAAAATCTGACATAACAGAGCCAGAGGAAGCTCCCAGCAAGTAAATCACAGAATCATTTTGGTTGGAAGAGACCTTTAAGATCATCGAGTCCAACCATAACCTAAATCTAGCACTAAACCATGTCCCTAAGAACCTAATTGATGTGTCTTCCAAACACCTCCAGAGATGGTGACTCCACCACTTCCCTGGGCAGCCTGTTCCAAAGATTCCCTCAGTCCCATTGCACTGTAATTTACAGCAAAGTTTCTCTTTCATTTCAATGTTAAGAGCAAGCTGAATTTCTTTTCTTCCCTGCTGTTGTACAGCATAATACAGCCCTGCTTGACTCTTAGCCATAATACTTGTCTTGGTAGCCTGAGGCTGTAGATGAGTTTTTCTGCTTCTGGAGTGCAGAACAGCAAGAGATTGGATTTGTGTGTTTGTTTTCCAGGGGACTTAGAGTTAGGCTAGTTCACAAGAGGAGGGGAGATTTAAGTTAGACATGAGGAAGAAATGTTTTACACTGAGGGTGGTGAAACCCTGGCCCAGGTTGCCCAGAGAGGTGGTGGATGCCCCATCCCTGGAGACATCCCAGGCCAGGCTGGACGGGGCTCTGAGCAACCTGATCTGGGTGAAGATGTCCCTGCTCATGGCAGGGGTGGTACTGGATGAGCTTTGAAGGTCCCTTCAACCCGAACTACTCTACGATTCTGTGTAAATAAGCACACTTGTTGTGTCCCAGGAAGGCATTGCGTTTGGGTATTAAACTTGCATTGTCATTTGTAGTCTTTCCATCTCCAGCCAACTGGCACACCAGGTACCTACTTACTACAGACAAGCTCAAGCCAAGGCCTTCCTTTAACGCTGACGACGAGTCCTACCATGACCCTCACGGCTGCCGCTGCTCCAGCCTCCCCAGAGCAGATCATCGTTCATGCCTTGTCGGTATGTATGTGAGCAGTGAGAACACTGGAGTTTGGGCAGTGGGGGATATTGGAACATAATAATGCAGGTCACTATGTGCGCATGTTAAATTTGTAAACGGTTCTTAAGTCATAACAATGTTATTTTGCTTAAAATACTGATGCTGAGAATTTAGTTTTCTGTACTGTTTCTAAAAAGAAGATTCAAGTTGGTTGAAAACAGCTTAGTAAATGACTTAGTTCATATTGTGGCTGAACGTGTTGTCTCCATCTAGTGGTTTGTCCCACTAAAACAAAACACCAGGGTTTCCTGATGTTCCTCTCACAAATATGGGCATTCACAAAACTTGTGCAGTACTAACAGAGTTACGTTTTATTAGAGGAAGGGAAGGAGAAGCAAACTGGAGATTGAATAATAGGAGTGATGCAAAATTCAGGAAAAAAAGCTCTGATCTTTTGAATCTAGAGCGATCCTCACCTGAACAGTTGCTTCTGTTTCATATTACATATTTACTGAATTATAGAACGGTTGACACCAAATTTAGACTACAAATTCATAATTCAAGGCCGGAAAAGGTCAACAGATGACCTAGGCTATATATGTAAAACTCTAAATTACACTTACTAATAAGTTCTTTGAATCCTTTTGCTTTCCTTTGCTGAAAGATTTGAAGATACTTAGAGGAAAGCCTCTGATGTTTTTTGTTTGTGTCTCTTTTTGCAAATACTGCTTCCAGCCAGAGCACTTGTTAAATACAAGTGACAATGTCACGGTGCAGTGCCACACACCAAGTGTCATAATCCGCACCGTTGCTGCTGAAGACATCTCCTCCTCTGTTGCTCAGGCAGAACTCGCTGTTGATTCAGACATTCAGTCGGCTGACCTGACAGATCCTCACGATACCCTAGAAACAAACACTTTCCCAGGCGATATCCGTCCGCCCAAGCTGAGTGACGAAGAGCAGTCAGCCTACAATGAAGATGATGCCTCCAAATTCAGCGGCAGGAATAGAACTGAACTGATGGATGGAGTTACAGTAAGAACTGAGATTACAGACACAGACCTGAAACAGGAAGAGGATTCTCACTCAGATTTACCCAGCACTTACGTTACTGAGGTAAGGGAGAGTGTGATACTTGATATTTTCCCCGTTGCTGCAACGAGAATGATTTAATTGCATCTTGGACCTTTATGTTAAACTATATGAATATGTCAGTGATTTCATGTGTATCATAGTTCTAAGTATTTTGTTCAGAGCTTCTATCCTTGAGCTTTGTTAATATGGCTGTGAAAGTGCCAGGATTTAACATGAAACTAAGGCATATATTTAACTTCGTCTGGAGCACTGAGTACCTCACTAGCTGTGGAGTTGCTTCACTACTCAGGGTACGTTTGCTTGATGACTTTGTCAGGCAGGAATGTTGGCAGCACCAGACAGTTGCCTTCACCTCATTCCTATTTGATGGTGTTGCTTTAAGCTAGGCTGTTAATTGTCCAACACAGATACTTTACAGGTAGACAGAGTGCTGAGCAAGGGAGGTCAGGTACAGTGGTTAGCTTTTGCTCTATAAATCTAGTAACATATTTCTAAGTGCACCACAGTTTCCATTCTTTGAGAACTTCTATTACACATAGTACTCCAGTTAACCCTCTGTTAAATTGGAATTTAGCCATGTTAGCCCTCTCTGTCGCTGGCCTCAGTTTTATTCAGCTCCAACACCTGAGATGCAGAAATGCGTTTATCCGAATGATTTTGGGCATTTGGATTGTTTATACTAAATTCCTCCATCATTCAGTTGCTGGAACTATCATAATGAGTAAGTCAAAGGAAAGAGATGTTAAAAAGAAGATAATTCTCTTTAGTGGGTAGAAAATACCTCTTCCCTTGGAAGCTTGAATAGGTTATACTGTAGAAAGATATGAGTTAAGATTCAAATACCTCATCCTGTTCTCTAAAACACTGTACTCTACAGTTGTTGTAATTCTGCTTTATCCATCTTGAAAATCCATTGTTGATATGCTGAGACTTTGTCTTTGAAAAACTGACACTTCATATCCATTCTGGTTTTACAAAGAGGAGGATCTTTCAACATCTCCACAGCCTGCTGCTGCAGAAGTATTTGGATCCTGAACACATCTGAGGCTGGGCATTACTCTTTCATTTTTTTCTTCCCTGTCTCATGGTTGACATAGTTGTGATAAGATTCTCAACGACTAAGGCAGCCCATCAGCTTTCTACTCTTGGTTTGAAATTTCAGCTTCTCAGGGTAGAATTAGTAAACCTTTGCTACAAACCTAGTTCCTAATTAAACTTCGTAGAAATTGCTTATGACAGCAGGATATAAAGAGGTACAAAACCTTCTTTCTATACAAAAATACAGAGTTTGTAATTCTACTTTGCCTTACACTTCTAGTCAGATCAAAGTTTGACATGTGTATTTAAATTCTAGGAAATAGTGAGCTGTCTGTTAGTGATTCTAAGTGAACAGTTACTCTAGAAAGACATGCCTAAATTTTGCTTTCTTTAAGTCAGCGTTATTTTTCTGCGTTAGCCAGTGTTGCGTTGTCGCTGTGCGTGTGGGCAGTGGGAAGCAGGCAGTCGTGCTGCAGGGTGTTATTATTCCTGGCTGGGAAAGGTGCCCATTTGCCACAATGGCTTCTTTAGTTTTTCACGCCTCCTTTGCCCAGTTTCACACTGCTTATCGTGGGCCCGTTCAGCTGTGCTCTCTGCAGAAAGCTGCTTTTGCAGGTCAGGCATGGTGTGCCTTGCATGAATGGGTACAGTTTGGAGCAGGTCTGATTCACGGAGCTGTAGCTCTCCAGCAGCACCAGGGAAGGGGTTCTCAGGCAGTTTCCTTTGCAAAAACATTGGGAAACTATTAAGTTTTCCTAAAAAACTAGGTGGAGGAACTTCAGGATTTTCTTTAACCTCTGCCAGACATTTCCCACTCTCTCTCTCTGAAGACAGGGATAAATCCAGGTACCGCCCATTCTGCCAGCAACATTTACTAGCATTCTGCACAGTGATTCCTGGAGCTCAAACAAACCTTACACGTTACACACAAAAACTGGAATCCAAATACCCCTGCTTACTGTGGCAGCACTATCTAGGATGTATTTTCACTGCGTTTGCAGAATCAGGAGCCCGCTGGAGTGTGGTGGGACACAGAGTGAGGCAGACCTGTTACTGTCATTTCAGTGCTAGCACTGCCGGACCCATCAGAGGCAGCAACTCTTATGGAACCGAAAGAGGGTTGGGGGTGTTGACAGTCTGTACCTGGAAGGAATCAGTGTGTTGCTAACTTTTTTATATAACGAGGCTCAGCTCAGAATGTTTGGAGCCACCCTACAGTCAGCAAGTTACAGGGCAAGCAAGGCACAGCAATTAAAACGGGTCTTTTGAGCTCTGTGTCCGGTAGTTAAAACTTGACACAGAAGCAGGAATTGCAAAAGTATTAAGTTCAGGTAAATCGATTGTGTTTGTGAAGCTGATAAGTACTACAAAAGGCAATGCTTCCGTATCTCAGAACGTCTAGACAGCAAGTACTGCCAAAGCTTAATTATTCCTCCTTGTAGACAAAATGTTTGATGTACAAGAGGATGTTTTATCACCACCCAGCAGGCTCTCCTCTCTCCTTGCCCTCATACTGCTCACAGGGTAGAATTCTTCTCATCTTGTTTTTAGATGCCTGCACTGCGATGAAACGTGCCCTATAAATGCTGAAATAAACTAGCTCAGATGCTGACATTTCAATTTAATGAGATAAAATTCATCCAGAGAGTCTGTTGCTTATTATGGCGGATGGCTGACCACAGCAGGTTTTTTTGTTGAGGCTGCCAAGAATACACTGTAATGTCCTGTTCTGTGTTTTGCAGGACCTGGGTTCTCCAACGATAGAAGAACAAGTTGATCAGCCTACAATAGATGATGAGACTGTGCTTATTGTTCCTTCTTCTCATGGTTTTATCCAGACAACGGATGATATCGATGGCGAATCAGTCTTGCCCCTGACAACTCTCACAGGTACGTCAGTCCCTTCATGTGGTTGATGCTGCAGCTAGGATTCATTCAGGCAGTGTGGCACTTTGGGGTCCCTTAAACACCATTTTATGGGTCTTTGCTTTCTCTTAAATTATCTTCCATGTTATTGCTATGAAACCTTAAGCAAGTTAGTTACACTGCTTGCATCTGTAGAAGTGCAAGAAAGTCCCGCTTCACCTTGTGGGAAAAGCGTTAGAACAGCAGCTGCTTCATCACTTGCTGAGCTGTTGCCATCATCCTTGAGCCTTGAATTAGTACACACAGGCTAATGAGTAACTCTTTCTTTAGTGTGTGTTTCCTCACACCTGGTGCTTGAATGAAATTTCTTATTCGAGTGAAGACCAGAGGCATCAGAAATGGCACTTGATGCCTCTTGTGATGAGGGGCTGGGCTGTTTCGGGCTGTGTTTGTACAGCACTCAACTGGAAGGGCTTGCACCACGCTTCCCAGTGCCAAGAGTCACCTCAGACACATTCTCCCACTGCTGCACCTAACAAGAAAGGGTTCTCCTTGCAAAGCCATCAGAGGGTCCACACTAGGCCTGACGTAGTCGTACCTGATTAATCCAAATGTGAGTCACACCAGTTGCATCTATATTAGTCACAGTTTACCTTGGAACTAGAAATTGAGGACTAGTTTGAGCAACATTGCTTAAAATCAGTTAAAATTCCAGACTGCATTTTCTGTCTCCAAAATGTGTATCTTATATCTTGTTATAATGACACAGTAAATACTGGTTTTAATGTACTATGTCTCCTGACAGATCCTATCCTGCAGCATCACGGAGATGGGTCACACATTATCGGCTCATCGTTGGGCAGTCCCGCCTCGGAAGATTCGAAGGACGTTGAAGATTTAGTGAGCTGTCACTGAGAAGCAGTCATCGTGTCTATTTTCTATTGACCATGTTCACATTGTGAAATTAGTGACAACCCTGTGCCACATTTCCAAAGAAGGTAGTCGGTCCGTGTCTTTAAACAGAACTTTCCAGTTTGAAATGACTACAGTGCACTTTCTCTGCTCAGGCTATTTACCTCATTTGTGAAGGGTTACAGGGCAGCCAACCGAAGCCTGATGTCTCAGCCAGGGTGTTTCAGTGTTTTTAAAGAATCTCTTGCAGTGCTCACTGCTGGGATCCACGTGGTCAAATCTGATCGGACTCGGTCCTGGTGTGCTGAGCTGCACATCTGGAAAACTGGACAGAAGGATTGTGGACCGTAGCCTCTTAGTGCCACAGCAAGAATTAGTTTGCACATGTTTCATGAAGAAGGCGTGAGGAATTCTGCACTTACTGACTCTTGTAATACATGGAGTAAGAGACTGTTACATTTCAGGAGAAAATGTATTCCATGGAGGACTTCAGGGAGCACAGGCAGCATCATGGAGAAATGGTCTGTATTCTCATGTCGTCCGGTTTGTTAGTACATCTGCAGCATAGGAAGAAAAACACAGATGCTTACGGGACTTGCCTGGTCCGCTTGTTCCTGAGGACTCCGTTGCTGGCAACGGACAGAGCTCAGAAAGATCACTTGTGGATTTTTTAATTTTTTATTTTCTTTCATCACTACAGCAAGCTGAATAAAAAGGGAAGGGCTATGAGAAAGGGAAGCTACTGGGACTCACCAGCCTCCCCCAACAAGCTTGTAACTTCTTTGAAGACTGTTGTGAGTAGGCTGGAACATTTGTCTCTCTCGCTGTTTACATGACACTACCAGCCACCTCTCCAGAGGTGATTTATGCAGCAGGTTAGTGGATTGGGGGTGGTGTGGAGGTGGCAAAGTCTTGGAGAAGGAGCTCTGTGAGAATTTGGGCATAGGGCCCTGAGGCAAAGGGAGCCAATTGATGCCTACACTCAAGGATTGGAACAGACACTAGGCTGAGCAGCAGCCTGTTAGCTAGGGATTGAGAGAAAAAGCTATAGAAACTAAAGACTCATGTATAAATTATTTTATTTATTTCTGTAATTAGCTCTTCATAATCAAGAGTTGGTCTTTTTCAGTCTGTGGTTTTGTTAATGTGAAAAACAAGTTGTAGTTTCAAATGGTTGCCTAGGGAACAGAAATAATTGTATATTCAGTTTAAACGAAATAAAGAGTATTTGTCTTACGTAACTGTAAGATGCCATTTATTCATACTGCTACAGATCCTTGCAATGCTGCAGTTTATTTGTACAGTAATAAAAAATGCAGTTTTTTCCAAAATGAAAAAGCTTGTGCCATTCTGAAACATCAGTACAACTGGAATGTTCATTAAGTGCAACAGTAGCTCTTCAAAAAAAAGCAGAATGTCACGTCTTATGGCAATAATTCTCCCCAACAAGAGGGACATTACATATACATTTACATGAAAATCATGTACTGGTTTATCCTTGCACAACCCACTTCTTTCCTCTCAGGCTGATTGTCCTCACTGAAATGTCTCGAGCTGAGAGCTGAGCTGGAAGCAGTCTGACCCAGGAGCATCATCGCTGGGATCCCCATTGTCTGTCATTTGCCCACTTCATGGAAGTACAGGTTGGCACATATACATAACATGACAATAGAAAATAATATATAGTAAATCAGGTTCCTGAATTTAGGTTCCAGGTCTCCTTGTCGATACCAGTAGATCTAGAAGAGAGAAGGAGTTTGTATTAAAAGGCCAGGTATTTCTTCTGAGGAAGCTTTTATAGTAACTGAACTGGCAACTTCTAGAAGTTGGTTTGAATGGTTGTGGGGTTTGGTTTTGTTTTTTTCTGTAAAACAACCCAGCTTCATCTTAGTAGAGAAGACTAGGTGTGGAATCCAGCTTATTTTCGTAACGAGAAATACCACCTATGTTTTCTTAACATGCTTGTGGAATACACAAAGAAGAATTTGGAAGGGTGTTTCTTCCCAAAACAAGGCTGTGAAACAAGGGTGCTGGGTTAGTTATGAAGACATAGGTTATCTTGTCAGCTTTGTTGAAGAGGATGGGTGGGTTGGTTGGTTTGTAAACATTCAAAACTGGCTACACAAGGTTGATGACACCCAGTGTCAGGTTTTGCAGTACATGATGTATCTATCCTGGCTACCAGCTGTAGAACCAGAAACTGGTCCTGACCAGGGAGCTCAGGGCTGCGATCATTCCAGGTCAGAGCTGGGGGAAGGAGAATGCTCCAAGTATGAAAAGCTACAGCAGAGGAAGGAGCCACTGATGCTTGGACTAGAGATGATCTTTGAAGATCCCTTCCAACACAAACCATTCTGCAAGCTCTGAGCTGCCAGCTCCCTTTGCCAACTCTTGGGATGCCACAACTGTTGATTAGAGGAACCTCTGCTACTACCCAGACAAAGTGGCACCTGCTGTAGCTTCCTGCCCCTGTAACTCATCCCTTGAGCCTCTGAAAGGTCAAGGACTCCTCCAAGTTCCCATCTGGGCCCACCACCTCAAAAGCTTTGCTCCACCTTCTGCAGCATAATCCATCTCTGTGTTCCCCTCACTGCTCTGCTCCCCAGTTTCCTACTTTATGTCTCCACTGGCAGCTACGGTTGGCACCGTGACAGAGGTGACAAGTCTTGCATCACAGCTGGGCTGCAGAAGTTGGCTTAGTTCACACATTTACTCTGCAGCAAACACGAAAATGCTTCCCACGCTTTCATAGTCAACTTGTTCTATGGAAGCAGGAGCACCTTTCTAGGAGAGTGTAAAAAAGAAGGCGGCACCACGTAAAGCAGATTTTATTTGGATTTAATCCTCAGTCATACCTTCAAAAGCTAGCACAGCAAACGTGGCGGTACTTACAAGTATGCCAGCAGAAATGCAACACAAGGAGATGCAGAAAGCAAAAAATATATTCACAGGTTTTGGAGGTAGTTGCGGGAAGACAAAAGCACTGATTAGAGTGACCTGTATGGAGGAAAACAAAGATGAAGACTTTGCTCTCCCCTGTCGTACCGCAGCACTTGCGTCCGGCTCTGCACAGCCCTCCCTGCGCTTTAACTCCCACCGCGCAAAGAGCTGAAGGGAAATGTGGAATTCTGGAGGAAAATTACTTGGACACAACTGTGGACTTAAGAAGTGGGGAAAAAAATGATGAAAACTTTGCTTGTATCTGGAAACTGTCCTCCGAACCACCAGAGAGCCAGAGGCATGGGGGTGCTCGCCGCCCGTGCAAGAGCATCGCTTCAGCCAAGAGTCCCACTAGCTGAAAACCTGGGCTCTCCCAACACCTCCCTGTACCCCAACTTGCACGCGATGCTGCCGCCATGGACCACAGAACTGATGCTCTCCAGTCACAATGGCGTTGGGTTTGTCTTTAAAGCTTGGGGAAAGCATAGCTCAAGACAAAGCGACAAACCAGGGAAATTCTCTTATAATAAATAAATACAGGGAAATAAGTCATAAATAGAAGGAAATCAAGAGAAGCAAAACAGCTCTCCATCATAAGCACTTTGTCATCTCACACAGCCTCAAATTTGGCCAGGATGGACAACCTGCCCACAAACTTGGGGCTTTTTATTGCACAGCCAGGTCTTAAAACACGGCTTGACAAAAGGCTGCCCAGAGAGGTTGTGGAGTCTCCTTCTCTGGAGACATTCAAACCCACCCGGACACCTTCCTGTGTGATCTGCTCTGGTGAACCTGCTTTAGCAGGTGGGTTGGACTGGATGATCTCCAGAGGTCCCTTCCAGCCCCAACCAGTCTGTGATTCTATGAAAAGTATTCTCCTTCTTTCCCTGTTGTCAAAGAGTTTCACAAGACCAATGTGCTCCAAAGTGACTACCAGGCCCCAAACTACAGCCTATTTGGTCAGTGAAATTTTTCCTCCTGTTTTGGGGAGGAACTCTTGTTTTCACCACATCAGGTAAGAGAGAAACAAAACGCAGGACAGAGGATACTTACTACAAGCAGCAAGGACGTTAAGCCGCCAACAACTAGATTGATGACTCTGTCCTGAAGAAGAGAGAGGACAGTTACATGCACGCCTTATTAAAAAAAGAAACCACACAGAACAGTAACAGACAATTCTGAGAGCACCACATCAGCCAGGACCCACGTTAGCCCCAGCACATGCAGCAGCACCACTCAGGCTCCCTGGTCAGCTCTGAAGTTTTCCATTGACTCCATGGACCTCAGGGAGGTTGTACTGGCCAAGTCCTTGTGCAGCAGGTTTGCTCATTTGGAACTGGCTTCTTCACCAGATCCAAATCAATTACAGCTGTGCAAATCCTTTTTGAATGTCTTTTTGAAGTGGAAGAGCACAGACGGAGATTAAAGGAGAAAGCTTATTCTAGGCACAGAGCCAGAGAATGAATAACTTCATAGTGTCTTAGGTGGGAATTTGTGTGTGTGTAACATCCCCAATGACTGGCTCCCCAAATAAAATACTAGAACAGCTACAATAGAAAATATGTGCAGAGAGTAAAAAAATAACAGAACTTCAATTAATTATAATGGGGGTTGTTAAAATGTAGGCTTAAAAGACAGTGAGAAAAGGAGAGTCATTTGTGAGAGCTGCAGCAGAGAAAGCATCTTGTCCAAAGACATCCCAGCTGGCGGGCAGCACAACCCAGGCTTTGCTCCTGGTCACACACTCATCTTCTCCTCTGGCATTACAGTTTGGAAGCTGATTTATAGAGGGAAAAGCCCCAGGTTGTGAAGAAGTTTAGCGGGGCAGCGGTGGGGCAGGAGGAAAAAGCAGAGAGCAAAGAGGAGAAGGCAGAGAGCCAAGCGGGAGATCACCAGCCCTGACTTGGGCTCAGCAGAATTCAGGTGCCGGAGCTTGCGGTTAAGTAACAGGTGGGTGCTGTGCTCTCCTCGGTGGCTGTTGGGTCCCTCCGAGCCCGAGGGAAAGGGCCACAGCCAGCAGAGTTTTAATAACATCTTTTGATAGTCCCAACTCCTCTGTGTAAACCAGACCATTTATGCTCCTACAGCTCAGAGGCCACAAGTCACGGCAGTGGCTGCAGCAGAGGGAAGTGACCGACCTCCATGGGAAACTGTCACCAACACCCCTGTGCAAGGTCCTCGCCAGCCAGGCACAAAAAACTTCTCCTCTCCAGCGTTTCTGCACACAGAGCATTCCCACAGCCCCTGGGAGCCATCTGTGAGGTACCTACCACCAACCCCAAAAAATGATCTACAGGAAATAACTCCAGGCAAGTCATAGAAGCAACAAAATGAAACACAAGCACGTCACCTCCACAAGACATTATCACAACAGCTCCGCTGGGCTCCTCCACTTAAGCTAAAATAAATTAATCAAATAACTCGAAGCTAACTTTAATCTAGACAGTATGCGGTGGGGACACCACCCCCAAAAGCAACTCCCATATCAGGAGAGGATGATGGTTTTGCTCTGCCCTTGCCCTGCAGACCCGGCTGAGCACACCGAGGCGGTTCTTCAGAGGGGACCAGAGCTTGTATTTGGGCTCACCTCCTCAGGGATGAAAGGGGTGCTCTCCAGACAGCCCAGCGGGCATGGACACACAGTCACACACACACCTGTGGACAGAACACCCCATCCAGAAACTCAGCCACGATTTTTTCCTAATTAATTACAGACTTGGGGGGTGGCAATTTTAAGATAGGCAGAATTCACCTGTTTTGCCGGAATAGAGACTGGTGTGCCAAGAGAAAACGAAGGGGTCGGACTCAGTGGTGACCATGGAGCATTTCTCTCTCCCTGTTTTATAGCATATGGGAGCATCCCCGCAGCACAGGGACTTCTCATTTCATGCCACCAAGTGATGGACATCGCGGCAGCAGCCAGATTGGGTCAGGATGCCAGCATGGAGCAGCTTGGCTGCGTGACAGCCAGTCCCCGCGGTCAGGGCATCCCCTTCCCTGTGCTTAAAACCGCGGTCACTAAAATTTTCCAAATGCGCCACCAGCAGAAGAAGGTATTTCAGGATCCAGGGATTAGAGCCACTGATCCTGAAATCCCAGGCTTGGCAAAGCAGCAAGAGGCTGGATGCCCTGGTGCCCGATGACACTTCAGCCTCAGGCAGCTTAGCACAGCAAAAAGGTTAAAAATACACAAGCAGAGGCCGAGACAGCTAAAGGGATTGGGGATGACGGAGCCTTTCACCTCCGCCCTGTGTCCGAGCGCGCAGCCCAGCCCGAACAGACACTTGTAGATATTGGGCAAACAGAAACGGGCTGGGACGAGCCATGTGTCCTACAAGCCATGTCACCTGGCTGGCACAGTGAGCTCTTGCAACCAGCACAGCTGATTCCTGTCCAGCATGACTGTGTATTATGACAGCTGCTAAAGTAAAAAGATTTTAAAAAATAGGCATTGTGCACATCAAAGCAGTGAGTGTGCAGGCTGCTGGAGGTCACCTACACGGGTGCAGGGCGCTCTCACATGGACACCAACTTTTGTGTTTCAGTGTTGCACAAGCTGTATTTCGAAACAGGAGGGTTTCTGCCCTCTCCTCCTGCTCCACAGAGGGTGTTGCAGGGGCTGGAGGCAAAGGACTGACCCCAGGGAGCTGCTCTGGTGCAGAGATCTCCCTCCAGCTGCCTCTGGGCACGGGAGACGAGGCCAGGAAGCATCAAGCCCGCGCAAAGCAGGAGGACACAATCCAGAATCCTTTGAGCAACAGGGAAACCGAGCCAGGACTGACAGTGTATCCACACCACCATGCCTGAAGCGCGGGCTTTGACAGAGCAACAGCTTTGCCCTTTGCCCCATTACAGCTCGGCACGTTGCATCCACAAAGTCAGCAGCTTGTGGGCTGAGCCCACGGGGAACAAACTCCCAGCAGAGGCTCGGCCAGGACAGGGGCTGGTCCCCTGCAGGGTGGGTACCTGGTGGCATCTCTGCAGGCATGATGGAAGAGCCATTTTTATGCCTTACATCAGCAAGTCCAGATGGTCAGCAGCAACAGCAGCGAGATGCCAGCCCCACTGCAGGGACACCTTAGCCTAATGCCAGATTGAACTACATGGAATAGCAGACAGTCCTGGACAGGAACAGGAGTTGGACTCGGTGATCCTGGTGGGTCTCTTCCAACTCGGAATAGATTAAGTACATTAAGTAAATTCATTCAAAAGGCTGGAGAGAGGTGTCTGAGCACTGACTGCAGTAGGTGTAAGGCTGCCAGAGATCATAGATTCAGAGAGTTGTAGAATAGTTTGGGTTGGAAAGGACCTTCAAAGCTCATCCAGTGCCACCCCTGCCATGAGCAGGGACATCTTCACCCAGATCAGGTTGCTCAGAGCCCCGTCCAGCCTGGCCTGGGATGTCTCCAGGGATGGGGCATCCACCATCTCTCTGGGCAACCTGGGCCAGTGTTTCACCACCCTTACTGTAAAAAGTTTCTTCCTTGTGTCCAGCCTGAACAACCAGCTGCTTGTATTTAATGTTCCCATCACAGGGGAACCCAAACAGCTTCTACTTTCATCAAGAAGTCCTGCATCTGCAACACTTACTCTCCTCTTTACCACCTTACTACTCATGCCTTTGCTTTGCATCATCTCATACCCGCTCGCTGCCAGTGCTGCATCCCTGGTAACCACAGCTGAATCCACAGTGCCTGGCATTCATCAGCATTGGCTTCCTACACACCCCTCTTCCCACCAGAGCCCTCTTTGGTCCCAGTGTGCCCACAACCTCTGTTTGCCAGGCAGCACAGGAGGGTGAGCTTGGCAGGAGCAGCCACAGCAGGGGAAGATCATCAATGCTGCTGCTCAGCTCTCATCCCCATAGGCTCTAAAGCCACCAGCTTGGAAACCAGGAGAGCCTAAGAAGACAACGAGAAGGCATCTCCATCTCTACATCCATCTCCAACTGCCAGCAAGGGTGCCAGACCCTGGTTTGGGCGGAGGGCTCCCTGGTGCAGAAGCACTGCCCCTGTCCCTCCCCATGGCCTTGTGCCCAGCCCAAGCTGAGGGGCCCAATTTGCTGGCACTGGCCATCGCTTGCAGACACCCAAAACTGGAGCCACAGCACAGGGAGATGCGCTTCTCCTGGCAAACCTGCTCCTATTTTATGGCAAAGTTCAGCTTCACCATCTCCGAGATGGACTGTTTCCAGCTCCGGACCTCACCAGCGTCTGTCTCCAAGCAACCCCAGTGAATCATGGAGGATTCCACCCCAAGCCAGCACAGCGATCCCTTGTCCATCGGACATGGGTACAGCACGGAGAGGCCACCGGTCCCACATGGAGATAGGCAAGGGTGATGAGCAGGACACCAGATCCCCACTCGACCCCAGAAACTGGTATCAGCATCACATGTTTATTATTTACAGCTCTTGTCTGCAAGCAGGGCGGTAGCCGGAAAGAGATGGGGGGGTCAGGAATGGAGGGTTTGACCTGGGCTGGGAATTCTGGCCATTCACCTGCTGCGATAGCTGTCTAGCTCCAACAGCACATCCCAGTCCCCAGCAGTCCCCATCCCTGGACGCTTCCCAAAATCCCAGGTCAAGAAGTGGCCAACACAACTCCAGCAAAGGTCCCCTCGCCTCCAGCACTCCCCATCAGGGCTGGCACCCACTGTCACGGGAGAACCGTTCCCCCTCAATTCATCCTCTCCGAGGTCCCACCTGTCCTCCTCCTAGCTCACATCATCCTTTTTTCTCCCCCCTAATTTGGCTGGTGTCACTTCATCTACGTTTTTATTAAATGTTATAATTCTAGCAGCATTTCCAACTATTGTGTTTGGGGGGAGGATGATGTATTTTATACACTTTTGTGAATAACTCAGCACAATTTCAGCCTGCAGCCCTGCAAACCCACGCACTGATGGGTAACCTCTCCTAACGGGACAACCCCCAAGCCTCAAACCGCTGGGAACAGGTGCGCACCGCCAGTATCATGACTCCCGAGGGGAATCAAGGAGCCCCCTCCCCAGCGCAGCCCCCCGAAACCGACCCCGACCCGCAGCAGCGCCCAGAGCTGCCGGGCTGAGCGGCTTAGGGGGATTTGACACCTGAAGAGTCAGTGCCGCCGCACGTCAGCGCTCCCAGACAGGAAGAACTCATTACCAGGAGGGCACCAAGAGCAGCCCCCAACCCCATCTCCAGCTAAGACCCCCCAAAATTAGGTGAGATGCGGCTCGGGGTGCTGGGCCTTGTGTTAGGGGGCTGCAGAGTGACACACCCCGGGACAGGGCACCCTGGCTGGGGTGACCCCCCTTCTGTACCCCAGCCCCTTTAGGGGACCCCCTGGTGCTCCCTACACCCCAAGCCCCTGCTGCCCCGCTGAGGGCTTGAAGGGGGGGGTGGTTTGGGGGGGTTATTTGGAAGTTTGCTTCTTTGGGGGGGGGGGGGATGTTTTGAGAGTTTGTTCTTCGGGGAGGGGGTCTTGCTTCGGGGAATTGTTCTGGGGATGGGGGTGGGATTTTGCAGTTGGTGTTTGTTTGAGGTGGTTTTGATTGATTATTTTTGTTTTAGGGCACTGATCAGAGCGGGTTTTGCTTTATTTTGATTTTGTTTTTATAATTCTGGCAGTTTGAGGGCTTCCTTTTGGAATTGGGGGGGGCTCCTTTTACATTTTTCCATTGCGGTTCAGTTTTGCTGTCACTTTACTGATTTTTGGTGCTGTTGCGGGGGGTGTGCAGGTATAATTATTTTTTATTTCATAGGTGTTTTTTTAAATGTTTGCAGGATTTGGGCAGCTTTCTCTCCATTTGGGGGCTGCCCGCGGTGCTCTTTGCGTTTGCTGAGCCCTGGGGAGAACCACCGTTATTGGCGGGGGGGGGGGGGGGGGAGGAGAAACTGGTTCTTCACTACTGGGGGGCTTTTACATCGCGGGGGGACTTCCTGCTGCATTATAACTGCTGGGGGTGATTTTGTCGAGGACGGGAGGGAACTGGGGGTCCGGTTCCGGGCGGTGTTTTTTCCCGTTCACGCAGCCGCGCACCGGCCGCCCCCCCCGCCCGCCGCAGCCCTTACCCTGGCCGAGGTCTCCCCGAAGAGCGGCCGGTTGTCCGGGCCGCCGGTGCCGTAGCTGCGGGCGGCGAATCCCTCCATGGCGGGGAGCGGGGGGCGCCGGGGGCCGCGCCCTCATGCTGCGCCCCCGCTCCGCGTCCCTCCGCGCCCCGCCGCGCGCAGCCACGCCCCCCGCGCCCGGCCCCGCCCCCGCGGAGGTGGGGGGGGCTGCGACACGGCCCGCCCGGGGCGGTTCACCTGCGGGTGGGGGCGGGTGAGCGTGTCCGTGGGCGCACGTGTGGGCGATTGTGACGGGACTGGCGCGGAGCGGGGGCTGCGGGTGCGGAGGAGCTGAGGGCACCGGGGCGCTGTCCGGTGAAGTTGTTTGCTGGGCGGCAGAGTTGGGGTGGTTCAGCAAATCTCATTACTGCGGGTGATGTTGGGATTTGGAGAAATTGTGCATTTTATTTTATTTTGTTTACTTATTTTATGGGGGTGTTTTAATGAGGGCTTTTAATTTTATGTAATTTATTTTGTGTTATTTTATTTTTATGTTATTTTTAATGTTATTTTATTATTTTATTTTTATTAGATTTTATTTTTAGGTTATTTATTTTTATTTCATTTTTGTGTTATTTTTGTGTTATTTATTATTTTTTATTTTTTATCTTAAATGTTATTTTTGTTATTTTATTTTTTATTATATTTTATTTTTTGTTATCTATTTTCTTATTTTATTTTTTATTTTTATGTTGTTTTATTTTTATGTTATTCATTTTATTTTCATTTTATTTTTATGTTATTTTACTTTTACGTTATTTTTATGACTTTTATCATGTTACTTCTATGATATTTTTATGTTATTTTTTAGTTTGTTATTGTTTGTTATTTTATTATTTTTTACTTTTTATGTTATTGTTTATGTTATTATTTATTCTTTTTATGTTATTTTATTTTTTAATTTTTAATTTTTAATTTTTATTTTAATTTATGTTACTTTTTATTTTCTAGTATTTTATTTTTAATCAACTAACTGCAGCAGAACTGCGTAAAACAAGCTCACAGAGTCTTCCCAGTCACCCGCCTGTGGTACCTACATAAACTAAACAGAAGGGAGTGATCATCCCCCTGGGCTGGGATTGGTGGCAGTGACCTATTTCTGCCCTATACATCAGCCGAAGGTTGTGCTCAGATTCACCAGTGACATTCAGTGCGCCCCCTCTGCTTTGCCTAAAGCTCGCTGCTGCTTCTCCGGAGCCAAAGACAGGTTTGCATGCAAGAAAACCTGGGGGAGGTAATTTTGTTTATTTTATTTTTCTTTATTTTTTCTTAAATTCATTTGTATTAATTTTAAATCATTCATTTATTTTTTTCATCAATTTATTTATTTTTCCTACATTTATTGGTATGCATTTTAAATCTTATTCATCTTCATTTTTTGTTAGTTTTATTTCTACATCACTCAGTCTCACAAAACATCTTTCCCCTTGGACACCCCCAGACCATCCTGACTGCAGCATTTCTCCAAGTGCGTTTAAGGGTGAAAATAAACCAGTTAAGATGCACTAAATGTCACATCTCCCGGGATAGACTTGACTTGTTGGTTCAAACTGTCTCATGTTTCCTCCCGACCCTGTTCTCCCCCACCACACACCTCTCCACGACTTCCCAGGAGGTTTCTTTGTCCCGAAAGACAAATTCCACTAAATAGCAGTGAAATTTAGTAGAAATAACATAGGCATTTCCTTCTTGCTGGATGGAAAAGACTTAGAGGCCAGATCTGTAGGTAAAAAGACCAGAAAGAACAAAACCAGCTGCAAGTATTAAATGTCTGTGCAGTTGTTTGGTTGGGGATCAGTCCCTGGTCACCCCCTGTCACCCAAGATCCCCCTTTAGGCCACTGGTTGTGCTTTGTAGGAGCTCCCCAAGCCCTGAACAAGAGTCCAGTGAAACCTGTCACTTTTCTTGCGAAACGTTTCAGTCATTTTAGGTGCAAAGCGACGCCGGGGCTGCTTGACCTCGGGGCATGTGCTGTGTACACAGGGCTCCGGTCGCACTTCATCTCCACTCGGTCTCCTGTGGCCAGCGCGCTTGAAGACCAAAGCGCCGCAACTTCAAAAGTGAAAGTGATTAAATTCAAGTAAGGCCAAAAAATTATCAAGCTTTTGATGAGCTTGACTTTGTCCTGAGCTGAAGTACTGGGTGGAAAGTCATAAAGACCTTCTGTAACCCTCCAGCTCTTGTTCCCACACTCACCGTTTGGTGAAGAAGGGTCCCCATGGCTCAGTGCAAAGACCCTTCATGTCATCTTGAGCTACTCAGAAAGAAAAATCCCATGGGGGGAAGGATGTGGCTTCCTGACACACAAATGCTCGTGACCTACAGAAACCTTATGGGTGGTTTTACACCCATTTTTCAGCACTTACACGTATTCCTGAGGGTTGTGTAGGTCTGGCTGGGCCCGAGGGATCACAGAATCACAGAATGTCAGGGATTGGAAGGGACCTCAAAAGATCATCCAGTCCAGTCCCTCTGCCGGAGTAGGAACACTTAGATGAGGTTACACAAGAAAGTGTCCAGGTGGGTTTGAATGTCTGCAGAGAAGGAGACTCCACAACCTCCCTGGGCAGCCTGGTCCAGTGTCTGTCACCCTCACTGAGAAGAAGTTTCTTCTCAAATTTAAGTGGAACTTCTTGTGTTCCAGTTTGAACCCATTACCCCTTGTCCTGTCATTGGTTGTCACCGAGAAGAGCCTGACTCCATCCTCATGACACCCTTTATATATCTGTAAACATTAATAAGGTCACCCCTCAGTCTCCTCCAAGCTGAAGAGCCCCAGCTCCCTCAGCCTTTCCTCACACGGGAGATGCTCCACTCCCTTCAGCATCTCTGTTGCCCTACGCTGGACCCTCTCCAGCAGTTCCCTGTCCTTCTGGAACTGAGGGGCCAGAACTGGACACAATATTCCAGATGTGGTCTCACCAAGGCAGAGTAGAGGGGCAGGAGAACCTCTCTGACCTACTGACCACCCCCTTCTAATACACCCGAGGATGCCATTGGCCTTCCTGGCCACAAGGGCCCAGTGCTGGCTCATGGTCATCCTGCTGTCCACCAGGACCCGCAGGAAGCACCATGTTGCTGGAGGGGAGCAAATGTGGGTGTCCCCTGGGTTGTATATTATGTTTATGCTTGGAGTTACAGCTCAAAGGGCCAAAAGGACACAACCTTCTTCAACTTTTATTGACTAATTACCAGTAATTAAGAATAAACACCAATAAACAGTTAGTAGATGAGATGAAGATGCCAATCAATAGCACTCAGAAATACACTGTACAGTAGCTGGGTTTCATGAGATAAATAAAACTGTTTATTTGTTGTTCCACCGGGTGTTTCACTTGTGTAGCTCATTTCAGGTTTCTGGCCAAGGGGTATAGGTTGTGTTTGTCTCAACCTCTTTAGGGCATCAACTGACAAAAACTCTTTTTGCATTGCTTCCTTCCTTATTCCTCATCAGTGCCTCCAACACCTGCATCTCTAAGATTGTGGTATGAAAGGTATATCTTGGAAAAAGCTTGGCTTGGTTAATCCTGAGAAAGGGAGGCCAAGAAGCGATACTGCAGCTTTTATACACAGCATGAGGAGGAGTAAATTACTAGAGAGCGAGCTAAAATGTTTAAGCTAATGTGTTATGCTGGCACAAGAGCAAATGTGGTCAGACTTGGGCATCTCAATGAAAGGAGAGCAGCTCTAGGACAACCTTTCAGGCAGAGTTGTGGGGAGCAGAAGATCACATTGCTTTAAAGATGGAGTTTCATTGACCTGTGAATAATAATATCAGGTGGGGGAAGGTGACTGGCATTGGAAGCTAGACATGCTTTTCAACCTGAAGTCCTCTGATACACGTGATTTATGATGCAGGATCTATTGAGCTCACATCAGAGCTCATCAAACATCTGAAATCTCCCTTGGAAAATGAGACCGTGCCTCTAGTCCTGGCACATGTGGTTAAAGACCTCTGCACCTCAACGTTTGTGGTAGTACTTAAAACACATCTCTCATCCTCAGTGAAAATGCTGTCAACCTTCTTCATGGCTATTGCACATCTTTGTTGGTTGGGCAGCGATGCAGCGTGGGTGTGCAGGGTGTCCACGCTCGGTGTCTGATGATGCTCCCTCAGGGGACAGATCGTACAACAGAACTGTTGGTTTTCTGCCACATTTCAAAGTTCAGGGGACCCTCTGTTCCCTCTTTCCTACCTGGTGAAATTCAACGAATGATAAAATGACTTGGCCCATTTGCTTGATGATTTGTTCTCTTTCTCATACAGACTGGTGGGTTTTGTTTTGCAAAAACTGAATCAAGCTGTATTGTCTGAGAATAAAGACAAGCTCCTGGTGTCAAGTTCAAAACAATTGCATCCATGACTGCCGCGATTTTGATGACCCATAACACTGGCTCACTTCTTACTGCAATTTAAAGTAAGTATAGCGATCTTCAGTGAAAAGTATGTACGCTTTTCAGGTCTGAAATAAAACCCAACCTGCTTTTTAATGGAGGAAATAACATAAAAGGTGGCTTAACATTGCAAAGGTTTGTTCTCCTCAGGTTGGACACAGTTTGCCTTCTCTTGTTCTTCTTAAGCCCAGTTTACATTTATCATAGCTGGCTGCATCTAAGTGTTAGAGCAGTTCCAAGGTTTACATGCTGAGCTCTAGCTCTCCTTTCTCAAGAATGGTCCTGGCATTGCTCCCAATAAAGAGATTTGGCCCATAAATTGCAAAAAACTTTGGAGTCTCTTCAGAACATCAGCACTGTAGACTTGTGAAAAAATATATGCTTTCCCCTGTCTAATATTTTATTTATTCTAAAGGCCATCATGTGGTTTTTCCTGTACTCTGGGTGAAAATTTAATTCAGCACATATATGAAAATTTTAATATATCCCCAGGCTAATTATTCGTCATTGTCACTGATGCTGCTGCCCCTATAACTCATCAGCCAGCTGTGTGAGTCCCCAGGTGCAGGTCAGTAACTCATCTGTGCAGGCGATGCCGTCTCCAGCTCTTCACCGACCCGGCTCTCTGACGCTCTGTGTGTCCTTTCAAATGATCTAATGCGCTAGGTTTTCTAATGCGTCAATTTATTCCGTAACTCTTTGTTAGCACGGGCTTTCTGCTGCAATTTATCTTAGTCGCAGCTCCAGCAACAGCAGCCACTGCTCTTCTGTCTCCTTCCCCATAGCGTTTTCAGCTTTGCAACACAGCCGTTAGTGATTATAGTCTGGTAATTGGTTTTTGCACCATTAAATCAGCCTTCAGCTCCCAATATGATGGCCCTTTGGCTATTCTATTTGTCATGTTATATTTTTAAAGGATACGATTTATTCTGAGCTTTCCGACAAAGCTTCCACAACCCCAAATTTCTGGAGGACCCAGGAGCTGTTTTCATGTCTTTTTAAGACCAAAGGGAACCTGATTAACAAACTCACTTTGTTACGATGGACTTTAAACTCATTTCTGTCCTAACAAATGATCCAACAGCCCCCACGTAGAGGAAATGCTGCGGAAGAGGAGAAAATGGACAAGATATTTACAACACCATCAAGGGGAAAAACAACTCGAGGACTTCCAGCATTGCTACTCCACCCCAGAGCTAGGGGCACGACTTTTTCCAGTTAATCCTGCAATGCTGAGATTGTACATTTCTTGCCTTTGCATGTGCCAGGGGGATGTGTCTGCTGCAAGGACACGGGGTTTCTGAAGGTTGAGTGGGAGAGGAGAGGGGAGGGAAGGGAAGGGAAGGGAAGGGAAGGGAAGGGAAGGGAAGGGAAGGGAAGGGAAGGGAAGGGAAGGGAAGGGAAGGGAAGGGAAGGGAAGGGGAAAGGGAAGGGAAGGGGAAAGGGAAGGGAAGGGGAAAGGGAAGGGAAGGGGAAGGGGAAGGGAAGGGAAGGGGAAGGGAAGGGAAGGGAAGGGAAGGGAAGGGAAGGGAAGGGAAGGGAAGGGAAGGGAAGGGAAGGGAAGGGAAGGGAAGGGAAGGGAAGGGAAGGGAAGGGAAGGGAAGGGGAAAGGGAAGGGAAGGGGAAAGGGAAGGGAAGGGGAAAGGGAAGGGAAGGGGAAAGGGAAGGGAAGGGGAAAGGGAAGGGAAGGGGAAAGGGAAGGGGAAAGGGAAGGGGAAAGGGAAGGGAAGGGGAAGGGGAAGGGGAAGGGGAAGGGAAGGGAAGGGAAGGGAAGGGAAGGGAAGGGAAGGGAAGGGAAGGGAAGGGAAGGGAAGGGAAGGGAAGGGAAGGGAAGGGAAGGGAAGGGAAGGGAAGGGAAGGGAAGGGAAGGGAAGGGAAGGGAAGGGAAGGGAAGGGAAGGGAAGAGAAGGGAAGGGAAGAGAAGAGAAGAGAAGAGAAGAGAAGAGAAGAGAAGAGAAGAGAAAGAGAAGAGAAGAGAAAGAGAAGAGAAAGAGAAGAGAAGAGAAGAGAAGAGAAGAGAAGAGAAGAGAAGAGAAGAGAAGAGAAGAGAAGAGAAGAGAGAGAAGAGAAGAGAAGAGAGAAACCAAGACCTTTATGTTTTGCAGTTCCCATGGTTGGTTTTACTTAGTAGTGGCTTGTAACGACTGAGAGATATTTAAAATGATACCAAGCAGTGTTACAGACATATTCAAACTGAAACAGAACAAAACAAAACCAATCAAACAAAAACCCAACCCACAAAAACAACATTCAGCAAAAACATTTCTAGCATACTCCAGCTGTAATCCAGTGTTCTAGCCAAAGGTCCTTGCTTGCTTTCCTCACCTTACAACAACTTTATTTGAGCCTCTGCCTTGTAAGGCTTTTGGAGATTTTCCCTTGAAAAAGGATTCACGTGTTATTTTAGTATTAATGGAAAGCTCCAGTGGTGATGGGAGCCAAGGAGCAGGCGGCATGCAGGGGAACACAGCACTGCTGGAATGAGCAGCCCATGACAAACAGCTCCCTGGATGTCACAGTCATTGCTTGAGATGTGGGTAGGAACATTAGCCCAATACAGAATCATGGATTCATAGAGCCGTTTTGGTTGGATATGACCCTTAAGATCATCAAGTCCAACTGTTAACATAACTGTGTCACTAAACTATGTCCCTAAGAACCTCATCTACACATCTTTTAAACACCTCCAGGGATGGTGACTCCACCACTGCCCTGGGCAGCCTGTTCCAATGCCTGACAACCCTTTCTGTGAAGAAATTTTTCTTAATATCCAATCTAAACCTCCCCTGGTGCAACTTGAGGCCATTTCCTCTTGTCCTCTCACTTGTTACTTGGGAGAAGAGCCCAACCCCCTCCATGCTCCAAGCTCCTTTCAGGCAGTTCAGAGATCAGAAGGTCTCCCCTCAGCTCCTGTTCTCCAGCTGAACCCCCAGGTCCCTCAGCCGCTCCCATCACACTTGTGCTCCAGCCCCTTCCCCAGCTCCGTTCCCTTCTCTGAACTCACTCCAGCACCTCAAGGTCTTTCCCGTAGTGAGAGGCCCAAAACTGACCCCAGGATTCGAGGTGTGGCCTCACCAGTGTGAGTACAGCGGCACTATCACCTCTCTAATCCTGCTGGACACACTATTCCTGATACAAGCCAGGATGCTGCTGGCCTTTTTGGCCACCTGGGCACACACTGGCTCCTGTTCAGCTGCTGTCAGTCAACACCCCCAGGTACTTTTCCACCCGACACTTTCCAGCCTCTCTTCTCCGGGCCTGTAGCATTGCCTGGGGTTGTTGTGACCCAAGTGCAGCACTTGGCCATGTTGAACCTCAGACAATTGGCCTCAGCCCAACGATCCAGCCCATCAAAAGGTGAAAAAGCGGTCACAGCCTTTTATCATTTGCAGTCAGGACAGGTTTGGGGGAGGCTGTCAGCAGAGGGAGGCACGAGCTCACTAATTCAGCGTGAGCCCCAGCCTGTGTCATCCCCCTGGGCCCGGAAATACCCACAGCAAGCTTTACATCCTACTGCAAAACTCTCGTGTTTCACTTTTTCCACATTTATGTTTAGCTCTTGGACATCAGATGAGACACTGAACAAGTGAAGAAGCTGAAGCATTCCGAGTTGGGGATGCATTGT